>NC_138197.1:131910076-132510076 GCF_964194105.1 Spermophilus citellus | reverse complement strand
GCTGGCCCCACAGGGGGAGCCAACCTGCCTTCCCCAGGGAGGGGAGGGGGCCGAGGGGGCCAGGTAGCCCCAGGACGCCCCAGCAGTCCTGGCTCCTAGCCCAGGGCTCCCTCGGCTCAGGGAGCTGCAGGGCTTCCTGGTGGCCGCCAGTGGCCAAAGCCGGTGGCGCTGACTGTCCAGTGGTGCTGACACCGTGAGCTAGGTGCAGGGCAGGACCCTTCTATGTGCTGGGCCAGCCCCCGCCAGCCCTGTGTCCACACCCCTGGCTCCTGCCAAGGTGTCCAGCCCCCCCAAGGCCAGCTCCTCCCTGCCGCCCTGCCCACCCCAAGTCCTGTGGCAGCTCTGGGGCCTGTCCCAGAGCCTGGGCCGGTCTTTCTGGCTAGCACGTGGCCTCTGGCTAGCTGGTCCCTCCCAGCTGCCCACAAACAGGTGTGAGTAGAGCCACGGCAGGGCTTCCCAATGGACTGGGACCGAGGCGGGATTGATGGCCACGGTCACCCTCAGCTCTGGCCCTGGCCTGTGGCTCCGCCAGGTTGGGGTCCCACCTAGCCCATAGCATCCCTGGTGGGCTTCCTGGACGGACCGAGGGCTGTGCCCCAGAGCTGATCTGGAAGGACTACGAGGGGCCTGAGAATCTGCTTTGGGACGAGTCCCCAGGGGTGCGCCAGGCCAGGCCAGGGGCCATGCCTTGAGGCCCACTGCCCTGAGCCTCACTTTGCCCTCCCTTCAGTGGAATCATGATCTCTGTCAGCAGATGCTCAATCTGGGCATGTGCAGTCACCTCTGCGTCCAGGGAGAACTGTTTCCCAAGGTCAAGGGGGTCAAGGGAGCCCAGAGGCTCCTGTGCCCCACCCCCAGAAGAGGGTGCTGTCCTTTGGGGAAGGGGCACAGAATTTGAGTCGGGGCACCCCAGCCAGCCTCTGCACCCGGAGCCTGAGGGGCGCCGCCCACCTGCCAGCCCAGCCCCTCCTGGCCTCCCCGGAGGCACAGCCTGGGGATGAGTGTGGGTGCAGCCTAGTAACCTCGGCAGACAGCTCCCAGCTCGTTGGCTGGCGGAGGCTTTGCAGAGCCAGTGCCTCCTGGTTGGAGCAGCGCATTCAGCCCGAGAAGCCCCTTTTCAGCGATACAAATTAGATACAGGATCCCTTTTATGAAGATACTAATTAAGCCTGAGGCAGCGGCTCCAGGGTTTCCATTGTTCAGCCTGCACTCCTGCTCATAAATACCATCCTGGGCCCGCAGGCCGGCAACGAGGGCCTCCCTCCGGAGCTGGGGGTGGGAGAGCAGAGTGCTGGCTCCCCGCAGTGGGGAGGGAGCCTGGGAGGCCTTGGGCAGGGTAGCAGGTGGGCAGGACCACTGGCTGGAGGGGCTGCTGCTAGAACCCAGTCTCCTCTGTGCCCCCCACCCCAGGGCCAGCCTGGTCTGTCAGTGGCCCCACCCAGGAACCAGTGGGATCCAAGCAGGCCTGGGTTCGATTCCTGCTCCCCTGCTTCCCAGCGCAGCCGCGTCACTGCAGGCCTCTGAGCCTCAGTTTCCCTGTCTGTAAAGTGGGATTCCCAAGCCCACCTGCTAGGGTGGCCACTGGACTAGACGGGATGGGCCTGGGAGGGCAGAGTGGCCGCTCAGTTCCTGTGAGTGCCTCCTAGCTGCTGGAGGGGTCCCCGTGAGGGGGCCATGGCTCTTCCCTGGAGGAGCCCCGAGTCCCTGGCCTCAGAGTACACAACCAGGGCTTCTGGGGGAAAGGAGCCAGGAGGCTTCCCGGGGAGGGAGGGCCAGCAGGACTGGACCGCTGCCCATCCTGCCCCTGGGCACAGTGGCCAGGGTCCCACCGAATCTGGTGACCTGTTTTGCAGTCTCCTCCGCGCATTTCCGGGTCTGCGAGCCGTACACGGACCACAAGGGCCGCTACCACTTTGGCTTCCACTGCCCCCGGCTCTCTGACAACAAAACCTTCATCCTCTGCTGTCACCATAACAACACGGTCTTCAAATACTGCTGCAACGAGTCTGAGTTCCAGGCGGTGATGCAGGCGAACCTCACAGCCAGCTCCGAAGGCTACATGCACAAGTGAGTTCCAGCCAGCCCCAGGGCAGGTGCACAGTGACCCGGGGGGAGCGTGACCCCTGGGGAGGGGCCCAGGCAGCCCAACGAAGCCTCCAGGGCCTGCCCTCTGAGAAACCGAGTGCCACGCCCACTCTCAGGCCTGCTAGAGGCTCCCTGGGGTAGAGCAGGTAGAGCAGGTGCCTGGAGTCCCTGGGCCCAAGTTCCCATGTTCATTCAGCCTTGTTCAATAATACGGATCAACACCATCGACTCAGAGGTTGACCCTGCAGTCCTTCCCCTAAAGTGACGAAAACACATTGAGATCAGGCTCCTGAAGGAGGGGACCGAGGTATGGGAGCAGAGATTGCAGGGGGGAAGCAGGGGATGGCTAAGTCCAGGCCTGGAAGATCAAAACGGCCTTTTACTGTGGACCACACCGAGCATCTTCGCACGTGAGGGCCGTTTGTGCTTGTTACTGTGAGCTACCTGAATGTGTCCCTTTGCATTTTGGTCTTTTTATTTATTTATAGGAATTCTTTATATATAAGAAGAAAAATTTTCGTATTGTGCCTTTGATTTGGTGATTTTTTTCTCATACTTAATTTTAATTGTTATGCAATCACATTATTTCCAGTTTTTTCTTTTAGGACTTCTGGGTTTTATATCATAATGAGCAAGGATTTTCCTAATGGGGTTATCAAAAATCCCCCCATGTCATCTCTACTTCTTTTATGTTTTACTTTCTTTTTTAAAAATCTATCATTTATATCAAAAGATTTATATCGATGTAAGTTTTGAGCTAGGAATTCAATTTCATTATTACTGGTGTTGTTTTTTTTTTCCCCAAATGGGGAGGCCACTTGTTCCAACACCATTCACTGAATTGTCCATCTCCTCTCTGCTGGTGTAAAGTGCAAATATCATGTACCATAATGTGCTAAACTGGAGTGTCAGGCAGATGGTGAGACTCTCCTTGATCCGTTGGCTGGTGTCTCCATGTCTCACTCTACTAACTACGGTGAACTTTAGTGTGTTTTCACATCTCGGCTTATTCGCCGGGCTCTTGGTTATATGAACGTTTGAATTAGCTTGTGTAGTTCTGCAAAGAAACAGAAACAAACAAAAGAAACAAACAAACAAAAAAACCCCACCAACCTAATCATGATTTTGAACTGAGATCATTTTGAGTTCATAGGTGAAGCCAAGAAATGACTTTTCATATGTGGACTATTTATCTCCAAGGATACAGTACATTTCTATGGGTTCGAATTTTCCCTTATAGCCCTTCACAGTTTTCTTCGTAGAGATGTTGTACAATAAGCTTTGCATTTATTCCTACTTATTTCTTTTCATGTTGCTATTATAAATAAGGTGTTTCCTTCTACCCTGTCTTCTGACTGCTCAGATGATAAAGGTGATAAAAGCTAATCATTTCTATTTATGAATTTTGTGAATTTCGTTCTCAGCCAACTTACTAAAATGTCTTATCTTTGTAACACTTTTCCAGTTGATTCTCCTGGGTTTCCAGTTAGGATGATTTTGTCTCCTACTTTCTAATGAGTGTGCCTCCCTTCTTTTTTCTTGTCCAAGTGTGTTGGCGAGTACCTCTAAAACAACAGTGTTGGCTCCTCTTTATGGGTCAGGCATTCTTTCTTACCTTCCTCCTAACTTTCACGAGATGCTTCAAATATTTTCCCAGAAAGCATGAGGCTGGCTCTCAGGGTCGATGTATTTTTTCCTAGCCAGGAGACATGGGCTTGAAAGGGGTTGTTGTGGAGTACTGTGAAGGAATTAGCAGGACCGTTGGGGGCAGTGGGCTGGGATCTGAGCCTCCATCTCTCCGTCTGTCGCAGGGACTCCCAGGGCTTTGCATCATGCTGTGCTCACTCAGGGGGAAGCTGCGTCCTCCCTTTGGCTGGGCAGGAGATGCAAACTCCCCTCCTCCCCCCAGGCCAGCTCCCCAGCCTGCCTTCCTCAAATGCACGGCTTCCCCTGAATATCTTGCCATCTGCTCAGGCCTTAGAATAATTCTGTGTGTGAAGTCGCTCAGCAAGCCCCGTCCGTCACAGCGGGACTGGAACCAGGCCTGCAGTTTGACCCGAGCCTTTTCTAAGAACAAGGGCTAATTCGTGAGGGAGCAGAGCAGCGCCAGGACGGGGGTTAGGACCCCGAGGGGCTGCGGGGGCCGTGGAAGCCTCTCGGAGGCTTGGCAGCAAACCAGACTGTGCAGGGGCTGGCGCCTGACGCCTGGGATCCTTGTTCCGGAGCCCACAGGTTTCTATAATCTGCACACTTCCCGGGATTGCACGTGGAATGCGCCACCGTTCCAACCCCGGGGCCACTGGCTACTCTCGAGCAGCTGGACCACAGAGGAAGGCTTTCGTGCAGAGGACGGGACGTGGGAACTGGAACTTGAACTTGCACTTTTACTCCTCGACCTTAAGAAGCGCCCAGGGAGCGCCTCGGGCAGGCTCTGCGCCCACTCTCCCACCTGCCTCAGTAGCCACCCATCCTTAGCCATGTCACACTGGGGAAGATGGGCACAGAGCAGGTGAGCCACCTGCCTGGGGAAGGCGCGTGGCGGAGCCCGGGAGGCCTGGAGTTGCCTGGGAATCCTGGAGCCTCGCGGGTGGATCCGAGGGGGGAGAGGCCCAGGGGGGAGAGGCCCAGACAGGGCTGTGCCGGCCCCTCTGACCTTGGGCAGGTCGTTCTTTGTTGTCCTGCATGCCCTGCCTCTCCCACCAGATGCCAGCAGCCCTCCTCCCACCGTCCTGGCCTCGACCCACGGTGGGGGTGGTCCGCCCACCCCTGCTCCTGTGTTCTCCAGCGTCTTCCTGCCCCCTTCCTCCCTGGGGGGTGGGAGGCCTGGTGTGATGAGCCCCCACAGACCTGGACTCCGCCCACCCGCACTCTGCCTCTGCGTCCTGGAGGGAGGCCGGGGTGTCCAGTGTGCTAAGGAGGCAGGCAGGTGGGAGCCCCAGGCCCAGGGGCCTCCGCCCGAGATCCCTGCAGGAAGTTCAAGGGTGTCTGGGGACCGGGGGTGGCGGGGCCTCCTGGGGTGCAGAGGTGCTGGGACCCTCTCCTGAGGGAACCTGGGGCCAGGAGGGCTCTGAGCTGTCCTTGTGCCTCCAGGACGGTGCACGGGACAAGGGGGCCCTTGAGCACCTGGGGTGACCAGAGGCCCAAGGACAGCTTGGGGCTCTGGCCCCACGAGGGACGACCTGGGGACGGATCAGGCCCTCGGGAGCCCCTGTCCAGCTGCCTGGGCTCCAGGACTGTGGGCCAAGCCCAAGTGGGCTGGTGGCAGAGGGGCAGCTGGGGAGTCTCAGGTGGGAGCCAGCATCAGATTGTCACCAGATGGTGGGGACGGGGCCTGCGTGTGCCTCAGGAACAGGCAGAGCCCACGTGGGCTGTGGCCGTCCTGCCCTGCCAAGCCCTGGGCACACCTGGTCGCAGGCCCTCTGGGGTGCGCTCTCCCCAGCCTCTAGCAGCCGCTCTGGGAGGAAGAGAGCCCAGTCGGGTGGAGGCTGGTGAGGTCACCTGTCCCAGGTGACAGCTAGAGCCGGGTGGGCTCCTTGTCGGGAGACCCTGGACCTGTCGGGCTCCCGGGCTCGCACTAGGTCTCAGCCAGAGCCTGGAGTCCCAGGGTCCCAGACACCTGCACCTGCCAGGGCCACACCCCGGCCAGCGGTCAGCCCAGAGGGGCAGCAGCTGGAGCGTGGCCCCCACTGTCCCTGTGGCTAAGTCAGTGGGAAGAGGGTGACCCGGGAGGGGGCACTAGGTCTCCTTTATTTGCGCTTCTCTGGAGGAACAGGGGTTTCTTGGCCCTGGCAGATGCCTCCCATCACCCGCCGCAGGATGTCACCTTCCGGCCATGCCACGGGTGCTCAGGCCGTCCTGGGCAGGCAGCTGGACACCCGCCCAGGACTCAGGCCCCCAACCCTGGGCCTCCACCCAGGGCTCAGGTGGGCAGGCACCAGGGCAGCAGCCGCCCCTCCCCGTGGCAGGGAACAGCTCGGAGGAGGCGGCTCAGGGAGTCTCCGAAGGCCTGGGCTCTGCTGCTGTGGCATGGGCACAGGGGTGCGGGCACAGGACACAGGGCACAGGGCTCTCCCCACCTCCCACGAGACCCGCCCCGACGGCCTCCTTCCCCGTGTCAGGGGCACCCCGATGTCTGGGTCCCAGCCTCCCCCACGTGACCTCGAGTCCCTTGTAACAGGCCTCAAGCTCAGGGTCCAGCCCCAGGGTGGGGTCAGAAGTCACCAAAGTGTCTTGTCCCCCACTCGACCCTGCCAAGCCCTGCTGGGTGTCTAACTTCCGCTCACCACACGCAGGAAGACTGGAGAGCTTCTAGAACCATCTTCCTGACCCGAGTGCCCTCCGCCTCCAGGGAAGGGAAGGAGCATCCTGGGGACCTGCCCCGGTTCGGGGCCTGACTCGCTGTCACCACTGCAGGGAGCTGTCCACGGGAAGGAGGCCCTGCTCGCCCCGCTCTCTGGGGCTGAGGCTCAGAGACAATGAGAAGAGGCCTGGAGCCACACAGCACTAAAGGACACGCAGGGCCACTCCTCTGTCCCAGGGTCCCGGCTCAGCGAAGGGTGATGAGCACCCGAGTCCTGGGGCCTGGGGACAAATGCTGTTTCTGGCTCCTGCTGTGTCCCTGGCTGAGGAAGTGGCCTCCTGAGGACATCCCAGGTGGAGACACCAGGCGCTGCCTCAGGGCTACTGCTGGGCCGTGGCACCTGCCCTGCTGCATGGACCACCGCGATCCCCGCCACCCCGCCGGCCCGCCCAGCCCTGATGGTGGCCCTGAGTCCTAGACAGGAAGCTGTGAGATCACCTCTCTGGCACCGAGGACTGTGCCCAGCCCAGCTTGTCACATGACCAAGCCCCTCTGAGATGCCCCCCAGGGAGTGGCGGGGACACTGTGACAGGAACAGCCTGCCTCCCTGGGCTTCCTGGGCCCGAAGCCAGACCCTGCCACGGACTGCTGTGTGGCTTTGAGCAAAGCCCTGTGCCTCTCTGGGCCTAGGCCTCTTCAGCCTCTGTCTGGGCCTTCGTTGAAGGAGCCAGCACTTAGTGGGTCCATTCTCTTTCCAGGCCCTTCCTTGAGGCCCCACAGCTTCACCACGGAGCAGGCAGAAGAGTGACCCCTTTCACAGACGAGGGAGCGGCTGCTCAGCTCCCCGAGTTCCACAGGGAGAATTTGCAGAACCAGGGTTTGAACCCGGGTGCCCTGACCTCCACGTCCCCCAGCCAGGCCCAGCAGGACTCTCCTGGGCCCTGGAGCGGGGCAGGGCCGGGCATGCTCGCAGCCTGAGCACAGCTGCTCTGGCCCCAGGAGACGGGGGACTCCTCCATGACTCAGTGACCCTGCCCAGCGCTCCCAGCTGCCACTGTCCCTGGCTCTGCGGGCCTCGCGTCTGCCCCGAGCGCAGCCCCTGCTCTTGACCCTGGGCCGCTCCTCGCACACGACCAAGACCGGCATCCGGGTGGAATCAGTTTCCAGCTCGCGTATTTTTAATTAAAATTTTAAAATCATACCAGGCCTGACTCCCCCCAGCTGGCCGACCTCCAGGGCAGGACAGGGGCAGGAGCTGCCCGGGGACGGGTCTGTGGCCTGGTGGCCCAGCCTGCCACCCCCAGGCAGCGGAGGGGGCCGGGTGGGCAGCAGGTGGACGCCAACACCAGCCACTGGCCACGGAGCGCGATGACGGTGACCCTCGGCCAGGAGCTCTCGGAGGAGGGAGAAGCGGAACAAGCCCTCAGCCAGTGCGCACAGTGGGCAGAGGCAGGAGAGCCCCTCGGTGACACTCGACTACAGCCCTCGGAGCCCCAGGGCCCGAGCCGGGGGGACGAGCAGCTCCCGCCCCGGCGCCACCTCCGGCAGACGACTCTGTCTCTCCGGCGTCTTTCCTCATCGGTCAGCGGGTCGTCCCTCTCGGCACGTGGGCACACGGCGTCGTCTAAGGACTCAGGCCCGGGCCCTTCACGGTGGCTAAGGTGGCTGCTCGCGGTCAGCGAGCGCCAGGAGGTCGTCGGCGTGGAGGCCACTTGGCCATGAGTGAGATCGTCACCAGCTGTGCTCACAGCTGGGCATAGAGACCCTCGGGACCCCGCGCTGCCCTCAGGGCCTTCCTGTGTCCAAGGGCGAACAGTTCTGCAGGACAGCGGAGCCCGCAGTGCACTCTGGGAGGGTCACGGCAGGCTGCCTGGAGGGGGCGGCGGCTGAGCCAGGCGCACGGGAGGTGGCACAGTGCGGGCAGGCGGGCAGCGAGGCCCAGCCTGGGCAGGAGTCCACGCGCCTGCTGCCCTTTGCTCCCGGAACCGGGTGCTGCGCTCCAGGCTGGGTGGTCGGGGCTCAGGTGATGCTCTGTGCCGGGGCTTCCTTCTGCTGGACGCGACCGACCGCAGACAGCTGCCCCCTCCCCGCCCCACCCGTCGGCTCCGCGGCTGCCGTGGGAAGCCACTCTGGGGCTGCAGGAGAGAGGACGTGGGGGACAGCGAGGCCGCCTCCCTGTCTGCCCCACATTCCTGCCCCGATGCCGAGTCAGGCTGCTGCTCCTTCCCGCGGGAAAAATCCAGTGTCCCCTCTGTGGTGGCCGTGGTGGGGACCTGGCCACAGCGACCTGCTGCTTCCCCCGCCCCCCAGTGGGCACCAAGCCTGGAGCGTCGGCCCTGGGGGTCCACACACCTGTCGGGACACAGCCGCCTCCCTGTCACCCCGGCACCCAGCGAGTCCTTGGTCCAACAACTGAGTGGCCAAGTGAGCGGGAGCACTGCTGGCCGGGAGCAGAGGGCGCCTGGCCCTGGCCCAGCCCTGGGAGGCCCAGAGTCCGGAGGAGCAGCCCTTCTTCCTGCAGAGGCGCTGAAGCCAGGGCCGCTCCAGGTCTGCAGAGATCCAGCTCCTGAAAGCTGAGACTGGAGTCTGTGGCCTCTCCTCCAGGCCCAGAGACGGGCCGCGGTTCTCTCAGGAAACACAGCAAAGCCGGACAAGGGAGGAGTGAGAACCAGGTCCCTGGCTACAGCACCATGTGCCCCACTCAGTGGGGTCTGGGGGGTCCCAGTGCCTAGGGGCCTCGTTTGGGGATTGGGGAGCAACAGCTGGGCCCGACTCTGCTCCTGGGTGCGCGTTAGCCCTCCTCCTTGGCGCTGCTGGCACAGCCACCGAGCAGATGTCACAGCAGGGAGCAGCTGTGGCTGGCGTTTGAGGGACTGAGGATCCGGTTCCTCCAACGGCTGCAGGCCCTGCGAGCACTGCTCATGGCTCCGTGGCACCGGGGCCCAGGACACGGTCGGCCCTTGGGTACCAGTCCCCAGCCTCAGGGAGGGGTGGGGGAATGGCGCGGTGACCAGAGGAGGGTCGGGCACCTGGAGACTTCCTGGGGCTAGCGGCCTCCCAGGGGCTGACGGGAGGAAGGAGAAGGCAGGTGGAGAGCTGAGCAGCAGAAGCGCAGCCTGTGCAAAGGCCCTGCGTGGGCAGCGGGCAGACCCCACTCCTCAGGGACCAGCGCTGGCCACGGGGAGGCTGGGCCACACTGGGTCACAAGGCCCTCCAGGAGTTCCGCCACCTCTGCCAGAGGAGGGTGCAGGCCTGGGTGTGCAGTGGAGGGGGGATGTTGGTGGATGAATAAGGAACAGTGGGGGGCCCCCCACCACACAGCCAGAGTGAAAGGCCCCCAGGAAGGGACAGAAAGGCAGGGGACGGTGGGACGGGGGCCACCGTGACTTCTGGCCACCGTGCAGATCCCCGAGCCGAGGCCCTGAATGACATGTGGGGGGTGAGGTGGCCTCCGGTGTCCCCAGGCTCCGCAGCTGCCCAGGGGTGAGACAGGAGGTGTGTGCAGGGTGAGGCCGGGGGGACGGGCAGTGGCCGCCCAGCCACAGGGAGGCCCGAGGGAGGCGGCGGGGTGGACGGAGCCTGCGTGGGGGCCTGGGGTCCTCAGGGCAGGCCCAGGACGGGGGAGAAGGCAGCGGGGCAGGGGGCGGGGCCGAGCCTGGTGCCCGCTGGGAGCTCCCGCGCAGCCCTGGCCGCCTGGGCAGGGCCGTCCGCCTCACGTCCGTCCGTCCGTCTCTCCCCAGCAACTACACGGCCCTGCTGGGGGTGTGGATCTACGGCTTCCTCGTGCTGCTGCTGCTGCTGCTGGACCTGCTGTACTACTCGGCCATGAACTACAGCGTCTGCCAGGTCTACCTGGCGCGGTGGGGCCTGCAGGGCCGCTGGATGAAACAGGACCCCCGGCGCTGGGGGGACCCTGCCCGCGCCCCCCGGCCGGGGCCGCCGGCCCCGCAGCCCCAGCCTCCCCCGGGCTCCCAGCCGCCGGCCCCCCAGGCTGTGCACACGCTGCGGGGAGATGCCCAGAGCCCACCGCTGATGTCCTTCCAGAGCTCGTCTGCCTGGTGAGTGACCGCGGCCAGTGCTGGCCGACTGAGCACCTTCTCTGGATCCTCACTCCTGCTGTGCTTGGCTCTCTGGTCGTCGTCCCTGCAGCTCGGGAGGCTGAGGCAGGAGGACCGCGAGCTCCAGGCCAGCCTCAGCAATCTAGTGAGGCCCTGGGCAGCTGAGGGCGACCCTGTCTCTACAGAAAACGCAGAACAGGGCTGGGTGGCTCCGTGGTCGGGTGCCCGTGGGTCCCATCCTGGTACCACAGGTGAGAGAGGTGGCAGCGCAGCTTGGGAACAAAGCCCACAAGCCGTCGCGCTGGGCGCTGGTGTGGGAGCCGCTGCCGCTGCATGTGACCTGAGGTTCCTGGCTGCAGAGGTAAAGCTGGAAAGGTGCTGGGTGTCCCTGTCACTGACCGGTCAGGGGGGACAGAGGGGCTTCAGGGCGCAGGACACTTCCAGCCTGAGGTCAGGAAACAGGGAATCGCTTGGCTCCTCTTGAGTCACACAGGACGGGGGGTGTCTCGACAGGTGTCCCGCGGGGCCCTCAGGGAAGAGAGGAAGATGGGGTGGGAAGGGCCTTGGAGGGTCAGCCCTTCGGGACAGCTGCCCCAGCAGAGCCCTGTCCACAGGCCCGTCCACATGAGGCCAGCTCCCGTTCCTGCCTGGTTCCGTGCCGTGGGGCCGGCAGACCTAGGCCTGGCTCTGGGCAGGCGCAGGTTGTCCAGGCCCTGGGATCAGGAGCCCACTGCGAGGCTGGCCAGTGCTCAGTCGGGTGCCTGGCTGTGGAGCCCAAGCCAGGGCGGCCGAGCTCAGCCTGGGCACCGGAGCTGGGGCACAGCTTCCCCACCCCCCACGGTGCCCAGAGCCTCCCGCTGCCCACCCCCCGCCCCCTGGCAGCAGCTCCCTCCGGATGAAGGCCTTGCAGGCAGCCCAGGGCCCAGCGCCACTCCCAGCCCCGTGACCGGGTGGACGCCTGGCCCTTCTTGACCTCCCAATTCTGGGGAAGGGGTCAAGGGTAGAGCCCCAGCCCTCCCCAGGGTCATCCTGAGGGTTGAGTTAAACACCCAGCACATAGTAGGTGTGCAGCTCACCTCTGGGGTGCCTCCTGGGAGGTGCAGCCGAGCTGGTCCATGATCACTGGTCACTCCAGGTACCACCGTCCCTAATGAATGACACAAATAATTAACACGAGGCGCTAAGCGGCGGTGCTCAGGGACAGGAGGAGGCAGGCGGGGCCGGCTCCGCTCAGTGGACAGCTGACCCCCTGGGTCCTCTGGGCGGGTCTCCTGTGGTGCCAGGTGATGGAGGACAGAGGGCAGGTCACCACCCCAGGGGAGCAGGGACACAACCGCAGAGCAGGAGGGTGAGCGTCTGCTGGCGACGGGGGCGTCCTGCCCGGGGTCTGTGGCCACAGAACCAGGGGGCACCTGGCACCTCCAGGCCCGCAGAGCAGGGCGGTCTGGGGTGAAGCCGCATTTCCTGCAGCTGGGGCTGGACGTTGGCCAGTGGCCCTCCCCAGCCCCTGGGCACACGTGCGTCAGGACGGCTCCTGCCTCTGGGGCGTGCCAGGGCCAGGTGTGACCGTCGTAGATGGCATCTGGCATCAGAGCCGGGCTGCCCACCTGAGAGGCCTGCCATGCCTGAGGGGCACGTCCAGTCTCACCCCGGAGGCACCGCCCTGCTGGACCCTCAACAGCACCGGCTGCAGGCCCCCTACGTGGCGCTGACTGGGCCCTGGCCCCCAGACAGGACCACCAGCTGCAGCGACAGGGTGGGCACCCGCAGCATCCAGGCCCCAACGCTGGTCCCCACCCCCCTTCCAGCCTCCACGTCCCCCCAGAGGGCCTCAGCTCCTAGTCTGGCCGCATGGCCCCTGCCCGCCTGCCCTGGCCCTCCCGTCCATTCCCCTCTAAATGCCTGCTCAGCGCCTGGCTTCGAGGCACCCATCAGGTTTCCCTGGTAACTCACCCCAGGAGGGAGCTCAGTGGGGCTTCCACAGATGAGCGAACATGGGCTGCAGGCCCAGAGAGGGTGAGTGGCTTGCCCAGGGACACACAGTAAATCATGGGCTTGAGCCCAGGTCTCCCAGCGCCACGCCTGGCCCGAGCCCTGTGCCCCGGCCCGAGCCCTGTGCCCCGGCCCCTGCCCACTCCCCCAGAGCCTCCTCCCACCTCACGGAAACACCCCCCACTCCAGCCCCACGTCCCCGCTCTCCATCAGTGCTGGGCCCGTCATGCCTTCCACATCACCCTGGGGAGCTCCTATTCACCCTAAAGCCTCCTGGCACCCGGCACCCAGGAGCCCAGCCCAGGCTCCAGGGAGGGCTTCCTGGAGGAGGCACCACGGGCGGGGTCCAGGGGCAGTCGGGCAAAGCCGCTCTCACTAGTCACACCACAGGAGTCAGAAACGGCCCTGAGCCACCCAGACCAAGGACCCTGCCCAGGCCTTGAGTCTCGGTTGGCAGAAGGCCACAGCAGGATGTTCAGGATCCACCGTCCAGAAGAAGGGGCGGGCCATGTCCCCAGTGGCTGGGTCTGTGCCGGGCTTCTCTGCCTTGTGCCAGGAGTAAATGGTGACGCTACGCGGAGGGTCGGGGAGCAGCCAGGAGGGAGGGGCCAGCGCTGGGGTCCCCGCTGCCCCCTGAATCTGGGGCCTGGGCAGGCCTGCTGCACCCTGGTTCCGGGGGCCAGTCGAGGTCCTCCAGAGCTGGGAAGGGATCCAGGCAGGGAGCAGCCCAGGCGAGTCCCAGGGCAGGGTCAGGACTGAGGAGAACTGGGGCCCAGGAGCCCCGGGCCCTGGGCGCTGCCCCCTCCCGGTTCCTAGCCCCTCCGTGGACCCCCTGGCTGGACCTGACCCTGCACTGCGCCCCCACGACTCAGATGCAGACCCCGCCTTCTCCCCAGCTCTGCCTGTGCCCGCAGCCCGCCCAGCCCGGGGTTCCCCTCCTGCCGCCCAGCCCGGGGTTCCCCTCCTGCCGCCCAGCCCGGGGTTCCCCTCCCGCCGCCCAGCCCGCAGCCCCCCCAGCCCGCGGCTCCCCTCCCGCCGCCCAGCCCGCGGCTCCCCTCCTGCCCGTCCCGTGGTTGTCCCCCCAAGGGCCTGACCCCCCCTCTGACTGACTCACCCCACAGAGTCTGACCCCTCCAGGCAGCTCCTGGACACTCAGGGACACGGTCAGCCAGCACACCCGTGCCCTGCTGCCCACGTCGCCAGGACGGAATCTCAGCTCTGTCCTCGGCACCTCCCCCTTACCCGCGGCCTCTCAGCCATGATTTGAACATGAATCTGGAACCCTGCCCTCCTCGACCCTCCTCCCAGGACACCGTTCTGCGCCTTCTTCTCTGCCCCATCAGGGCCTCCAGCTCTCCCTGCTCCTCTCCTGCCCGCAGCTGAGCGCCTTCAAAGCACTGAGCAAACCCTCTCCCTGCTCAGCCCAGCCACAGTGGCCTGCTCTGCCCCAGGACCTTTGCACCTGTCCCCACCCTCCCCAAACAGCTCCCCTCCCAGATACCTGTAGGACTCACTGCCTCCTTCCCACCTGGTGCCTGCTCGGAGTCACCTGCCAGAGGCGTCCTGTCCTGGGTCTGCAGAGCCGAAGCCCCCGCCCCATCTCGCCATCCCTTACCCTGCCCTGATCCTTGGTTGGGTTTGCCGCAGCCTGACGCCGCCTTCCTGTTGGCTTTGGTCTGTGGGGATCGGTGTGTCCCAGGGTCAGTGGAGCCCCCCACACCAGGGCAGCACCTGGCACATGGTGGGCACCCAGGAACCAGATGCAGAGTGGGCGAGTGCCTTCTGCCCGGCCTGGTGCGCAGGACAGTGAAGAGTAGCCCGGGCAGCTCTGCGGCTGGACACCCCGGGCTCTGTTTTATGGAGGAGAAACTGGGGCCAAGCGGGCGGCTTAGTCACCTTCGGGGTCAGGTGCAGGGGGACTGGATTCCCGCCAGGGCTCACTCACCCTGGGGCAGGACCCAAGTGTCCCCAGGGGACAGGAAGTCAGTTCCCAGGCGTTGGCATGTCAGGCCCTCTCTGCTCGGGTCCAGTGGCCACTGAAGCAGCCTGGCGCCCCCTGGCCTGACCATTTGAGGGCCGCCAGCCACCAGGCGGGGGAGGAGGTGCCGGGCCGGCCGCGGAGTGGGCTCTGCTCCTTTGGGGTCTCTCCCTTCCCTGGCCCTGCGGGGAAGGTCCTTCCTGGCCCTCAGAGCCTTGGCCGAGGCACCAGCCGATGCCCATCTGTCCACCTGCTTCCTTCCTGGGCAAGGCACCGGCCCGAGGACCCCCGGGCACGCAGTTAGCCGTGCCACACCCCGGCTCATTTCACACCAATTTTACTCCTGGCCACCCTCGAACAGAGCAGCCAGCTCCTGCCCTAGGTCCTGGTGCACGGGGAGCCCAGGCACCCTGTTGGACGTCCCCCAGCCTCAGTGCTCCTGTCTGTAAAACAGGCACCGACAGATTCACCTGCAGGAGGATCCTGAGCTCAGAGTAGGGCCCAGTGTGCGGTGACCTGCAGAGGACAGGGACCATCCTCATCACGGGGGGTCAGAATGACCAGGAGAAGCCCAGCCCCCGAGTCCACACGTGGCCACAGCCACGGCCACCCGGGTGCTCTGCCCTCCCCAGTCGCTGACCACCGTGCGCCTGCGATTCTGCGTCTCGGTTTTCTCTGTGAGCGTCCCTCCCACCGGCCGTTGTCCTGTGGATTCACTTAATCTCTCTAAATATCGCTTCATCAGCGACGAGGCCCGTGAGCAGCATTAATTGAGCCATTTTCCTGCCGCAGAGCGGGGCTCAGAGGCTCTGTGGTGGTGGTTTTGTTTGACTTCTGTTTTGGTATGACAAGTACTGGTGGCGGGGCTCAGGGACAGCAGCCTGGGGGGCGGGAGCCAGCGAGATGGCTTCAGCTGGTCTGTGCCTCTTGAATCGTTTCCTGCCATCAAGTTCCAGCGAGGATGGGGGGGTGGTGGCCGTTTAATGGCCCTGCCCACCCGTGCCTGCCATGTGGAGGTGGCGTGGTGGCAGCTGGTCCCTGCGCCCTCTGGGCCCACTCCCTGGGACGCTGGTGGGTGAGCGCCTTCCCTTCCGTGGTTAATTAATTCCGCTCCCTCTCCTGGAGCGTCCCATTTATTTTACGGCGCCCCCAGGACAGTTGCTAATCGCAGTCATTTCCATAAAGCAGCGTTTATTTCCCAAATCCTCGTCCTCGCGCCTGGAGACGCGCCTCCCCGGAACTGTTTACTTAATCCATTTTTAATTGACTTTAAATCAAGTCGCCTGTTTAGGAAACGCAGACCTGCCCTAGCCTCGTCCAGAGGGCTGGGGGTCCTTCCTGCGGACCCGACCGCCCGCCGTCCCTGGCAAGAGCTGACCCTCAGATTGCGGGGGTTTGGGGAGCCGTCGTCAAACGTGGCCGCAATTAAAAGTGAAATTATATAAGCGTGTGATTAATTCAGCTCTAATAGACGCCAGGGTGGCCAACACTGAGGACATGGCTTCCTAATTATTCTGCTGGGTTCAGGGTCTCGGTACTCTTGGGGAGGTGGGCCTCTGTCATGTCTGCAGGGCTGCGTGTCCCTCCCTTCCTGAGCGGCAGCACCGTGGCCATATTTACCCACAGACACTGGCAGCAGGGGCCTGGGTTGCGGGCCGCTTTGCACCCTGGTTTCCTGGGGCGTGTTGACCCTGAGAACAGGCTGCGGAGCCTTGGCCAGCCGGCCCCGGGCTGCCAGGGTCCCGGCTGGCACGTGGCCACCCGAGCCACCTCGCCTGCCCAGCCGTCTGTGGGCCTCACTGTGGGGAGTGAATGTCCCGGGTGAACTTGAAAGAGAACCGCGGCCTGTTCCTGGGACACCCACCGACAAGCTGCGGGACACCTGTTCTGGGTCCCTCCCTGACTCCTCCCAGCCCCTGGGCCTTCCTGGACAGAGCAGGGGCGGGAGGCCTCCGTCCCCTCCGTACCAGGAGCTATCGAGGGCATCTCTTTGCCAGCTCTCTTGCACCGTCCCTTCCGCGTCTCCCACACGGTGCTGGGGGGGGCGGGTGTCACCTAACATGTCGTGGAGGTCACCAGAGAGCCACAGGTGCTGGGAACAGAAAGAAGGACGCAGAGCCCCTGCCCCGGGACCCGGCCAGGGGTGCGTGGAGAAGCCGCCCTGCCCCTCGGACTCTGCCTGGAAGGATCCGTGCGTGTGGCCAGGGCCGACAGATGGAGGGAGGCTCGGAGACCACGCAGGACGTGTGTCCAGGGTGCATCGAAGGGGCCCTGCGACTGCCCCCTCTGTCCCTGGTTTCCCCAGAGCTCCCAGGTCTCTGCGGGGGACGGCAGCTTTGGGCAGTTCAGGCACAAGGACCCTCAAAGACACCTTCCTGGGGTCTCACAGGGACAGGAGTCTTCTGTGGACTCGGCCCCTTCAGTGGCCCCAATTTCCTGCTGCCCAAGGCCATCTCTGAGCCTCCATGTCCCTCTTTGTGACCTTGGGGAAGTCCCTGCTTGCCTGTCTTGGGGGACCTCAGGAGAGTGGGGACAGGCCCCTAGGAGCTCAGCTCTCGGGGGGTCAGTGCCCGACAAGCCCTGTCCCTGAGACCCTACCTCTGGGCAGGCAGGGGACCCCGCCGCCCCACCCTCCGGCTGGCACCTTAATTAAAACGCCCAGGGACTGCGGTGAGCAGGCTGCCCGCAGGTGAGTCGTCAGCAGACCGTAAAGGTCCCGGGGAAGCTGCGGATCACTAGCCGTTGGGAGCAGAGAGGGTGTCCCCGGTGTCAGTTTGACAGGAATTCCAGGTCACCGCTCGGGGCTGCGGAGAGCATAAGGTAGAGAATGAGGAATCACCTTAAAGAGAGAGGAACGAGGCCCTGGGAGGGGCGGCTATGACTGTCCCCAAAACCAACTTGGCCCAGGGGCTGGTAATAGGCCCCCGTCCAGATCTGCCGCGGGCGAGGGACACGGGACCGTCTCCATCAGCGCGGCTCAGGAAGGGCGGCTCCTCCTCCATGGAGACTCTGGCCCTGGCTGCTAAAATATTTGCTTCCAAGAATAGAGGCTGTTGGCACAGCAGACGCCTCCCAGCCTGGGCCCTCGCTCCGGGACCTGAGGGCGCCGCCCCTCACCCTTGTCTTCCGGTCCTTTCCAAGGCTCCCTGGAGGTGCTGGGGGACTTGTCTCCAGGCTGCTTCCAGACCAGGGCTTGGGGGGCGCTGGGTGCTGTGGCCGGGGGTGAGAGGACAAAGCTCGTGGTCTCCTGGGACGGCATGCCAGGTTGTGCAGAGCCCAGCTGTGTGACCTTGGGCGGGCTCTTGACCACTCTGAGCTGCAGTGTGCACCCTCTGCAGAGACCAAACACTCCGCCTGCAGGGGCTCCCGAGGAGGGCTCCGAGGATACGGGGAGGACTTGGTGCAGCACCTCTCTAGGCAGGACCCCGAGCCCACCCCACTCCCCGTCTCCCTCCACCCCTTGGGGAATGGGGCGCCTGCCGGGCACAGCACCCCCCCTCTCTGTTGGAGAGTGCTGAGGGCCTGGGTCCAACCGAGAGCGGGTACCTGGAGTTCTGTTGCTTGGTGACTCCGGGACCTTCGTGTCCCCAGGGAGGCTGGCCTCAGATGTCCAGGATTCAGGACAGAAGCAGCCACCGCTGGGCGCTGGTGGCCACCTGGGCAGAGCCAGGAGGGGCAGCCGCAGGGGTGCCATCTGCCTCCTTCCCAACGGCCACCCCAGGCCAGGGACCCCAGAGACGCTTCCCTGGGGCCTCAGGGGCAGGGGCTTCCACGGCCTCAGCCCCTTGGGCAGCCTGGCTTCCAGGTCCCCTGAGGGCTGGGCCGTCCTGCTGCCCAGTGCTGCTGCCTCTGAGCCTCCAGCCCCGTTGTGGACCCGCACCGTCCAGCTACTCCCACAAACGTGGCCCCCGAGTTCCCAGAGCCAGGGCCCTCTCCTCAGGCACCGGAGCAGAGGGACCTCAGGGGGTCTCTGTCCAGCGCCCCCGTCCCAGGAAGGACCCCAGTCCTCCCCCGCCCTGACTTCCTCCCAGCACCGACGCTCATCCTAGCTGCGCGGGGGCCCAACTCCAGGTGTGTCCCATCCGTGTGCGCGGAGTGGAGAGCTGTACAGGGCTCGCATCTTCCCAAGCCATCGGTCATGGGACTCCACTAAGTGATGCTGTCCAGGCTGGTTCAAGGAAAATGTGGAGCAGCAGGGGGTCTGGGGAGAGCCCCAAGCCCATGGGCAGAGCCAACCATGGTGGGTGGAGGCAGGGAGGCTGAGGGAGGCCTGGTGACGAGGCCCTGTTCTGGAGGTGGATAGAGACGGTGGAGGGCCTGGACCTGGGGGCAGGGGAGAGAGCATGCCAAGGACTCCCGGTGTGACTGCAGTGACCAGTGTCACCACTGGTCAGGAAGGACAGCGCTCAGGGCTGAGGTGGCGGGCACAGCGTGGGGGGTGTACAGCCCTGACCGTGCTGAGACTCTGGGCACAGAGGAGAGGCGCAGGGGCAGCGGTGCATCCCGAGTGGCCAGGACCGGTCACAGGCCAGCAGGGCTGAGAGGTGCCCAGAGGTCAGGTGTGTCCCCAGGAGGCGGGGACACTGCCCCTACCTGGGAGATGGCCTCTCCCTGGCTGTGGTTCCAGGGGAGATGAGCAAGTGAGCCGGGTGCGTGTGCACGGGCGGTGGGCGTGGGTGTCGTGGGGCCTGGGTGCCTTGGGCTCACTCACGGGCTTGGGTTTGACCTGGTCGCGCCCTGCCCTGCTCGGGTGCCAAGCAGCAGGGACAGCGGGGGTGGCCGCCCAGCCCCAGAGCACAGACTGGAGGTGCCAGGGCCACGCAGCCAGAGCTGAGAGGACAGGACGAGGCGCGGCCCAGAGCGGCGGCACCTTCACTCCCAGCTGGGCTCTGGGCCAGGGCAGGGACACACCCAGGTCAGGTCCCATGGCCGGGGCGCTCCCCGCAGGCCCGGCACCCTACCAGTTCGCCCCGCCAGCCCCTCAGAACCGTGCCGGGGCACCTCCTCCCCGGGCCTCCCTGCCGCCCACTCTGCCCAGCAGAGCCATGGGTCTGTCTCGCTGGCCCCGCGGGAACAGGGGCTGCGTCCTGCAGAGTCCTGGACGGGCATCCGGGCCCCTCCCTTGGCTCCCTGCCCTGGGCTCGCTGGTCACCTTGGGCCCTGTCCCCCCAGCCTCGTTCCCTGTGTGAGATGGCGGAGGCCGATGGCTCTCTGACCCTGCATCTGCTAATGGAGCCCTGACTGGGGACAAGAATGGATGCAGAATGCTCTGAGAATTTCAGGGCAGGAAGCGCAGTCTCTTCCTGGGGAGCAGGGGGTGGGGGGTGGACAGAGGCTGCCGCCGGAGGAGGCCTCCCGGAGCCGTCCGTCCGTGGCATTTAATGCGGAGTGCAGGCCTCCGTCAGAGCAAGGGCATCAAATATTTACAGACAGCATTAAAAATTAACCTCAGGATGTGGCTGTTCCCAGAAGTCAGGGGTGAGGAGACGGAGGAGGCTGCCGGCCGGGCACCAGCAACGGCCGCTCCCAGGCCAGCCCAGCTCCTGTGGCCCAGTCCCAGAGCCATGGCAGCCTCCACCCTGCGTCTGCACAGGCCCCTGGCTGTAAGCCCTTTGGGGGCTCCCAGTGGCCTGCAGGCACGGACAGCCCTCAGCTCAGCATCCCCAGCCTGGCCCTTCCTCTCTGGGTCTCAGATTTGCGGGATGGAAAGGAATGAATCCCGCAGATGGGAGGAGGCCAAGGTGGAAGTGGAGACATTCCAAGAACCAAGGGCAGCAGATGCAAAGGCCCCGGGGCAGAGAGCAGGGCCCTGTGCCTCAGAAGGGAAGTCAAGGTAGCACAAGGGAGGGAGGGAAGGGAGCTGGAGGCCACCAGATAGGCTCCATGTCTGCAGCCTGGGAGGAAGGGGTAGCAGAGGGGCAGGAAGTAGGAAGGGGTGCCCATGGGCCTGACCGGTGGGTTGGTGGGAATGGGCAAGAAGTGGGGCACCCAAGGACTGAGCCAGAGGGCACATGGGGTGGGCTTGGCACTGGGGATCAGCAGAGCACAGGATCCTGGGTTGGAGGCCCCACGACTGTAGGAGAGAGAGCAGCGCAGGAGGGGCCGGGAGGAGCCCCCCCAGTGGGAGGCAAAGCAGGAGGCTCAAGACAGTGCTCTGGGAGGAGCAGGGGCAGTCGAGGGGCTGCTGACTGCCCTGCTTCTGCCCACTGTCCCCATGTCCCCACAGCACGGAGCCAGCAGGGAGTTCCACAGGTACCTGGGCACCGTCCCAGCCCGCGCCCCTCCCCCTCCGTGGGATTCTGCACTTTCCGGGACAGTCGGCTTCTGAGGGCAAGAAGGGGAGGCTTCGAGTTAAGTCCTCCCAGAGTGCTGTGCGCCCCATAGGACAGCCTGCCACAGCCACAGCCACGGAGACACACTCTGCGGGAGACCCAGCAGGGGTGGCTGGGGGACCGGGGGCAGCTGGGGACACTGCACAGGATCTCTCAGGGCAACTGTTCTTCTTGCCTTTTTTTTTTCTTTTGGTACCAGGGACTGAGCTCAAGGGCACTCGGCCACTGAGCCACATCCCAGCCCTGTTTTGTATTTTATTTAGAGACAGGGTCTCCCTGAGCTTCTTAGCGCCTCACTTTTGCTGAGGCTGACTTTGAACTCGCCATCCTCCTGCCTCAGCCTCCCAGCTGCGGGGATCGCAGGCTGCGCCACCCCGCCTGGTTCTTCTTGCCTTTTTATGGACGTGGAAACTGAGGTTCCGGAAGGTCACGTGACACGCCCAAGTCAAACAGCCAGTGCGCTTTCAGGTCCCAGAGGCCTGTCCACCCAGCACAGTGCCCCACCTCCCTCACTCTGCCCCTGGCGCTCTAGCCAGCTACATGACCCACCAGCCTGTTGGGCTACAGGCAAAATAAAATTCCCTGGACAGGGCTCTGTACCCCCTTTCGAAATTCCTTCCCCTTTCCCCCAGGGGGTATCAGGGATTGAACCCAGAGGCCCTTGACCACTGAGCCACATCTCCAGACCCACCCACCTACCTCCTTTGTATTTTATTCAGGGACTGGGGCTCATTGAGCTACTTAGGGCGTCGCTAAGTTGCTGAGGCTGGCTTTGAACTCGTGATCCTCCCGCCTCAGCCTCCCAAGCAGCTGGGACTACCCGCGTGGCCACCAACCAAGGCGCTATTCCATGCACTGTCCTTTGTAACCTCCCCACCGCGCCCCCAGCAGAACAGTCCACTGAGGCTGCGGGAAAAAGGTGACTCCTAGTTAGGTAAGCGCAGAGGCTGAAGAGTGTCAGCTGTGTGCCAAGTTCACAGGGAGCGAAGAGGCCGGGCCACAGTCAGCCTCCACCTGCTCCAGGGACAACAGGTATCAGAGCCCCGGTGGGCTCAAACCCAGGCCCAGACATGCCTCGCTGCTCCTGATTGGCTCCCAGGGACCACACCCCCATCTCTGGGCCATTCACTGTGCCAGGGGGTGGGGCACAGTAAAGGGATCCTCCAATCAGGGCTCACCCCTGAGGTGGGTGGAGCCGGGTGGGAGGGGCTCCGGAGCCTGGGCGGCAGGGAGCGGGCAGCGCCCTGTGGACTTCGGCTTCCCGCCTGGGAAAGGGGCCGTCGCCCCTGGTCCCGGCCTGCGGTGCCACTCGGATGAGAGGTGCCGGCGCCTATGACCGTAAAGGGGCAGAACTGCGCCGCGGCAACTGGGGTTGCTTTGTGCCCAGGGAGGAGTGCGCACCTGCGCTGCAGCGTCCTCCTCCAGAGCTGCTGTCGCCTGCTTCAGAAAGTGCAGAGCAGGGACACCGGGCTGCCTCCTCGAGGCCCTGCACCCCATCAGCTGGGCAGCTGGAGGTGTCCCGAGATGGCATCCTGAGGCAGTGTCACCGTGGGCATCGCAGAGGGCACTTGGGCTGTGAAAGGCATATTGTTGACCATAGCGGCTTCGAGGGTCATGGCCCCACGGAATGTCACACTGGCACTGCTTGATGAACTTCAGCTACCAAACTTCCCAACACCCAGGCTTCCTGGCACCTCGACACTCCAGACCCCCAGCCCCTGAGTTACTTTGGCCCATTCTTGAGCTTAGCCGAGTGGATTGGGACAGCATGGCTGCAGGGCCTGGCCTGTCACCAAAAGGTCGGTCACCCGTGACCAAAAGGAGGCAGATTGAAAGCTGCTGAACCAGGCTATGTTGAGACTGGCTCTGGGCGAGACCCTGCACCCAGGCTCAGCTGGACTTGGACTTTTATGGGGCTTAGGGCAGGAAGGGAGGCTTGGGACAGGGTCCCTTGTCCTCCTGAGGTTGGCTGGGGATCTTGCTGAGCTCCATGTCCTTCCAAGGTTGGTGAGAGACCCCGCTGATTGACAGGTGGTCATCACTGCTTGTCTGTGGGCGCCTGATTGGTTGTTCTTTTGCGCATGCGGGTTGCCTGGTGCTTTGTTCCCTTAGCCACCACAAACCGACCTGACAGTCACACCATGCTTTGTCCTTGTTGACTGCAGTGTGGCCTTCCATTGTGTGGACGCTCCACAGAGTGTGCATCCTGTCCCCTGACGACTTGCGGGTCCTTTGCTCTCTGGGACCACATGGACAGCTGCTCAGGTTGCCAGCAGACCCCTGAGTGCATGGCTCTTGGGACAGCACAGGTGTGTCCTAACAAGGTGCCACAAACCCAGTGGCCTAAAGCAACACATGGTTAGCTTTCTGCCCTGGGCCAGGGCTTCCTCTGGAGACCCCGGCTGGATCCCTCTGTCCTGCCTTTCCCAGCTCTGGGAGGTGCCAGCCACGCCCCCCTCGGCAGCCGCCCTCTGCCTGGCTGCTGCCCACCTCTCCTTGACTCTGGCCCTGCCTCCCTCCTGTGGCCCAGCCACATGACCCCAGCAATCCCCATCTGGAGACCCTGAGTGTCACCCCAGCCGCAGAGCCCATTTTGATCTTTAAAGGGACAGGCACAGCTTCTGGGGATTGGGGACAGGGAGAACACTGGGTGTTGTGATGGCACCTGTGCATGTCCCTAGGGTGACAGGACAGGCACGGATTCTGCCTCAGGACTTCCTGCCAATCACTTTCACAAAGAGGCCCAGGCTGAGCCATTTGGGTCCCACTCGAGTCACGGGAGAGCTCCTGCCGCGTCCCCCCTGGGCGCTCACTGTCTTGGCCTCTCCCATGGGCACACAGGGGTGGCTCTGGGGGCCTCAGGCTCCTCTCTGCCCTTGGGCCACCTCACAGGCAGCACCACCTCCGCAGCCTCCAAGGACAGTCCTACAGGTCGCATCCTTGGGATTGCTGGGCCTTCCACCAGTTCTCAGCGTCCCCGCACCCGCTGCCTGCTCCCTTTGCAGAACACAGCTGTCCCTACCTGGGAGTCGAATTCCTGGCACATGTGGGGGAGCGCCTGGCCCTACTGTCAGGGCTGAGTGCAGGAGCTGCTGTCATCTTGTGTTGGGAGGGAGGGAGGGAGGGAGGGACGGTTGTCTGCAGCTCACCTGGCAATCACTCATGCTGGGCGGCATTCCCCTGCCTCAGCGCCCATTGTTGCAGGCTCCCCAGACCTGGAGCTTTCATTATGATTCAAATTGCCAGGTGCGCGGCTTCTCCTCCCAGGGATGCTGCAGACACCAGCCCCCTGCCTGCCAGCTGCGCAGCTCCTCTTCCCGAAGCCAGGCTCCGCCTCGCAGGATTGCCTGCCCGCTGCCCGCTAAGCCGGATAGTTCCCAGCCAGGTGGCCGTGTAGCCTGGTGCTCAGTGGCACAGACTGGATCCTGGCTCTGCCACTCACTCTGTTGTGACCCTGGACAAGCTACGCAGCCTCTCTGAGCCCCAGGGTCCCCAAGCTGTGCGGATCATGGTCCCCAGCTCCCAGGGTGGCTGAGGACACTGGGTCAGGCTGTGCCATGGGGACAAGGCTCAGAACAGTGCCTGGCTCAGAAGAAAGGCCCAGCACAGTGGCCGAACTCCCAGCCTCTGCTAGAACCAGCGACGGTCTCCCTCCTCAGCTCCCAGGGCCCCAGGTCCAGCAGGTACCCGTGCCCGGCAGTTGAGGGCCTAGCCCCTCTCCAGACGCCCCCTGCCAGGAATGTCTCGGGCCACCCACAGCCACCACTGTGACCCTCCACGTGTCCCTGACCAGGATGCTCCCTCCTCCAGGTATAGTCCTGGCTAACTCTGCTCGGGGTCAGCATCCTGGAGACTGCCCCTGACCTCCTCCCAGGCCAGGACCCTGGGGACCCTCGGGAGCCCAGACCCTGGAACATGCCACTCCTGCTTTGGGGTCCTGGTGTGGCTCCAGCTCGGCTCTCCAGGGCAGGGCGTGACTCGGTCCCAGGACCCCAGCACCCAGCCCAGGCCTGGACAGAGAGGACGTCACAGCAGCCAGTTCTGCAAGCCCAGGGGACCTGTCGGTGGCCAGTGCCTGGTCTCCACGGGGCTGGTTGACAGTGAGGGGCGTGTGACCAGCAAGGTGTTGGAGAGGACAGGAGGCCCCGCAGCAGGGCCGGAGGGCGCTCGGGTACAGAAGCCAACAGTCACTCGGGGACGTTCCCTGCTCCCGTGGGTGCTGCACGGCTGGGACAGGTCGCCATGGAAACAGAACAAAAACTGGCCTCGGCCAAGGATTCCCTCCGGAAGGCGGTGTGCTGACCGCGTCCCCAGAGCGGATGGGCGAACGCCAGGCCACATCCAGGTGGGCCAGCCGCAGCTGTTCCCAGCAGAGGGCCGTCCACAGTGGCACGAGTCCCGCTGCCCCCAGGAAGGGGTCCTGCCGGCCTAAAGTCCTGTCAGGGGGGTGCCCAAGGCCCTGAGAGGTCAGGCAGCTTGCCCAGGGTCACCAGCCCGTGAAACGCAGGACTGGGATCTGAGCAGACCCCGACTTTGAGGCCAGTGTCACCACCACTCGGTGTGCCCAGGCCTGTGGGAGTCGGCTGTGCCCAGGGGGCGCTTGGTGAGGGTGTGGGGGAGGTAAAGCAGGGTCGGGTGCCCCGGGCAGCAGGGCGAGAACTGGGGCTTCCTGCAGAGGGGCCGTCGGAGCGGAGGTCCTAATGGAGGTACCTGGGAAGAGGTCCCCAGGTCCCCGCCGAGTGCTAAAACTGCGCCTCGATGGAAACCTGAGTAAATGAGATTTTTCTAATGTCGCTGATTTTGAAATATTTCATTTGGTTCAAAATAATATGCATAAAAATGTGGATAAAAAGCATAAATGATAAGAAAGCAGCCCAGGCCCCCGCGCAGCACGGGAGCCAGGCCAAAGCCACCGAGGCCCGGCTGCCCAGAGCCCCCACCCTCTCCAACTGGCGCTCCGAGGTGCAGAGCGCGTGTCCTCTCGGGCATGACTGACTGCAGCAGCTGGTGCCCTCCAGGGAGGTCCCCGAGGAAGGCTGGGGCTGAGGCCAGCGGCGGGGCAGCCAGGAGGAGGCTCGGAGGAGTGGGGGACGCGGCCTCCCCCAGGAGGAGCCTCTTCTCCACCACGGCCGCGAGCTGAGAGGGAGGGAGACGCTCTTGCCGGGCAGGCGAGGAGGCCAGGCTGAGGCCCGACAGACCTGGCTCCCTGACAAGCCTCTCTCTTCCACCGCCCCTCAGTCCCTGGGGCTCCCTGTCCCTGCCCCTCCCAGGCCAGCGTCACTCTCCAGGGCTGTGGGCACCACCACCCAGGCCTGGGCAGATAACCCAGCTAGGCCACTTTGTCCCCTTCCCTTTCCCGCCCACGTGCCTGTGAGGCAGAGCTGGGGGTTCTCATATCGGGGCCTAAGCTAGAATCCTGACGTGGAGGCCCACACCAGAGGTCGGCAGAACCCTGAGTCATCTCCTCTGTTTTGTCACCTATGCTTCTGTTCATGCGACCCATCTAGGCCCCCATCCCTCCCTGCCACACACGATGCCCTGCGCAGGTCCCCGGAGCAGGACGCCCTGCTGGACCCTGCTGTCCCTGGGCTTCCCTGAGCCTCTCGGACTGATTCCCCCAGGGTTACCTGATTCCACGTTTCCACCTGAGAACCAGGGCAGGGTGGGCGACGGGCCCTGACCTCCTCCTGGCGTCCCCTCCACCCCCCCCACCCCCGCGGGACGTCATGCTGTTTTGCGGTGTTGAGAGCCACAGCCCCTGGCACTTTGCCAGAAGTCATGGTTGAGAGGTGACCATTAAGATGATGCTGGATTGATTCAATTGTATATTAGACCTTTACTGCCCCGTAATAGGATGGCTCTTGCTGCCTTGGCCGCCCGCTACTTTGGAGTTCCCGCTGAGTTCTTGCGGGGTTCCCAGAGTGAGTGCCTGCGCAGCCCGGGTGGAGGGAGTTCCGGTTGGTGTGGTGTACTCCTGGAGGAGCCGCGTGGGTGGCGTTCGGGAGAGTTCCTGGGGAGCGTGTGTGGAGTGCTGTGGGAGTTCGGAAATAAAGTTTGTTCCTGCTTGAGTGGCTCGTGATTTGTGCCCAGCCAGACTGCCACACCGCGGCCCAGTCCCCAGGATCGGTGGCTTTTCACACCCCAGATCTAGAAGGCTGGGCTGGTCCCACCCTCCTGGTCCACGGCTCCCGCGTCAGTGGCCACAATGGGACATCGCTGTGTACTGAGCCACCACACTGGTCACCCCACTCTCCACGCCCACTCCTGCCCCCTCCCTGGTGGGGTCTCCCGGGGTCTCCGCAGCTCTCTGCTGTCACATGGCCGCAGTGACCTCAAGGGCCTGGTTCCAGGGCCCCGCGGACGTGGACATCCCCGGAAGCCCAAGTCCTTGTTGAAAGGGACCCGCGCACGGCCTCCTGACCCCCAGCAGCGTCAAGGCTGAATCGTGGTCACGCTGCACGGCCCGGGTTCGGAGGCCCTGGGCACAGCCATGTCCAGCACATCTCCTTTCCTACGCTGGCTGGGCCACCTGCTGCCTCACGCTGCCTGTCACCCCGCGTCACGTCTGGGTGGTGGGTCCCCTGCGTCACTTGCGTGCCCACCTTTTGAATCAAGTCCTCACTGGCGCTGATGTGATGGCTGTTGGGGGACACTGTGCCGTCTTGGGAACTGCATGGTCATTTATGTGACCAACTGCTTTGGGCACAGCTTTAGGTTTTCAGGAAAATGGAGCCGAAAGCGCAGGGTTTCCTGCCTCCCCTCCCCCGCGGTTTCCATGATCACCAGCATCTCGCGTTTCTGTGGCTCCTCTGTGACAAGGTGACAGGGCACGGGTTACACCACGGCTGGGACCTGAGGGGCTCCTGCCCCCACTGCTCCTGCCGCAGCGTTCAGATCACACAGGACAGGCCAAGTCCAGGCCTGGGGTAGACAGGCTGCCTGCGCTCACGCGTGTGCTGTGTGAGCTAGGGCACCGTGCTGAGCCTCTCTGGGCCTCAGTTTCCTCCTCTGTGCAACAGGACTTACCTCGTGAGGCTCTGTTGAGGATTAAATGAGTGATCTCAATGGAGAGCTCAGAGCAGCGTCCAGCACAAAGTGGGTGCTCAGTAAGTGCTTTTGAAAGTGTGAATCTCAGGCTACATTACAGGGTTGGGGGACGGAGGAGGGACATGCTTCTCCAGCACCCCCTGCCCCCACTGCGAGTTCTCAAGGCTTGGGTGGCACAGAAAACTCAGCCCCAGAAGCCCTGCCCTGAGGATCCAACTGCACCAAGACCCGAGTGCTGAGAAAGTGAGCCCTGCATAGAGGCCCGGGGGCCGTCTAGACAGCAGGCCAGCAGGTGCAAAGGTCCTGTGGCAAGAGCACCGGAGATGCTGGGGATCCCCAAGGTGGCCCGTGTGGCTGCAGAGGGGCATAACAGGAGACCAGGTCGGAACGCAGCCAGGCAGCCCGGAGAGGTACCAAGGCCGTTAGAGGATTCTGAGCCAAAGAGACAATAAAGATTTGTTCTGAAGGTTAGGTGGCCCGGGATCAAGCTGTCCTACTGTGCTTCATCCTGCATTTCTGTGCTGAGGACCAACTGCGGGGAGGTGAGAGCAGCGAACTCGGTTGAGACTCTCCGCCCAGTCCAGGCAGGGGAGGGCGGTGGCCAGAGTGGCTCGGTTCTGGCCTGTTTTGAAATAGAGCCGAGGAGATTGGCAAAGGATCGGACCTGGCCGTGAAGGAGGGCGGGGAGCAGCGGACAGCGCCCTGGGCCGGGAGATTGGGAGGGCGGGAGGCCGGGAGGCTGGGAGGGCGGGAGGCCAGGAGGCCGGGAGGGGCGGGTTCAGGGGAATCGCAGGGGTCCACTGAGGGGACCTCTGGGGGCCGTGGGAGAATCAAGATCAGCGGGTGACAGTGATGCCACAGATCTCCACGGCAAGCCCTGGAAGGGGAGCAGAGGACACCGGTGCCCTGGGCAGGGGACAGAGTGGGTCACGGGCAGCTGCTGGGGCTGTTCCCGTCTCTGCATCTGCCCAGGTGCTTGCCCCGTGAGCCAGTCCGCGGGAGGAGGGCGCCATCCTGGGGTCGGAGGACGTGGGCACCGTCCCAGTCCTGCGCACGGGTTTCCTGCCAAAGAGAACACCCAGAAGCCTCTGCTGCTGTGGACACCATGTGCCCCGCCCGATCCTGGTGCCCTGGCGCCCTGCTGGCCTCCCCCGCGGGCTCCGATGGCGTCTCTTGCTGAGACTCTGGGTCTCGCCCACCTGCGTCTCTTCTTGGTCGCAGACTCTCCCTCCCGGGTCCCGGGTGATTTCTCTTTCCTGGGAGATGCGTCCACTTCGCGAAGGTCCTCGGATCAAGCTCAAGGGCGAGGGTCGTCCCCTGAGTTCCCTGGACTCCTGTTCTGCTCCTCTTTGTGGCTTCCTCCTCTGGACCTGGGGCACTGGTGCAGCAAAACCAGGGAGAAGCGCCCTTCCACGGAGACCTTAGCCATCCGCGCCTCTGCCCTGTGTGGGGAGCTGGGGTGGCCGCCTGGGAGCGGTGGGCGCTGGGCTGGGTCCAGGCTTGCAGGCGGAGGGGTGCCGCGGTTTGCCTGGCAGGGCCGGCAGGAGGGGGCTGGTCTAGGGTCCGGGGTTCTCCAGGGAGCAGCAGCGGGAGGTGCCCACCAGGAGATTCTGTGGGGAATGGCTCACAGTGTCACGGGGCCAAGAGCCCCAGCCCAGCCAGCTGCAAACAGAGGACAGAGGGGACGACGGTCTGGTTCCAGCTCGAGCCCAGGACTGGGAACCGGTGCTGAGGGTGTGTGTCCCCGTCCAAGCCTGAGAGCACAAGTCCCGTGTCCCAGCTCAGCATGGCCTGGGGACAAGAGCAGACTCTCTGCCCGGGTTTTCTGATCAGGCCTCCCCCGAGGAGGCCCATCCACAGGGGGAGGCCCCTGCGGTCCTCAGACTGCCCTTCAAAAGCCTCACCCAGAGACCCCCTCACCGACACACCCAGAAGGACGTTTAGTCCCACAGGTGGCACCCGGCGGCCCCTCGAGGGTCACACAAAGTGGACCACACAGCTGGAGAGGAGGGACAGAGGCAGGCAGCAGGGCTGCGAGAGCAGCGGGAGGGAGGCCGTTTGCTCCCTCTGGGTGGGGTGGGACGGGGTGCCATGTGACTGGACCCGCAGGCAGCACGGGGCTTTAGACGGGGTGTGGGAGGGGCCAGAGGGGACCCCAGGACCACAAGGTGAGCAGATGGCAGGTGGCATTGTGCCATCGAGGTCGGGACATCTGTGGGGAGGGCTCGTCCAGGGAGGAAGACGGGGACTTTGATTTGGGGAATACCGAGTCTGAGAGGTCTCTTAAATGTCCAGCTGGTGTTGTCGAGCAGACGATGTGGCTGTGACATGCAGTGTGGGTGGAGTTGGAGGCCAGACAGCGTCAACAGATGGTACTCATGGCCGGGGGAGGAGGTGCCATCTCAGGATGAGTAGAGATGACCGGGGAAGAGGCTGCTGGGAGGTGGGGCAGGACCAGCAGAGGGACTGGCAGACCAGGCAGGGAGTAGGGGAGGGGCCAGGAGAGAGGCTGAGCCTCCAGGACACGAGATGGACCACTCGAGTCAATGGTCTGAGAGGACGGGTGGAGTGGACCGAGACCTGACCACTGGCTTTAGCAGCATGGAGGTTGTTGGTGACCTTGACAAGGGCAAATTCTGTGAGTGGTTGGAGCCTTTTGAAGAGGTTACGGTAGAGTGGGAAGTGGAGCAGGAGAGCAAAGGTACAGACGGTCCTTCCAACGTGTGTCTCCCCTCTTAGCCTTCTATCATTGGATTTACCAAGAGTTAACATGATTCATTGTTTGCCAAAGAGCCAGCAGCTGGATTTATTAGTTCCCTTTTTTTCCTTTTCGGTTTTTAACTCCATTTCAGTTTTAATTTATTTATTGCTTTCTTATATCTATATTGGGTTTATTTTGTCTTCCTTTTCTGGCTTTTTGAAATGGATGATTAATTCATGCATTCTTGTGTATTAATAAAAATCATTATATTTTTTAAGGCTATGAATTTTCCTCTGAGCATTGCTTTGGCTGCATCACCAGTTTCTGAAAATTTTTTTTATTCCTAAAAATGGTTTTTGAATTTTTGTTTTGAAAAGTTTAATTGTTATTGTCTAAATATTTTGTAATTTTTATTTATTCATTTATTTTGCTCCCTTTGATTCAACAGTTATTTAAAAGAGTTTACATACTTCTTGATGCTACAGTTTTGTGTGTGTGTGTGTGTGTGTGTGTGTGTGTGTGTGTGAGTTTGTGGTTAGTATTCTCAAATTCTATTATACGGTAATAGAGAATGTCATTCTGTTTCTACTTTTGAAAATTTAGGCCTGATAGTCCCTTTTTGTGTGTACATTTTCAAAAGCATTTTTATAAATATCACATTGTCTTCTACACCCACCCCCAGACACAGACACAGACACACACACACACACACACACACACACAGTCATGGGCTTCCCATATTCTTACTGGTTTCTACCCCTTCGTCTGTAGTGGGCTGAGGAGGTGAGTGAAGACACAAGGCTGCAGCACACTCTGCCCTTTCTTCCTCCATCCCCAGCGGTCCTTGCTGTGACTCATGAAGCTCCGTCACTGCGGTCAGCTCTTCCTGACGACCTTCATCCTGGATCCGCTCACAGAGCCTTCCTTCCTCTCTTTGCTCTTTCTTGCCCAGCTTCAGCTTCCCTCACCCCAAAGCCAGAGCCCCTGGTTTCCTGGGCTGCATCCGTTTGCTGTGTTTTTGCCCGTTTTAGCATTCAGCCATTTTTAACCACAGGTTCCGTGGCCCTGAGTCCCGACCTCTCTGAGTCGCTCTGTCCCAGGTACCTTGTGTGTTCAGTCTGAGGGCCCTCTCTTTAGCCAGTGTGTGTGGCTCGTTGACATCCACTGACGGGGCGGACGCGCTGGGTCTTCCTTCTCTCATCCTAGTCCATGAAGGGCCTCCTGCTTTGATAACTCCTGTGGGGGTGCCGACCTCCCCACATGTCCTGCTTTCTTTGTTTTACTTTTTGTATATAAGCCTTCAGATAATTTGGAAAGCTGTGTTTTCGAGTCCGTGGCCACCTTCGTGATCACAACGTGACACCATATACTTAGAATCCATTTTTCTTAGGCAGGACTCATTTTCTCCCTGTTAGGGAGAAGGTCAGAATCCAGAATTCTCTGCTTCCCTCCCTTTTGCTCGCAGCAGTTTATTTTAGTTGATCACTTTCTGTTCACCTTGATGCCTCTGACTTCACCTCAGTTTCTGAGTAATCAGACTATAATTGAATGAGTCGCAGTTGTCGGTATCGCCCCCCGTCTCACCTCCGTCCGTCCCACGTCAGTTCTTTACTTTCTTTTTCGTCTCTCTGTAATAACCCCCACCCCGGATTTCTTTCAGATGTGGCCCTAGAGGTAAAGAGACTCTGTGCTCATTGCCAGGGGTTTTTCTCAAGAGTGACCCCATTGCCCCTCGGTTTGCCTGAGTGTCCACTGGTAGGGTATTTAAGCAGGGCTCGTGGGAATTATAATCTTCAATATGTTCAACAGGTTTTTGTTGATTTCATGATCACAAGATGGTTTATCAGGGCTTTAAACTCTTGGCACATTCACTCATTCAACAAATATGGATTGGGGCTGGGGATGTGGCTCAAGCGGTAGCGCGCTCGCCTGGCATGCGTGTGGCCCGGGTTCGATCCTCAGCACCACATACCAACAAAGATGTTGTGTTTGCTGAAAAAACTAAAAGATAAATATTAAAAAAATGTTTAAAAAATATGGATTAAGTCCCTACTGTGCGCCAGCTAGCCCCTGGCGATATGGCGATAAGCAAAGCCTGCAATCACCGTGGTCCTCTGTAGCCCAGCGGACTTCCGCTACAGGGCGTGGGCTGCCGCGTGACCACCTCATCTGCCAAGGACAGACTGGTGACTGCGGCTGCTCCTCCGTGGGCAGAGACGGGATCGTGGCTCCTCCACAGGTGGGTGGTCTTCTGCTTCTCGTTGTGTTGCTCACGACAACTCTCCTGTCAAAGCTGAACGTGTCCCCACAGGCGGTCTCCACGCTCCTGCCCCTGCCCGCTGGTCTCCAGCCATCCAGGTGTTTCGGGGGCACCTGCATGTCCTCCCCATGACTTTGTAGGACAGGGGCATGTTCAGTGGAGTGACTCTGAGATACGTAATGGGTTTTGTCATCTTGCAGATGGCATCTGTATGTGTTTCTAATATTTCCAGTTTGTGATGGCAACGGGGACTGGGAAATTTGTCATCCAGCCAGAGCAGTTTTGAGGGCCGCGGGGGAACAATATTAAAAATCTTGTCAGCACAACCTGTGTTAACTGAGACTGTGCCCAGACAAGACGGCCCACGGTGACCTGGCGTCTCGCAGATGGGACTCACCCCTTTACATCTGCTCCGTCGTTCTGACAGACGTCCTGTTAGTCTGTTAGAGCTTCTAGGTGCTTGTCTTCAGTTCACTGCGATCCTGGTTCTGTTCCAATCCTGTATCTGCATTTTTCTTCTCTTATTGCATGGGTTAGGGCACAAGTGCTGTCCAGAGCCACAGGGACAGCACATGTTTTGTCTTGCTCCCAGAATCATAGTCACATGATTCACCAAGTCCAGAGGACACAACCTGGCCTTTTCTGTCCGAGACCCCAGACAAATGACCCCAGCAAGTTCCCATGGAAGAGACACTAGGTGATACTTTGTTTCCTTCTATTTTCTCAGAAAACCTTTTTGCCGTGCCTCAGGATGGGGGAGGTGACACCCGAAGCACCTGGTGCAGCCTCCAAGGACAACCCGGACAGAGACGCCAAGAGGAGCCCAGGCGGAGGCAGCGGCAGAGGAGGAGACACCGTCTGTGCCCGGAACCCCCCTCCACGGACTTCTAGCATCAGGAGCAAACTCAGGGCTGGGGGCCGGGGTGCAGGGGAGGGTCCTGGGCCACCCGTCCGCAAGCAATAGTTCTCCTTTGGGCTGGTGGCTTCCGAGGGTGACTCGTTGTGGACTCGGGTGACAAACACAGAGTGACCCTGGCCGACTTGAGCCAGAAGGGTTCCAGCTGGTGGGTCCCACCCGGGGTCCACGCACCGAGGCCTCCCTCACCTCTGCCCCCTCCTGTAGTGGCCCGGGGCCTGTGGTGTCCGAGTATCGGGTGTGAGTGTGAGTGTGTGCGTGTGTGTGATTCAGGGTGTGTGTGTGTTTGTTCGTTTGGTTAGTTCTTACTGCGGTCCCCCTGCAAGTCCTCTGATGGGCACAGGTCACCACGTGGCTGGGGTCCTGCCAGTGTCCTCGTCTAGGGCCTGGGCTTCTTGTTGCAGTCAGCAGCAGGGTCCAGCTGGAGCTGGCCATGTGTGAGGCCAGCCTCAGTGCCTCAGGGGCCCTGGGGACTGGACAGTGCCAGCAGGTGGTTCTTAGGGACTCGTCCCCACCACGGAATGGTAGGAGCACGCCCCAGCTGGCCGGGTGGAGGCCGCCCACTGCCACACACAGGAGCAGCTCGAGTGGGCAGGCTGCCGGGGCCACGTGGCCAGCAGGAGGTCAGCCCTCAGGTGCAGAGACCCAAAGTGCTCCACAGCCCTGGCCCCGAGCGCCTCCCCCACGGCTGCCCAGGGTCTCAGTGCTCAGCACGTCCAGGTTAAGTGCCTGCCCTGTGCTGGACCCTGTGCCGGGCAGTGATGGGACCAGAGGTGAGTCAGGCCTGGGGTCTGAGAAACTCGCTGATCTTTGCCAGACAGGGTGACGAGGCCAATGGAAAACCAGAGCGGAAGGATCTAGAAGGTTCTAGAAATCCCTCCACCTTAAGTTGGGACTTCCATGTAAACCTGTAACCTTTGCCCATAGAGCTCACCCTCACTACCCCCTGCCCTGCTGCTGCCCCGGGCACACAGGGAAGAACAACGGGGGGACAATCCCGTCAGTCCCCAGGGCGGGCTGCAGTGTAGACGCGCTCCCTCCACAGTGTTAGGCCAAACTCTCCCACCTCTCAGCTCGGTGGCCCTGCTCAATAAACCTGTGTCCCTCCTGCGCCCGCCGCCTCATTTCGTCGGCCCCACTGCTCGCACACCATCCCGCTCAGCGGAGAGCAGCGCCCCCAGGCCCCCAGGCTGGCAGTGCCGGGCTAGCAGGCAGGAGGGCGGCCGTGGTGGGGACCTGCCGAGGAGTCCGTCCATCCAAGGGACAAGGGAGGAGGCTCTGTGGAGCTGGGCAGCTGGGGCGTCTCAGCCTGGACCCGCGGGACAGACCTCGTGGGAGTTCAAGATGACAAAGGGACGCAGGAGCCGAGGCTGGTCCTCCTGGGCAGCGGGTGGCTCTGGCTCCAGCCCAGCCAGACGCTCCCCCGGGCCAGCAGGACGGGGTGCGGGTGGCCACGCCCTGCCCACACTGGGAGGGCACCTGAGGGCCCTGTGACCGCCCCGACGACCCTCATCCCACCGCCTGTCCTTTCCACGGCTGGGCTGAGTCCCCACTCGGGGCCCTGCTGGAGCTCACGCCATACGCAGGGACGAGGCGTCCAGAGCGGCAGGCGGAGACGTTTTGGAGGCTCATTTTAATTTTTCAACCTGGCCGATGGGTCCCCACCAAGGAAGAGCCTGTGGGAGCAAATCTGCAGCTCCCAAGCCCCAGGAGGCCGAGCGGCCCTTGGTGGGTACCCCACCCAGGGAGGCCAGGAGAGGAGGGTGGACACACCTGCCCAGTGCCAGGGTCTTCCTGGCCCCCAGGCACCATCGGACGGTCAGGGCCGAGAGTGGGCGGCGTTCCCCACAGGAAGCCCACCTGCAGGCCTGCAAGTCAGGCGCCACCCAGGCCCCAGCCCGCCCGCCACCTGGGTGTGTGCAGTGGCACTCGGGTGGACACGCACAACCCAGGCTGGTGGCCTGAAACTCGAATGCCAACATCGAGCAGCCGAAGGGACCAGGACCATCCTGGGAAATCCCAGCTCAGGCGGGCAGTCACCCACCTACTCCACAGACGTCCACAGTGCGCTGGCCACGTGCCTGGGCCTCTAAACAGTGCCCACCTGGGAACCGTTCAAGGTGGTGGGAGACCCACCAGGGCCATCGGGGGGATGGGGCATGAGGCTGAGGGGCCGGGTCCACTCCACACAGCAGGAAACTCCAGGGCACGTGGCTGTGGGACGGACGGGAAGGTCCTCTCTGTCCTGTGTACGCTGACCTCACGGAGCAGGAGTGAGGTTCCAAGGGCTGAGAGGCAGAAAACCGAAGTCCAGTGGTGTTCCTAGTCACACCAACCCGATGCCACCAGACCCTGCTGGGCACCGACCACCCCGTGCTTTCCTCTTCCCTGACCGCAGTGCTGCCCGTCGGTTCTAGAACAGCAGAGTCGCGCCGGCTGCCCCGGAGCTCAACTTTGCTGTGACGTTTCCAGGTGCTCTCAGGAGCCCACTCCTGTGTGGCTGGTCACTCACCCTCTGTGGGCAGGTCGGAGGACTAGGGCCAGGGCCTCCATCAGACGGAGAGGAATGGGGACCAGTCACACGAGTCCTTCCACCCTGCAGACCTCAGGGGTCTCTGGGTCAGGGCAGGTAGAGCGGCCAGGTGGGGCCACCTCGGGTCAGGGCAGAACACAGGCCGCAGCAGGCCCAGGCCTTCGGAGGACGGAGCATGCGAGGGCAGGTCAGGGACGATTGCCGTGGATGCCACGTGGTCAGTGGCCCTGGTTAATCCACATGACCAGCTGGCGCCCTGCGCGGGGACCTCTGCCGTGGTCCGAATGCACAGGCCAAAGTTCACGTCCGACACTTCACCCCCAGGTTCACACGGTGATGTCACTTGATGACAGCTGCTGGTGGGGCCCTTGGGAGGCGATGGGAGGACGTGTTGAGGGCAGGCCCTGGGCTGGCATTAGGGACTTCAAAGGAAGAGGAACCCCAGCCGGCCACCTGCTCTGTCACCACAAGTCCCCCGCCAGATGCACACTCTCGAGGCCCAGCCTCCAGAATCGCAGCCCAGCAGACCCCACTCCTGAAGACTCACCGCTCTGGGGTCTTCACTGGAAACAGGCCCAGCCAGGCCCCTCCTGGGGGTGCAGTTCTGAACCTGACCCAGAAGACGGTTCTGAACCCTCAGCCCTGACCCCAGCCTTGGCACACGAGGCCACCTACGCCTGACTGGGTGTCCCCATGGGCTGCAAGCCCTGGGAGCCCCGTGCCTCCCTTAGTGGTGCCCATGGGTCACTCTGGACCCTCTCTGGCCAGGGCAGGGCCGCTCCCAAGTGCAGGACCAGGTCCTGCCCCCCGACCTCCCTGCCCTCCCCAAGGAACTTGAGTCTGCTCTCCGGGCCCTTGGGGTCCTGCCCCTCAGCAGCCGCCTTCCCCCGACCCCCAGCTTTAGGGCCGGAGCAGAGAAGGACGGCGAGAGGGCAGGGGGAGGAGGGCAGAGGGAGGAGGGCGGGGGGAGGAGGGCGGGGGGAGGAGGGCGGGGGGAGGAGGGCGGGGGGAGGAGCGCTGGTCTTGCGTGGAGCACTTCCTGGGGCACAGAGAGCTTCCTCCACGAGCCCGAGGGTCTTCTCATGCCCAGCCCCTGGCAGAGCCCAGACCAGGACACGGCACTCACATGTGCACACACATACACATGCACACGCACATACGTACCCACACGCGCACACACACGTGCACACACATACACATGCACACTCACACACGCGTGCACACGTATACACACACACTCACACACACATACACACGGGCACACAGGCACGCACACTCACACACGCGTGCACACATATATACACACACTCACACATGCGTGCACACACATACACACGCACACTCACACACGCGTGCACACGTATACACACGCACACTCACACACTCACACCGCTCCCCAGCAGAGCCGCCTTCCTCAGTGAACACTGCTCCTGAAAGGCCGAGGACCCCCCCAGTGGCCCTCATACTGGGGACAGTGTCGATTCTGGCCCCTGCTATCAAGAGTGAGGACCTAGTAGGGGGCTTGGCTTTGGGGGCCTCAGGCCTGGAGTCCACCTAAGTGACGGAACTTGACCGCGTGGGCAGAGGGCAGGGGGCAGGGAGACATCACTGATCCGTCTCTGCCACGTCGGACGTGGCCCTGAAAGGAGAACTGGATGAGCCGATCAGCTGAGCTCCTTACAGGAAACAGGCCTCCTGTAAGACGCAGACAGGCAGGAGCGGAAGTCACACTGCGAAAACGCACAGCGGACAGGGGACCCCGGCTCAGAACACACAGAACCCCAACTCCACAGAAAGGACCCGAACCACCGGATTCAAAATGGGCCTAGGACCCTCGCAGGCATCTCAGGGGAGACACGCCAATGGCAACGCGGCCGTCCACCAGCGGCTCCAAGAGACACGGTCCTTAAAAAATACAGAGCAGGTCACACCAGATACAAGGCCAGGACGTCACCCTCGCCCTCTTATCAGGGCAGGGCCGGAAGCGCTAGCCAGTGGGAGCAGGGGGGGCAGGAAAGGCGAGGACTTCAATGTGAACGGGTGGACCCTCCTCTGGGCACATGGCAGGGTCACCTAGGAATCCTCTGGATCTGTTCTTTTTCTAGATTGTCTTGGTACCCTGGGCCCCGTGCATGTCTACATGAATTTTAGGATTAAGTTGTCAATTTCTGCAAAGAACCAGCGGGGCTTTTGGTAGGGTAGGGATGCTGTTGAATCTGCAGACCAACCTGGGGAGGACGTTCCCTCCGCCCACTGTCTTCCCGTCCATGAGCACGGGTTTCCTTCCAGGTATTGGGCCTTGCTTCATGTCTCTCAGCGGTGTCTTTCAGAGCAGATGCCTGACACTTCTTTTGTAAAGACAGACCACAGATAAGCACTTGAAATAATACTTAACATCATGCCCACTGGGCAAGTCCAAATTAAAACCACAGCGTCGATGCCTACCTAATACAGCAGCAGAAATTTTAAAATAATGATAATAAATGCTAGGAATATGGAGAAATTGGATTACACATACATGGCTGGTGGGAATGTAAAATGGTCTAGCCACTGCAGAAAATGATTTTACATTTTCTTTAGAAACAGAATGTACAACTACCATTTAACCCAGAAATAACACTCCTAGGCATTTACCACAGACAAATTAAAACTAGTATCGTGACTGCTCACAGGAGCTTTATTCCAAAGCACTCTAAACTGGAAATAACCCAGATGCCCTTCTACAGGTAAGGGACTAATAAAACTAGGGGGTACATCCACACAAGGGAATAGTAGGCAGCAATAAAAAATGAACAATTGGTACATGCAACCATCTGAGAATTACGCTTAGTGAAAAAGTCAACCCCCAAGATTACACACTGTGATTCATTTATATACCATGCCTGAAACGATGCAATATTACAAACGACTGGCATATTAATGACTGTCAGGGCTGAGGAGGGGTGGAGCAGGAGGAAAGTGGATTTGACTCTGTATTAGCCGGGTTCTCTAGAGGAACAGAATCCACAGAAGTATAATTATAAAAGGGGGATTTGTTAGGTTGGCTCATGTGACCAGAAGCTGGATAGTCCACCATGGCTGTCCGCAGGTGGAGAGCTGGAAGAACCCAGTAGCTGCACCGTGCAAGAGGCTGAAGCCCCAGTATAAGAGGGATCAGGGGTGCTACCCCAGTCTGAGACCAAAGTCTTCTGGAGAATTACTATCACAGTCTGCTTTGGAAGAGAAGAAACCAGAATCTGATATCCTCAGAGGATCACAGCAGCAACCAAGAACCGGCTCCAGAAGAATCCAGCTGGCTTCTGTGCTTCCCAGTCTTCCAGCTTTATCCCACCCAAGGCATCATCCTATTGGGTGGTGCTGCCCACGCCTGGGGAGGGTCTCCATTCCAGTTGGCCGTCCCACATGCCAATCCTTCCTAGCCACGCCCTCACAGACACACCCACGATCCTCTTAATCCACATTGTCTCTTGATCCAATCAGGCCGACAATTCAAAGGGAAATGGGTGATTTTTTCAGTAATGAGAAATCTTCTTTGTCTTAATTGTAGTGCAATATAATTTTGCAGGGTGTTTTCACGGGAAACAGAACAAGGAAATTCCTCCGCGTTGCTGCTTACAGCTGCGTGTGACATTCAATTACCACAAAGGGAAGAGGTGTCACTTTTAAAAGTAGATTAGAAACAGTTGAAGGGAGAATCAATGAACCTGAAGACATGTCTGAAGAATGTAATTGAAATCAAATCAAACCACGACTGGTTTGGAATATAAGAAATATAAATTGCCTAAAGTCCGAGAAGAGATCACCATCCGAATGCAGAACCGAGAGAGAAAACGGTGGGAAACACTGCAGAGCACCAGACAGAGGAGAGGCAGACCTGAGGGTGACCCTCGTACCAGGACAGTGGTGAGGAGGACCGACGTGACCCTGAAGACCTGAAAGGCCTAGAAGTTTCCACAACACATGAAAGACAACAAGCCACAGATGCGACAAGTCCCACCAAGCTGAGGCAGAAGCAAAGAGAAAGTAGTAAAGCACCCAGAAAAGGGAAGGGGCTGTGGACGGCCTCCAGGGGAGCACACCGGCCCACCCACTGCCCTGGACGCAGCGCACACAGGGAGGATGTGGCGCATCTGTCCTAAACCCTGCAAAGACCTATTCCAAGAATGAAGGTAAGCGGGGTGGGTGGGGTAATCCCAGTGACTCCGGAGGCCGAGGCAGGAGGACCGCAAGTTCAAGGCCAGGCTCAGCAACTCAGAGAGGTCCTTAGCAACTTAGTGAGACCCAGTCTCACAACAGAAAATGAAAAGGGCTGGGGATGTGGCTCCGTGGTCAAGCACCTCTGCGTTCTATCCCTGGTACTAAAGAAGAAGGAGGTGAAGGAGAAGAATACATATTGTAAGAAGAACTACGTGTCTTTCATAAAAGACAAAACTTGACAGGACATTCTTGACCATAAGATAGAAATCTACGAAGAATAAAATAGGTGCAACAAGAAAATTCCCTCTGGCTTGGAACATAAGAAATATACATAGCTAAAGTCCAAGAAGAGATCAGGATGGAAATTAGGAACCGTTGGAGCGTAAGGAAATCAGGCAGACGACGCTCCTGTGATGTGGTCCCTAGAGCTAGAGGGGACAGCGGTGACCAGGGACTCCCAGGCCTGGAGAGGGACAGGGCCTGCGCCGGGGTGGGGGAGTGTGGGCGCGGACGTGGGTCCTCCCCAGAGTGACACAGTGGAACTGGCTGCAAGCTAATGAGCAAGCCCTGCTTCTCGCAGATTAAAAATAGACGCGGAGCACACAGCACCTGGGGGGGGGGGACAATGACCAATGCAGACCCAAGCAGAGGAGGGGAGCGGAGGGGAATAACACGGCCGGCAGACCCTCCAAAACTCATGAAGATGGAAACAGAGACACAAAGCGCCCGGTCTCCGGGCTGGGCGGTGGCGGCAGAGCGCTCCCGGGTACGTGTGAGCCTTGTCCTCGGTGCCACATGAAAATAAAAAACAAAGGTGCTGAGTCCGGCTACAACTAAAAGCCGACTTTAAAAAGTGTCCAGTGTCAGAAGTTAAAAGAAGAGCGTCTCCACCTCCAGCCAACAAGAGAGACCAGGCTCGGGGCTCCCACCTTGGAACCCAAGTCCAGTACACAGTGTGCCGAGGGGACACAGGAGGGGACCAGTCATGAACGAGGAGCCCTCCTGAATGGGATCAGCGACCCCATGAGAGCAGGCGTGACCCAGCCGGGCCCCTGTCCCTCCCTCTCTTCTGTCACCTGGGGACTCAGCCCTTGTCCTTTGCCCACCTAAACTAAAAGCAGGCTTTAAAAAGTTCCCTATGTGAACACGGTCACCCGGGAGGATGCAGCACCTTGCGCCACCTTGGAGGCAGAGACAGCCCCCACTGGCCACCGGCCACTGTGCCTGCTGCACCTTGACCTTGGGCCGCAGCCTCCGGACTGGGAGGATCAGATCCCTGGGGCCTGTGAACTCCGCAGTCAGAGGCGGTGGTCAGCGCAGCCTGAACAGGACTGTGGGGCGCGGGGGGCGGGGGGGGGGGACACTGTATCTAAAATGTGGAAATTGAAAAAGGAGATAATTTCCTTAAAACCACAAATTGTCAAAACTGATCCTGGGAGAAGAGGATTTCGAAGATTCTTATGAAAATGAAATAAGTTAAATTTGTAACCAAGTATTTCCCACTAAGACAATCCCGAGTCTTCGAATCCAGGCGAACACGGAGGGAGAGACGCTGCCACCCGACACGGGCCGTTGGGCAAGGCAGAGGGACACGGAGGAGCGGAAGGGTATTCAAGGGTCTCACTTAGGAGCCCAGGCCGGACAACGCTCCCTCTGCTAGAAGCAAGCCGGCGACACCACCTTCACCTGTGCTGCGGTCGCGCAGGTGAACCCCGGACCGCAGCATCGCAAAGACCCGGAGCCACGCTGCAGGACTGAAAGGCAGAACTGAGCTGTCACCTCCCGGTCTATGCCTGTGTAGGTAGGAACCCAAAATAGTCAGATGCAAATGAAGCCCAGTGGCTAAGAAAAAAACTGTGTGTGTGTGTGTGTGTCCTCAAGGAAAAGGGAGGCACAAGGCTTGGGTGCAAACAGGCGAATGTGTATGGCAAAATAAAAAGTGTGGGTGGACTGAGGGCCTGCAGAACTTTCTGGAAACAAATCACAAGCTTATTAAGTTTTCAAGGAAATTGTGTTGCAAAGTCCTACCGTGGGTTGGTGAGAAGCCTATTCTGTGCATCGTGGGGAGCAACACCCACTGGCACATCACCAAGCACCCTCCGTGGTCACCACAGGGGGAGACGGTACAAGGGAAGCCGCTCCTCAGCGCTAGCTGGAAGTCCTGCAGCACATCTGCCCACATGCCATCTGTTAGAACGGATCAGGTGTCCCCACCTAACTCTCAGGAAGAAGGAGGCACAGCCTCCCCCACGCCCCGCTGGTCACCATTCCCACGTCTGCTCACACTCTCCCCTTGAGCGTCAGCCTGACTCCCACGAGCAGAGTCCGAGGGTCTCAGAGCCTCTGCACGGTCCCCTCAGGGCTGCCCCTGACTCCTCTTGGTTTGGAGAGTCCTCAAGGACAAGGGACAGACGGTCTGCCTCCGTCCACGCAGTCTTCAGGAGGGAGCCTCGGGAGCCAGGAGAAGCCTTCTGGGTTCCGGGTTGGGAGGTCACTGGTGGATCTCCCCTGGGAGGAGTCCTGAGTCACTGGGCTGCCTGCTCCTGGCTGTCTCCCCATCCTCCCCTGCCACCTCCCGGATGGACATGGCCGTGACCCTCCACGCTGGCCCCTGGGGAAGAGGGACGGAGGCTGTGAGAAGTGCAGAGTCAGAGCCCCGCTTCAGCCCACGCTCTGGCTCCTTTGCATTCGCCTTCCAGGGCTCAGGGAGTTTCAGGGCCAGGGGGCTGGCCTTGGGTGCTTAGTGGCTTCCCAAGGCTGCCAGGTGCTCTGGGTTCCATGGCTACAGATCCGCGCAGAGGCCCCCTGACGCCGGGGGCTGGGTTCAGGCCTCGGTGGCCACCGTCTCTGCACCCCGCCAGCCGTTGAGTCCGCGCCCTGTGGTTCAGCTCCTTGATACAGCAGAAGCGCAGTGAGGGCGGCTTGGCGATGCCCCGGTGGGAACCAGAGTTAGCTGGGTGCGGTGGCGCGTGCCTGCAGTCCCAGCCCCGGGAGGCTGAGGCGGGAAACTCCCTTGAACCCTGGAGTTGTTCATGCAAAGATGATAGAATTGGGCGATGTTCCAAGCAAGGTCCCCTCCACAAGGTGACTCAGGGACCGGCTGCTTCCGTGTTGTGTTCCCATCTCAACACGGAGCCCCTGTGGGGAGGACTTCGAAACAGGAACAGAGAGAGAGGAGGTGTCCCAGCCTTGTCATGCTGTGAGCGGAGGACCTGGCCAGAACAACCAGAGGGGACAGTCCATCTGGCTCACGGTTCAGGGGCCTTGGTCCCGAGAGGCCCACCCTGTTGCTGGGCCCAGGTGAGGCAGAGCTCACGGTGGAAGAGCATGGAGGAGGCAACGACCAGAGCTGCGCTCACCAGGGCCAAAGCATGAGCCCCAAGGGCAGCCTCGTGACCCGATCCTCCAGCCAACCCCACACCCGCAGCCACCCCCGGTCGTCCACGCGGCGCCTGGGCACACTGATGGTTAAGGCCCTCGGAACCCAATCACTCCACCTCGAAACTCGCTCACATTGTCCCCTGCATGAGCTTTTGGGGACCTCACACCTAAATCATATCTAAATCAGCTTAGCCCAGAAAGGGAGCACATAGCACCTTCCCCAAACACCCCAAATTCAAACACACTAGAAAAAAGTATGCTCAGTTCAATAGACGGTTACATAGGAATAGACTGGAATAGAGAGATGTGTGTGGATATGTGTGGTAATCGTATTTTAATACAGTGGGACGTATAAATGATAATAACAGTTATTATTATTATCGTCGTTGTTGTTATTATTATTCTGGTACCAGGAATTGGACCTAGGAGTGCTTGACCACTGAGCCACATCCCCAGCCTTTATTCTATTTTATTTTATTTTGAGTCAGGGTCTCACTAAGTTCCTGAGGCCTCGCTAGCTGAGGCTGACCTTGAACTCAGATCCTGCTGCTTCACACTCCTGAGCCACTGGCATTACAGGTGTGTGCCACCAACCCAGCTACCGTGGGAAATCACTAATCAACGCACGTTTTTTTAAACCAGACTACAACATTTTTAAAAAAAGATTTTTCTTAAGTTTTAGGTGGACACAATGTCTTTATTTTACGTTTGCGTGGTGCTGAGGATGGAACCCAGTGCCTCGTGCATGCCAGGAGAGCGCTCTAACTCTGAGCCCCGGCCCGGCCCCCAGACTACACATTTCAACAGATGGCAATGGCATATCTGCCTGTCCACCCAGGAGAAAATAAAACTGACCCCTGCTTTTGCCAAATAGAAGTAATAAGCTTAAAGTATTAAACAATAGAAATCCCAACGAGAAAGGCTAAAGCATCCAGACCTGTGGACACAGGGAAATGTCCCCAGCCCAGACCTGACACGCTGGAGCTTGGAGGAAATGACAACCCTCGGGCTATACGAGAACTGATGTCTGGGTGACACAGAGGACCCGAGGAATAGTTCCCGAGAGATGGGAACACAGGGCCACGTGCAGGGCTTGCATGTTACTATGTGAAGTCACAGGAGGACAGACAGGGGACAAGCAACCCAGCAGGTGGCAAAGAGGACACAGAGGAGCAGTTCACAGGCCCAAGCCGAAGGAAATGACCTTGTGAGAGGGCAGCAGACCACCGAGCAGGCGGGGAGGGAGCAAGTGGAAGTGACCGAGCCACCGAGCACCTGTCAGGATGGCCAGGGCAGCTCTGTGGGACCCCTGTCAGCAGCCATGTGCTGCCACGACTCCGCTGAATGCAATCTGAAAATATCCATTAAAATTAGAGGTCCACGTCCCCTTGGGCCAGCGTGGTGGGATCCCGTGTTGGGAGGGGAGCAAAGTTTTAATAATATGTGAGTGAAAGCCACGGGCAGGGGCCAGGCACCAGGGCAAGTCAGTAGGTAACACACAATTTTCTCCCAAGAAAATAGGGGTGTGTGAGTGTGTGTGTGTGTGTGTGTGTGAGTCTGTGTGTGTGTGAGTGTGTGTGTGTGTGAGAGTGTGTGTGTGTGTGAGTGTGTGTGTGAGTGTGTGTGTGAGTGTGTGAGTGTGTGAGTGTGTGTGAGTGTGTGTGTGAGAGTGTGTGTGAGTGTGTGTGACTGTGTGAGTGTGTGTGTGTGAGTGTGAGTGTGTGAGGGTGTGTGTGACTGTGTGAGTGTGAGTGTGTGTGAGTGTGTTTGTGAGTGTGTGTGTGAGTGTGAGTGTGTGTGAGTGTGTGTGTGAGTGTGAGTGTGAGTGTGTGTGAGTGTGTTTGTGAGTGTGTGTGTGTGAGTGTGTGTGAGTGTGTGTGAGTGTGTGTACTTTTACTATAACATTTATTAAGGAGTAAGTAGCAGTGACTTTATAAATAATAAGACGCAATGCTCTTTTCGGTGACGCTCGCGTGGGCCGTCCACTCTCGCAGGCGGCTTTGCTTGCTTTTTGCCGAGTCTCAGACCCACAGCCAACCTGCGGCTGTGGCCGTGCGCTAACGTGGAACGCAGGTCCCACCAGGAAATCCACCGACATTTTAGTTTTTGTTGCTACAATAAAAGTGAAACAAGGAGACGTTGGACACCACTCTTGCTCCCGGCCCAGGAGCGACTCCTTCTGAGTGGGCGAGTTTTCAAATCCTGGTGGGACATTCTGGTGCATCCTCAGCGCCGGTCTCAACGCAGTCTCCACAGAGGCCACGTGGGTCGAGGTCCACCAGTGCTCACATCTCCCCCAGCCTCCTCAGGTCCAGAGAATCAGCAGAACAGCGGGTCAAGGCCTGGCACGCAGCATTTGCCACGTCCCCTGGCGAGGGCGCTTCACCGTGGCCAACCACAACTACCTGTGCACCCGCCCCACGCAGCCTGGGAGGAGACGCGTCAGGCACCAGAGCCCAACTCTGCAGTGACGGCCCACCTCCAGCACAACGACACTCAGCGAGGCCAACACACTATTCTCAATATTCATCACCTTTGTTTTTAATATCATGCATTTAATTGGAAGTTCATATGATTAATCTTCTCACTGCCTGTTTAACAACTGACTCAAAAAATTACTGAAAAATTAACCATCGACTCACGAGCTGTGCGCTGGCTGCAGCAGCCCCCAGGGAGAGTCAGCGGAATTTCATGCGACTATTTAAAGGAATGAATTGGACTCTGCAGGGATTTAGAGGGATTTTCACAAAGAATTGCCAAATGAGAGATGCAAAATGCCGACGGTCTGCGGATCACGTTTTCGTGACACGGTGGCAGCCCCCAGCGACACCTCTGTGTGTGTCTATGGACATTAACACACGGTCCTGCAAGGTTCAGAAGAACAGATCAGCTTGGTGGGGGCCACAGGGTGAGCTGAGTGGGAAGGAGAAGAGGGAGCCAAGGAAAACAAGAAAACAGAACCAGAGAGTCTGCCAGGGAGACGAATTGTGCATATGTTAACACATTTGGGCATTTATGTGTAATGTATGTATTTGTTCATGTCATTAAAATGCATTGTAAGCCAAGTTCTCAGTTGGACAGTTGTGTAGGTTGTCGATTGCTGTGTAACACACCACCTAAGACTCAGACAGCTGCTTTGGTGTGAATGCACCCCAGCGTTCACAAGTCGGAAGCTCAGTCCCAGCTTGACACTGAGGGGGGTGGAGCCTAGAGGGAGGTGTTTAGGTCACGAGGACAGCACCCTCAGGCACAGATTAAAGCTCCTAGGAGTGAGTTTGCTCTCTGCCCTCGGCTTCCCACCATGTGCTGATGTAGAAAGAAGGCTCTGCCAGATGCTGGTCTGGATATTGGACCTCTAGTCCCCAGAACGGTGAAAAATAAATCTCCATTCATGATAAATTACAGAGTATGGCGTATTCTGTGGTGGCATATAGTGCTCTGCTACACCAGCACCAAACAGATGGGCACAGTTAGTAACACTTACCATGACCGTTCTGTGGGGTGAGTGGTGGTTTTGATGTTTCACGTGGCTTTGCCTGGACGCTGGGATGACTGGGGGTTTGACAGTCCTCCCTCCAAGAGCCCGGCTCCCCTGGGGCTGCCAGGGGGGACTCCACATCGCTGCTTGAGCTTCCTCGCACCATGAAGCCATCCATCCATCCTTCCATCTGTCCTTCTATCCATCCATCCATCCACCCACCCACTGTCTACACATCCATCCTTCCACACTCCAAACACTAGCTGTCCCCCATCCCGTGTCTATTCCAAGAGGCAAAGGCTGGAGCTGGGTCATTTGGCCACATTCTGTTGGTCAGAACCAGCACAGGTCCAGCTTGGATTCAAGGGGAGGGAAATAACCTTCAACTTTTGACGAGGAAGTAGCAAGAGCGTATTGTAACATTGCACTCGGGGCAACATTGTAGCCCAACCTGGCCCCAACACACAGACTCAGGCTCCTTGAGACCCAGAGCTGGAGGGGACATCAGTGAGCCTCGAGTCCACCTGTGGGAAGGCCCAGAGGGGAGCGTGAAATACCCAAACCCTCAGTCACAGGGACCAGGCCCAGACAGTCGGCCTATAACTCACTTCTCCTGTAACACTTGATCAGCCAAAGCAGCCTGCCTGCCCTTGCCCACACCCCACCTACTCCCTGCCGTCTGTCCATCCACGTCCATCCATCTGTCCAGCCACCCACCCACACATCCACCCACCCATCAAACACCCATCCTTCCATCCGTCTATCCTTCCACCCACCCGTCCACCCACCGTCTACACATCCACCCACCCACCCACCGTCTACACATCCACCCGTCCACACTCCAGACACTGGCTGTTCTACATCCCATGTCCATTGCCTGGTCCCCCTCAGTCCCTTGCCCTCAATCTTTACTTCTTCTAGGGTGAGGTCCCAACCAAACCTTCAGGGACACCCCCAGGAGGCCAACCTGTGACCCTGCCCAGGCTGACTGAGCTGTCTGTGGGAAATCATGTCACAGCCTCAAAGCCTTGACAGACAGGAGTGGGGACCGTCCCCCAGGCAGAGGGGGGCTCACAACCCACAGAGCCCTTCTGCTCTGCAGTTGATCAACCATTTCCGTGTAGTTTTCACCCAGTCAGGGATGTCCAGGGCACCAGTAAGGGTGGTTGTGATACAACTGGCCATGGCCCGTTCCCCAGCAGGCACCGGTGTTGCCCCACCAACCCTCATACTGACCGCAGGGGTGGACTAGCCCCATCCCCTGCAGCAGGGGCCGATGCTGAGGCTCCGAGAGATTCGCAATCTGCAAGAAGTATGAAGGTGTCACCTCTCGGTGGCTCCCACGCCCATGGTAACTAGAAGTGCCAAAACTTACCACATGCCACCTGGGCATGGTGCTCTTAACACGCATGCATTCAGTCAACAGTATTTATTGAGCACCCAATATATACCCCTGAAGGAGCTTGCAGCCTAACAGGAGGAGATGCGACAGCAGTATACCTCAGTATACCTCCTGTATAACTGGACACAGCAGGACGTCGGAAGGCCCTGGGCACACGGAGAAGACGGGAGAGGGGGCAAGGAGTTGCGTATTCAGTAAGGTGCTAATGAGGGGTCACAAAGTTTAAAGGGAAGGTGTGAGCCAGTGAGTGTGTGGGAGGAGGGCACCGAGGCAGAGGCTAGTGCAAGGTCCTGGGGCAGGAGTGGGCCTCGCGGGTGGGAGGAATAGAGGAAAGGTCAGCGGCTCAGCAGGGTGGGAGGGTGGGGGCAGCAGGAGGTGATTCTAGAGAAGACACAGGGAGCCGTCTGATGGCCTGGGGCTCTGTAGATCCCTGAAATGATTTGGCTTCGATTTCAGGTGCAGAGCAGGAGCCTCAGCCAGGTTCAGAGGACAGCAGTGGGTCCTTCCAGCTGCTGTGGGGACAGGCTGCAGGGCACCAGGCGGGGAGCAAGGGGTGGGCAGAGCGGTCAGCTCCGGGGGTAGGTTGGGGGTGGGCCGTGTGATTTCCCGACAGGCTGGGTGTGGGGTGAGAAGAAGAGGCGCCCGGGGAACGCGCCCCCTCGGCCTGAGCAGCTGGACAGTCGGGGCTGCCCCACAGGACGAGAGGCCGGAGGCGAGGGGGAGGCCGCTGTGACGTGTTGTGGAGGCTTGGACACCAGGTGGAACGTCCCAGAGGTGGTTGAAAAGGTGCTGCGGGTGAGGCCCGAGGTCCAGGCTGAGGCCCGCTGTGGGCATCCTCTGTACCTCGGTGGCATTTAAAGCCAAGGGTCAGGACAAGATCAGGCGAGGGCTGTGAGTCCTAGGAGACACCCTGGGAGCGGAGCTGGGGCCGTCCGGCATGCTCAGGGTCAAGGAGACTGAGGAGCGGCAGGAGGGAGGGGAAGGCCCAGGTGGCAGGCGGCGGGAGAACCAGGACGTGCAGGGGCCTGGCAGTCGGGGCGGCAAGGAAGGGAGGGACCCAAGAGCGGTGGCGGATCCTGCTGGCAGGCCGGTGCTGGGTGGGGACCTGCTGGCCCTTGGCGTGCAGTGTCCGGGCATCTGTGTGCTGAGAAGCGGCTGCTTTGCTCTCGCAAGGAGACGGCCATCCAGAGGGGACACAGGGCAGGGGAGACAGACATGGGCACGAGACCCTAGTGAGGTGGTCAGCACAGCTGGACGCGGGCGCAGACCCTCCGGTGGATGGCGAGGAGTCACCAGCCTGGGTCCTGTCCAGACGCCGCTGGCCACGAGAGGAGCACACGGGCACCCCAGGCCCAGGTGAATCCCCGGCCTGTGGGGTGTCCTGCGGCTGCTGGCACCTGCCTCCGTCCCCACAGCGCACCCCAGAGCAGGGCTCCTCTTGCAGACGGCCGTGGGCACAGCGCCTGCTTTTAAAAGAACCCCGGCGCCGGCCAGGGCCAGGCCGCCCGCCTTCGTTAATCGACTCAGAAAATAACCAAGCGCCTGGCAAATACTCAAGCGGTCCCCAGCGCGGGAGGCGGCAAGACGTGACACGCACACGGCATCTGCCGCAGGAGCCCGAGAGGAGGGACAGACGGGCTCTGGTTGGAAGTGTCTATTTGTGGCTCCCCAGTCTAATTTCTGAATATGATAATGAATAAATATTGGTCTTTCCTCCTGCAGCCGTTCCATGTGGGTGGTGCAGACAAATGGATGCGGCCCCCTCCTGTTTTCCAGATCTGTAGCAACGGGGCCGAGGGAGGGGCCAGGGTCACCTGGAGATGGCAGGACAGGGTGGGCTGGACCGTCAGAGTCCCTGGGAAGGGTCTGTGGTTGCCCTGAGCGTCTGTCCGCCCTTGTCCCTCGATGTCCACTGTGAGTGCCCCCAGGGGCCTCTTAAATACCCACAGTGACGGGACTCGCTGCTGCCAGGCCCTCCCATTGCTGGATGGTTCCAAACGGCGGGAAGTGCTGTCCCTGACCAGCTCCTGTCCTGAGCTCCTGCGCTGTGCCGGGGGCCGGCTACACACCGGGGCCGTGGCCGGGACCCGGGGGGCCTCGCCCCGTGGAGAGGCTGCAGGAAGCCACCAGACACCAAGAGCAGGGGGGAGACCGAGGCCGTGCCCTGCAGTGCAGAGAAGCCGGGGGGGGGGGGGACCAGGAGCCAGGACAGCTGAGTACTGGTGACAAGAGGAGCCGTGCCCACGGAGGTCACAAGCAGGTGAGTCACCGCTCACACTGGGCAGGTGCATCGAGGAGGCTCGTGGGGCCAGGGAGACCCTCGGAGAAGGGGCAGAGTGGGACGCAGGGCTGGCTGTCCCACCTGTGGCCTCCAAGGTCCCCAGCTCACCAGGCTTGCTTCTCTGGGCACCAGCTCTTCCTGCACCCAGGCCAGACAGCACCCGGCCCCACCCTGGCCCAGCCCTGCCCCTGGCCCCTTGCACCTCCCTGTGCTGCCCCGAGGCAGCCCGTGGAGGCCAGCAGAAGTGAACTCCTGGGCTTCCCTGGCCTCTGCCGAGGCTGCCGTGGGCTGCAGTGTCCCCAAAGATACGCCCATGCCCCAACTTCCAGAAGCTAGGGACTGTGGGGCCCACTCGGGATGACCTGCCATCCTGAAGCAAGGGGCTTCGACTGGTCACGACGTTTCACAGTGACCTGGACATTGTCCTGGTTCAGGAAGTTGAGGGCGTGTCTTCAGAGGCAGGCGTGTCCCCCTGGGGCTGAGCCACGTCACCTGTTCTGCTGTCATCCCACCCCTTGCCCTGTTTGGGATAGAGTTTTCCATGGAAACCCCCTTGTGTGTCCCCTTCTCTTACTGTGCCCTGGGGTGTGGCTTCCTAGATGTCACTCAACCTGCTGACAGTGGACATCAGGAAGCTGGACTCAGCCCCCTGACCCCTGGCCTCGTTTGAATGGCTTCTCCCCAGTAAAAGGGGTCAGCAGTGCTCGCTCTCGCTCTCTCGCTCTCTCTCACTCTCTCTCGCTCTCTCTCGCTCTCTCTCGCTCTCTCTCTTCCCATGGACCCCCAAGGTCAGAGCAGCCGTCACGGGACCCAAAGAAGAAGGCATTTCTCTGTCTCTGTGGGGTTACTTTGTGCAGCCCCGTTCCCCTGGAGTGACCCTGAGTGTTGTAGTTGTAAGGAACGTGACATGAATGTGACCTGATTGGGCTACAGGGTCTTTGCAAATGTGACCAAGATGAGGTCCACCCTAAATCCAATGACCACAGGCCTCTTAAGAGAAAGGAGAGGGACAGTACCTCAGTCACTGGCAGCTTCGGCTGGACCAGCCCCGTAGGGCATCCACCTGGGTGTGTGGTCATGCCACCTAGCCCACAGCACTTCAGCAGGAAGGCAAGCCTCCAGGTGACCATCCTCAGCCACCTTGGGCCAGAAAAGAGCTTTAATCTTGCCTGGTGCGGTGGCACACACCTGTAATCCCCGCAGCTTAGGAGGCTGAGGCAGGAGGATCACAACTTGGAGGCCAGCCTCAGTAGTTTAGGGAACCTTGATTCAATAAAAAGGGGTGGGCATGTAGCTCAGTGACAAAGTGTCCCTGGGCTCAAACCTCAGCACCAGAAAAGAAAGTTGAAACTTTAAATCACTCATTTCAGTGATTCAAGGTGGCATGGAGAAAACTAAGGAATGACTCAAGTTACCACAACATTCGGAACACAAAGAAAACACTTTCTTCCAATTTCCCAAAAGCAAAATAACAAATGCCCACTGATGAGAAATCATCCACTTTACTCGCTCCCTGCTTCCTAGTGTTTCACTGTGCAGATCCACACAGTCTCATCTGGGCTGCATTTAAAAACCGGACATTTTCTTGCAGCTGGGAACGAGTTTCAAGGTACCATGCAGTCACGGGATTGTGCTTCCACTGCCAATTAAACCCATGAAAGGGTTCGCTCCAAAATCAAGACTCTTCTTTGTGTAATATGTTGATCAAAATGTACCAGCAGAAAGATGTGCGTGTCTTAGAATAGAACGAAACCGCCTAAGGAGGAACGGCGACCCGCGGCCGGGAGGAGGGGACTGCGGCTCTCAGGTGGAGCCCCGCGTGTGGGGACGGGCTGCTGAGCGTGGCAGAGGCTGGGGATGGAGGCTGGAGACCGAGGCGTCCCAGGAGGCTGGCGGTCTGCCTGACCTGCAGGGATCCAGCCTGGCCTTTCTGACAGCCTCGGGCACCATAGACTGCGATGAAACGTCACTTTCGTCGCGTCCCAGGGCTGTGCTGGCTCCTTTTGTTTTTGCTGTTTCAAGTCACAGTGGCCAGGACCCTCTGCAGCAGATTTTTTTTTTTAATTGTTGGTCGTTCAAAACATTACATAGTTCTTAATATATCATATTTCACAGTTTGATTCAAGTGGGTTATGAATTCCCATTTTTACCCCGTATACAGATTGCTGTATCACATCAGTTACATTTCCATTCCCTCCCCTCCCCTTTTCTCTCTCTACCCCCTCTACTGTAAATCATTTCTTCCACTTGTATTATTTTTCTCTTACCCCTCCTTTCCTCTTATATGTAATTTTGTATAACCCTGAGGATCACCTTCCATTTCCATGCAATTTCCCTTCTCACTCCCTTTCCCTCCCACCTCTCATCCCTGTTTAATGTTAATCTTCTTCTCAAGCTCTTCGTCCCTACCCTGTCCTTGGTTACTCCCCTTATATCAAAGCAGTCATTTGGCATTTGTTTTTTAAGGATTGGCTAGCTTCACTTAGCATAATCTGCTCTAATGCCATCCATTTCCCTCCAAATTCTATGATTTTGTCATTTTTTAAAGCAGAGTAATACTCCATTGTGTATAAATGCCACATTTTTTTTTATCCATTCATCTATTGAAGGGCATCTAGGTTGGTTCCACAATCTTGCTATCGTGAATTGTGCTGCTATGAACATCGATGTAGCAGTGTCCCTGTAGCATGCTCTTATTAGGTCTTTAGGGAATAGACCGAGAAGGGGAATAGCTGGGTCAAATGGTGGTTCCATTCCCAGCTTTCCCAGGAATCTCCAAACTGCTTTCCAAATTGGCTGCACCAATTTGCAGTCCCACCAACAATGAACAAGTGTACCCTTTTCTCCACATCCTCGCCAGCACTTGTTGTTGTTTGACTTAATAGTGGCTGCCAATCTTACTGGAGTGAGATGGTATCTTAGGGTGGTTTTGATTTGCATTTCTCTGACTGCTAGAGATGGTGAGCATTTTTTCATGTACTTGTTGATTGATTGTATGTCCTCCTCTGAGAAGTGTCTGTTCAGGTCCTTGGCCCATTTGTTGATTGGGTTATTTGTTATCTTATTGTCTAATTTTTTGAGTTCTTTGTATATTCTGGATATTAGGGCTCTATCTGAAGTGTGAGGAGTAAAGATTTGTTCCCAGGATGTAGGCTCCCTGTTTATCTCTCTTATTGTTTCTTTTGCTGAGAAAAAACTTTTTAGTTTGAGTAAGTCCCATTTGTTGATTCTAGTTGTTAACTCTTGTGCTATGGGTGTCCTATTGAGGAATTTGGAGCCCGACCCCACAGTATGTAGATCATAGCCAACTTTTTCTTCTATCAGACGCCGTGTCTCTGATTTAATATCAAGCTCCTTGATCCATTTTGAGTTAACTTTTGTGCATGGCGAGAGAAAGGGATTCAGTTTCATTTTGATGCAAATGGATTTCCAGTTTTCCCAACACCATTTGTTGAAGATGCTATCCTTCCTCCATTGCATGCTTTTAGCCCCTTTATCAAATATAAGATAGTTGTAGTTTTGTGGATTGGTTACTGTGTCCTCTATTCTGTACCATTTGCCCACCCGCCTGTTTTGGTACCAGTACCATGCTGTTTTTGTTACTATTGCTCTGTAGTATAGTTTGAAGTCTGGTGTTTTTAAGTCAGTAAAACGAGTTGGTTTTGGGGGGAGGGGAAGGTTCCAGGCGCACAGATGTGGAGGAGGCCAGAGGGGACAGCAGAGCCAGAGAACAAGTGACGTAGCCAGCAGCCCTGGTGCCCTGGCTGGCCAGGGACCCCAAGCCCTAGCAGAGGCCTGGAGCCAAGCTGGGGGCCTGTGGAGGAGCCCTGCCCGCCCCACGTTGCTCCCAGGGTGGCCTCCAGAACTGAGAGGTCCCCTTCTGTTATGCAAAGCCACCGGATCCCTGGTGATTGGTCACAGAAAGTCACCCAAAGATGGACACTGCTCAGGAGGCTGGGTGTGGCCGAGTGGTAGAGCGCTTGCCCAGCATGCGTGAGGCCTGGTTCCGACGCCCAGCCCCACAAGACCAACAGCCAACACAAGCCTGCCCCGGACCAGGGCTCTGTGCGTGGCTAGAAAGGGCGGGGGGGGGGGGGGTCCTGCTCAGCGCCCAGCTCAGGGTCCAGCCCAAGGAAGTGGGCAGGAGGTCAGAGCAGGGAGCCTGGGATGGAGTTAACCTCAGCGCCGGTGGCCTGGGGTTCTGGAGTGGCCACAGGGGCTGCACGTTGGACCTGCCTCACCCAGCAGAGGTAAGAGGTGGGTTGGCCCCAAGAAATTGCCCAACATGTCGGACATGCTGGGTGCTCCACTGGGTCTCCCCAGGCAGGGCCTGGGAATGCAGGCGGGCATCACTGATAGGCAGCTTCTCAGTGCCCAGCCCAGTGCCAACAGCCTGCCAGGCCCTGACCTCACGTATCTCCCAGGGAGAGCAGCAGGTTCAGCAGAGTTTATATGAGAACAGTGATGATCACGGTGGCAGTGGTGTTGGTGACACTGGTGTTGGTGACAGTGGTGTTGGTGACACTGGTGTTGGTGACAGTGGTGTTGGTGACACTGGTGTTGGTGACAGTGGTGATGGTGGTGGTGGTGGTGGTGGTGGTGATGGTGGTGATGGTGACATGGTGATGGTGGTGATGGTGATGGTGGTGGTAATCGTGGTGATGGTGGTGATGGTGACAGTGGTGATGGTGGTGGTGGTGATGGTGGTGGTGGTGGTGGTGATGGTGATGGTGATGGTGGTGGTGGTGACCATGGTGATGGTGATGGTGATGGTGGTGATGGTGGTGGTGGTGATGGTGATGGTGGTGGTGGTAGTGGTGGTGGTAATGGTGGTGATGGTGGTGATGGTGGTGACCATGGTGATGGTGATGGTGATGGTGGTGATGGTGGTGACCATGGTGATGGTGATGGTGATGGTGGTGGTGGTGATGGTGGTGGTGGTGACAGTGGTGATGGTGGTGGTGGTGATGATGGTGATGGTGGTGGTGGTGACAGTGGTGATGGTGGTGATGATGGTGATGGTGGTGGTGATGGTGGTGATGGTGACAGTGGTGATGGTGGTGGTGGTGACCATGGTGATGGTGATGGTGATGGTGGTGGTGGTAGTGGTGGTGGTAATGGTGGTGATGGTGGTGATGGTGACAGTGGTGATGGTGGTGGTGGTGACCATGGTGATGGTGACGGTGATGGTGGTGATGGTGATGATGGTGGTGGTGGTGACCATGGTGATGGTGATGGTGATGGTGGTGATGGTGGTGATGGTGATGGTGGTGATGGTGGTGATGGTGACATGGTGATGGTGGTGGTGATGGTGGTGATGGTGACAGTGGTGATGGTGATGGTGATGGTGATGATGGTGGTGGTGGTGACCATGGTGATGGTGATGGTGATGGTGGTGATGGTGGTGATGGTGGTGATGGTGACATGGTGATGGTGATGGTAGTGGTGGTGACAGTGGTGATGGTGATGGTGATGATGGTGGTGGTGGTGGTGATGGTGATGATGAAGGCTGTGGTGATGCTCGTGGTGATGGTAGCAATGATATCAGAGCATTTTATTGAATCTTATGCCAGAAACACTCCCAGCTCTGTAGGTGGATTTTCCTTTTTAACTTTCAACCCTATGAAGAATGGATTCTTACGACTTCCGCTTGACAGACGCGGTACTGAGACTGGGGAGGTAAGTACTTGTGCAGGGGCCAGCACCAGGGAGGCTGCTCCGTCCCAGGACTGAGTCCAGCACCGCTCTCTAACCACCGCACCACCCTCCACCCTGGGCTTCGACTCCCCTAAAACACAACCTCTGACCTCTTTCTTTGTCCCCAGCGCTGAGCCCTGGGCCTGCACACGTAGGTGAGGGAGATGCAGAAGGGCCTCGGCAGCCAGGGCAGGACGGCTAGGGAGGGGGTGGGGGCGGGGCCAGAACAAAGCAGCAGGCAAGGGTCTTCAGATGCGGTAGTCCTCCTGGGTGATGAAAGTGCTCGTGGGCACAAGCGGGGACCTGAGTAGCCACGTCCCTATGCGTGCTCCTAAGTGGGGGATGCAACAGAAAAATCTAGACAGATGGTGGACAGAGGGGCACCAATGGACACTAGAGAGGAGATGAGGAAAGGGGGCCTTCCAGAGACCGTGAGATGGACAGGCAAACCCACCGGCTCCCCACCCTTCCCCTCAGGGGAGCCGCTCTGGGTGGTTTTTGCAGTGAACCTGCTGCTGCCGTCTCAGTGGCCTGCCCTTCGACTCCTTGCTGAATAGAGACAACGAGCCCAGCACCCCTGGTGGCACGTAGGTGCGGGGGGAAAGGTCTGCCGTGGTGGTCCGTGCTCCACAGTTGGGATGACGGCAGAGCCTCCTGGGGGTCTCTGCCCCCCTCTTCCAGGAATCAGGGGCCCATCAACACGTGGACCAGCGGAAGACAGCGTGGGCTTCCTGGCCGCACATGTCCAGCTGGCCAGATGGTGGTCTTCTGTCGTCTGCCTTCCAACCAGCCGGCCCCTCCAGATCTGCTGCCATCTCAGCCCAGGCCCCATGACGAGGGGCCCCGAGTCCCCTGGGCCACCAGCACCTGGGGCCGAGAGTGAGGGGGCCTGCAGCCCCCGCCCCCCGCTCCCAGCCTCACAAGGGAAGGAGGCCGAGGAGGCAGGACGGCGGGGTGGCCTTGGCCCGCTGCCAAGAGGGAGGCAGGCGCACCTTCTCCAGAGAAGCTGCCGCTCACCAGCCGGGCAGAAGAAAGGAAAATGCTCAGCGCCATCTGTCCCCAGAGCGGGGCTGCGGGCTGGGCTGCCGGCAGCTCACGGCCAGCCCCACTTTCAGAACTGCCAGCTGCCCCTGGGCTATTTTGGGAAGCGCCTGAGCTCGCGGGCGCCGGCCTTCGAGGCATTTCCCGACACTCAGCTGTTGGCACACCAGCCGGGCTGCCAGCTCCTCTGGCCCTGGACGCCTTCCAGCACAGCCCACTGGAACCACGCTGCTCCCGACTCCCCGAGATTTCCAACTGGAGCTGGGCTTCCCGGGCAGCGGGGAGAGCAAGGCGCGAGCGAGGGCCAGGGCGGTGGACGGGGCTTCCTCCCCCTCCTCGGGCTCCTTGGCGGAGCTGCCTCATCACCCCCAAGGACTGGACCCCCCAGGCGTCCATCTTTCCCTGGCCACCCTCTCCCCACTCCTTTTGTGAATAAGTCCCGGGTGGGTGACGCGGGGGCACCTTGGGCACAGATGACAACATCAGGCAACAGGGGGTTTTCGAGGCAACTAAAAGCAGTTTGGAAAGTTTGGGGCCGAGAGGGTGACAGCACAGTGGGCAGGAAGGTCCCAAGCCAGCAGCAGAGGCTGGGCCTGGAGGCCAGGAGCCAGGAGCCAGGAGGTTTAGAGCAGAGTGGCCGCGAGGTGAGGTCCCCAAGACAGAAGTGCTCTGGCCCCTGGAGCCACCCTGGAGTCGGCGGGGACAAGGCAGAGGGACCAGCAGCCTGCACGTCCAGGCGCGGGGGGAGGGCGCAGAGCTGCAGAGGTGACTGGGACAGAAAGGACGGGATCAGGTGCCCGGGTAGGGAGGAATGGGGACAGGATCCTGGGGGCAGGGTGACCAGAGGCAGGGGCAGAGCCGCGAGGGGAGGGCCAAGGTGAGCTCAGAGCCGAACGTGAGGGTTGGGGGGCCCGAGGGAGCTGAGGGAGCTGAGCTCTGGGCAATGGGGGCTTCAGAAGCAGAACGGGGGCTTTCTGGGCTGGGCGGGAGGGAGGGAGGGAGGGGGAGGTGGCTCCTCGTGGAGCCCAGCTTCAGTGTTGTAGGACAGAAAGCCTGGTGGAGACAGCGGTGGGGACTGCCGCAGGATGATAGGAAGGCCTTAGTACTGATGAACTAGACAGCAGAGTGGTGTTTTGTGTTGTGTGTATTTTATCATTTTAAAAAATGGAAGATGAAACATGGGGCTGGAGATGGGGCTGGAGATGGGGCTGGAGATGGGGCTGGAGATGGGGCTGGAGATGGGGTGGAGATGGGGCTGGAGATGGGGCTGGAGATGGGGCTGGAGACGGGGCGAGACGGGGGTGGAGACGGGGTTGGAGACGGGGTGGAGACGGGGCTGGAGACGGGGCTGGAGACGGGGCTGGAGACGGGGTGGAGACGGGGCTGGAGAAGGGGCTGGGGACGGGGCTGGAGACGGGGTGGAGATGTGGTGGAGACGAGGTGGAGACGGGGTGGAGACAGGGTGGAGATGGGGTGGAGACGGGGCTGGAGCTCTGGCTGGAGACGGGGCTGGAGACGGGGCTAGGGACGGGGTAGAGATGGGGCTGGGGACGGGGAGTGAGCCGAAGGATGAGAGACAGGATTGTAGGCGCAGATGGCGTGAGGAAAGGCAGGTGGCCTGGGAAGGGCCACATATATGCTCCAGGAAGGCAGAGGAAAGGAGCCTAGAGGAAGTCAGGGGAGAAAATGAGGAGAAGCAAGGGGTCCCGTCCATGGGGCCTGGCGGGGGGCAGCTGGGTGAGCCTGGCCCTGGCGACACCAGGGCTGTCTTCCAGCCAAGATGGAACAGCAGGGCTGGACCCACCTCCCCACTCAGAGTCAGAATGTCCCTAAGCGGGGGTCTCAGGTGCTGGACAATAGGCAGAGCAGGAGAGCCACCCCCAAGAGGTGAAGGAATGAGCTGCCCCATCCACTCACCGCCTGGGAGAAGCCCAGCTGCTGCACGGAGCCGAGCAGCCCAGAGTCGAGGTGAACTGGAGTGTGGGAGCCAAGGAACTTTGTTCAAGGGGCAGAGATTTAGAGACCAGGCTCTGGAGAGAGAAGCCCACGGACCGGCAGAAGTTCCCCTGAGTCTTTGGCCAGGTGCTGGTCTGCACATGGAAAACTTTCCCAGCATGTGGTACTCACAGGAAAGGAGTAAAATGATCCCTGAGCTCAGGCAGTGCTTACGTGTGATTCCACCACCAGAGGGAAGGGACCTTCTAGCACATGGGACTCAGAAGAGGTGCAGGTAAGTATTGCCTCTGGGACCAAAGAAGTCTAGACTCAGGTCTGTTCTGCATTCACCCTGACGCAGCATAAAGGCCAGCCTCAAGAGGATCCGACTGATTCCAGACGACCTAACTGCACCCAGAACACACGGAGAGAAATATTTAAAAAGAAATCCAATGTCCAGCATCCAGCTGAAAATCACCAGACACGCAAAGCATTAGGGAAAGATGAATCGTGGCCAGGAGAACAATCAATCAAGAGAAAGAAATCCAGAAACAGCACAGATGACAGAATTAGTAGATGAGGATTTTAACCGTGATTATAAATAGACCTCACACATGTGCTCAGAGGTAGACGGACTCATGAGAGGGATGAGGAGTGGAAGGTGTTTTAAGGACCCCAATCTTATTTCTCAAGAGGACAAAACACAATTTCTGAAATGAAAAATATAATGGATGGAATTAAATCAGAGTCCATGCCAAAAAAAGAAAAAAGAAAAGAAAGAGAAGAAAACCAAAAACCAAAAAAAAAAAAAAAAAAAAAAGGAAACACATCAATAGAGACCACCCAAAATGAAACCCAGAGAGAGAAAAGACGAGAAGTAAAAAGAAGACAGGCCTGGGGTGTGGTGAGGAGCGTGCCTAGCAAGTGTGAGGCTCCAGGGTTGATCTCCAGCACCACAAAGAGAAGGAGGAGGAGGACGAGGAGGAGGAGAAGGGGGCAGCATTCATGATTTGTGGGACAGTATCAAGCTCACAAATCTGTACTTGGAGCCCAAGGAGGAGAAGATAGAGACAGGAGAAGTAGTGGCCAGTCTCTTCTCAAATTTTAGGAAAAACCATAGACTCACTGACTCCAGGGCAAACCCAGAACATAAGGAACACAAACCACCTCACCGCAGACACACGACCACACTGCTGAAAACCAGCGACAGAAAGAAAATCACAAAAGCAGCCATAGAGAAAAGACAAAGAGGAGAGTGACGGCCGACTGCTTCCCGAAAACTCTGCAAGTCGGACGACACAGGAGCAGCGTCCACATTGCCAAGGTGTCAAAAGAAAAAAGTGCCCACCTAGAATTTTGTACCCAGAGAAATTGTCTTTCACAACTGAATCTACTTCTGCAGGAACCAGAGCTCAGGAACAGCAGCCGCACCACAGGAAGTGGCAAAGGGAGGTGGGGCCCCTAAATTCCTATGAAACACTGTGGGGTGGGGTCCAGGTCACAAGTGCCCCACCCTCATAAGGGATTAACATAAGGGATTTATCCTCTGGATCATCCTCCCAGAGGGTAAAGGGGCTTGAGGCTGCGAGTTCCCTGTCTTTCTCGTACCTGGGTACTTTTCCCTTCTGCCTTTCACCATGTCATGAAGCAACAAAAAGCCCCCTTGCCAGACGGAATCCCCTTCACCTTGGGCTTCCCAAACTCCAGACCGTAAGAAATAGGTCTCTCCTCTTTACCAATCACTCAGTCCTGGGTCTTCTGTTACAGTGACAGAAAATGAACTAAGGCAGAAATCCTCAGCAGGAGGAAAATTTTATCAGATGCAGAGAAAAAAACAAAAGGCCACAGTCATGGTAACTATGTGGGTAAATGCCAGGCTTCCTTCTCAGTCTTTAAAAATCTCTTTTAAAGACATTGACTTTTTAAAGCAAAAATAATATATTATGAAATAGATAACATATCCACACGGCAGTGTTGTGCTCAGCAAGAAAAAGCGATGCGTTTATTGATAAAAGAAACTTTGCATATAAAGCTAGCAGATTTGTGCAAAGGAAAAGAAACCATCCACAAAAGCCTACACCCTCTCTGGTGCATTTATATTTAAATTCTAGAAAAGGTAAATTGATGGGGACAGAAGGCAGATTGGCAGTTCCCAGGGCCAGGACTCAGGGAAGGGGCTGGCTCGAGGGGTCCTGTGGGTGGTGGGGCTGTTCCCTGCCTCCATCTTCCTGGGGTTACGAGACTGTACGCTTTCGTGGAGACTCATCAGACTGGGTGCTTCCATTGGGAGATTTTACCAACTGTGGATCCCTTAGCGAAGCTACAAAGACTCGATTTTCGTGTGTGTGTGGTGCTGGGGATGGAACCCAGGGCTCTGCACGGGCCAGGCCAGCGCTCCTCCCTTTCCACCGTGTTCTGAGGCAGGGTGTCACTGCATGGCCACAGCTGGCCTTCAACTTTGGGTCCTTCTGCCTCAGCCTCCCACGGAGCTGGGATTACAGGCGTACATCATCATGCCTGGCTGAAAAAAATCGATTTTTAATAATTATCTTAAAAATTTGCTGTCCAGCAGAGCAAGGTGAAGACCTGGAGTGGCCACGTGGAGCCAGCCTGCTGGACATGAGGCCTGGACCCCAGGACGGGGTGTGGATTTGGGGCGTTCGCCCATGAAGCCTGGTGTAGACAGGGTGAGAGGCATCAGGGGCTCCAGGAAGGGAGCGTCTCACTGGAGGGGACCTAGCCTGGCTCCACAGAGGGGGACACTCCTGGAATGGGGGAGGGACATGTTCCAGAGGCAGCAGGATGTGGAGAGATGAAGAGGGGTCATCAGACGGGGCTGTGAGCCCCCGGGCCCCCTCCCCATCCCAGCTCCCATGTCACCTCCTGCAGGACGTCCTCCTGAGCCCCCAGCTGATGGGTGGGGGGCCTGGCCCAGCCAGCCCCCGCTCCAAAGCCCTCCCCAGAGCAAGGCTATTCATCTGTGTCCTGGAAGCTTCTCTCTCCACGGGGACTGGGCCGGGGCGGGGCAGCGTGGGGAGGAGCCAGCTGTTCCCACCCGAGGGCAGCTCTGGGCCTCTCCAGCCGGCCCTGGAGGGGACAGCTGTGCCCAGCTCTCCTCTGAGTTTCTCACCCTTTGAGGAGGACGCTTCTGGGGACAGACTGGAGATGACCCCAACCCTCTATCAACTATGGAAATGTCTGCTGCATGACTTTGGGGCAAAACCACAGCCGCGGCTGTAGGGGTGTCGGGGCCTGGATTCTCGGGCATGCTCCAAGGCAGCTTCCGGAACAACAGTCTTGTTGTCTTTGGAGTCACAACTCCTGCCTGGGGGGGGGGGGTGTCCTGGGCTGTCACCCTGAGTGGGGGCAGACGGGCAGCAGAATGTGCAGAGCCTAGGACCTCGGCTGTCAGTCCTGACCCCCGAGAGCCGAGAGCCTGGGAGAAATGGGCACTGCTGGGCTCCTGCTGCCCAGGACCCCCAGGCTCTGAAGCCCCAGGAACACTGTAGTTAGAGTCCCTGAGCCAGGCAGGGGTTGGCCTCAAGGGACCCCACCTGGTAGGCTCAGGCTGTTCGTGTGGCGCAGACAGCAGTGGGGTGGCTCAGGCAGGAACTTGCTGGGCTGAGGGGGTCCCTCGGTCAGACCCTCCAGCAGAGTCCAGATGGCAGGTTGTCAAGAACCGCGCTGGGGCCAGGTGATGGCTAGTGCAGGGTGCCACAGGGGGTCCCGTCGGTGCTGGCCTTGAGCTTGTGCTTGCTGAACAGACTGTAGAGCACCCGCAGTGTGCTCTTGGGGTCCTTGTTCACAATGTCTGCAGGCCAGAGGGGCAGGCAGCGGGTCAGCCCAGGGGGCAGGGCGACCCCGACCCGGGCTCCTAGGGGCCCAGTCGTCAGCACTAAGGCTGTAGAAACCAGGAGGCCTGAGTGCCAGGTCCCATCCTGTGACACGGGTCCTCCTCCTGCCCAGGCCTCCCTGCTCCCCACGTGTCCCTCCAACACAGCACCCTCGAGATCTGGCTTCTCCAGGACAGCCTGTCCCCAGGGACGGAGGCCCCTGCCCGCCTGGGACCCCCTCCACCAGGACGGACAGAAGCGGTAGCCACAGAGCCCTCCTGGGAAACCCTGCAGGAGTCCCTCACCCAGCATGTGCTCGTCCCCCGTCCTGTGTCCCCTCTGGGGCTGTTCCCTAAGGCTGGACCCTGGGGAGGGGACACAGAGTGCTCACCTTCAGGGCTGACGGGGTGGCTGAGCAGGCCAGCGTCCCTCAGCAGCTCCAGGGCCAGGGTGACATTGTGCACCTAGGACAAGAAGGCCCCTCAGATGTCAGCAAATGAGGTGGCCTGGGGACCAGCTGCAAGGAGAAGCTCATCTGCGGTGGGTTTCAGCTGCTAAGTCTCACACAAACTTCTTCACAGCCATCTGTCAGCCAAAACCAAGAGGCTGGAAACCCTGGCCATCTCCCGGCAGCTGCCGTGTCACCAGCAGGACACCAACCGCTGTGCACCGACGCGGCCTGGGTCCGAGCCAGCCTCCTGCAGAAGCTCTGAGGAGGACCCTCTACCGACCCTGAGAGAGGGCCTGCCTGCTCCCTGCTGCCCCCACGCCCCCGTGGCCACTCCCTTTGCTCCCTGCTGGGGGCGGTCAGTGGAGTTGCCTGGTCTGGGTGCAGGGGACCTTGCTTCCCTGGGGTGGGGATGGGGAAGGGGACAGGGCTGGAAATCTAACCATAGAATCTAAGAAAAATCATCCCAAACCAATAAAGTGGAGTGACAGAGGCCAGACCCAGGACGACACACGGGGAGGTCATGATGTTCCCGCGGTCACTCCTCCCAGACCCCAAGAGAAGGCCTGGGGACAAGACGTGCCGGACAGCCTCCTACTGGCCTATGGGCTGCAGGCCGGCCAGGTCCAGCCCTCTGGCCACACCTGGGCCCTCAGAGACACGAGGCTCTGCTCAGACCAGCAAGGGACTGCGATTCCCTGGGCAGAATCCATGTCCCAAACCTGGGGGCTGCCCACCAGGAGCAGGGCAGGGCGGCCAGGAGAGCTCAGGCCAGCTCTGGGAGCCACAGCAGGACTGAGGGCCCTGGTGCGAGTGAGAGGGAGCCCCCGCAGCGAGGGACCCTCCATGGGGTCGGTCCCCTCCACCCACCAACGCTCATGCTGGCAGCCAGGCCAGCCCCTCCCCCGTCACCTGCCCCTCCCCCTCACCTGCCTCTCCCCCTCACCTGTACCTCCTCTCACCTGCCCACCCCTCACCTGCCCCTCCTCCCTCACCACCTCCTCCTCCCTCACCTGCCCCTCCTTCCACCCCTGCCCCTCCTCCCTCAGTTTGGTTCTGAGGCCGGGGATCTGGCCAGGTGGCTGCGCACGGGAGGCCAGGAGGCTGGACGTGGCCCTCCTGGGTAACTGGGGTTTGGGGCCTGCAACACCCTGGCACAGGGCACCTGCCGTCCCCAGAAGCCTCAGCCCCCAGGAACAGGACAGGAGCCAGTGCTGTCCAGAGTCCCTTCTCGAGGGCTCCTCAGCTGCAGGTGTCCTGCCCTCTCCCCCTCAGCTGTCCCCTCCCTCCTTGTCCACTCTTCAACGTCCTGTCTTCCAGACGTGGGATCCGCAACCCCCTGGGCCCTCTGAGTCCCTGCCCCCTTTGCCTGCGGTGGGGCTCGCCTGGTCCCCAGGAAAGACCCAGAGAAGCAGCTTGGGCTCTGGAGACGGCAGCCCAGATGGCAGCGCAGCCTCCGTCCCCAAGGGCTGGGTGCCTTGGCCGGGCCACTGCCCCTCCCTGACCCTGGTTTCCTCCCCTGGGGCAGAGGTGGGAATCGTTCCTAACCAGAGTCCACCATGGACAGGGTGCCCACCGCAGCGAGCCCACCGAGGAGCCTGTGTGGGACACACCTGCAGGGAGCCCGCGTCCCCTGAGGCCAACAGCTGGCTCAGATGGCCTCGTCTCTGCCTGTGCAGAGGAAAGCATGGCCCCTGGCCACCGGAAAGGATGGCGGAGCTTCGGCGCCCACGGGGCCGGCTGCGAGCACAGGCCCTGGGCTGCCCCCCGACCTGGACTAAGGACTAAGGCAGAGTCCCTCCCGGGCCACCTGGGCCCCACACACAGCCCTCCCGGGGGCTGCCTTGCGGCTGGAGGGAACTGGAACGTCCCCCTCCTGTCACCGCAGCCTGGGCTGCAGCAAGCCGGCCCGGATGAGCTTCCTGCGCCCCTGGATCCCGCCTCTCCCGCTCGTCACACCACGCTGACCCCCCTCACTGCTGCTGGCGCCACCAACCCCACACTCCACGGTGGCCCTGGGGACCGTGATCCTGGTGGGCACCCTGGGTGTGGACTGCGTGGGTCCTTGAGGGCCGGGGCTGTGTTGGGCTGTGTCCTTCCACCAGCGTAGGGCCCCGGGGCAGGAGTGGCCGCGTGGGGCTGAGAGGAGAGGCTGCGTGGGTGGGCAGGGGTGGACGGAAGCACAGGATAGGTGAATGGACAGGCGGCAAGACGGGCAGACAGGGGTGGAGGGGTGGTGGGTGGACAGAGGAATAGGTGGGCTGATGGGTGGTGGATGAAACGATGGTGGGAGAGTGGGTGAGTGGACAGGTGGGCGGGTGGGTAGATGGGTGGGGGTGAGTGGACAGGTGGGCGGGTGGGTGAGTGGACAGGTGGGTGGGTGGGTGAGTGGACAGGTGGGTGGGTGGGTAGATGGGTGGGTGGGTCAGAGGACAGATGGGTGGGTGGGTAGATGGGTGGGTGAGTGGACAGTGGGTGGGTGGGTAGATGGGTGGGTGAGTGGACAGGTGGGTGGGTGGGTAGATGGGTGGTGGGTGAGTGGACAGGTGGGTGGGTGGGTAGATGGATGGTGGGTGGGTGAGTGGACAGGTGGGTGGGTGGGTAGATGGGTGGTGGGTGGGTGAGTGGACAGGTGGGTGGGTGGGTAGATGGGTGGTGGGTGGGTGAGTGGACAGGTGGGTGGGTGGGTGGGTGAGTGGACAGGTGGGTGGGTGGGTAGATGGATGGTGGGTGGGTGAGTGGACAGGTGGGTGGGTGGGTAGATGGGTGGGGGCTGAGTGGACAGGTGGGTGGGTGGGTAGATGGGTGGGGGCTGAGTGGACAGTGGGTGGGTGGGTAGATGGGTGGGGGCTGAGTGGACAGTGGGTGGGTGGGTAGATGGGTGGGTGGGTGAGTGGACAGTGGGTGGGTGGGTAGATGGGTGGGGGATGAGTGAGTGGACAGTGGGTGGGTGGCTAGATGGGTGGGGGGTGGGTGAGTGGACAGTGAGTGGGTAGGTAGAGGGGTTGGGGTGGCCAGGCTGACCTATGGACAAAATTCCCCTTCACCCTTTGCTTCCCCTGGAGGTGGACAGGCACAGGCTGGCGGGCCAGTGCAGCAGACCTGTCCACCCAGAGGCTGACCCCTGAAGAACCTCTGGAAGGCTCACCATTTCTGCAGGAGAGCTCGGGGTGAGGTAGAACTCCTTTAGGTGCAGGAAGAAGCCTTCCAGTTGTCCAATCAGGAGGAGCAGGATGACTCCATCTGCAAACTATAAAGGGAAGAGCTGGAGGCCTGTGTGGGGCACGTGATGTCAAAGGGAAGCCTCTCTGCCTTTTATAGGCTGTGTGGCCCTAAGGAATTTGCCCAACGTCTCTGAGCCTCAAGATCTTCTTGAGAGATGGGGAAGACATTCCCAACTGCGCAGGGTTAAAGCTGGATAAAATCGTTCTGGGCTACCTGGTACGTAGTACATGCTCAATAAAAGGAGCAACTTTTAAATTGGCATGGAATAGCCTCACATCAGTTTTTAAATGACAGATTCATGAACTTCAGAATCACCAGGGAAAACAGTTGAGGGTAGAATTATTCCAGTAGGAAAGTCAGGAAGGGTGCACCGGCCCCGCTTGCTGACTGCCACACATGTATCCCTGTTCATTCCGTCTGTACGTTCAGAGATAAAGCTGTCCTTGCCGCCACCAGCTTGTCATATGCTGATACAACCCACAAATCTCTTCAAAGACACAGAACGCTAGATCAGATACTGGAGGAAAAACCTCTGCTCTGTCCGTAAGGGAATTTCCTCCCATCAAGTCGGTTCTGATGTCATTAGCTGGGCCTGAATCTTTCCTATGACTGCTCCTGGCTGTGCAGGGGGAATGCCAGGACTTGGCACCCACTGTATGCAGCAGTCTCTCGAGGCCACCTGTACAGGCCGTAACTCTCCAAACACCACTGTTTTACCAAGGGAGAAATAGGGATGGAGCAGGTAAAGTATAAGCCTAAGAGATTATCCTGCGCATACCCATAGAGATACGATAAAGCCTCACAGGACTCATTTATCCACAGTGCACCAGGAAACCTGCTAAGTACCGAAGCTCACCAGCTCACATGTGGCGTCTATGAGGTCGGTGTCCTGCACCTTTATAAGAAGAGGAGCCTCAGGATCAGAGCGGTCCAGTAACTAACTCAAGGTCACACAGCTAACGTGGAGGTGTCATCAGGTCCCAGCTGAGAGGTCCCGGGGGCTTGCAAGTTAATGCTGAGGGCACTGACTCGGGCGGGCACGTGGTGGGTGTCCTGGGCTGGGGCCCCTCCCCTCCCTGGCTAATGTCCACCAGAGTGTACCTGTGACACTAGTGCTCTGGCTACGGTCCTCACAGGGGTGGTGCACCGAAGACCAGACCTCTCTCCACCTGCCCCTGTCACCAGCAGAACCCAGGTGGCCCAAGCCCACACACCGGGGCCCGTTGCCACTGGGGTCCAGCAGGCTCCAAGGCCACCCTGAAGGCCCGGGGCTGGGGACCCACTTTTCTGCTCTCTGTCCCCTGTGCTCCAGTGAGCTCAGGGCCTGTGGAGCCCGCCGACCCCGGCCTTCCCTGCTCGGGGCTCCGGGTGCCCACCTGGGAATTGAGGCTCTGCACGGCCAGGCCCAGGTTCCGCAGCGAGTGGTTGACGAAGCTCACGATGGCCTGCGAGGAACAGCAAGGGCCACACCCGGGTTTGCCACCTTCCCGTTGGGGTGACAGAAAGCCCCCCAGCGCCTGGCACCCAGCGGGAACGGAGCCCAGGCCTGCGTCCCCCCTCCGCCCCGAGATTCCACGGGTGGTGGGCCGGCGGGGACAGGGCCGCGGCCTCGGTGGCTCCTACCTCCTCCACAGCGCGCACCTTCTCTGGAGGCAGCTTAAGGAGTTCATCAAGGACGTCCTCTGCAGACAGACCACAGACAGCTGGTTACCACGCGGCCATCTTCCAAGAAGCCTCGAATGTTTTCCCAGAAACCAGCCCAGATAGATCTTAGAGTTCTTAAATGCAAGACCGGGGTCTGGGCCTCGGCTCCCTGGCTGTTGTCCCCGGAGAGCGGCCCCACCCCTGTGTCTCAGTTTCCCTGTCTGTGCCCTGTGGCTGGCCGCTGAGGCCTACGAGGGGGGGTCGATGCAGAAGGGGTGGCAGAAGGTAAAGGGGGTGGCAGGTGTGCACCTGGCCTGGGGACAGGTGCAGGACACAGTGGGCTCCTTGACCACCGGACTGCAACCTGGACCCTGCTCCTGTGTCCCACCCCCCAGGTCCCCAAGCAGCCATGGGTGCTGGCACCAGGCACACGAGTCTCCTCCCTGGCAGAGCGAGGATGTCACCTCCTCCCGAGTGTCTGCGCCTGTGGGGAGACCAGCACCCTCGGCGGCCCAAGGCCTTCCTTGGGCACCAGAGGGCTCAGGCCCTGGCTCCAGTTCAGGTGTCCCCTGTCCTCGGACTCATGTCCTTTGTGCTTGGTGGGTCGTGAGTGGTGCATATGTGGGTGGGTGGGTGCCCATGGGGACGGGTGAGGGGTGGGTGGATGGATGGAAGGAGGATGAACGATGGGTGGGTGGGTGGGCAGGGACCCAGAGCAACCAACCAAGGGGTGGAGGAGTGAAGGGGGTCGAAGGACCCCTCAGTGACCTGCCCCATCACAAGGCACAGCCACATGCCGAGCCCTCGCTGCTGAGCGCTTGGAAGCTCACGGCTGCCCTTGGCCTTCACCACTAACTGGACCCTCGTGTGCGGGGAGGAGCTGATTCACATCAGATGGGAAAGGGCTGCTGCTGGGGACCTACTCACCCGAAGGCTGGTCCTCGCCTGTGCTGGGGGGGAAATCGTCGCAGGAAAAAAAGCAAAAAAAAAAAAAAAAAAAGTTAAAAAGAAAGTCCGAAGACCTGCCCTCTCCCTGTGGGGGGAGCTGGGACTGAAGGCCCAGGCCATTTTCCCCTGGCAGCCAGTGGGCAGGGCAGGGGACAGCCAAGGGCAAAACAGGCCAGTGCCCTGCCGCGGGCTTCCGCACCTGGAAACGCTGAGATTTTATTGTTTTGGGGTTCCATTCTGTCATGGGGACACACGGTCACAGAGCAAGGAGCAGAGGGCGAGGCCCCCACGTGTGGGGGTGGGGAGGGAGCACCCCCAGGCCCAGCCCCCAGAGCTAAGGAGGCCCAGCAGGACCCTCTTTTGTGTCTGGCTTCTCTCTCTCCCTTCTGTTGGTTTGGGCTTTTCTCTGATCCTGTTGCATTTCCAGCCCCGCCCTGGCCCCAAGAAGGGAGAGTGTCTGTGTCCAGGACAGGCCAAAGCCCTCTGGCCACATCAAGCCCCGCCACAAGGGTAGGACCAGCAGCCAGGACCCACTGCGGCCAGGAGGGACAGATGCCCAGCTGCTGTTCACAGATTCCAGCTCAGCCACAGCCTGCCAGCAGCGTCGGCAGAGCCCAGGAGCCAGGGCCCCTGGCCAGGCCTCCCGCGATCTCAGAGCTGGAGGGGAAGCTCATCTGCGGTGGGTTTCAGCTGCTAAGTCTCACACAAACTTCTTCACAGCCATCCGTCAGCCAAAACCAAGAGGCTGGAAACCCTGGCCATCTCCCGGCAGCTGCCGTGTCACCAGCAGGACACCAACCGCTGTGCACCGACGCGGCCTGGGTCCGAGCCAGCCTCCTGCAGAAGCTCTGAGGAGGATCCTCCACCGACCCTGAGAGAGGGCCTGCCTGCTCCCTGCTGCCCCCACGCCCGTGGCCGCTCCCTTTGCTCCCTGCTGGGGGCGGTCAGTGGAGTTGCCTGGTCTGGGTGCAGGGGACCTTGCTTCCCTGGGGTGGGGATGGGGAAGGGGACAGGGCTGGAAATCTAACCATAGAATCTAAGAAAAATCATCCCAAACCAATAAAGTGGAGTGACAGAGGCCAGACCCAGGACGACACACGGGGAGGTCATGATGTTCCCGCGGTCACTCCTCCCAGACCCCAAGAGAAGGCCTGGGGACAAGACGTGCCGGGCAGCCTCCTACTGGCCTATGGGCTGCAGGCCGGCCAGGTCCAGCCCTCTGGCCACACCTGGGCCCTCAGAGACACGAGGCTCTGCTCAGACCAGCAAGGGACTGCGATTCCCTGGGCAGAATCCATGTCCCAAACCTGGGGGCTGCCCACCAGGAGCAGGGCAGGGCGGCCAGGAGAGCTCAGGCCAGCTCTGGGAGCCACAGCAGGACTGAGGGCCCTGGTGCGAGTGAGAGGGAGCCCCCGCAGCGAGGGACCCTCCATGGGGTCGGTCCCCTCCACCCACCAACGCCCATGCTGGCAGCCAGGCCAGCCCCTCCCCCGTCACCTGCCTCTCGCCCACACCTGCCCCTCCCCCTCACTACCTCCTCCTCCCTCACCTGCTCCTCCTCCCTCACCTGCCCTTCCTCCCTCACCACCCCCTCCTCCCTCACCTGCCCCTCCCCCTCCCTCACCTGCCCCTCCTCCTCCCTCACCTGCCCCTCCTCCTCCCTCACCTGCCCCTCCTCCTCCCTCACCTGTCCCTCCTCCCTCACCTGTCCCTCCCCCCTCACCTGCCCCTCCCCCTCCCTCACCTGCCCCTCCCCCTCCCTCACCTGCCCCTCCTCCTCCCTCACCTGCCCCTCCTCCTCCCTCACCTGCCCCTCCCCCCTCACCTGCCCCTCCCCCCTCACCTGCCCCTCCTCCCTCACCTGCCCCTCCTCCTCCCTCACCTGCCCCTCCTCCTCCCTCACCTGCCCCTCCTCCTCCCTCACCTGCCCCTCCTCCTCCCTCACCTGCCCCTCCTCCGTCCTCACCTGCCCCTCCTCCTCCCTCACCTGCCCCTCCTCCTCCCTCACCTGCCCCTCCTCCTCCCTCACCTGCCCCTCCTCCCTCACCTGCCCCTCCTCCCCCCTCACCTGCCCCTCCTCCCCCCTCACCTGCCCCTCCTCCCCCCTCTCCTGCCCCTCCTCCCCCCTCACCTGCCCCTCCTCCCCCCTCACCTGCCCCTCCCCCCTCACCTTCCCCTCCCCCCTCACCTTCCCCTCCCCCCTCACCTGCCCCTCCTCCTCCCTCACCTGCCCCTCCTCCCCCCTCACCTGCCCCTCCCCCCTCACCTGCCCCTCCCCCCTCACCTGCCCCTCCCCCCTCACCTGCCCCTCCCCCCTCACCTGCCCCTCCTCCCTCACCTGTGTTGGGTGGTGAGCTGCTCCAGGGACTTCCCTGACTTCAGGCCACTCTTGGTGCTCTAGGGAAGAAAGAAGTGTGGAGAGACCCCAGGGAACTCTGGCCTCGGCCCACGCAGCCCTGGGGACCCAGCTGGCTCACGTGGCCCCCTCTCAGGGTGGCTCCTGAGCAGCCCTCCCGCGGGGCCCAGTGGAACTGTCCTTCCCCATGGGCCCTGAGCCCAGGAGGCTGGGCACTGGCACTGCCTCATTCCCTGAGATTCCCCGTCTCAGGGGCCATGGATGGTGAAGGGGCCCGTCCGTGGTCACTCCTGGTTGTGGGGTGCACAGAGCCTCGGGCTGCCCACCAGGGGGTTTTAATCAATGGACCTGGAAAAAGCAGGACTGAGCCTGGCTGGATTTGGCCCAACTGGGTCGTCCTGTTACAGGGCCACAAAGGCAGGCCCTGCTCACCCTGGGGCCCCGGGTGGGGGCAGGAATCATGGGGGTGCTCAGAGCCTGCTGGGGAGAGAAGCCACGGACACCTGGAAGGCACCCGGCCCAGCTGGAGTGGGTGACGAGAGGAGACCTTCCCCGAGGAGAGGGGGCGTGGGCTCGGCCAGGACTGGCCCATGAGAGGCGTCACCAGGGCAGCACCCTGCCTCCGGGATGTGCGGTGCCAATGTCCCATGTGCTGTCAGTGGCCATCAGCTGGATCTTCCAGACAGCTGCTGGCCTCAGCCTCTGGGCAGGAACCATCTGCTGAGATGGATCACACTGGCCAGCCCAGGGCCCTCCTCCTGCCCAGCCCGCCTCTGCAGCTGGCACCTTCCTGCTGTCCGGTGAGATGTGATATTTCTCACAACACCCTGGAACCCAGCCCAGCCCACCCCGCCGCAGGCAGCACCCAGCTCAGGGTGCCGTGAGCATCAAGGTGCTCCGTCCTGTGTCCGAATGCCTGGGCCAGGGCCAGTTACCTCGATGGTGACCACCTCCACCTGGACGTTGCTTGGGAGGGGCACGCTGGGTTGGAAGTGCTTGGCCAGGGCCACGAGCAGGTGCAAGGTGGCCACCAGGTCCTTGTTGAAGATGGCTGGGGGGAGAGGAGTGTGGGTCATGCTGAGGGCCACCAGAGCCTGCAGCCTCACGGACGCTTCCTCGCCACCAGGGCCCGTGGCAGAGCGAGGAGCCTGGGCCAGCTGCCGTGGGGAGTATGTGCCCAGGACACTGCCACCTCTGAGCTTCCAGTTCTTTTTAAGTTTTTGTTGGGGGCTTCACAGAGTGACTCTTTGGATTCTGCCAGTTGTCACAGCCCGAGGAGCACCAACCCCACCCACCGTGCACCCCGAGGGTCCAGGGTGACACAGCCACCCACTGGCCTGAGAGAGATGGGAGGTGCACATTCGAGACCTAGAATAGTCCCAAGCTCCCAGCACCCACTTCAGCAGTGACCGCGCCCTGAGGCCGGGGCCTTGGGCGGTGGCTCACTGGTGTCTTCCTTGAAAACAGCGACTGCCCACGGCCAGGCCTCCTGGGACAGTCACCCTCAGATTTCGGCCGACTGACAACATTGTAAATGTCGGTCACGGGGAGTGAGACTCCAGACCCGGTGGTGAGTGCAGGGCCGGCCACCCGACAGGCCTGGGTCCAGGGGTGAGTCATGTCGTCACCACCCAACCCCGGAGAGGCTGCCGGACTCCCCCTGGCCTCAGGAAGGAGAACCCGGGGCCCAGGGGACGCCGCAGGCTGTGCGGGTGGAGCTTAAATAAATCTATGATGGCGAGGCCAGGTGGCCGGGCCCCTGGACTCTGCTGCTGTGTCACTGTCCCCGAGTCTCGACCTTGGGCTTCTGGGGCAGTGACGCCCCTGGGGCTCAGGCCTGCCCCTCGTCCTCCGGGGACCCTTCGTGCCTGCTGCCCAGGCTGCTCCAGGCCTCTGCTCCCTCCCAGCCTGGGCAGGAGGCTGCGCGGCCTCTGGGTAGATGCCAAGTCTCCAGGCAGAGGGCCCCAGGCTGCCCTGCCCTCCCGCGCCCGGGCCTGGCTGGGCCCTGCTCACCCTCCACGCTCCACTTGGCCTGCGGCTCCTCCACCTGCAGAGCCCGGTTCACGGCCCCCAGGACCACCTCCAGCTTGCGCCTCTGACTCGCGGTGGTCAGGGCGATCTCCTCCACCTGCAGCCTGAGTCCCGCCAGCTTCTCTGTGGCAGGAGAGGGGGGTGAGGGCCGGGACGGTGGCAGGGCCATGGCTGAGCTGGGCACAGCACAGGCCTGGGCACACTGGACCTGACCAGAGCCTCCGCAGGCTGTGCTCCTCAGCCTCCTGGGAGAGCCCTGTCCACATGGGCCACCGTCTAAAGGGGCCACGTGGCATGAGCAGAGCACAGCCCTCCCAGCCCGCTGCCCACCTCATCCGGGAGCTGGCCCCCAGCCTCCCACAGCAGACGCTTCATTTCTGCAGGGCAGTGTGGCCCGATGGTTAAAGCCTACGCTCCAGGCTCGTCCCTGACCCTTCCCCACACGCTGCTTGTCTAACTGTGAGGCTTTGGACAAGTCACCAGGCCCCTGGGAGCCTAGGGAGATGGCCCTGACGTGGGCACCCCTCCGACAGCTGGGCACCTCTCCCAGGGCAGCCTGTCCTCTCTCCAGCCCTCAGGGCAGCCCGAGGGCAGGCACGGTGGGCTTCCTCATCAGCTCCCGGCCCCTGAAACCAGCTGGTGCTCAGTAAATGCTGGCCAGGCCGGTGGTGCTGAGGGAGCTCGGCCAGGAGGCCCCCGGTCCCCAGCTCTACCCCTGGTGGGCTGCCCTGGGGAGCCGGCCTCCTCCTCCCAGCTGGGGCCCTTCTAGGCAGGGCCCTGGTGGTCCTTCCCTGGAGGCCACCGTGGGGACGATGTGGGGGAGGGACGGTGTGGGGGCCCACTCACGGAACAGGTGGTGCAGGATGAGCCCGTCGAACATGTCCTCTTCCAGGCTGCGCACCACCACGTGCTCGTGGAGGAGGGCGGCGTTGATCCACTCCACCAGCACCTGAGGCCAGGGGACGCCCGGGTCACCCACTGGCCGCCACCTCAGCCTGGGTGGTTCCCCCCACCCGCCAATGGGCCACCCTTCAAGGTCTGGCCAAGTCACCTCCTCTGCAGCCCCCTGACCCCACACGCCAGGGTCACTCTGGGCTCCACAGACCCCCGGTCTCCTCCACCCGAGAGCACTGAGGGCGTCTTCACGAGTGACAGTGACCGTCACCTGTGGGCGGATGGGGACGTGCCTGTGGAGCGGGGGTGGGGGTCTCAGGTGCTTCTGGGAAGGGGGGATGTGCTGCTGGAACACAGGGCAGAGTGGGGTCAGCACTGACTGGAGCCCACTCCACAGCCAGGGAGGGCCTGCATCCTGACACAGGCCCGGGCTGTCCCCTCAGGCCCCAGACTCCTGCAAGACTGCAAGTGGGACTTCCGGCCTTCAGAACTCCCAGGGGTGGCGTTCCCCTGGCTCTAGGCCACCTGGTTGGGGGTGACATGTTACGGCTGGCACAGGGCGGGCACAGGGCTGCTGATGTCCTCCTCCAACCCCACCCCAAGCTTCACCATGGAGGTGACACTGGCCAGCTGCCCCCACAGCTCTGCCTGGGGCTGTCCCTGGAGGCCCAACCCTGCGGGGACAGGTCACAGCAGGCGGATGATACGAGGCACCGGGTGGGACACCGAGGCCTCTGCACTGAGCTGACTCTTGGGACACAGGCTTGAGTCCCCATGGCCATGACCATCCGTCCCTCTCTGCTCTGGCCCCTTCCTTCCACACCTGGGATGACCCCCAACTCAAATCCACAGCTCATGACCAGCTTCTGGGGACCCAAACCCAGAAGGCTATTGGCCAGGGGGGCTCTTCTCTAGGACCCAGGGCCAGCGGGGCTGTGCGCGGTGGCGGGTCGGAAGGGGTGGAGGAGAGAGGGGGAAGGTCCACGGAGCCGCAGAGCACAGAAGGTGGAGGCCCAGGAGGCCGCCCTGGAGAAGGCGACAGACAGGCTGCGCAGAGACTGGGGAAGGGGAGGCCCAGCCCACCAACGCCAGCCGGGCCAGCAGCAGGACCCATGGCCCAGCCAAGAACGAGAACGGGTGGCCCAGGACCACACCCACTGGCCACCAGCTCCCCTCTACCTTGGTAGGCCAAGTGGGACATAGGACCAAGGCTGAGGGCCTGAATCAGACTCTCGCTAGGTCACGGTGAGCTGGGTGGCCCACACGGTCTGCTACCTCTCCCTGGGACACAGGTGACAGAAGTCCCCATCAACAGTCATGAGGTGGATGGGGTGTGCCAGGCACAGGTTGGCGCTCGGCATTCAGCAGGTCTCCAGGGCCTACGGGTCAGAGGCCAAGGAAGGGAGAGGGCAGCCCACTGTCCCCCAGGTGGAGGCAAGTGCCAGGCAGGGGACGGACCCCAGAGCGTCGGTGCTGAGGGCTGCCCTACCTTTTGCAGTTCTTCAAACTTGGGGTCCTTCCGGGAACTGGGGGGCAGGTATTTCTTCTTTGCTCCTGGAAACAGAGGTGGGCATGATGCACGTGTGGGGCCCAGAGGAAGCTCGGCCACGGTCTCCCTGAAGGTCACCGCAGAGCTGGGGCCTGTACCTCACCTCGAACGCCCTCTGCTCAACCCCAGAGGCTGCGAGCTTTGTGTTTTGGGTCCTGCCTAAGTTCAGAGTTTATTGCTTGTTTATGTGAGATTCAAACGTAACCGGGTGTCCTGCGCCTCATCTGGCAGCCCTGCCCTTCACTCTGGTGAAACCTCAGCTCACCCACGGCCTCACCAGCTCCAAGGGCCACGGTGGACACTGCCCTGGCTGCCTTGCCACGTCGGGCACTGAGACCAGCCCACGCCCTCTGAGGCCCCATCAGCAGCTCCCCTGCATTTTAGACCCCAGGGCCCACAAGATGTGAGGCCTGCGGACCTCCAAGGTCAGCTGGCCCTGACATGTGGGGGACACGGAGTCAGCACACGGCTGCCGTGCCTGAGCTCACAGCGCAGCCTGTCCCCCAGGGACTGGCTAGAAACCCCAAAACCTCCCACACTTCCCAGCCCCGAGGAGCTCCTGGGTGAGCAAGGAGGGAATGGGTGGGTGGGTAAGTAGAAGGAAGGAAGGAAAGATGGATGGGTGGTGGGTGGGTGGGTGGATGGGTAGATGGATGGGTGGTGGGTGGATGGGTAGAGAGGTGATGGATGGTTAGATGGGTGATGTATGAATGTGTGGGTGGATGGATAGATAGATGGTGGGTGGATGGATGGGTGGGTGGATGGGTAGATGGGTAGGTGCATGGATGAGTGGGTGGGTGGATGGGTGATGTGTGGGTAGATGGGTGATGAATGGGTGATTGGGTAGATGGATGGATGGGTGGATGGGTAGGTGGATGGATGGGTGGGTGAATGGTTGAGTGGGTGGGTGGATGGGTGATGTGTGGGTAGATGGGTGATGAATGGGTGATTGGGTAGATGGATGGATGGGTGGATGGGTAGGTGGATGGATGGGTGGGTGAATGGTTGAGTGGGTGGGTGGATGGGTGATGGGTGGATGTGGGACCGCCCTCTTGGAGCGGGTTCCCAGGACTCCTAATCATCTCGAGTCCTAGCTCTGTGTTGTGGAACTGTAGGTGTCTCTAAGTCAACTGTAAAACAGAAAGTAAATATTTATTTCAAGTTACTAAGCCCTACCACCCCAACTCAGCCGTCTTCCTTGTGATGGTTTCCAGGCTCCCGGGCTCATGAACCAGGAGGGACAGCTGACAGACAGGAAGTTGGCCAGCTGACGGGGAACAGAGCCATCCTTCCTTGGGCCTGGCCTCCCCCACCCCCGGACCCTCTTGGCATGGGTGTTCCCTCCCCGTGGCGCCCACGTAGCCAGGCTGTGTTCACAGGGTCAGCGCTCTGCTGTCTTCTCCTGGTGTCCCCCGCTCTCCTGGCCTGGCCTTGCCCAGTGCTTCTGCTGTGGGGACTGGCTCTGTCCTGGGCTCACCGAGGGCCCTTCCAGGCCAGGCCTGCCGCCTGGCGCGTGGCGGTGTGGGACTTTCCGTTTGGGCACACGGGCGTGCGCAGCGCTGTGTGCCTGGCAGTGTGCTGTTTGGGGCAACTTCTAGGAGGGAGACTCCAGGGGCCATGCTCACCCCTGAGGATGGGATTGCTGGGGTCCTGTGCCCACCCACCTTGGGAAGAGACCCACTGTGTGCAGGGGCAGACCTACAGCCCCGCGCCCTCCAGGCCACGGGACCCTGGGGAGGCGGCACGGCGTGGAGGGTGGACCCTGGGTCCTGCGGCCCCTCCTTGGCTGGGGGCCAGGTCCACCCTCACTAGCCGAGCTACAGGACATGGTTCCCCGTGCCTCAGGGTCCTCTTCTGTAAAAGGTGGCAATGCCACCCACTCTTGGGAACAAAGATCTGGGCAGAAGCTCTCAGCGCCAGCTGTGCTTGTTGGGCTGGCACCAGCTTTAGCAGCACAGGAGGCCATGCGGTGTGTGCAGAGGGCTGTGGAAGGTTCCAGAAGCAGAGCTGGGTCCAGCCGAAGTGAGGCAGAGGCAGGGCGAGCAGCCTGGGAGCCCGGATGATCACCCAGGAAGCAGTCCCTCGTGACACGGACCCTCACCCTCGGCCCCGGCCCCAGCCCTCAGCCACTGGGGCGCACCTGATGGGAGCTGCTCCTCCGTGGGCAGGGCCGCCTCGCTGGGGAGCTGCAGCAGGTTGTACAGGGACTCTGGCTCCATCTTCTCTCTGGCCTGCCCTGGAGGACGCAGAGGACAGAGGGTGTCAAGTCCCAGAGCCCTCAACTCACTCTGTGCTTATCTGTCATTTCCTCCTGCCCAGGAGGCTGGGGGGGGCGTGGAGTTCAGCTCCAGGTGGACAGGTCACCATGAGGGCCCAGGTGAGGGGACGGGGTCCCGGGTGGGCAGAAGGCCTAAGCACAGGATCGAGGACACACCAAGAAAGGCTTGTGGAGCGGGTCCTCCCCGTGCCCCCACTGTGGGTGCCAAGCAGCCCCCCCAGGCCTGCAGGGCCCTGTGGGCTCTCCCTCCCCAGCAGCCGGCAGAGCCAGCAGAGCCAGTTCCTCAGAGCTCAGAACCCCCACCCCCGGCCCAGCAGGGAGCCAGCCTGCTTGTGGGCTGGCAGATGGCACTGATGGATGACATCCCAGATGTTAGCTCCTGCGGTGGAACATGCCACGGGGCCTCTGGGCCCAAGGCTGAGCAGAGAGGGCTGGAGGGGGGCCGAGCACCGAGCCCAAGCCCCCAGGCCGTCCCCACCCTGCAGCTTGGGGGACCAGCAGGACTCTCCCCTGCACCCTGGGGCCTCTCAGGGAGTGAGGTCTCGGGGCTCCAGGCAGCTGCTCTACGGGGAGGGCCAGTCTCCTTGTTGCCACTGCTACGGGCCCTTCCGGTTCCCCAGCCCTCTTCCTGTCTCTGGTTCCAGTTGCTGAGGGCCAGCAGCCTCCCCCGCCTCCAGCCCCTGCTCCCCCCCTTTCCAGACTCTCTCAGACAGCCGGGTGGCAGGGCACCCACAGGGGTCCAGGCAGGGAGACCCCCCTGCGCCCCGGGGAGGTAGGGGACTGGAGGGCCCTGGAGCCCCCCTCTTTGGGCGCACAGTGGCCCTGCTCTGAAGTGGCCCCACAATTCCCATGTCCAGGGGACACTCGGATGCAGCCTGGGCCACAGCTGCGAGAGGGGAAAAAGCCCTGGCCTGGGCTAGGGAGGCCGGGTTCCAGGCAGGCTCCTCCTCACGCCGGCTGTGTGACTCCAGGCAAATCCCCTCCCCTCTCTGGTCCTCATTCATGACAAGGAGGGGCTGGACTCAATGCTGGACCTAGGTGGCCGAGGGGACCCAGACGTGGACTGTCTCTAGTGACCAGCAGCCCTGGGCAAGGCTCTCTTCTGCCCCAGCCTCAGTGGCTTCCCAGAAGGGGGGTCGCCTTTCTCCCCCAGGACTGCATGAAGCTCAGAGAGGCCAGGGAGAGGCACAGCAGGGTCCTCCGTGAGATGGGGAGGGGGTGAAGCAGCCCCTAGGCGCGATGGGGTGAGGGCCTCGGTGTTGACCTCTGGCCTCCAGCCCGGGCAGCCTCAGCCAGGCGGGCTCCTTCCCAGGTGGCCCTGATCCGGCTCCCAGGCACGTGGACAGGCAGGGGTTCCCGCGGCCGAGGCCTTCCCCAGGCCCAGATGCAGGGACTCACCTGGCGCCTCCTGTACACGGGAGATCAGGCCTCCCCGAGGGTCCTCTGCTCCTGGGAGAGGCAGGTTCCGCTTCCTGGGCGGGTGGGTGGCCTGGGCCCTGCGGAGGCGGCTGGGGCCCTGCGCACTTCCTCTGGGGCCTGCTCTGCTGGTGGCGGTGGCCGCGGGGACGGGGAGCTTCCTCCTCTGTGCCGCGGGCCAGGAGGGCGCTGGGAGGACCAGGCTGCAGGAGCCCACGGGAGCCCAGCCCCACCACCAGCCTGGCTCCCAGCCCCGGCCTCCCAGGCACCTCCAACGGGGCATTGCCGACTTTCTCCCCTCCTCCGCCCAAACCAAGCCGCTCCCTCCCCTCTCCCCACCTCCCAGGGGCAGCTTTTGAGGCCAGGACCTCGGGGTCGGCATCCCACACCCCAGCCACCAGCAGACTGTCCCTCTGCTCCACCTCTGACCCCAGGCCTCCTCCCCTCCCCTGCACCTGCAAGTCCCAGGGTCCTCCAATCCTGCTGGCCACAGCGCCATCCTCTCCCCTGACCTCTCCTGCCCTCCACCCTTGGGCCCTGCTGACCCCCTCCTGCTCCCTCAGGGCCCTGCTTGGCAGCTCTGACTCTCCCCTGCCTGCAAGCCCTGCCTGGCTCTGCACTTGGGCCTCGGTGCCCCCTCCTCCAGGAATCCTCCTGCCCTCCCAGGTAGGTCCTCCCTGGGGTTCTTACAGGGCCCCTGAAGGCCCCTCGTCAGCCCCACTCTCCCAGCACTTGGCCTGTGACCTCACCGTCGCTCAGCAGGGGCCGCAGGCTGGTGTTTGAGACAGGTCTCCACCTGGGGGGGGGGGGCTCTGCAAGGGCAGGGCGGCTCTCTTTTGCCTGGTTGTGCCAGAGCCCAGAACAACCCACGCACAAGGTGGGCTCAAGGGGTAAATTGGTGACTATTATTGCTGAGGGGATGAGGCAACTTCCTAGAGGGGACAGGGCCTCGGTGGCTGAACAGGAGTCTGCTGGTTAGAGACCCTGGAGGGACCCCGGAAGCAGCACACACAGAGCCTCGGGGGGTTCGGGAGAGACCCCCGCACAGCGGGTTTGTCGGAGAACACCTGAGACCTGGGCTGGTCTCTGAGCTTAAATCTTCATGACCAGATGGACTGTGAGTTTCCACAGTGACAGGCAACCATGCTGGGGACCAGGAGACAAGCCACCCTGTCTTTGCCAAGAGATCAGAGAAGTGGCCGGATCAGGCAGGCGGAGGAGCAGGGCAGAGCCGAGAGCAGGGAGGTGGGCATGCGGGGTGATGACTCGCGGGATCCCCGCGCTTTCCCCCGACTGCTGATGAGGAGCACGCAGAGTGCCCCGGAACCTGCCGCGGAGCAGGGTCCACCATCAGCCCACACCAAGGAAGAAACCACGGCTCCCCAACAGTCTGTGCCACTCCCAGGTCCCCTGCAGGACTGGGGCTCACAAGGACCCAGGGAGAGAGAGAGCCCCATTAGGACCTGGGTCACGGGGGTTGGGAGAAGGCTCAGCCTGGCTCCGGGTCCCGTGGTCCTGGTGGCAGCTTCCGAACCTGGATCCCAGCCCCACCAGCACAGCAGAGGGCTTCACCCACCTGCTTTCAAATGCAGGAACTGAAGGGCCTGGATGGGGGGACCCTGAGCCCAGTGAAGAAGGTGGGAGGAGGCGGAGCCCCAGGTCAATCTTGTGTGGCGCCGAGTCCCAGGGCCCAGGAAGGCCATTTCAGAAACTCCTCTGGGAGCCGCTGGCGAGAGCCTGACCTCCACCAGGGTCAGCTACTCCATGGTGGGCAGGAATCCAGCTGAGACAGGACGGGTCACCAGACGCAGCAGCAGGCCCTGTGCCCTCCAGTTATGGAGAGAGGAGCTCTGCAGATGGCGGCCCTTGGGGGCCAACACGCTCCCCTGTGACCACTGGGCACTGAGCAGCGGCGGGATCCCGGCTGCGCAGGGGAGCTGCGGCTTCCAAGGGGAGGACAGGAATTGGAGGACAGCAGGGCGAGCTGGCTTTTGATTGTAAACCAAAGGTTTAACACAAGAAAAGAGCCGTTCCCGGGCTTTAAATTCTCAGTGCAGCGCGGGCATGTTCAGAGCACCAGGGACTTCTATGATGGCTCAGAAGGAACTCTTATCTCTTGGAGCGGCCCGGGAGGACGGACGGAGGACGGAGCTGAGAATCAGACGTGGGATCTAATCCTGTGTGATGTGGAATTAGGACGCGGCTAAACCCGCAGCCGCTGAGCCTTCAGTGTGAAGGGCAGAAGGAAAGAAGGGCCTTGGGAAGTCAGAACAGCGGCTGCGAGAAGCCAGGCTCAAGCTCAGGGGGACTCTTCTCAGCAGAAGCAGCCCTTCCCTGGGGGAGAACCACCACGATGCCCCCCAGTGCCCCCAGCCTGGAGAGGTCCCTTCCTCCCCTCCCCCACCCCATCACTCCCACAACCTCGGACGTGTGTCTTCCTGCGGTCAGTTCACACGGCCCTGGGTGGACCAGCAACAGGCCTCGCCTGAAAGTAGAGTGCTTTTTAAAAAATTGCCAACGTTTGCTGATTTATGTCAGCAGAGGAGGTGGGAAAGGTGCGGGACTGGGTTTCAGGGGGGTGGGGAGCGGGCATTGAAGGAGCCGCTGCTGCAGCGTGCTCGCAGGAGGGACTGGGCGCTGGGCACTGGCAGGAGCCACCAGGGGCTCCACTGTTTGACAGTTGGTGGCTGAAAGTGGGCTCAGCCTGGTCAGTGCTGAATGACAGGTCGGTGGCGATTCCTGGAGGAGGGTCCAGAGGTCGCCCTGGGAAATGCCGCAGTGACTGTCTCTGCAGCTGAGAAATGGCGTTGTAAGATGTGCCTGGGCTCCCTGAGCTCAGGGGGTTGGGGTCATTCCAAAATGCAGAGGCCCAGGGGCAGTGGCTGACCACACCCAGGGGACAACTAGGAGGCAGGAGGTGTGACCAGAGCCAGGCTTTTACTGATGATCTTGCAAGATGGGACATCTGGGGAGCAGGCACGCCCAGGGCAGTGACAATCACATTCTATTTCCTGGGGCGCAAGGTCCCCCCCAGATCCTCACTGGCTGAGTACCTTGCCGAGGTTTGACTGTCTCCTACTGGGTGTGTCCTGAGCTCCCTGTCCCTATCAAGTAGTAAAGCCAGGACACAGTCACCTACAGACACAGTCAGCACAGCCTGTCCACAGCAGCCCTGGGGCCTGTGTGCAGCGCTTAGCTAGCGAGCGAGGCCCGTGATGGTGATGACGAGTTCCGTTTCTGCAGGTGTTGAATTTGAACATCAGAAGAGAAACGCTGGGGCAAACAAAGACAGCAAGTTTTATTTAAAGACTAGTGACACAGACTTCTCCGCAGGGAAGGGGACCCAGAGTTGGTATCCAAAGAAGTGGGAATGTCCTGTGCCTTTATTAGTTTTAGATTCTCTTTGTCCTCCCACCCTCTTCTCCCTGACCTCTCTCCACCCTGCGTGAACCCTCCTGGGGACGAGCTGAAAGGTGGGAAGCAAATGAGCCATGGGAAGGGCCAGTGGTGGGCTGATTCCAGCAGGAAGGGAGCCCAGGAGGTGCTTCCTGAACGCCTTTTGGGAGGAGCAGAACAGGCAGGTAACCTTGGTAACGGGTGGGGGAAGGGCTCTGAGGCAGTAGCATTCCCAGAGGCCCTCTCCATCCTCCCGGGCCAAATCAGCTTTCATCTCCCCTGTCTACCCACCGGATCACCTGATCACCGTCTACACCAACTGCCTGTCCTTAATTCTGGCTTCACAAGCACATTTTGCTCCATCAAAGTACACACAGGAGAGCGGAGTCAGCGGGGAGAGCAGGTGCTTTCCTGCCCGGAGCTGCGTAAACTGTGGGCGCTGAGATCTCAGTGTGGAGAGACCACGGCAGCCCTCCTGGGGCCACCTGTCGTCAGCTGACTCCAGCCAGCCACGGCGCGTCCAGGGGTCCCAGCGTGGGACTCCCTCAGCCCCGGGGCTGGCTACTCATCCACAGCCCAGAGCCACTTCATCTGTCCATCAGTATGCCATGCAAACTCTGTCACTCTGCACATGTTCCATGAGGTGACAAAGAGTGGGAGGCACTGTTCTGGATGCCACCTGGGAACTCTCTGGGGACCTACTTGTCTGGCAACAGGGCTGAGCCCTCCCCAGTGAAATTTCAGGGGCCTCCCCTTGCATCTCTGACAACCAGCAAAGGTGTGGGGCTGGGTGTGGCCCGGGGCACAGTGGCTACCTAGCGTGCACAGGGCCTGGGGTTGACCCCAGCACCACCCAAAGGAGAGGCTCAGCGCTTGATGGCAGAGACCCTTTGGATCTCAAAGGCAGCTCACTCGGGACCCTCCAGCCCTTGCTCAGAGTAACCTGCGGGGCTGCCCAGTGGACCCAGCTCTGGAGAAGTGCCCAGAGTCCTCCACCTGGTCCTGGTGACCCAGCTGCAAACATGAGAGGCAGACCAGGGGCTGAGGGGGCCTCCAGCCCCTGGTTATTTCTGTGAGCTGGGGCACAGCTGGGGACTCAGTTCCTGTTTTGCCGGATGCAGAGTCGGGAGGTGGGGTGTGAGAAAGTGAGCCTGCCCCTACCCCACCGCGCGGCGCATGGAAAGGTGGAAGAAATGGCAGCTTTTTATGTTGTGGGGTTTTTCCCACAACTAAAATGTCTTGAAGTAAATAAATTGCAGAGGTCTTCTCACTCATCTCCACATACCTCAGAATGCACCCCTGAGAACAAGGACCCTCTCCTACAGGACACTGAACATTAAGACACCCAAGAAATCTACCATTACGTGTTCTCTTAACATTTCACTCATATACAGATTTGCCAAGTGCTCAAAATGCCTTTGATCACCGTGTGTGTGTGTGTGTGTGTGTGTGTGTGTGTGTGTGCACGCGCGCACGCATGTGCACGTGTGTTTATTACTCAAGGGTCCAATCAGAGACCACATGCTGCTGTGATTTCCTTGGTGACTCGTGACTTGTAGAGCCCTTGGATATAGAACAGTCTTTCAAGACATTCACACTTTTAAAGCGTCCTGGTCAGTGGGCTGTGGAACCCACCATCTGTCACTCTTTGGTTCCTTTTATTGACTATTCCCCCGCTGGCTCTAAGTCACCCTCGTGTTGTTGTTTCTTGGTCCCTACATGTCTAGGTGTTTTTATTGAAGGCTGGACAGCACAGTTTTATGTGGAGAGCTGGACTGTGCAGGACCCGGGTCACCTTGCTCCCTGGTCTGCTTCTCATCTAATGCCTCAAACCACGGCTTCCTGTCTTTAGTTGAGTTTTCTGGTTATTTCTGGAGGAAACGTAACTCCATAGCCGAAAACTCTTTCCCCATAAGTACTTGTCCATCAAAAAGAGGTGTATATAGTCCAAGTACAAACTGATGACCCTACCTTAACAAAGTCATCGAAATGAACTTCCTAAAGGACAAAGCAACACGGCGTGTCCCCCAGTGATGCACTGAGAACACCTCTGCCCCAAAGTGCACGAAGCCTCCAACAGCCCAAGGTCCGATGGCAATGCACGTCCCGTCCCTGTCGTGGGGATGAAGGACGTGATGGAGACGACTGAATACAGCCCAGGTGGCAGTTAGCTAATGCTGCCCCATCTGCGTCGTCTGCTGATCAGGACACCTGTGCCGTGTCACGTGAGAGTGCTGCTAGGAAACAGACCCAGGCGCAGAGGGAGTTGCGTGTGTAACACTCTGAATAATGTGGGGGAGATGGCGCACTCGGGTAAACAAGGCAACGTGCATGGAAAGACACACACGGTTATTATTTCAAGAAGAGAGGGCCACAGAGATACAAAGAGAAGAGGGTGAAGCCCCGTGTGGAGCAATGGCAACATTTACAGGCTCTAGGTCACCACCCCTGGTCTCTGCCTCCAGCTGTCCTTGGATACTGTATAAAAATAATCCATGAAGGCCAGGTGGGCGGAGCGCGCTGGTAATCCTGCACCCGGGATCCCAGCTGCTTGGGAGGCTGAGGCAGGAGGATCCTAAATTCAAGGCTAGACTCAGCAACTTAGTGAGACCCTGTCTCCAAATAAAAAAATTTTAAAAAGGCTGGGAGTTGTAGCTCAGCCGTAGAGCGCTTGCCTCGTACGTGTGAGGCCCTGGGTTCGATGCCCAGCACCACATAAAAATAAGCAAATGAAATACAGGTCCATCAACAACTAAAAAATTACTTAAAAAAAAAAAATAAAAGGGGCTGGGGATGTGGTTCAGTGTCGGAGCACCCCTGGGTTCAACCTCCAGTATCCCCCCACCAAACTTTCTAAAAATTAAATAAATAAAAATAAAACATTAAGAGAAAAAAGTCCTTATTCTCACCCCTGTCATTAGGGACGCAGGGATGTGCTCGGCTCGCCGTCACACACTGTTCCTCACCACACCGCCACTGTCATGGCGTCACAGCCACCAGAGCCTGCCCTGGAGCCTGCCCCTGGGTGACCCGGCCTTCCTCCCAGGGGCTGGCCTCCTGTTCACTAGTCGATTCATTTTAAAAAGTTGGTGTGCGGAAGAGAATCTAGAGCCAGTCCAGCAGATCACCGGATCAGCAAAGGCCATGTGGCCTTGAAAGTGACAAGGGCCTTGGAGGGGACCTGGTGCCCTGGCTCTGCCCTCAGGCCTCTCACCCGCCCATCCCAGAGCCATGGGCTCCACTCCACCGGCAGGCACACCCAGGCTGCAGGGCTCAGGCCAGGGGCAAGGTCTGTCCACTTGCCCCGGGTCTGCACGAACCAGACCCTGAGCAAAATGCCCACTGAACAGGGCCAGCAAGCTCTCTGGAGAGCCGCTCGCCACTGCTGGCCTCAAAGAACCAGCACGGAAGGGGAACGGTTCCGTCCTCCTCCATATTAACAGGGAACCCCCCCACCGAGGCAGTGGACACAGGCTGGCCCAGGGCCTCCAAGCCACAGCAGCACGGGCATCTGGGCAGGATGGCTCTTTGCTGGCCTCACCATGGCAGGCCAGCAGCTGTGACGACCAGCACTATTCCCAGACCCTGCTACACATCCCTGAGGGAGAACAGGTGGGACGGCTGGTTTTGAGGGCGGGAGGCTGAACTATCCCGCAGAGCCCTGCGCTGGAAGGCCCGGGTGAGCTGACCTACTGGCGGCCACCCAGGGACAAACCTGGACTCCTCCCCGTGTGCATCTCGGACCAGGTTCTCACAGCCACCGTCTGTCATTTTCTGTTTCTTAAACAGAACTGCTACCTGGCCGTCCTGCTGCCCACCCAGGGCTGGCCACAGCTGTAGCAGTCCCAGGCTCCTTCGATGTCCCAGGACTTCTGCCCAGGAGGGTTGGAGGTGGGGCTGGTGTAGACCACCAAGTTCAGGCCACCACTGCCGGTTACCTGGGTCCCTGCCCCAGAGTCAAGGGTGGTCACTCACTAGTTAGCACACGAGGCTTCGTGACTTCCTGTCCCCTCCACAGCAGTGACCGATTTATCCAGCCCGTGCCCAGGGCCAGCAGTGGTCCAGTTCTGGCCAGAGGGCCAAGCAGGCGGGGCTGTGGAGTCACGTGGGCCCTGCACTGGGCAGCGGGGCAGCAACTGCTAAGTGCACAGAAGAGAAAAATAGCAGCCAAAAGAGCACAGGCGGCCGAGCGGCCCTTTATTGGAATAAATAACAGCGCGCTGAGGCACCTCGGGCACTTCCCCAGCCGCAGCTCCTGCTCATAGGCGCTGGGCCTTCATGTCGCAAGCAGCATGGCTTCCTGCTGTCAGCCAGGCGGGTCTGATCAAAGTACAGCCAGGGCTTTAGTGGCTTTTATTTAATATCCAGAAATCCAAAGGAAACGTCCTTCGAACAATTAAAAAGACAATAACATAGCGGCACACAAAGGAACAGAGGATTCAGCTATTCCAAAATAAAACTGCCCTCCACCACAGCCGCAGGACACGGGGGCTGGGTCAGGCTTGCACAAGGCCACGTGGGAAGGGGCCACAGCTGTAGGTAGCCAGGCCAGGGGCCGCCCGGAGGGCCGGACCAGCCCCCGCCCAGCCTCCACGTGGGCCTGCGAACCCGGGACTCCTTGTACAGGGGCTGTCCACGCCTTTGCCCCCACGGGTGGACACAAATGGCCTTGCCTTCACCTCGCTGCCATGGGCCAGGCCCCTCTTCAGAGAAAAATCATCATGAGGCTGTGGCCTGGAAGGAGGAAGAACCTTCCAGAACTTCCTGGGCACAGGGGCCCTCAGAGCCGGCCCTCCCTCTCCCACCCAGGCCGGGCAGGGATCAAGAACAAGGAGACTAAAGGGACCCTGCAGGTCGTCTGCACCCACAACCCCGGGAGAGACCCCGCCTCCTAAACCTCAGCCTTTACCGGTCCTGCTGTGAGCCAGCTGCCTGCCGGCTCCCGCACATCCGCGGCCCCTCAAAGTGTCCTTCTTAAAAGGGAAGAGTGGGGAGTGGCCTGACTTGAGGCCAGGCGAGCGTCCAGCAGGGCTTCAGGGGCTGCTGCAGAAGCTGAAGCCCCTCCCGCTGACCACGTCCTCTCCCTGGATGACGCGGATCAGGCTGAAGCCGCCCGAGTTGGCTAAGAGGCCACAGGTGTGCCCTCCAGATCCTCATCTCTGTCCCCTCGGCCCCCGAAACCCCTGGGGATGAGAACGCCCTGGCCGGGCCCGCCTGAGAGCACGGCCGGGCGGGTCCAGGCCACCGGTCCTGGCGGCTGGGACTCTGTGCGAGTCATGACGCAGCGCGGAATGTTCCGGCCCCGGGTATTTTGTCAAGGAGGTCTTTAATGTCACTGCATCCCACAGGAGACGCCGAAATGCCGTTTTAATTATTTCTTTCTCCTGCTGGGAAACCACCTCCATCAAAATGCTCTTCTCAGCCCATCCCAGCCTAGCAACGAGGGGCCAGGGAGGACATTCAGAACATTCGCGACCTTCAATCCATATTAACCCTGACCCCCAGCCCTGGTCTGCAGGGGGTGGGGGCCTAAGAGACGGAGAGGCCTGTCCTCCTGTGGCTCATGAGCACACAGAGCTTGGAGAGGGGGCTGGCTGGGCAGGGGCCAGGAGGAGACAGCAGGGAACGGCCAGGGCCTGCCACAGAGCAGGACCCCCTGTGAGGGGACGCCATTCCCCTCCAAGCCAAGGTGACCAGGGTGAAGAGCTTAACTAGGCGACACAGAGAGGGAGATGCCATGGGGGCACCAGGAGGACACTGCCTGCCCCCTCATGGGCTGTGTCGTGTCCCCTAAATTCAGCCCCAAAGCCCAGGGCCGCAGTGTGGCCACATCTGGACGTGGGCCTTAAAGAGGTAACAAGGAAATGAGGTCACGTGGGCGGGCCCTGCCCCGTGTGACTGGTGTCCTTAACAGACGCTGGCAGAGGGGGACCTGTGAAGACCAGGGAGACGCGGCCAAGGACGAGGCCACCAGGGAACTGGGTCCTGCGGGCAGGGCACCTGGCCCCTCGACCTCGGCTTCCAAGCTGCGGGACGTGGATCCTCTGTACTCTGAGCCTCCCGCCCTGCGGGCCTAGCAAAGGAACAGGCCGCCATCCCCGATGGGCCATCCCCAGACGGACCTCGGGACTGAGCCGCCTCCAGCCAGCTCCTGACCAGCCCTGGGCCGCTGCAGGAAGCCAAGGGACGCCTTCAGCCAATCCTCCCTCTGCCTGTGGCAGGGCACGGGTCCTGGGAGCTCACGCTCAAGGTCAGTAAGAACACAGAGTGGCCAAGAAGTCACGGGAACCAGAGGGATGGAGGACATGTGTCACACCCAGGGTTCCGGGGACGTGAGAGTTGAGTTTTTTAATTGCAAAACCCTTTTGTCAAAAGGCCCCTCGTCCAAGGGCAGCCCCGCGGGGGGAAATGCCCGAGCCCCGCACAGCCAGGGTGGACGGAGAGACCAGGCCACCAGTGGGAGCGGCAGCGCGGCCAGCGGAGGTTGGGCCCGAGCTTCTCCGTGTCATCTTTTGACAACACAGTCAATCACCTCAGCCTGCCCCGAGGGAGGGAGGGAGACCGGAGCCCAGCCCCGTGTCTAGAGGCTGCATTTTCCGAGGTCTTGACCACTGCAGGGTTGCAAGGAAAGCAGGTGAATGGCCACCAAAGCAGGCAGGGATGGGAGGGGCCACACAGCCGGGGCGGAGCAGGGCGTCTCCCTGAGAAGGGCCTGGGGCACAGGCCCCGCTTCTCTTGCCCCGGACCCTCCCGCGCCGTCCGGGGTCCTGGTCACTCCACGTTCTTGTACTTGGTGAACAGGTTGTACAGCACCCGCAGGGTGGACTTGAGGTCAAGGTTCACCACATCTGCAGAAGGACACAGAGACACCGTTGGCAGAGGAGAGAATGTGCCCTGCCTGGGGTCACCACAGACTCTCAGCCACCATGGGCACAGCTGAGCGCTTCAGCATGAGGCTACTGGCCGGCACATGCAGGAGACACCGGCGTGACCATCCCCGGACACACAGGCTGCGTGGAGAGCCCCCACCAGGGCTGCCACCTTCTGTGGGGACAAGCACACAGACCCCTTGGGATCTGTATCAGGACATGTTCAAGGACGGGTGGGCAGGTGGCCAAGGGCACTTCCTGGATGGAAGGCCAACTCCAATAACACGCAGGGACCCAGGGACTCTAAGTGTGGGCTGCTGTCTTCGTGGGAAGGGGACCTTCTTGGGAGTTGGGCACCTGGCTCTTCTCACCTGCTCTGTGGCCTCAGATAAGTGACTTGGATGGTCTGGGCTCCTGCCTCTTCTCTTAACCCAGTGATGCTGAAGGCCCTGAGCTCAGTCCCCTAGGTCGAGGCCACCCTGTGCCAGCCCTGTGGGTAACTAGTCCTGAGAGCCAGACTCGGCAGGCGCAGTCAGCTCTGGACCTACCACCTCCCCTGGGACCTGGGGTCCCAGCTTGTCCAGGTGGGTCTCTGGCACAGCCTCCTGCCCTCCCCGTTTGCAGATGAGAAGACCAAGATGGCGGCCGGGAATGGCTTGCCTACCTGAGGGAGCTCCAGTACTCTGTGGGGGGCCCAGAGCCCCTGGCCCCATGGGTCACCCCAGCCCCCAAAAGCCCAGGGTAGGTGTGGTGGGGAGGGCAGAGGCCACAGAAACCAGGTGGCCAACAGGGGGACACGTGCAGGTATAAGCCAGCACCCTGCTCCCTGTCCTGACAGAACCCACCCTCATGGGGGTCACAGGACTTACACCCCCTCAGCTGCCCCAGATCTGACATCAAAGGGCTTCAAAAGCCACCTTGGGGTGCCCCACCAGACCCTGGTACCCACAGGACCACGTGGCTCCCACAGCAGGACGGGAGTCCCTCCTGGGGCCCCACGAACACAGCCTCTCCCCAGATGGGCTGGGTGTCCCTGTGTGCTCCCCGGCCCCTGTGGACCTCCAGTTAAGGCGAGGTCTCCCCAGCCAAGGGCCCTCCTGTGTGCAGGCAGGACCACAGCTCCTGGCCCTGCGGCGTCCTCCTGCGGGGCCCGGCTGTGTGTGTGTGTGTGTGTGTGTGTGTGTGTGTGTGTGTGTGGAGGTCACGGTTTTGTTCACACAGGACCCTTCAGTGCCTCAGGTGTTCAGCACCCCCCACCCCGTGACTTCCCAAGAGGGCCGCGGGGTGCTGCTCAGCCTGAATCCCCCAGGGCCCCTCGCAGCTCCTGCACTGACCAGGACAGTGGGCGGCCAATGCCATGGCCGTGCCAGGTTCTGGGTCCCCAGACAGGAGCATCAGAGACCAGGAAACTTGATATCAAGGGAAACTGCTGGGTCCACCCTCACCCTGACCTCAGTCTGCACCCTAAGAAGCGCCCCACCCCCACTCAGGTGCTGGCTCAGGTCAGAGAAGCCTGGGACAGGTGACAACCTCAAGCCAGGCGGGGTGCTGGGCGAGCCCTCAGGCTGGCTGGGCCGTCCCTCCCAGACCCGCTGGGATGTGAAGGTGCCGTCCCCTCTCAGGAGCCTTGCCCTCTGCCCGCCATCGGGAGGCCTCATTAAATCTGGGAGCCTTTAATGTCCTCTCAGGGCGCGAAACTGCTTTTCCAGCTGAGCGGCCGCAGCCAGAGGTCTTCAGCCCTGAGGTCTGCAGGCAGAGGCCGCGTCCTTTGAAACCAAGAGGCTCTTACAGAACTGGCCCTGCTGACCCTGCCCACAAGCTCAGCCTGGACTCCGAACAGGGGAAATGAGCCAGAGACACGGATGTCCAGTGTCCAGCCATTTCTAAGTCCTGGTTTCCGTCCCTGCCACGTGGGAGCCTGCCAAGGGCCTCCTGCCAAGGGCCGGGCATTACCTTCAGGGCGAGCCTTGGGCCTCCTCAGTCCGCCGTCCAGCATCAGCTCAAAGGCGAATGACACGTTGTGGACCTGCCAAGGAAGAATCAGCTCAGGACCTGTGGCCACCTTCACTGGGCCTGCCCGTGACCCGCTGACGAGCCTCGACTCAGCTGCAAGGATCCAGGGAGCCCGGGGCAGAGCCCAGGAGGGAGCAGAGAAAAGGGGACACTCCTCTTCACACCAGGGATCTGGGGCTGGGGGACGGGAGAAGGGAGGCACGGGCCTGCTCTCGAGGACTCGTGCCCACGGTGCCTGCCCTGCCCCAGACCCAGACCCACAAGGAGAAGCAGCAGGGATCCCATTTTACAGACGAGGAAACTGAGGCTCAGGGAGGACAAGATCCTTGCAGAGCAGCCCCTGCTAACTGCCGCAATGGCTGTGAGGAGTGGGCACGCACAGGGTGGCCTGGTCAATTGCAGGACATGGTGCTCTGCAGGCGGCAGGGGCTCAGCCCTGAGCAGGCACCGTGGACCCTGTTGGATCTGAAGTCAGCTGGATGGTGGCTGCAGAGTCGCCTGGCCCAGCGCTGCCCGATGCGGCTGCCCTACCCCGCATGGTTCCTCCCTGTGACCACAGGGTCTAGTGACCACTCGCTCCGAGGGGCTGGAGGTGCTCCTTCTGCTAGTGACTACTGGAGAGTCACTAGCAGACCAGGGGCCGCTGGGCTGCGCTTAACGTCCAGGGTCAGCCACATCACACCCAGCACCCACCTGCCGCCAAACCCACAGGCTCCACACAGACCTCAGCTGGGAAGGACTCAGGGCCCTGAGCCACGAACTCCCCATGATTTCAGTGTAAGTGCAGCAGAAACAGGTGATAATTTTAAAAAAATATATATTTTTAGCAGTAGATGGACACAATATCTTCATATTTTTAATGTGGTGCTGAGAATTGAACCCAGAGCCTCACATGCTAGGCAAGTGCTCTACCACCGAGCCACCGCCCCAGCCCCAGATAATGATTTTACTGACAGCATCAGTTACTAATTAACCGGGGCCAGGCGCGTGGCACACGCCTGTTATCCCAGAAACTTGGGAGGCTGAGGCAGGAGGATCACGAGTTCAGAGCCAGCCTCAGCAACTTAATGAGGCCCTGAAGAGCTTAGGAAGACCCTGTCTCAAAAAAAAAAAAAAAAAAAAAGGGCTGGGGACGCGGCTCAGTGGTTAAGCTGGGTTCAATCCCTGGTGCCAAAAATAAATAAAGGGCTAACCAGGGAAAGGGTGTTTGGCAAAATCACCCTCAGGGAGTGGCACCCAACTTGGGGTGCCCAGAGAAGCAAAGCACCTGCTGCATGCCAGCCCCGGCCAGGTACGGGGGTGTGGCCCAGTGAAATGCGGGCCATGTGCACAGGCTTGCTGAGCGGGATGACCGGAGGCGCTGTCCTGGGAGGCTCCCTGGCCATCCTGGAGGCAGACTGGAACCAGCCGATGGAAACAGGACAGGCCCACGGACCAGGAGCAGGACCTGGGGATGGGGGCTGCGCCTCTGGGCCCAAGAGTGGGGTGAGCCCTGGGAGTGGAGAAGGGGCTGGAGCCAGGACGGGCAGCTCGGCAGGGAGAGTGGCCACCCAGCACAGGACCCTGGGCAAGGCAGTGTCTCCCTCTCACTGAGCGGGCACTGAGCTGAGGTGGGGCGGGACGTCCATGCCAAGAGAGGCCCAGGCTTGAAGAGATGGAGCCTGCACTGAGCACAGCGTCGGGGTCCAGCGCTCATGCCTGTCCTCTGGAGGCCTCTGCCTCTAGCCACCACCAGGGCTCTACGCACGTCCCCACCCACATGTACGCAAGCATGCCAGCAGCAGCCTCGAGTCACAGTGGAAAGCCCAGTGGGCACCCACCTGGCCACCCCACCCCACGGAGGGCACAGTCCACGGGGAAGACCCCCCAGGACCCTGCCCGCAGCCCCTCAGCTCGAGGTGGTTGGTTCTGAGGGGGGATTCGCTTCTGTGTCCTCCTCGGCCTGACATAATGCAGAAAGGAGGGGCCACCATGCCAGGCCTGTCACCCCCGTCCTCTGGGTGGACGCACAGGCCAGCAGGCAGCTCCTGGGGGGCCTGGAGAGCACCCCCCATGACTGCGGCTGCCGTGGGACCCGCCACATGTGGCCACGTCCGGCGGAGGTGCGGCCTTTCTCTCCGCACTTCAGAGGGTCTTAGAAAACCTCCGAGTGCAGCCGGCCCTTCCAGCTCCCCCTGGGCACTCCGTGACCTTGGCGGGGGTCGCCCTGAGACCTGCGCCTCTAGTAGAGTGGACTCATCAGCCGGGCACAGGGGGACGCACTCTGAAACTGCAAGGCCCTCCCTGGGACCTCCAGGGAATAAATCCCACGTCTCCAGACGCCGTGCTGCACGGATGGGAGGTTCTTGGAATCTCCCCCCAGATGGCCGAAGGGCACGAGGGGCTTGGAGTGTGCAGAGCCAAAGGCCGCGGCCGTCCCCAGGCACCCCTGGCCTCACGGGGCGCCGCCCACCATGGGGCAGGGCCCTGCTGGGCTGAGCCGCCCCATCCTGGGGGGGCAGCGCTCGGTGCCTCTCCTGTGCTGCTCTCTGACCCTCTCGGCCCCTCCTCCAGAAAAGGTGGGGCTGCTACTGAGGTCCCCAGAGGTCCTCAGAGCCACAACCAAGGTGCCTTGTGGTCTCGGTGCCCAGGACACTGGAGACCGTGTCGCCACTGTCACCCGAGCATTGCCTAGCACACAGGTGGCAGAACCAGCCTGCCTCTGGTGGCTCAGTCCCCACGGGAAAAGCTGCCAGGCCACAGGCAGCTGTCAGACCAGGAGACAGATCGTCGGGGGACATGCCAGCAGCGCTTCGGGACCTTCGCCCAGGAGGAGGACGACAGGGGATGCAGGGACGTGAGGAAAGGCCAGAACCCCAGAGCCCCCACTGAGGAGCCAGCCCTGGGGATCCAGAGCCGCAGGCCCCTCCTCCAGGGGACAAGCAGCTCCCCAGAGAGCCCCCCCAGCCCCCCTCTGCACCCCGATTCACAGGTGAGTCAGGCTCGGAGCCTCCGGGGCCAGGACAGTGACACAGACTTTCATCTGGATTCAAGGGGAGGGAGGTTGGGGCCAGGGGTGGCGCATCTGACATCTGTACAAAGCCTCGACTTGGCCAGAGACCCGGCTCCAGATCCCGCTGAACCAGGGTGTGGCCAGCTGATGAGTCTGAACACAGAAGGGACATCTCAGGAACAAGGCTGAGCGCAGCCTCCTCACAACCTCGCGGCCTCGACTTCCCAGGCTCGCCCGTGGCCTGTGCCCGTCCACCCCCACCCCGGGTTGGACAGGACGCCCCGTGCCGAGCCCACTCCTCTGCTCTGACTGCACCTCCGCAGGCAGGACCTGGGGACGCTTGGCAGCTAGCTGCCTGCGTGGGACCAGAGCAGGCGGATGGTCCACGCTGGCCCTGGTTCCCGTAGCTTCTCGGGCTGCCACTGCCAGCTCACACAGTCTGCCTCCCCGACTCACGGGTCTGGCACTTTTGAGAAAATAAAGTGACAGACGCCGTGAGCCACGGCGCCCCAGCCCATCCATGGCCAAGTGTTTACGGCAAGGCACTCGGGCTGCTGTGACGGGCTGGGCTGGGGGAGCCCACAAGGACAAGCCAGCACGGGGCATGGGCACCCCACCCAGGGCAGCCCCAAGAATCCTACTGGGAATGTTTTCCTAAGCAAACAGCCACAGAATAAATACAGACGCACAGGTTCCGCACCTGCAGCTAAACCAAGTACTGACCGGGACCTCTGGGCAGAGTGACGTCCCCCTGGGCACCACAGGGCCACTATCTCCCTGGCGCTCACTTTGCAGCGGGTGGGGCGGTGTGAGGGGTGATCTGAGCACACCGCGGGCTGTGGGTGGGTTCTGTGCAAATCCTCCGCCATTTACATAAAGGACAAAAGCGTGGTGGACACTGGTGTCCTCGTGGGTCCTGGCACCCACCTCCTAAGGACAGAGGGATGTCGGCATCTAGTCAAGAAGCTGCCCGATCGTTTAGTAGGAAAAACATTGAGAATATGTTGCTGCCCAAGAATGGGGAAGGGAGACGCTGGCCACAGAGCTGCCCAGAGGGCACTGGTGACGCTCACAAAGAGTAGGAAAACCCGAGGGATATGTGGCAGGATCTGACCCTGGATCACAAGTACCAGAGCCACAGAAGGCCACGCAAAGGACCCCAAAGGAAGGGGAGGTGGAGGACAAACTCTGGTGCCTCGCAGGCTACGATGGCTTCTCAGTCCTTCTGCCGGGAGCTACGTCCACCCCAACCCCGGCTTCCATTTGCTCAAGACGCCCCGAGGCTGAGTGCTTAGGGTTCCCGTCAGCAGGTCCTGGGCCGCCAGGGAAGGGACCGCACACGTACCTTCTGGTCGAAGCTCTCCGGGGTCAGGTAGAAGTTGTGGAGGGGGACAAAGTAGTCCTCAAGAAGACCCATGAGCAGGACCAGGTAAACGCCATCTGCAAACTGCAGGGGAGGCCTTGGTGACATTCCCAGCAAACACTTTAACAAACTCAAGGGAGGAGAAACGTTTACAGTGAAATGATCCGAATCATCCAGCCCTCACCTCACCCGGGCAGCAGGTTTGGAACCAAGGCAAGGACGGGACAAAGCTCCCACCCCAGGTCCTGACCCCCAGAGTGGGAAGAGACGGGGAGAAAGAGACGGGGCGGGGGGGGGGACACACAGACACACGCACAGACACAGACATACATGCACACACACACAGACACACACAGACACACACACACGCACACACACAGATACACACACACACACACACACACAGACACACAGACACACACACACAGATACACAGACACACACACACAGACACACACAGACACGCACACACACACACACACGCACACACACGTCAGGACCAGGTGCCTAGAGGCCAGTGTCTGGGGTCAGGGGCAGCAGCCTGGCTGAGGCCATGAGTCTGAAACTGTCCCTGTTACTGACACTGGGTCTCAGGGGAGGGCCAGCAAGGATGGGCAGGGCCCCCAGCAAGAGCAAGCCCCCCATTGGCGTCTGCAGGGTGCGGGTGCAGGGCAGGCGGGCCACCTGGTGTGCTGGCTCTCCCTCCGGCCACCACTAAGCACCAGCTGCACCCACGGCTGGGACAATCCCCCCAGGGGCCCCTGGAGATGCCGGCCTTTGTGGCACCCCGCATCCAGAGTCCCTTCCCGCTGGGCCCTAAACGGCCTGCACCCACCCCCAGAGCAGGTGATGCTGGGCGTGGGAGGGCTGGACAAGGGGCAGCAGGACCAGCCATTTTTTGAAAATGGCCTCTGAGGAGCCAAGGCCTGCCCGAGGCTGCCGCAGCTCCCCACAGACACCCAGTGGTGGCCTGCCCTGGCCCACGGCAGGGGACGTGCCACTAAGAAACGGAAAGTGTGAAGCTGCTGTTTACAGGGGACAATCCTTTGGGGTCACGGCGCTGGCCGGGCCCTGGACTCAGCTGCCGGCTGCTCGGTGGGTGACACGCCGCCTCCTTTACTGGCGACGTGACCTTGGAAACAGGAGTGGACGCTGCGGGAAGGAGGACGGATGTGCACTGAAGCGCAGAGTCCAAGCCTGAGGCACCCTGGCTTCTGGTGCTAGGTGCTGGCCCATCTGAGCAGTGACGAGCTAGGGACGCCAGTCAGGACGCGGGGGCAGCAGCCCCCATACCGCCACTTGGCCCTGGCGCCTGCCTTTCTCTGAGTCAATCTGGGAAACGGAGGAGGGTACAAATGGCTGGACAGAGGCACTCGTGTCCCAGGGGCAAGACCAGGGAGACCAGTGTCACCAGGGGCTGGCTGAGTGGGGGACAACTCAGAGCAAGAAAATGTAGGTCCCCAGGTGGACAGGACAAGAGGAAAGGCCAGGCAGAGACGCGCTCCTCTGTCTTATAAGGAGGACGCAGCTGATGTATTTAGGGACCAAAACAGGACGGAGCAGCTGATGCGGGACCCCGTCACCTGAGAAAATGCGCCTGTGAACTCAGCACCTAGACAGGCACGTCCCCCGCGCAGACCACGCAGACCGCCAGGCAGGGGCCGCGTTACCAAATTGCCAGAAATAATGGATGCATTTTCAAATGATGAGCAAATATGTGCTTTGGAAAAGGGACCAGGGGACTTCCCGGTGCAGACTGGGCTGCCGCTCAGCCCCCGCGGGTAGGCGGAGGGCGTCACGGAGCCCTGGGTGCAGGGATTGGGGATGGTTTTCATTTGTTTTGCTTATCTGCGCTTTCAGGCATTTCTACAATGAACCTGAATTACTTTTTTAATTAGAAAAGCAAATGAGAGAAGTCTAAGGAGGAGAAAGGGGTGAGGGAAATCGCCCAGGGGCTGAAGAAGGATCAGCTGGGCATTAGAGGCGTCTGTGCCAACAGCTCCCAAGGCCCCAGACTAATCCGGGGAGCTGGCGTCCTGTCTGCCAAGGCTGAGGACCTATTTTCACGGCGCCACTTTATCTTGGGGCAGGAGGTGTGCATTCTATTGCAGAAGAAATATTTTATCCACATTCACTGGAGGGGAATTAGTCAGCATTCGCCAGGTGCAGGTCACAGGGCCACAGGCGACAGCAGCGGCCTCCACCGCAGGACATTAGACCCGAGGGACGTGCACGTGCAAAGGCCCGTGACAGCGTGGGGCAGCCTCGGAGGGTGTGGAGAGTTGGACCCTCTCCCAGAACAGACATGTGGGAGTTCTAGTCCCCAGGACCTGTGAAGGTGACCTTATTTGGAAACAGGGTCCCTGCAGAGGTCACCAGGTTGAGTGAAGTCACCAGGGTGGGCGCCAGTGCAACATGACTGCGTCCTCATGAAAGGGCAAGTTCAGGCCCAGAGACGGCCATGGACGCAGATCGGAGCCCTGTGTCCACAGCCCAGGAGCACCCAGGGGCTCCCGCCTGCTCGTCCCCACCCCACCCGGGCTCAGAGCTGCTGGACACACAGGACAGAGACCCGGGCCGCCCACCCGGGGGCCGAGCCCCGCCTACCTGGGTCTCCAGCTCCGTCACCTCCAGGTTCAGCTTGTTCAGCTGCTTGTTCACAAAAGTGATGAGCGACTGCAAGGCAGAGGAGAGGGGACATCGGGGACAGCACTGGCCCTGTGGGGTGTCCACCAGTACCCACTGCCACCATGGGCTCAGTGAGAAAGCCCCGTGCCAGACATGGGGCGCATGCGGCCCGCTGTGGCTGATGGCCGGGGGAGGAGCCCGGCAGGGGACAGGGTCCCTGGTTCCCTCCAGGCCACTCCCCCTGTGGGCCTGAGAAGGGCAGTTGGAAGCAGGAGTCAGAGGGAGACCACCAGATCGCGCTGGTGCCTGGCTGGTGGCCCGCTGACCCCACCTACTGAAAGGAGCAAGATGACCACACAGTGACCACCCTGAGTCACACAGAGGTGGCCCAGGTTACCGTCACGGTGCCCCTGAGGGGGGGCAATGCCTCTGGCCCCACCAGGCAGGTGGGAAACTGAGGCTGGGTCCACATAACCTGCCTCAGGACACAGCGTGGAGGCGAGGACCGTGCTAGAACCTTCCTCCCTCACTGTCCACCCATCTGCTCTGTCCCTGGGCCAGATGTGGCTGGGGTGGGGCAGGGCGGGGGCTCCCAGGTCCAGTACTTGGGACCTGAGGAAGCTAGGAAGGCTCCGTCTGGGAGGACCGTGGGCGATTCCCACAGCCTGTTGTCACGTTTCCAGGACATAAAGATGTCACTGAGCCTGGACTGGCACTTCCCAAGAGTGGGTTCCACAGGACTGTAAGACGTCCTGCCCCCAAATGAAGATGCATAAATCTCACCGTCCAAACCCACTTGGGAAGCGCGTCCACCCCCTTCCTCCTTGGAGAGTTGCAATGCCAGGTGGCACATTAAAGGCTCTGACAAGTCCTGCACTGAGAAACCCATCGGGGAAGCTGACCTGACCAGAGAGCTCCCTCCCTGGCTCACCACCCACAGCTGCCTCCCCAGTGGGGCGTCCCCAGGCCCTCGGCCAGGGGCCCCAATCCCTTCCGGAGGCGCAACGCCCTAGCAGATCCCCACAGCCTCGCTGGACTTTCCCATCTACGGCCTGGCCAACAGGATGCCTGGGTGGGGAGGCCCGGCCTCCCAGCTCCCGCCTGGGGACAAAGAGGCTGATGGCTGTGAATGTGGCTTCGCAGTAAGGAGGCCAGTGACACTGCCTGGACAGCACTCCACACTGAGAAAAGCCCTGGGGTAGGGTGGGAAGAGTCTCCAGGAACTGCCCGGAGGCTGGCGGGAGGGCGGGAGCTGAGGGGTGCTGGCTTTGCACACTGTGGCCGCAGTTTTGACTGATTCTGCTCCAGTCCCGTGGCCACGTTTCAGGGCACGCTCTGCCCAGCAGGTGTCGAGACAGAGGTCAGGGAGGTGGGGGGGCCGGCTCACCTTCTTCACCAAGTTGAGCTTGTCCGGTGCGTGATCGAAGAGCGTGTCGAAGGCGTCTCGCTCTGCAAGACAGGCCAGGAGGGGACGGGAGAGGGGCTGATGGAGGCCACTCATGCCCTGATGGCCGGTGCCCCCCGGGACGCTCTGCCTGACGCTCCCGCCCGCCCAGAGTCTAATTCCTGCCAGAACTGAAGGGGGCGCCCTCGAGGAGGCTGGGCGAGCCGGGAGCCCCGGCACCGCGCACAGGAGGCCTCCGAAGTGCTGTTCAACAGGGCGGGAAGCTCTCCACGGGCCACAGGATGGCACTGGGACAGCTGCCCGGCCACTCCTGTCACTCAAGCCGTCCCCAACTCTCCCTCTCCACGTCCTGTGTCTACCTGTGAACGGCGTCTGCAGATCCAGTCACCTCTGCCTCCCCAAAGCAGCTGTGCCCACACACAGGCTGCCCACACCCTGGGGCCCTGCAGCCTCCTGCCCAGCGGGCCTCTGGCTTTTCCCCATCCTCCCCTTTAAAGCGCTACTGAATCCTTCCTTATCCTCCCGCCCAAACCACTGAGCCCAGCTTCTCACCATGCTTAGAATAGAGGCCTTTCTCCCTCCAGTGGGCCAAGGGGTGGATCAGGCACCCTCCACACTCAGGCCCCTGACTTCATTCCACCCACCGGCCTCTGACTGCTCCTGCAACGAGCTACAGGCACAGCCTGCCCCGGGGCCTTTGCACCTGCCCTATGGCTGCCTCACTGCCTTGCACCCCTAGGCACCTCTGAGGGGCTCCCAGCCTCCACCAGCTGTCCTTTCACTGAGAGGCACTTCTGTGGTGGACCATCCACTCCCCACGCCTGGGACCGTGGATGCCTGTCCCCTGCACTGGCTGGCTCCTGCTCGGGGAAGGGTGGGCCCCACCGTGCAGAGAGCAAAGGAACTGAGACACTGCGGCTCCCGACAGCATCCCGGGGAGTCTGTGTCCACAGGGACAACTTCAGGGACGGGATGGGTGGCTCAGGCCCCCTGCAGTGCCCGTCCACCCTCCTCCTCCCAGGAGGGCCCCTTGCTGCTCCGACCCCCACCTGGGTGGCCCCCTGACGGCTGAGCACGTGGGAGGGCACGGGGCTGGCTGGCTAACCCCTGAGAGGGGCAGGTGGACAGGAGCACAGAGCTGCGGGGTCGGCCGCTGGCAGAAGGGACCAGCAGGAGAGCGCGTGGAAGGGACCTGGGGCCTCCGGCTTCTGCCTCGGGATCTCTGGGGCAGGTGGTGCTCAAGACGAGGACAGCAGAGGCCTGAACCCTGCATGGGGGCCTCCCTGCCCTCCCGGGGGTGGCCAGGCCAGCATCTGTGTCACCCCCAACCTGTCACAGGACAGTGAAGGAGGGAGGAGCCGCCAGGCCACTGCTGGAGGGAGCAGCTGCCTCCTCCCTCCTCCAGGCCCTAAGGGAAGGAGCTGGACACCCCAGGGCCAGGGACAGGAGGTGGTGGACGCTGCAGCCGGCCTGCCCAGCCCAGAGCTCCTGGGGCCCAGGAGCCTGCACATGCGCCTGGGGGGGGGGGGCAGAAGCCTCCTCCGCCCAGAGCCTGGACGGCCCTCCCGCCGGCCTCCCAGCCTCAGCCTCCACCGCAGCAGATGTGAACGACTTTACCGCCATCAAAGTCAGGTTGTCCCCAATGAGACAATCTGTCAAGGGTACAAAAAGGGCTCAACGTCACCAGGCAAGACCCAGCTTTAGACGCTGCTTACGGAGGCCCCGGGAGCAGAGCGCTTGACGTCAGCCGGTATATTTAGCCAGGCCACTGCTGGGCTGGCGGAGTCAGGCCACACGGGAGGCCGCCGGTCAGGAGGGGTCGCCCACGCCGGCTGCCGCTCACCTGCACCAGGGGCTGGAGGGCTCTGAAGGGGGACAGTGAGGACTAGCCACAGGACCCAGCACACATCTGTGTGCCTGAGGGGATAAAGGTGGGTCTGGGCTCGGATCCCGGCGGCTCGGCTTCAAGGTCCACAGGCTTCGAGGTGAACGGCCTCCTCCCCAAGTGCACTTCCTGCTCTGAAAGCAGTGGGCACAGTCCCTGCCCACTGCAGTCCAGGAAGAGGAGGCGGGAGTGCAGGAAAGCCCAGTCCAGGAGGTCAGGGCTGGCCTCTGTCCCTTGGTGCTCCCTGAGGACGAAGGAGTCCTGCAGTTTGAGGGGGCTTTCTGGACAAGAGGAGGAGGGAGGACGGCGCTCCAGGTGGAGGGACAGCACGTGGACAGAGGGCGAGGAAGCCCAGAGTCAGGCCAAGAGTGGGGGGGGGCGTGAGCAAGCTGGCGGGGGCAGCCGGGCGCCGTGGGGGCAGCGGGCGCTGGGCAGTGCCGTGGCGTCAGGCTACAGTTTCAGAACCAGCTCTGCTGGCCGGAACCGGGAGGCCAGGAGGGGCGAGGTCAGGCTGTAAGGAGGAGGAGAGGTGAAGGGAGCACACGGTGTCCCTGTCCTCACGCAGCCTGGGAAGGGCCCAGTGCTGGGGCGGGGGCGGCTGCCAGCGAGAAGAGGCACAGCCAGGCGTCGCCATGGAGACCAGACTACAACCTCGGCTCCCTGGAGAGCGCTTCCACCCAGAGAAAAGCCTGCTCCCCAACTCTGCAGGACCCTGGGGACAGAGAGGCAGGAGCGGGCTCCTGGCAAAGCCCAGCAGCAGTGTCACCAGGGGCCACCTGGTGCCCCGGGAGCTCCCAGAGTGTCTAGGAGCTGCTGCGGGCACACAGGCACTCGGTGGGGGCTGGGGTGCCGCCCTGGGCTGTCCAGCCCACAGGACGCTTGCAGTTCAAGGAGCCCTGAGCAGGGAGGAGGGGCAGGAGCCCACAGGTCCACCTGGTCTGCCAGGCACGAGGAGGCCGGCAGGTGTAGACATTGACATAGGCAAGAGCTACACACTCCCTGTGCAGAGCCCTCGGCCAATAGGTGAGGCGGGTGGGAGCACCTGCAGTCATTGGGTAAGTGACATCGGAGCCAGGAGCTGACAGGACAAGCGTGGAGCAATCCTGGGGGGGCAGGAGGCCTGGGGCCTCAGGTGGAGCCTCCACACAGGAGCAGGGTCTGGAGGCCAGAGGGGAGGTGTGCAAAGGGTGCTCAGAGAGACCCTCGGGCAGGCAGGAATGTATTAGGAAGGCTAAGGATCCCCCAAAAATGGATGGTGCAAAGAACCCGGCAGCTGCGAGGGGCAAGTGGGGAGGCCACGGCGCCGGAGGGCGCAGTGTGTGTGGTCAGACCCGGGCAGCGGGGCTGAAGGGGGCCACGGGAGGTGCACCTCGGCCACCCCTGCTCCCCGGCCCGCCCCCCCTGAGGCCCGGGGGACCAGGAGCTTGCTGTCTGCGTCAGCAGGAGCCCAGGCCGGGGGCAGGACGAGTCTCCTGTCACCCACTAATAGCCCCGGGTGGCGCTCAGAGCTGAGCGAGCACAGCCCTCGGGCCTCTGGTGGCCTCGGCCTCCCCTCAGAGGCCAGGCCGGGCCCCGTGCCCGCCCACTCCCGGGCCCCCACCAAGCTGATGCTCCGTGACCTCCCACAGCCGAGTCTACGGGCCGCAGAGGATGCCAGGGCCTGGGCCCCTCTGTCGGTGTCACCCCAGGGTCTGAGCTGCTCTGAGCAGGAAGGGGCAGGGTGCCCGGCGGGTACTCTCGGGCGCCCCACGCCAGCCCTGGGCTGCCTCCTGCAGCCTCTCCCTTGGTGACCAGCCTCCCCCCTCCTCCTTTATTTGTTTCCTAATAAGAACGACATGAAAAAGGGTAGAATACAATCCCGTGTGGCGGTGAGTCCCGGCACAGCCTGAGGTCTCCCGGGGAAGCCCAGGGGACAGTGTGCTGCCTCCTCTGGAATCCCAGGCCTTGGGGAAGTCATAGGACGTGGCACTGGCTCGTCCCCAGAACAGCCTCGGGGCTGGGCTTCAGGGGCATCCTACCCAGGACCCCAGTGACCGCACCAGGGTCAGCCGGGCGGGGCCTTCTCCTCCTGACGGTGCCAGCCCCTCCCCACCCACTGGAGAACAGGCCCTGGGGGCCAGTGCTCCTGGTTTGAAAAGTCCCCCACAGGTGGCTCTGTCCAGGAGGCCAGCTGGGCTGCCCACCTTCGGGGGTACAGACACCAACACACGTGGCTGGTCCCTGTGCTGCCACCCCTCATTGGTGATGGGGTCCCAGGCTTCAGTGGGGGGTGGGCAAGTGGTCAGGACCCTCTTTGGGACACCCCTGAAAACTTGCAGGAAAACCAGCTGCAGGGGAGCAGGGCCCTCACTCATGTCACTCGGTCCTCTGTCCCTTTACTCCCCATTGCTGGGGAGGGACACAGATGAAGGGGCAGCGAAAGGTCACCAGCTGGAACGAGAGCCTCGGTGGCCTGACCCCAGGGAGGGCTGTTAAACCAGAGACTGTGAGGAGCCCACCCCACAAAGGCCCCTCCCTCCCTCCCAGAGCCACCCAGTCACCCGCGGTCACACAGGCAGTCCCCTCCCTCCTCCACCCTGCCCCTCCTGCCCTGGGGCCCCACGGCCCTGGGCCCTGGCTCCACTCCCCGTGTGACCCATGAGCCCCAGGGCACCCCGGTACTCACCAAACCGGCCCATCATCTGCCTGCAACAAGAAGAGGGAGACGGGGACAAGGAGAGAGGGGACAGGGAGAGAGGGGGACAGGGAGAGAGGGGGACAGAGAGAGGGGGACAGAGAGAGAGGGGGACAGAGAGAGAGGGGGACAGAGAGGGAGAGAGAGGGGGACAGAGAGAGAGGGGGACAGAGAGGGAGAGAGGGACAGAGAGGGAGAGAGAGGGGGACAGAGAGAGGGGGACAGAGAGAGAGGGGGACAGAGAGAGGGGGACAGAGAGGGAGAGAGGGACAGAGAGAGGGGGGGACAGAGAGGGAGAGAGAGGGGGACAGAGAGGGAGAGAGAGGGGGACAGAGAGAGAGGGGGACAGAGAGGGAGAGAGGGACAGAGAGAGGGGGACAGAGAGGGGGAGAGAGAGAGAGAGAGAGAGAAAGAGACCGAGAGACAGAGACAGAGAGGGAGATGGAGAGGGGAGGGGGAGAGAGCTGTCAGACGGTCATCAGCGGCTCAGTAAGCAACATGACAGGGCAGGGCTGACCAGTTCAAGTGTCCCTGATGGGACCCAAATCCCACCTGGCTCCCTTCTGTCCATCTGTGGACACATGCAGGGGCTGGTGCAGGGGCTGACACTGCACAAGACTGGCAGCAGGTCACCCCCTCGGTGGGCACGCCAGCCACCTGAGCCGCCCTCTGTAGGGGCTGCATACGAGTCACAGGAGGGACCCAGTCCTGCAGGTCTCCCAGCAGCCTGGGCCACAGACCTCGGGTCCAGGGCTGCAATGGCCCCAAGCCCTATGTCACTGAGGACATGCCGTGAGGAGGCCAGCCCGTGAAGGACAAGGACGACTAGTTTCTCTGGAAGGCGCCGGTGCCCGGGGCACAGCCCTGCCCCACTCGACCTTCCCGAGGGGCCGCAGTTGAGCTCTGTTTCCTCCCCAGATCCCTGTAGCACGGGTGCTCGGGTTCTGTCTTGTTTAACAGACGCTGATGTAAGCACCTACTATGTGCAGGCCAGGGAGACACAGAACTAAACACCGCAGGGACAACACTGAGGGCCCGGCCAGGGACTCCAAAGGTGAGACAGACACCTGAGCCTCCCAGGGGAGGTTTCTGGAGAGGGTGACCTCAGGGCTGCCGCTAAGAGAGACCAGAAGGGACAGAGACGGGATGTGGTGGCCATGATGCCTTCAGCATGCCTTGTCGCAGGAGGACGCACAAGGGCCCGGTGGGGAGGTACCAGAGGACAGGCAGCACAGCAGGATGATCCCCAGATCCTCGGTGGCCATGGGAGATGAGGGGCAGAGGGAGCAACCCAGAGTGGGCAGGTGAGGAGAAGGCTGGTGGGACGGGGCTGGCGTGGCCCGGGAAGGGACCACAGCCTCCCTCCCTGCACTGCCCTCCCGGAAGAGCCCAAGACCCCGGAAACCCCGGCTGGCTCCCTGGCTCTCAGCCGGCCTGTGTGCAAATCCCCCAAAGACTCCCTCGGGGACGCGTCCCTCCACCTGCCCCTCCACCTGCCCCCTCCACCTGCCTCTCCACCTGCCCCGCCACCTGCCCCCTCCACCTGCCTCTCCACATGCCCCCGCCACCTGCCTCTCCACCTGCCCCCTCCACCTACCTCTCCACCTGCCCCGCCACCTGCCCCCTCCACCTACCTCTCCACCTGCCCCGCCACCTGCCCCCTCCACCTGCCTCTCCACATGCCCCCGCCACCTGCCTCTCCACCTGCCCCCTCCACCTGCCTCTCCACCTGCCCCGCCACCTGCCCCCTCCACCTACCTCTCCACCTGCCCCGCCACCTGCCCCCTCCACCTGCCTCTCCACATGCCCCCGCCACCTGCCTCTCCACCTGCCCCCTCCACCTACCTCTCCACCTGCCCCGCCACCTGCCCGCCACCTGCTCTGGGCAGGATCCTGCGTTCTGCTGACAGGCTCTCTGCCTGCACCCTGGCCCACAGCCCTCAGGAGAGGAGCCAAGTCCAACAGCCTCTCTGTGCCCAGCCGGGGCTGGCGGGCATCAGGCCCCCTTCCCACCCCACTCCCCTCTGCACCTGTCGGGCTTCACCCAGGCTGGCTGCAGGGCTCACGACCCCCCTCTCCGGTCCTTTTATCCTCGGAGGTAGGGGGTGGGGAAAGGTGGCCGTGGCATGGTCCAGGGCTGCACGTCTGCCTGCAGCAATGGGCTGGGCCCCTCCTGATCGGAGGGTGGGGTCTGTCTCCACCCCTGGCCCAGGGAGACCTGTCACTTGCTCTGAGTGCTGAGGGGACCTGGGGAATACTCTACTGGACTCACTTAGGCCTGCCCAGCCCCATGGTGGCCCTTGGATGTCCACAGTCACACAGCAGCCCTGGCAAGACTGGCCAAAGAACCGCCCGGCTGAGCCCAGCCCAAGCCGCTGACCACATACTGCCAGCAAATGAACAGGCTCCAAGGTGGGTCCAGGTGACAGTCGGCAGCCGGACGCCACCCCAATCCCAGTTCCTCCCAAGCAGCTTCTCACTGCTGGACGCCCGGCTGCCCAGGGACCACGGTGCCAGGCACAGCACCAGTCCCCCCCAACTCTCCTCATTCCCTCTCGAGGGCTTAGAGCACCCGGGGGTCACGTGGCAGGCCACACACACGCAGCCACCTCGACACAGCTTCCCCAACAGCTCACGGGCTGCGAGCGAGGGACTGGTTTCCCCTCGCCCAGCTTTGAAAGGCTGTCCATGAACCCACAGCCCAGTGTCCGTCCCTCCCTGTGCACGGAGCTGGTGGGTCTGCTGACGACGGGTTCTTTGAACCTCCTGCCTCACCTGCAGCAGGTGAGTGCGGAGGCAGAGAACTCTGAGGTCCTCGGCGGGCGTCCTGACGGCCACCACAGAACCGACTATTGGATCTGCTACTTCCGAGGGGTTTGAAGCCTTTCGGACAGTTGAGAAGTGGCCCTCTGGCCTTCCCAGAGAGCCCCACTTGTCCAAGGCAAGCGGGGACTGGACCCGTGGCGTCCCTCTGAGGGAGCTGCAGATAGGTACCCGGCAGGGCCGGTCTCCAGGGCCTTCCTGCACCTTCGGCCCCCACCCAACATCCCTAAAGCCCTTCTACAGGAAGGAGCGTGGACTCCGAGGGCGAAGCTGGAGTGTGTGTGGCAGGGGAGGCCAGGATGGCCTGCACGTAAAGGCTCCCGGAGGGCAAGGGACACAGGGACAGCCCTCAGACCCGGGTGTCCCTGGCTGAGCTGCAGCCTGGGCTCGCTCGGGCGCAGGGCCTGGAGGGCCCGACGGTCCACTTACTCTGTGGTCGAGGTCAGCTCCTCCGACACGTGGCTGGAGTGCAGCAGGCCTTCCCGCTTCTGCTCGTCCCCGGGAAGCGAAGCAGAGAGAGGAGGTGAGAGGACTCGCCACACACAGGGTCCCCGGGCAGGAGCTCCCTCCCCACGGCTCAGAGGCTCTTCAGGTGGCCGCCGGGGAGAACCTACGGCAACTGCCCCCGTGTGGCCTGACAGCGGGCCTCAGAGGGGGTCTTGGAGGAAGCGCCCGGCTCAGAGTCCCCAGAGGGTCTCAGTGTGCCCCAAGGAGGGACGGAGGGTGTCTGAAGGATGGGGAGTGACAGCCGGAAACTCCCAGTGAAACAGCTCCCAGGCTGAACAGGGTCCCCAAGTACGTCCACCCAGAGCCTCAAACGTGACTTTCCTTGAACACCATCCTTGCGGACGCGAGTTAAGACCAGGTCGTGCTGGACTGCAGTGAGGACAGAGGAGGCAGGGCGGGGGAGGCCACGTGTCCACCAAAGCAGAGAGTGAGACCAAAGCCTCGGGACAGCACCCGCTCCCCAGAGGCTGGAGGGCCAGGGTCCTCCCTGAGCCCTCTGAGGTCCGGTGGCCCTGCTGATCCCTGATCTCAGACTTCTGGCTCTCCAATCCGCCTGCCCTCCTCCCCTCTTACAGCTGCTCTGACTCAGCAGCCGGGGGGCTACCCAAGGGCACCGGCCGCTCCTCGGGGCTGGGCGGGTACACAGGTCCTGGAGGGGTGCTGTGGGGTGACAGCTGCAGGCGCTCTGGGGGGACCCTGGTGGCCAGTCAATGCCACCACCACCGCAGGCCCCTGCCCGGACCCCTCGCAGGATGGGGGATCGCTTCCTGAGGCGGCGGCCCCCATGAGCCCACCCGAGATCTGAGCCTCCCTCCCTCCCGAGCGCGGCCTCCTGAGCCTCTGGGGCTGGTCCCTGTTAATGAGGAACGGCTGGCCCTGGCCAGCAGCCTGCTCGGGGCCTCAGGCTGACTGAGTCTCAGAAGAGTTTTCCCGGCGAGGCCAGAGACATCCTGTTCACTTGTTCACACACCAAACACGCACTAGGTGCCTACTGGGTGCTGGGCCCAGGCCAAGGTATTGGAGACTTAAAGCCGAATAGGGTAAAGGTAGTGGACTCTGGTGGGAAGTCACTGCAGGTCAGTGACCCTGTGGCACAGCCCAGGCCCTGTGGTAGGAGGTGGACGTGGCCCTGGCCTCTGTTTCTTCCATCCTTGAAATCCCACGGGCCTTGCATGGCCCCGCCTGGACTAGCGAACCGGACGCCCGAGCAAGTCCAGACGTGCGGGGACAGGCCAGGGGATGGCAGGGCAGGCAGGGCGGCTCGAACGAGGCCGGGAGGCCAGCCTCTGAGCAACAGTGCGGCCAGCTCGGAGCCCCCCCTCCCTTTCCTCCATGCTGGGTGTGGCCCTGTGAACCCCGGTCAGTGTGGGAGGCACCTCGAATACTTGCTGGGGTCAAACATTCCGCAAACCCAAGATTGCCTTGGACCCAGCGCAAGCCTGAAAGGGGACACCCGGATGCTGAGCCTGCGCCAGCCCGGCCGACTCTGACGTAGGTGGGCTCGGAAACCAGGCTCCCCGTGTCCTTGGGAAGCCTTTCCCGGCCGGCTGCCTGCAACTAGGCATCCAAGATAGGGACCGCAGGATGGCCTGGGGCCCACGTCACCGTGCTGGCCACAGACATCCTCCTTAGGCAGGAAGCGGGCAGAGCAGGCAGGTGACCTTTGCTTAGTGCCAGAGAGGGGCCTTCCAGCCAGGCCAAGCCAGCACCCGGGGTGACGGGGCCGTCAGATGGCTTCAGAAAACAGCGTCTCAGCCAGGTTCTCGCGGACCGCAGGCGCCACAGAACTGGTGAGTCCAAAAATCAGAACGCATGGCCGGACGTCTCCAGGGACGCAGAGCCCTGAGACCCCCAGGTTCCCAAGAGCAGAGGCAGCTGCTCCTTCAGGCCTGAGGGGGTCTCCTCATCTCGAGACCCCAGCAGCCCAGCAAGCGCCTGGTGCCTACAAGGTGCTTAGTACATTCACCAACAAAACTGTGCCCGCACCCCGGGGCCCCACACCCAGCGCCGGGGGAAGTAGCGGGGGCAGGGCAGGCCCGGGGGTCCCAGTCCTTCTCCAAGTGAATCAAGAGAAATGAATCCCAAAAAAGAGATAATGGGGATGTGGGACGTGCTCCACGGCAAATGCGCAGAGCCTTTAATTTGGGGATCTATTTCCTCCCGCCGGCCCAGCCTCCTCCAGTAATAAGCACATTCAAGGGATTGAATTCCAACGAGTTGGCTTTGGAGAGAAATGAATGTTCTTTTCAAAAATCTGGAAAATTAAACCTCAACACCCTGCAGCCGCTGCCTCTGCTCCAATCAGCGCCATTGTCCGCCCCCCGCCGTCCACCTCGGAGCCAGGGCCAGACCCAGAGGTAGGCGCTTGAGAGGGAAAATCTGCAGATGGAAGGCTGCGGGAGGGGACGTCACGTTGCCTTCCTCGCGCAGGACGCACCCGCTGGCTACTCACCCGGACGACCACCACCTGCACGGACACGTGCTCGGGGAGGCGGATGGGGGCCCGGAAGTGGGTGGCCAGGGCGATGAGGAGGTGCAGGATGGCCACCAGGTTCTTCCCGTGGATCGCTGTGGCAGGGAGGAGAGCGAGGCTCAGGGAATCCGGCCGTCCACAGGGCGGTGTCCCCACGGACCTCAGAGGCAAGGACAGGACAGGCCGTGGACAGCACAGCGCCGGGCCTCCAGCGTGAGCTCCTCTCTCCTTTCTAGTTCTTTCCTTCCTCTGCCCTGGGTGACCGTACGACCACTTTCTAAAGCAGCCTGGCTTTTAAAGCAGTGAACCGGGAGGAGGACGAGTCACGGCCACGTGCCACCACAGTAATGACGCCATCATCTTTGGCTCCCAGTGACTTCTCCCTCGAGGCCAGTGGCTGTCCCATCGGGGCGGGCTGTCGAGGGCAGAGTGTCTGGGATGCGGGATGCTGACTCCCGCCTGGCCCAGGTCAGTCTCTGTGGCCGCCCACTCTCCCCAGCCCCCGAGTGCAGGCCGAGGCTGGGCAGCTGCCACCTCTGCCCATTCCCACCCACGGCCCCTGCACCCTTGAGGCTGGGTCTCTCCAAGTTCTCAGGCCAAGAGGCCAGGGCAGGTGCCCTCTCTGCAGCCTGGAACCAGCTCCCCAGGCCCCAGGGCCACGGGGCCAGCAGGGAGAGCTCTGCACCCCGACTGCCCTGCAGGGGGTGGGGGCAATGGACCAGAGTGGTCCAGCTTCTGTTGGTCAGCTCTCCCCTCTCGCTGAGTGCCTGGGCTGGGGACACTGTGATGTCACACCCTCCTACAGCCAGCTCACCCTGTGGCACCTGCCTGAGGCTGGCCCAAGTTCCTGGGGACTTGCTTTGGGGGCCTTCAGTAAAACAGCTCTCTTAGAATGAAGGTCCCGGGGGTTTGGAGTCGAGTCCCCACAAGAGCCCCTGGGGACGGCCCTGCCTCTGAAGTCTCCCTGACCCGTCCAGCTGGGGCCACTCCTCTGCTCTCCGCTGGGCAGACAGAGGCCCTCAGGGTGTACCCAGCGGCCCACTCTGTGGCCTCCTGCCCCTCCCCTCTGCACTGCCCTCCCGTGGGGCAGGAGGGTGAGCAGGTCTCTGACCTCCAGGGCCAGGTGCCTTGGGGGGGGGGGGGAATGTGCAGAGGCAAAGGCTCCATCCAAACACGCCCTCCCTGCCAGGCGCGGTGGCACACGCCTGTAATCCCAGCAGCTCAGGAGGCTGAGAGAGGAGGATGGTGAGTTCAAAGCCAGCCTCGGCAACAGGGAGGCACTAAGGAACTCAGTGAGGCCCTGTCTCTAAATAAACACAAAATAGGGCTGGGGACGTGGCTCAGTGGTCGAGTGCCCCTGGGTTCAATCTCTGGTACCCCCCAAAACCCTAAAAGACACACCCTCCCTGCGCCACTCACAGTCCACGCTCCACCTCAGCGCCCAGCCGTGCGGCCGCAGCAGGTCCAACACGGCATCCAGAACCGTCTGCAGCTTCTGCTTCTGCCCGATCTCAGACTGGGTCACCTCAGCCACGTTCAGCTTGCGGTCCGCCAGCTTCTCTGCAAGAGAAGGATGAGACTGGAGGCTGCGTGTCAGAGGAGGCAGGAGGGGCCAGGGTGGCCCAGTCACCTGCCGACTGAGGCCCTCGAGGTGGAGCAGGTGACTGCAAGACACGGGGAGTTTTGAGATGTGGAAGTAAGAACCCCAAGTCCAAGGTCGTTCCACACCAGAAGGAAGAGCAGGACGGTGAAACGTGGAGCCCCCCTGCAGGGGTGAAACGTGGAGCCCCACCTCCCCAGATCAATCCATGAACACAAAATGGAAGAGTCACGGAAGACCCCACTGAGGGCAAGGGGCACCTGGAGGAGTGGGCAGCTCGGTGAGGAGCCCGTCCTGGGGACATGAGCTTAGCGGGGCCAGGAAGGCTCTGGGGCCACCTCCCTCCTGCGTGCCACTCCCACTGGCCCCGCGGACGTTCTGACACATAGAGAAGTTTTCTAGAGCTTCACGGGGCTGGCGCCATGTTGTTCCCTAGAGGGAGTAGCAACCGGGAGGGGCCTGGGGAGTACAGGGACTGTCACCTGCACTCAAGATTCAATGACTGAGCCAGAGACCCGGCCGCGGCCTGCGTTCCTTCAATTTCCCTGAGGAGCGAGCACAGCAGCAGGTGAGGGCAGGGGACAGCAGACGCGGGCACCGGCGCTCCAGCCGCCCTGGTGAGGGCAGCATGGTGGAGGACCCGGTTCCCTCCCACTCGTAGATTCCAGGCTCAGACGTCGAGGCCAAACCTCCTCCAAACGGCCAGTGTCCCAGATGGTCCCGGGAGGGCGTTTAAAACCCCACCTGCTAGGTGACAGGCACAGTCCTGGAGCTCAGCAGGCAGGGGCAAGGGGTCCCGAGTGCAGAGACAGGCTGGGTGGGAGGTGACCGAGGGGGTCCTGGACACACCAACTGCGCACCATCCAGCTGGGCCGAGGGCAAGAAGGAAGGGAAACAAGAGCCCACCACGCCGGCCTGGGGACAGTGACACCTGGCACACGGGTTCCTCCACCTGATTCAATCAGCCCTGCCGAAGAATCCAGTGTCCCAGAAACACCCTGGAAACCCAGCAAGCCGGGTGCACGAGTGTCCCAGGACCTAGCACAGGGCAGAGCCGGGGCCCAGGAGCCCAGTCCAGTAGGATAGACAGGGACCCGGTACACCCCTCCTGTCCCCTGCCAGCCACGTCACCTGGGGTGGAAGTGGAGGTGGAGAGACAGAGAAGGAAACTGCACCCATCCCCAGGCAGCGTGACAAAGCATCAGAGGAGGGGGACAGCCGAGAGTGGTCCTCGTGTCGGGGGCTGCCCGCCTGAGGCCGGGGGGCTGGGCTGGTTTCTCCTGAGCCTCTCCTCCGGCTCCTTGACTCCACCTTCTCCCTGTCCTCGCATGGCCCCGCTGTGTGTCTGGGTCCCAATCTCTTCTCCTTATAAGGACACCAGTCACCGTGGCCCAGCCCCCACCACGAGGCCTCAATCGACTTCTCCAAACAGTCTCACCCTGTGGGGTGGACGGGCTTTAGCGTGTGAGTTTTAGGGGGACACACCCAGCCGTAACAGAGACCAGGGAGGCTGGCTGTGCCTGGAGTGGCCTGGGCTGGGTCCTGGGTGGCACTCCACGTGGTAGGGAACCAGGGACGTGGCTGCTGGGCCACCAGACATCACCCTGCCCACTGCTGAGACGGGAGCAGCCCAGGCTTCGCCAGGGCCTGGACTCTTTTCCCAGCTCAGAAAGAGACAGAGAAAAGCCGCCGGACCTCAGGGAGTCGGGAGGCCATGGTGACAGCAACGGGGGCTGCAAACACAGAGGAAGTGGGCAGGGGTGGGCTAGCAGAGGCAGTAGCCGGCCCGGGAGCCCCCACGGCCGTCGGCATGGCACCCTCTGCCCATAAAGAGCAACGTAGCACAGATGTGCCCCAGAAACCCGCCTGCCACGGAGACTGGCAGCTCCTCTGGTGCCAGCCACGGGGTCCTCACCCGCGGCAATCTCCACATGGCCAAGCCCAGAGGCCCTCTCTGTCCTGGACTCCTCACCCGCCTCCTGGACGCACCCTCGGTCCCTCCCGGTACAACACTCCTTGTGGCCGATCCTGCCCAGATGCTTTGCTGGCTCCTCTTCTTCCTGACCACTCCTGCTGACCACCACAGCCCACTCCTCAGACGCACAGGTGGCAACTTTGGCCTTGGTACTCGGCCAAAATCCCGTATTTGGTTTTAGATTTTGCCTTTTGTAGCCAAGGAGTGAAATGCCTGCAGCAAGATCTCTCCTGGAATCTGGGCCTCGCTCAAGAGTCACGTGGGCTACCAACACGTCTCCTCAGGGTCACAACAGGTCCCTCACCTGGCACGACATTGGGGTGTTCTGTCGACAGCTGACTATCCCTGAACGTTGTCCTTGTCTTCAACGTGGGACACTGACCCATGGACAAACAAGAGACTTTCAAGTGGCCTTTCGAGTACTTATTGGGGACCCTCAAACAAGGAGGACCAGCAGCCTGGCCACTGTGACAAGGCTGCGGAGCCAAGGGAGCCTCCCCCACGCTGGGCACAAGACAAAGGCGCGCAGCAAGGCTCGCGGCCACTGCAGCTTGAGGAAGTGCTGCATTCGCGGGGCCAACTGAAGAGGGAACCGAAAAGACATGAAGTACAGCCAGAGGACAAGGACGCCTGCTCCAAAGGATGGCCCTGACGCGGGCGGGGGATGGCATTGTTCATACCCCACCGCAGCTGATGTGACACAAATTCAAGCCTGTCCTGTGATCCTGAGATCCGGTCACTGAACCTCACACCACTCTGCAAGGCCTGGGGACATTTTTTTTTTTTTTTTTTTGAGATGAGACAGGTGGAGCAGAAACAAAGAGGTAAATCCACATTTATAAAAACAAAAAGTTTCAGAAGAGCACGGCTCAAGTTTGCTCATGAAAACACTAGGAAGTGTCTGTTCCGGGTAGAGAGAAAAGGCCAGCCAGATCCCCGAGGCCCAGAGTCCACGAGGAGCTAAGTCTTCACGGTCACTAGTCCTTCTGAGGGAAGCTGAGAGCCCAGGCTGCTTCACCACCCGTTGTACCTTGAGGACAGTGACAGATAAGGTCAGTGTGCTGCTCTGGACTCCTCAGTTGACAGTCTCCACCAGCTCACATGTCCAGTGTGAAAAGAGTGACCAGCACCTGGCTGCTGGGAACGACTCTGCACCAGCACCCAGCTGCTGGGAATGGCTGTGCACAGCACCCAAGGAAGTCAGCTCCACTGGACAGAGGGACGTTGGCACCCACCCACTGACCCTTCACAACAAAGTCACGATAACTATGAAACAGCCTGAGGGACACTTCAGATTCATCCTGGAACCCCAGAATCATCCTAAGACGGGATCCTGCCTCAGCCAAACCGACGTCCCTCGTTGGCCACCTGAAGTTCGGTCAAATAAGGAATTTGGAGCCCCCTCTTCCAGGTGACGCTGTCCAATCCAGGACCCTGAGCGCACACGGACGCTGCGGCTGGACTCCAGACTCCTGCCCAGCAGTGGACTTCAGGATGCAGAGCTCCTCCCCGGGCAGCTGTCACCCCCAGAACACTGTCCCTGTCACACTCCTGCCCTGGTCAGAGCTGCAAAGACAGCCTGGTCAACGTCCCTGCGCCAATTCCTGACCCTCCTTCCCATCTACTCTGCACCCAGAAGCCCACGTGGCCTTTTAAATCTCCAGCTGAGACCATGTCAGGACCCTGCTCAGGGCCTCTAGTGGCCTCCTGTCACGTGGGAGAGAAGCGCTGCTTCCCAGGCTGGACGCCATCTGGCCCCGGCTGTCCCCCCCGCCACTGACCGTCTACACAACAGGCACTTCCTGGTGTCAGAGCCTTGGCCTGGACGTCCTTCCCTGTCCTGTGCGCAGGTCGGCTCCTGGGCGGGGTCCCTGGCTGTCCAGTGCCACAACTGCCCCCGCGCCCACAGGCTGCTCTCCCCCGGGCTCCCTGCCCCTCACAGCGGCTCCTTAGGCTTCAGGTTGAACCATCCACATGCACCTCGTCCTCTGTCCACCCTCGGCTGGAACACACACCTGGTGGCCCTCGGGCTCACCCCGTGTCTGGAGCCCGGGCCGCCTAGACCCGCCCTGGCACTGCCAGCCCCTGAACAAAGGAGCAGGTGACCTCACGGTGACAACAGCTTCCCTCCAAGTGCAGTCTGGAGGACAGGGGACCCCTCCTGTCACGTTCCTCACGACACAACACCAGGGTCACCCCAGGGACTGGGCGGCACGAAACAACCCACAGAGACAGAGGCACCTTCTTCTTTGGGTCCTGTGACGGCTGCTCTGACCCTAGGGGTCAGTGAAAAGAGCCAGCACCGGCTGACCCCTTTTACTGGGGAGAAGCCATTCAAACGAGGCCAGGGGTCAGGTTTCAGGGGCTGAGTCTAGCTTCCTGATGTCCACTGTCAGCAGGTGGAGTGACATCTAGGAAGCCACAGCCAAAGGCAGAGCAGAGAAGGGGACACACCAGGGCACTTCCATGGAACATTCTATCCCAAACAAGGCAAGGGGTGGGACCGCAGCAGAACAGGTGACGTGGCTCAGCCCAGGGGGACACGCCTACTCAGAAGACTGGCCTTGGGACCCCAGCAGGGGGACAAGACCAAGTTCCGAGTCCCGGCAGCACCACGCCAGACTCAGCCATCTCTCAGATCCCCGTGGGCATCAGGACTGGGGGGCGTGGTCACTCAGTGCGGCTCCGCACACTCCCCGGCCGTCCAGGGGGTGGTGTGACCCAGCGCCTTCCTTCAGCAGGTGAGACGGTGGCAGGGCCATTTACATCGCGGGTGCAGACCCCGCCCAGAGTGAAGGACTGGGCCTCCCCACACCCTCGCTCTGCAGAGGCCGCCCTGGGTGTCTGGCCTCCCTCCCTGGGCAGAGGCTCCCCTCCTACTCCAGCCCCAGGGCGCCTCCTCCAGGCAGCCCATCTTGTCTGCACCCCCAGCTGCTCTCTCTCCAGTCGGTGGCCCCCACCACCCCGCAGAGTCCTGCAGCCCCCGCCCCAGCCTCTGCCCCGCCCCCGTCCCCAGGGAGGGGCCTCCGTGGGGTCTGCAGGGAGGACGAGGCTCGCCTGGGGTCCAGCACAGGGCGGGTGCTGGGAGGAAGGAGGCCCTGATGCGGGTCTGCCGACCCCACCCGACGCGGGGGCCTGGAGTCTCGGGGTGACACTGAAGAGGCACATGAACAGGCTCTCCCAGGTGTTGGCCCTGAAGACACCCCAGAGCGTCCCGAGGACGGGAAGCCATGCCACAGTCAGCGGGCGGGGGTCCAGGGCGCCGAGGCCAGCAGGCCCCGCGCACGTCACCCCCCCTTCCCACTGAAGTGGCCCCATCCACGTGGTCACCAGACTGCAGGACCCTTCCCGCCCCACCCACAGATGTGCCAGGCTCCAGTCACCCCGAGGACCAGGGGACACCAGGGAGCCAGGCAGCAGCCACCCTGGCCAGCTCCTCCGTGGTCTTTCTCATTTTAAGTCCTCCCAGTGACCGTAGACCGGGCGCCGGCCACGCTGAGTGCCACGTGCGCTGTTCAGGATGGCACTCTGTCCCCGGTGACACAGGAAGGAGCTGGGTGACTGCGGCCTCCACTCCTGCCTCCCTCCTGAACCACACCCTCAAGTGTGAGGCCACTGTCCCTGGACCCCTTCCGGTCAGGACATCGGCCAGGGTGGCCCTGTGAGGACGGTGGCCCAGCCCGGGCTCTGCCACTCACCCAGCAGCTTCTGCAGCACCTGGCCGTCGTAGAGGTCCTCCTCCAGCTGCTTGACGATGATCCTGTCCTCCACCAGCACGTCGTTGACCCAGTCCAGCAGGACCTGGGGGAGCAGGCCGTGAGCCAAGGAAGGGACGGCCATCCCCGCAGCCCACACCACGATGGCCACCAGACAGGCCTCTCCCAGCCCACGGCCGGGGCAGGAGGGGCTCAGCCCACGCAGCCCGCACACCTGCCCTGGAGGCCGGGGCTGCCCAGGGAGCTCCCAGCGCCGGGTGAGGAGGGCCTCCTCCTTCCTGCGGGGGGCATGATGTGAGCCAGGAGGTGAGGTGACCCGCGCCCGCCCTCAGCAGGACAGATGGTGGCAGAGAGGCGGGGGCACGGGAGTGAGTGCTGGTACTGCCACCCCCGGCCCCCAGGCAGGAAGGGGCCCCCCCTCAGGGCTGGGGGAGCCCCAGGCTGTGGCAGGAGGGTCAGCCTGGCCTCTGGCCAGCTCGCAGCCCCTGCTTCCTGCAGCACTTTATAAAACAGCTTTGGTGAGAGACAATCCACTGCCACACCATCCAGTGGGTGTGGTACCACCTCAAAGTTGTGCAAAAGCCCTGTCCACTTTAGAACCTCGCCACCGCCCTGAACAGAAGCCCCGTCGGTCCCTCTCGGGCCCTCCCAACCAGGACCTGTCTTCTGTCCTGTGGCCTCCTGCTCCTGGCCTTCTGGGACGGGCTTCTTTCTCTTCCTTCTGCCTCCTGTTGTCCGGCTCTGCCCACATTGCAGCGTGGGTCCACCCTATTCCTTCTTTATGGCTGCAGACTGTTCCACTGCACGCACGTGCTGTTGACCCTCTCATCGGTCGCTGTGCGTTTGGGTCACTGCTGCTACACTTTGGTGCTGTGAAGAGCACGGCTGAGGCCTCCACGTTCCCGTCTGCCTGTGGAGGTGAACTTCCCTCTTTCCAGGCAGCCTTTTCTCAACAAACTCCCCAGCTGGGCTCCGGGTGGTGCTTTGGGGCTGCTTCTGCTGATTGGCGGGTCCCGGAGCCGCGCTCCCCGGCCAGCCCTGCCCGCAGCAGCCCTGCTCCCAGGACGGGACTGCGCAGCCTGGACGGCCTTGATTGTCCATACGTCCCCTGGGCACACCGTGTGCACCAGGGAGGCAGACACCTCCTGCCCCTGACCACAGGCCTGGAACGTCACGGGGGCTGTCCAAGGCCGACCTGGGCCTGGGCCCCAGAACCGACTCCTGCAGCACAGCACCGAGACCTGCACCCGGGACCCCGGCCCGCTCTGGGCCCTGCCTGACGACTCTTGCTCTCCTCCTCCTCCCTTTTCTCCTTCCAACTTGTGTTTTGTTTATTTATTTGGTGGAGAGGGGCAGGAACGGAGCATAGGAGGGGCCCAAACAGATAGCAGGACTGCTGACCACACTCTGGGAAGGCCTCCTGGGCACGCAGACCTTTGGTTCCCAGGCCTGGCCCAGGGCACCGTCCCCCGAGAGGATGTTTCTGCAGGAAGAAGCTAAAACCTAAAAACGATCTAAATCACATCTGGATCCTGCCCTGGTCCAAGCCCAGACAGAAAACAACAGAGACCAGAACCAGACCCCTGCGGCAGACCCAGCGGTCAGCTCTGGGGAGAGCCAGCCAGCGCCAGCTCAGAGTCACCGTGCCCCGGGAGGGCAGCATGTGGCCCCGGAGCTCCCGGGCCATCCGTCTTGTCTTCTGCTCTGCACAAGACCTTTTAAAGGCAGCACAGGGCGTCATTTTTAGGGACGTGCTCATTTGCACACCCGGGTCCCACGGGTGAGTGTCCAGGACGTGGATTACTCATGTCCTCGCGGTCACCTCGGTTTTATGAGCTTGCTTTAACCCCAGTAAAAAATTTCTTCCTCCTGAGTTCCTCCTGAACCGCCATCGGGTCTGCAGTGGCCTCCGGGGGCTGGGACTGTCATCTTCTCACCCCTTCCAGACGCGGTCCTGGCCCACCGGGGACGCCCGCTCACGGCACCAGGCAGGAGGCCCCCTGGGCTGGCAGCTGGGGGCACGGCAGGCACCTCCGCGAGGCCCCGCAGCCCGGGCCTCAGCCCCAGGGTGGTTTCCGTGCCGCTGATTTTCTCCTCAGACACCAAGGGGAGGAAGACCGTCCAGTGGGCTGGGAGACGCGCGCTCCGGGGTCCAGAGGGGCGGCTTCTGTCCAGCACGCGAGAGTTTCACGTGGTTTTTCTTCAACTCCAAACACACACTGTTCCCAGCACGTCTCTGACTCTCTGTTCTCCAATTTGACAATGATCCTAATTACCCAAACTGGGGTTCCACAGGTTAAGAGCGCCGTCCCCCCAGGCTGGCCCCACTCCCTAGAACATTGCCCCCCTGCCCCTCAGACGGCCGGCGGGACCTCCCCACCCTGGGTCGGGTCATTTCAGAGACTGGCCTCCGGAATTCAGCAGAGCTTTACGGGGCTGGCGGCGACAGGGCACGTGACACTGAAGGCATCATAACGTCCATTAGGGAGGGCGGAGGGCGCAGGGGTGGGCACAGGCCAGCCCCCTCCTCAGCCCTCCTGGCGTCTCACTGACCCCGAGCCTCCCCCCCATTTCCACTTGTCCAGAGCTGCGTTCGTTAGGCAGCCACAGGGCCACCGGGAACTAGGCTCCCCGCGCCTCCCAGAGGTCCAGTATCAACCCTCCCATGACTGGTCAGCCCTCCGAGACCAGCCCCCATCCTGAAGCTGGCCCCAGCAGCCATCGGGGGCGGTCCTAAGGGTCCTGCGGGAGTCCCGGCAGACCCTCTGCCCTAGAGAAACCCAGGCATGGAGGAGCCCTGCGCCGGCCATCCAGGACGAAGGCCAACGCGGCTCTCCATCTTCCCCCGACGTGAGTCTTCCTCGGCTGGAGGGCTCGGGACCACGGTCCTCTTTTGAGAATTGTTAAAAATACAAAGTGCCTCATTCGTGAGCCACCTCCTGCCCGGGCAGCACTTGCTGTCCACCCAGGAGGAGTTGAGCTGTGGAAGAAGCCAGACTCATGGACCCGGGCATCAGAGGTCAGGAGGGGGAAGACGTCCAGGTAGTCCGTAGCCCGGAGCCCACGCCAGTCCCGTTTCTAAACAGGCAGCCGGGCCAGCAGCGTCCCTCCGCTCCTGCCTGCCTGCTCCTGGCGCCCGGTGGCCTCAGGAGCGTGTGGGTGCCCAGCACCTGCCCAGCTCCACCTGTACCCGAGTTAGGATCTGGACCTAGGAAGCTGACCCCAGAGCCACCGTCACCCCTTGGCACCACATCCTAGGAGGTGTCCCTCAGCAGTCTTGGGACTGTCCCAGGACCCCTGTGGATACCCTAAGCTGTTGAGTCCTTTGTTTTTTTTGGTACCAGGAACTGAACCCCGGGGCTCTTTACCACTAACCACATCCTTAGCCCCTTTAGTTTTTATTTAGAGACAGGGCCTCCCTGAGTTGCGTAGGGCCTCGCTAAGTTGCTGAGGCTGGTTTTGAACTGCCATCCTCCTGCCTCAGCCTCCCGGTCCCTGGGATTACAGGCATGTGCCCTGTGCCTGGCTGAAGCGCCTTCTTTTAAATACTGTATTTATTTGCGTGGAACCTACGAAACCCTCCTGTACGCCTGGAAGGGCCTCTGGAAGACTTACAAGACCTCGCCGGTGTCACTGCTAGTTCAATGTGGTGACACTGGACTGTTAAGGGAATAATTTCAAAAGAAAAAGGCATTTGTACCTGTTCAGCACAGACGTAGCCCTCTTGGCCTGACCAGGTGGCAGACTTCAGCAACAGTGCAACATCGTTTCTAGTATTTTCCACCTGAGGGTTGTTGAGCCTGCAGCTGCAGACCCAGCTATGACCCCTCCCAGCTCCCGGCCAGGGAGGCGCTCATTCAGGCGTGGTGGGCCGGGGGCGAACACCTGAGGGGTCTCTATCGGCAGCCCCAGGGGAGGGTCAGGGGGACCCTGTGGGCGTGCGGCTTACACACAACACAGGTTCCCTGCTCCATCAGAGCCATGGCGTCTGCATCTTGGGGAAGAGTTCCAGGAGAATGGGGCCAGAGCTGGGGACTGGGGACTTGGACGCTGAGGCAGGTGTCCCCAGCACACCTTGGGAGCCAGGAGGCAGCCAGCCACCTGGGGCTTCAGAAGACCCCTGGCTGAGCACCCGGTGGCTGCCCGTCTTCAGCAGCCCTGCCCGCAGCAGCGCCCACCGTCAGCCTCACCTTGACCAGCTCCTTGAACTTGGGGTCCTCCCTGGAGGTGGGGTCGATCATCGTGCGTTCCTCATTCTCCTCTGCCGGGGACAAAAGGCCACAGTTGATGTCTGTGAGGTGGCAGGGACGGGGCGGCCGACTCCCCACACATCAGGGGCTGGGGATGGCAGAGACCTCACCTCCTCTGCAGGGCCACGCCCAAGCCGGGGACCACCCTTCAAAGTCAAAACCAGACCACAGAGCGTGGGGAGGGGCCTCGCCCAGGGGACAGGGTCACATGCACAGTTCTGCCCCCACCAGCCCAGGCCACCTCCACCGGGAGAAGGAGGCCAGCGCGTCCACTGGGGCCTGGCACAGCAGAAAGGGCCCTGCCCTAGAGAGCTTCTGTGGCCGCTGGGACGGTCACCGAGGGGCCAGTGACAGGAACACAGGGAGAGGTTTGAGGTGTTAGTTGGGAAAAAAATCCTGCAAAACAGCCCTTACGAGAAATGTCAGAAATAACGACAAAAAATGACACTGGACAGCGACACCCCGGCCCCGTTCTGACCCATCCTGACTGTCCTGACCATCCTGACCCGTCCTGACCCATCCTGACCCGTCCTGACCATTCTGACCCGTCCTGACCATTCTGACCCGTCCTGACCCATCCTGACCATCCTGACCCATCCTGACCATCCTGACCCGTCCTGACCCATCCTGACCCGTCCTGACCATTCTGACCCGTCCTGACCCGTCCTGACCCATCCTGACCCATCCTGACCCGTCCTGACCCATCCTGACCCGTCCTGACCATCCTGACCCGTCCTGACCCATCCTGACCCGTCCTGACCCATCCTGACCATTCTGACCCGTCCTGACCCATCCTGACCCGTCCTGACCATTCTGACCCGTCCTGACCCGTCCTGACCCATCCTGACCATCCTGACCCATCCTGACCGTCCTGACACGTCCTGACCGTCCTGACCATCCTGACCCATCCTGACCATCCTGACCCATCCTGACCGTCCTGACCCGTTCTGACCATCCTGACCGTCTGACCATCCTGACCCATCCTGACCCGTCCTGACCCGTCCTGACCGTCCTGACCATCCTGACCCATCCTGACCATCCTGACCCATCCTGACCGTCCTGACCCGTCCTGACCCGTCCTGACCCTTCCTGACCCGTCCTGACCGTCCTGACCCGTCCTGACCGTCCTGACCGTCCTGACCGTCCTGACCGTCCTGACCGTCCTGACCCATCCTGACCGTCCTGACCCGTCCTGACCCGTCCTGACCCGTCCTGACCGTCCTGACCCGTCCTGACGATCCTGACCATCCTGACCCGTCCTGACCATCCTGACCCTTCCTGACCATCCTGACCATCCTGACCATCCTGACCCTTCCTGACCGTCCTGACCATCCTGACCATCCTGACCGTCCTGACCCGTCCTGACCCATCCTGACCCATCCTGACCATCCTGACCCATCCTGACCGTCCTGACCCGTCCTGACCCATCCTGACCGTTCTGATCATCCTGACCCATCCTGACCCGTCCTGACCCATCCTGACTGTTCTGGCCCGTCCTGACCATCCTGACCGTCCTGACCATCCTGACCCATCCTGACCGTCCTGACCCGTCCTGACCGTCCTGACCGTCCTGACCCGTCCTGACCGTTCTGACCCATCCTGACCGTCCTGACCGGTCCTGACCCGTCCTGACCCGTCCTGACCGTCCTGACCCGTCCTGACGATCCTGACCGTCCTGACCCGTCCTGACCGTCCTGACCCTTCCTGACCCTTCCTGACCATCCTGACCATCCTGACCCTTCCTGACCTGTCCTGACCTGTCCTGACCTGTCCTGACCGTCCTGACCGTCCTGACCCTCCTGACCATCCTGACCCATCCTGACCCGTCCTGACCCGTCCTGACCCGTCCTGACCATCCTGACCATCCTGACCTGTCCTGACCTGTCCTGACCGTCCTGACCTGTCCTGACCGTCCTGACCATCCTGACCATCCTGACCGTCCTGACCCGTTCTGACCCGTCCTGACCCGTCCTGACCCGTCCTGACCATCCTGACCGTCCTGACCCGTCCTGACCATCCTGACCATCCTGACCGTCCTGACCCGTCCTGACCGGCTCCCTGTGTTCTGGCTCCTCCCCCTGGACCCCACCTGGACCCCGCCAAGCCAGGGGGAACAGGCAGGGCAGCGGGAGGAAGCAGGACCCTGGAGGGAGACCCACAGACCCAGCCAGGACAGGAGGACGCTGACTGGGCAGGAGAGGAGCCTCAGGCAGCCCTGTCCAGCTCGGGGACCTGGGCAGAGGGTGAGGCCAGAGGCCCCGGGTCCAGTGCTGGGAGGAGCCACACCAGCCTCCCCCTTAAGGAGAGGAAAAGAAGGTGAGCAGAGGCTCAGGCAGGACCAGGTGCCCTCAAGGCACAGGCGGACGGCCAGGAAGCCACCGAGACCAGGATCCAGGGCCACACCAGGTCCCACGGGGCAGAGGATGCTGTCCACGTCCATCAGTGAAACCACCCTCAGCCCAGACGCGATGCAGACTTCACAGCAATAAAAGTTCACACTCACAAAATGGAAAAGCGGTTTGGAACCCGCCAACCAGCGACTGGGAGGGACACTCCCGGTGACAGCAAGGGACACTCAGGGCCCTGCCAAGGCTGCAGCAGCCTCCCTCTGTCCTGGGATCAAGGTCAGCACCTTCTAGATCCCCTTCCCCAGCTCATTTCCCAGCTCACTCCTCCGGCCTCCCTCTCTCCCCAGCCAACCTCACAGCCCAGGGCTGGCCATTCCTGGAGAGCAGACGCCCGAGAGCTGGCCTTCCACGGTCGCCCACCCAGGCCCAAACCCAGCCTCTGCTCCAGCCCTCCGTCCCCAGGGGACGAGGTCATGCTAGTGACCATCCTCCAGGCCCCCCTCCAGGCCCCCCTCCAGGTCACCCTCCAGGTCACTCGGGCTGGGGGCAGAGAACTCAAGACGCCCACAGCCCCAGGGCCCACGGAATGATTCCAACAGCCCACCACGGGCCTGCCCCGCCCAGCGCTGCCCAGAAAGCCACCAAGGCTCTCCCCTGGCTTCCCCCCTCCTGCCTGGCGCTGCCCCGTGGCCCTGCCCGGTGGCCCTGCCCCATGGCCCTGCAGGGCTCACCACCCCTGAAAATGAATGAACCTAATGGGAAGAGGGGGCAGAAAGCTCGGGGGTTGCTCTTCCCTGTGGACCCCCTGACCCCGATTTGACTCCGACCTGACTCCACACAGAGAGGGGGCTCTAGCTCAGCCACCCGGGGCCCTCCCTCGTGGGTACAAATGCTGAGGAGGAGGGTCCCCACGTACGCGCCGCCCAGCCAGCCGCAGTGCCACGGCACAGGGGGGAAGTGACCTCTCTGTGCTTACCCCAGGGACCCGGGGACAGGTGGACTCCCAGGCCCAGAGACACCACACGTCAGATGCAGCCAACTGACCCAAGACACAGGAAGGGGGGACACCTCAAACTGCACCCGGGACACCGTGTCACCTCGTCCTGGGGCCCCTGGGTACACGTCACAGCCTCTGCCCAGGACCTTGCCAAGGGACAGCTCCCACCCCAGGGAACGTGTCCCGACTCGGTCCAGAGACCCCCTGCCACAGCGCCTCCTCTCCGCGGCTCTCCTCAGGGCCTTTGCTCTGACACCCTCACTCGGGGCCCAGCCCAGCACGGAACTGACCACCCAGTGCCCCTGCACTGGAACCGACTCCTTGATGTCCCCTTTAAACCTTTGGCTTCTCCATCGTCTGCTGTGTGATGTGGGACCTGAGCGTCAAGAGAGCCACTGGTTAGATGCCAGCAATTAAGGTGGGCACAGCGTGGCCGCGGTCAGGGCTCCAGGTGAAACCAGAGGTCCTCGGTGAGGTCAGGCAGGAGGACACAGCTGAGGCCATGTGTCCCCGAATCCCTCCGGAGTGTGGAAAGACAAACGCACCAGCCCGTGGCCAGGACAGCCACAGCCCTTGGGGAGTCTGACCGAGGCCAGAGCTACCCACCCAGGCCGCTTCCAGGCCAGGACACCCCTGACCGCAGCGGAGACCCCCGTACCTAGCTGCGTGTCTTCAGGGTGAATGTCCACCGAGGCTGGGTGCATCGGAGAGTTGATGGCACTTTTGCCTTCTTCCTGCAGGTCACTCACTGTTGAGGGAAGAAAGAAAGAAAGGCCTGGTCAGCAGGAACGGACCAGCACGGCCCCGGCGCCGACCGTGGAGGGGAGGGAAGCTGACTGACCCGCCACCAACATCAGCCAATGCTCCCACGGGGCCCACGGTATCTGAGGGAGAACGTCCCGACCCAGACGCATCCTGCACTCCCCCCACACCAGTCAGCTCCCAGCTGCCACCGAGCCCGGCCAGTCTGTGTTGGCTGCTCCCTGGAGCCCGTGACTAAAGCACAGAAGCTTCTGGATGCTTCCAGATGTTTCCAGGGGCTTCTGGACCTGCCCGGAGCTGCTGGGGCAGCGCTTGGACAGTGGCATCAGGGCCCCTGGAGGCAGAGCCGTCCCCGTCCCCACTTGGAGGGCCCTGTGCTGTGCCGCCAGATGACAGCACGTTCTTCCACGGTCCAACCATGGACGTCACCCCAGCTGCACTTCGATGGCAGGCTCAAGCCCAAGACCCGGAGTCGGGGGGCCTGGGGTGCAGTCTGGGCACCCGCCATCTTTACAGCAGAGAACCTCTGGGATCCTATAGTCCCTCATCTCACATCACAAGCTCCTCTTCTCCACTGACCGTCTCCAGGGACAGCGCCAGCCACTCTGCCCAAAGGCCCTGCTCCCTGAAGGAGCGTAGCAGGAGTAAGAGCCCCTGCCTCAGACCTCGAGCCTCTCAGACCTGGAGACTCTGGGCTCCTGGCCTCCCAGCGACCGGTGACACGTGACCCTGGGATGCCGGCTCTGGGCCCCGCCCTGGCCGCCACAGGACCCCACGCCAGTCCCACCAGCCTCTCGGTTTCCTCACATGGCACTTTCAGATAAAACTGTCAAAACGCCCGGCCCCCAACCCTCCTGGGCTGAAGGACATGGTGGGCGTCAAGTCCCAGCCAAGGGCCAGGCCGGGCCAGGCTGCAGACCCCCTGTGGCCCCCCCTGGGGCAGACACGGCTCCGGCCTGGGAAAGCCGGCAGCAGGGAGGGGCCTCTGAAGACGTGCCCCGGGGGGGAACCGTGGGGCCGCCACTGCCCGGTGTCCAGCGTCCAGGTGAGGACCACAGCAGAGCCCCGTGAGGTGGAGGAAGGCACCAGCACACCTCACGGGCTGTTGGCCTCCTGGTGTCCGCCCAGGAGTGAGGGGAGGGGAGTCCCAGACCTCCCTGAGGTGCCCTCCGGGTCTTTCTTGGGGAAACAGGATGCCTGGGGGGTTTGCAGCCCTGGGATTGAACATCAGCCCTGGGGACCCACCCTCTGCCCCTCTCAGGGATGACGGCAGCGGAGCCCCAGGATGCTGGCCCCTCTCACGTCAGCACAGGCCCGGACACTTGGCTTTTGGGAACTGGCCCCTCCTACACCCCCGTCCTCAGCAGCACGATTCACAACAGCAGGTGAGGGTGACCCCAGGGTGCAGACAGACGCACAGTGAGCAAGGTGCAGGGGATCCCCACAGAGGAGTACTATTCAGCCTTGAACAGGAGGGGATCCCGACACTGGCCACTACAGGGTGCGCCTCGAGGACACGATGCCCAGTGGAACATAACCCAGGCACAAGACAGATGCCGTGGCCGGAGTCCGCCCACGTGAGGCCCACGAGGAGACCCAAGATGGAACAGAAGGGCGCTGCCAGGGGCCGGGGCAGGTGCCCACACAGGCTCCTCCTGGACGGCACAGAATCTGTTTGGGAAGACGGGACAGTCCTGGAGGAGGAGGGCGGTGACAGCACCAGGATGGGCACCAACTTGACGCCCCGCCCGGGGCATTCGGAACGCTCAGGGCTGGGCGGCTCGGCGGCACCTCTGGCTCCAGGCCAAGGCCGCGCGCTCCGTCCCCAGCAGCCATCAGAGCCTGGAAGGCAGGCGTCACGTTGTATTTTATCAAGTACCTAAAGGGGCCGCTCGGGGGGTGGCCGACGCTGCCGTCTGGACCCCGCGGCATCCTGAGCAGACCCGGGCCACAGCATGCCCAGCCTGCACTGGCCGCCCCAGGAGAGTCCCTGCACCTGGCCAACCCAGGTCCCGACGGGCGCGGGTGCCAGGAGCACCACCCACAGAGGTGTGAGGAACAGGTTGGTCCCCGCACGCAGCTGGAAACGCAGTCCGCGGTGGCAGGCACAGCTGCGGACAGGGCTCCCTGACGTGGCCCCAGGACATCAGACAGCGACAGGGAGGTGAGGAGGTGGCCTTAGTGGGAGAGCCAGGGAGGCTTCCTGGAGGAGGCAGCAACCGCAGAAGCGGGACCTCTGTGGAGCACCAGGGTCACAACGCAGAGCCGCACCCGGAGGGTCCTCCAGCCTGCCATCCGGCCACGCCTGGGATTTCCAGGGGACAGGCCCCTTCACTGATGCAGCGTCCCTCTGAATGGCCTTCCAAGGACCCAGCCAACCTTTGGAAGGAGGCTTCCCTGGCCCAGGGCTGGCCCTGCCCGTTCGGCTTCCCGTGACCCCAGGAGTGGTTGGGACTTAAAGTGCTGGTCCATTTGCCAGAAAGACAGTACCCCACAGAGGGGTGCCAGCTGTCCCAGGTCACAGAGAAGGACAGGCGCAGCCAGGGAGCGGGCACAATCCCTGCCCAGCCGAGCCCGCAGCCGGTGTGAGGGATGGACGCAACTTCATGAGGGCCCTGATTAAGGGGGAATGGCCAAGTCCTTCCTCTGGCCTGTCCTCCTGAGTGTCCACGGAAACCCCACACCAGCCAGGACAGAGACCCCAGAGGCTCCGCTGCACCAGGGCTCCCTGCAGAGCCAACGCTGGGGCCAGTGGGCGGCCAGGGAGGAATGGTGGAGAGGCACCAGGAGGGGGGGGGAGAGTGGGAGGGAGGAGGGACAGGGACAGGGAGGAGGGAGAGGGACAGGGAGGAAGGAGAGAGAGGGGGAGGAGGGAGAGGGGACAGGGAGGAGGGAGAGGGACAGGGAGGAAGGAGAGAGGACAGGGAGGAGGAAGAGGGAGGAGGGAGAGAGGACAGGGAGGAGGGAGAGAGAGGGGGAGGAGGGAGAGGGGACAGGGAGGAGGGAGAGGGGACAGGGAGGAGAAAGAGGGAACAGGGAGGAGGAAGAGGGGGCGGGAGGAGGGAGAGGGAGGAGGGACAGGAAGGAAAAACAGGGAGGAGGGAGAAGGAGAGGGAGGAGGGAGAAAGGACAGGGAGGAGGGAGAGAGGACAGGGAGGAGAGAGGGGGAGAGGAAGGAGAGAGAGGGGGCGGGAGGAGGGAGAGGGAGGAGGGAGAGGGAGGAAAAACACGGAGGAGGGAGAGGGAGGAGGGAGAAGGAGAGGGAGGAGGGAGAGAGGACAGGGAGGAGAGAGGGGGAGAGGAAGGAGGGAGAGGGGGCGGGAGGAGGGAGAGAGGACAGGGAGGAGGGAGAGGGAGGAGGGAGAAGGAGAGGGAGGAGGGAGGAGAGGGAGGAGGGAGAGAGGACAGGGAGGAGGGAGAGAGGACAGGGAGGAGGGAGAGGGAGGAGGGAGAGAGGACAGGGAGGAGGGAGAGGGACAGGGAGGAGGGAGAGCGAGGAGGGAGAGGGAGGAGGGAAAAAAGACAAGGAGGAGGGAGAGGGGTCAGGGAGGAGGGAGAGGGGGAGGGAGGAGGGAGAGGGAGAGGGAGGAGGGAGGAGGGAGAGAAGGAGGGAGGAAGGAGAGGAGGAGGGAGGAAGGAGAGGAGGAGGGAGGAGGGAGAGGGACAGCGAGGAGGGAGAGGGACAGGGAGGAGGGAGAGGGGACAGGGAGGAGGGAGAGGGAGAGGAACATGGAGGAGAGAGAGGGGGAGGGAGGAGGGAGAGGGACAGCGAGGAGGGAGAGGGACAGCGAGGAGGGAGAGGGAGGAGGGAGAGGGACAGGGAGGAGGGAGAGGGACAGGGAGGAGGGAGAAGGGACAGGGAGGAGGGAGAGGGAGAGGAACATGGAGGAGAGAGAGGGGGAGGGAGGAGGGAGAGGGACAGCGAGGAGGGAGAGGGACAGGGAGGAGGGAGAGGGAGGAGGGAGAGGGACAGGGAGGAGGGAGAGTGACAGGGAGGAGGGAGAGGGAGGAGGGGGAGGGAGAGGGAGGAGGGAGAGAGGACAGGGAGGAGGGAGAGGGACATGGAGGAGAAAGAGGGACAGGGAGGAGGGAGAGGGAGAGGGAGGAGGGAGAGGGACAGGGAGGAGGGAGAGGGACATGGAGGAGAAAGAGGGACAGGGAGGAGGGAGAGGGAGGAGGGAAAAGGACAAGGAGAAGGGAGAGGGGACAGGGAGGAGGGAGAGGGAGAGGGAGGAGGGAGAGGGAAGAGAGAGAGGGACAGGGAGGAGGGACAGGGAGGAGGGACAGGGAGGAGGGAGGAGGGACAGGGAGGAGGGAGAGGGACAGTGAGGAGGGAGAGGGACAGGGAGGAGGAGAGGGGGAGGGAGGAGGGAGAGGGACAGGGAGGAGGGAGAGAGGACAGGGAGGAAGGAGAGGGACAAGGAGGAGAAAGAGGGAGAAGGAGGAAGGAGGGACATGGAGTAGAGAGAGGGGGAGGGAGGAGGGAGAGGAGACAGGGAGGAGGGAGAGAGGACAGGGAGGAGGCAGAGGGGACTGGGAAGAAGAGGAGAGGACAGGAGGAGAGCCAGGGGCCGGAAGCTCTACTGGGACAAGAGCCCCATCTGCACATCACCGTCACCTTGGAGTCCACCTCCCTGGTCCAGCCAAGGATGGCAGGTGGGACGTCGGGCTCCACCCCAGGTCTTTGAGTCGCCAGGCAAAGCCGGACAGTGGGTTTGGTGTGGAATCTCCCAACGCACAGCACCAACAAGTAACTCAGACCCAGGGACGCCAGGGTCACCTGCAGTCTCCGGTGACAGCACCTGTCCAGCAGTGGGAGTGGACGGAGGACTGCTGGTGCTCCTAAACACCTACTATGTGCACCTCCCATGCCGTCCACCTGCCTCACCTTCCAACAGGTGGGGGGGGGCCTGGTGCCCAGCCAACGCCCTCTGCTACACGTGGGCCCAGAGCCAGGACCCGCCCACCCCTAGCTGACGGTGCCCTCCCCGTGCCCTGTCCTTGAGCCTACCCCGCATCAGGCCTCAGCTCACAGCCACCTCCTCCAGGGAGCCCTCCTGGGCGCCCCTCCTACCCCAGGCCACTTCTGCCCAGCTTGTGCCACCCAGAGCTGTAGCCACCTCTTTCCTGGACCCTCCCCGGCCAGTGCTGTTTCAGCTCCTGCACACAGTAGGTCAACATATTTTGGAGAAGCTGCAGAATAACAGGCACAGAAGATGGAAGCCAGGCTGGGGGAGCTGTCACCATGAGTAGCCCCCGTTTCCACAGTGGATGGGACCTGAGGTACCTGGGAGAGGTCATGGGCTGGAAGGAGGGGAGCGCGGGCCTCCTGCTCCCGCCAGCCCTCCCCTTGGTCTGCGCCAGGGCGGGCGCCTGCCTCCAGAGCCCCGAGGCTCCACCCAGACTGGACAGACAGCAGGAAGCCCCCTGCCACCCCCCACCAACCCCCCCGCCAACCCCCCCTGCCACCCCCCCCGCCAACCCCCCCGCCACCCCCCTGCCAACCCCCTGCCAACCCCCTGCCACCCCACCCCCCGCCAACCCCCCTGCCTATCGGAGTCACAGGGGCATAAAGAGGAAGGGGTCAAGCCCTGGAGCGGCCCCTGGAGCCGGTGGAGAGCCCCGTGGACACTCGGCCCCCGCAGGGTCCGACTGATCTCTCTGGCTCCTCTCCTTGGTCCCTTTTATTTATATATTTATACCCAGGCTCTTCCTAAAAAAGGCTTCTGCGGCTTCTTTCTTTCCTTTTATTTCCTCCTTTCCTTATCAGGAACCGGCTGGCTGGGCTGGCTGGGGGAGCGGGGACCAGAGGGCGGGGACCACGACCTGGCCCTGCAGAGATGGGTGCGAGGCCCGCGGGGGGCAGAGCAGCGAGGACTCGTCTCCCGGCATCTTTGTAACTGTGTCACGCTCTGCCACCTACGGGGACTTTCTGTGCCATCGATACCCTTCTTGGCTTCACAGAGAACAAAAGATCAGGGGCAGAGACTTCAGGGGGCCCCGGCTGAGCCAGGATCAAAGAGGAAACCTGCAGCTCCCCACCTGCCCCCATCACAAGGCGACCTTGAAGAGCAAGAGCAGAGAGCCACCCCATGGGGACCGAGGGACGCTCGGGCAGCCCTCTCCAAACAGCCACTCTGACCCTCCTCAGAGGGAACGGGCTTCGGAGCTGCCGGGGATGAAGAGCCCCCTCCGGTCCCCCCTCCGGTCCCCCCTCCGGTCCCCTCTCTGGTTCTCACGCAGAGGCAGGAACCCCAGGGCGCTGCTGCTGGGGACCTGGCCGGGCCTCTGCCAGGGACAAGGGCTTTCTATGAACTCTCCACTTCCATGGGCGCTCAGAGGGCAGTTCCTCACAGAAGTTATAATTTATCAGAACAATTAGACTCATCAGCCACGGAGGTCTTCTTAACAGCCGTTCTAAAAATAAACCCCCTGCGCTTCACGCAAAGACCGCTGCTCAGCGGAGTTAAAATAAGACCCAATAAAATCTAAATAAGAGTGAAACCCTCGGCAGACTCAGGGCTGGCAGGACACTGTGGCCATCTTTACTGACATCCAAGGAGGAGTGACGGGAGGAGGCTGTGGGGTCCACTTCTAGCCCCTCATGCACCCCAGGGCCTTGGCCTGTGACGCCCGGCCTTCCTGGGAGGTCAGGAGCCCCAAGGTCATCTCCAGGTTCCCCAGGACCACAGACCAGACGGTGACGTGCACCAGCCAGGGTGGACAGCCACGGGCTGCCAGAGGAGCCGCTGTCCTCAACACGGACAGGGGAGAAGAGCGAGGGGACGTTCCCCGTGGCAGGATGCCATGGCAGAGCCTCTTCACTCTCCAGGGGCAGAGCTGGGTTTGGCTGTGTCTTGTGACTGACCCAGGAGTGCATTCCGGCCTCGTCACTCGGGTGTCCCCGTGGTGAGCTTGGTGCCCCCGTGGGCACTCAGCCCTCTGTGATCTCAGTTTGTGACCACGCTACGAGGCCACACCATGCACCCTTCCTGTCCCAGGCCGGAGGGGAGGCTCGGCCAGCGTCTGGTTTGTGGGCTTTTCCACGGGACACGGTCTCCTCTTCCCACTTCTCAGGACAAAGTAAGTCTAGAGGCTAAAAAGAAAATGAGATTCAACAGGGCGCCACCCGAGCCAGGCAGCAGGCGCTATGACCCCACTAGACACCGTCCTCATCGGGGGGCCAGCAAGCTTCGGGCAGCGTGACCTTCAGATCTCACAGAGCCTGGCCAAGGGCGGGCCCAGCCTCACCCGGCACAGGCACCGCGAAGGCCCACAAATGAAGGCTGCTGTAGTGCCTCCACCCGACAGCCTGCCTCCACCCCCCAGAGAGGCCTGTGCAGAATCAGCAGGGAGCCAAGTGCAGTCTGAGCCACCCTGAGGAAGGCCTGACACAGCAGTCCCTGGGGGCGTGGGTCTAGGCCCCCGTGGACACGGGAATCTGGATGCTCAGGACCACAGGGGGAGGAGTGGAGCGTCTGCAGAGACCCTGGGCCCGTCCTCTCCTGGGCTTCAATTCATCTCCACACATTTACAGAGCACCAGCCGGGTGCAGTGGCCACGCCTGTGATCCCCGGCAGCACGGGAGGCTGAGGCAGGAGGATGGCAAGTCCAAAGCCAGCCTCAGCACTTAGCAAGGCCACAAGTAACTCGGGAAGACCCTGTCTCTAAATAAAATACCAAAGGGGCTGGGGATGGGGCTCAGTGGCTCAGGGCACCTGGGTTCAATCCCTGGTTCCAAAGAAGAAAAGAAACTGACACAATGTCAAGGCCCCGTGAACCGTCGTTCTGCTGTAGTGGTTACAGAATGGTCACCAAAAAGGCGTCACGTTCAGTGCAGGTGCCGTTTCCCTATTTTTTTCCCTTTTTTTTTTGGTTCTGGGGATTGAACTCAGGGGCTCTCGACCACGGAGCCCCACCCCCAGCCCTGTTTTGTGTTTACTTAGAGACAGGGCCTCACTGAGCTGCTTAGGGCCCCGTTGCTGGGACCACAGGCCTGGCCACTGTGCCAGCTGAATAGTTTAGATCCACAATGGGTCAAGTCGCGGGTGCGGAACCCACTGAGGTGGCGGCCGACGGTGTTTATGTTAAAGATCCAACGAAACTCGTGACTGCATCTCTCTGTCGACGCACCTAAACGCGTAGAAAGAGGAAAGGAGGGTGGCACGCTCCAAACCAACAGGGCAGACCGCACCCCAGGGAAAGAGTGGCAGGTGGGGGGCAGGCAGGGTCACTCGCCCGTCCCTTGAGAAACAGAAGTAAACCTGGAGGAGGGGGAAGGGATCTTCGCAGGCGCCCGCAGGGTGCAGCCAGGGCCCAGGGAGTCAGCGGCCTGTTCCCTGGGGGAGGACACCAGAGTGGGTCAGCCACAGAAATGACCTGGTGCCCAGAAGGAGGCCGGGCCTCTACTGCGGCAGTCAGGCTCCGGGGACACAGAGAGCCAGGACCCAGAGGGAGGACCCAGCCGGGAGGCCTCTGGCTCAGCTCACCATGCGTGACTGCAGGTTCTTGTCACATGTGACTCCAGGACCCGTGTGACCACCCAGGTCTCAACACAGTGTCAGAGCCCAGAACACGGAAGGACCCACGGCTCAGGACGCCCCACACCGCGAGGCCTACCTGGGGACAGTGGGGGCACTCGCACCAGGATGGCCACTGCCCCACAAGCCTGTCCCTCGCCGGCTCCCCCTACCTCAGCCCTCTGCAGGGGACTGTCCTGGACACCACTGGTCTCCCCCCAGCAACCCTTCGCCTTCCCACCAAACAAGAACCGACTTCCCCTTCAGGAGAACCAGCCCCTCCTGCCGCTGCTCCAGGCCCCAGGAGCCACAGGGTGCCGCAGAGCCCTCAGGGCAGAGCCAGGGGCACACTATGCTCCCAGGAGCACAGCCGAGGATGGCACCGCCTGGCTAGAGCAAGGAGCTACCCGGAGACGTCACTGGAGAGCGGGATGGGCCAGGCTCTCTTTCCCACTGGCCTTCACCCAGAAAGAATGCAGGGTCCAGTTGTCCCCCATCTTACCACCTCACAGAACCTGGAATGAAAGTCACCAGGTCAAAGGAGCCAAGAGAAGAAGAGAGCAGAGTGCAGTGACACAACCCGTGGGCTGGATCCAGCCTTACCTGAGGCCCGCCACCCGGGCCTTTCAGTCAAGTGCACAGGGTACTCTGTTCTCAAGTCACTTAGAGCTAGATTTACTGTCATTTGCAAACAGAAGGAGTCTTTCCAACCCTCAAGGCTGGCCATGCCACTCCCTGGTACAGGGCACCCCCTCGAGCCCACCAGCTCCATAATGAAACCCCATCCGTCTCAGCGGCCCCCAGAGACTCTTAACGAGCAGCCCGCCCTCATCTGTCCAGCAGGGACTCCTGCACCTCCACATCCTCCCGCCACACAGCTGACCCCGGCCCTCCTGCAGGCCACTCCTCCACCTGTGCCCGGCCGTCCCACGCACTGAGCAGCCCTTGACCTTGCATCAGCCCCCAGCCCACCCCCAGACTTGTCTGGGAACCTTCTCCGCACGCCCACGTCATGGACTGGACCTGGAATGTCCACCTGGCTCAGGTGTCAGAGGCTCGGTCCCCTGGCAGCCGTGCCCTGAGCCAGGGCCTGGGGAAGAGGCCAGTCATGCGGCCGCTGACCTCAGGGCGGACCTTCCACTCCGGTCACAGCTGGACAGGCCGAGTGGGGCCTCCCCAGGAAGGAGCCTGCGGCCAGCTCCCCAAAGTAAATCTTCCCCCCTTCGGGGGACTTCCTCGGGTTTTTGTCCTGGTGACAGAGAGCTGACCCCCCTACCTACCCCCAGGGGGACTCTGGCCAGCTCTGGAGGCCCACCCCCCCGTGCAGGTGACCATCACAAACTCCTCCCCTGCTGGGCAGCGAGGGGGCCCCGCCTCCCTTCCCTGGGCCAGGTGCCCTCCACGACCCCCGTCCCCGTCCCCTCACAGAAGCGCCCAGGATGCGATTCCAGGACACACTCAGGAGTGAAGGGCACGTGACCTCGGGGAGATGGCGCTGGGCGGGGAGCCTCAGCGGGCCAGGCCGGGCTGTGACGCTCTGTCCTCGCGCCTCCACCGCAGCCACTGACGCGGTGGAAGGAGGCCCCGTGAAGACCCCATTAGCTGGCTGTCGTGGGTCACCAAGAGCCCAGTTACAGTGACGCGGCCACACATGGTGGCCTCCAGACTCCAGGGGAGGGTCTGCTCCGTGATGAGGGCTGAAGGGCACGGGCAGCCCTCGGCCCTGGGGCCAGCATCGGACCAGGCGTCCGAAAGACGACCAGGACAGAGAGGCCACCCAAACCCGGAAACTCGGTCTGAACTCCACGAGTTGCTTCAGTACAAAGATAAACAGGCAGCTGAGGCTCCAAGGCCGCGGTCAGATGGGAAAGACAGTCTTTTTCTTCCCCCTCTGTCCCCTGGGGGATCAGAAAAAATGTTAGGACCACAGAAAAATGAATCGTCTGTGGGAAGAATAAGAAGAGAGGCTCCGGGTGCTGGTGAAAGGGCAGGTGGAGGCCGGGGTGTGGAGGCCGGGGTGCGGAGGCCAGGGTGCGAGGCTGACGTTACTGAACAGGGCTGGGGCTTTAGGGATCAGACAGTCACATGGTCATTCAGACAGAAAGCCAGGAAGGTCCTCAGGGGCTGAGCACACCTAGCACCAATTCCAGAAAGAGCAGGGCGTCCCCAGTCCCCAGCAGACGCACCCGTGGCCGGCCAGGAGAGGGAAGCAAGGGCCTGGGGAGCCACAGACCCCAGAGGGGAGACGACGCGGGCAGCAGTGTGTCCGCCTGGGGGAGGCACGGCTTCCTGGGGCTGAGCGCCATGTGGTCCACTTCCACCTGGCCGCAGTGACTGGACACACCCTCAACAGCCCGCGTCCACCTCCCATTCCCCCCGACCGCAGGCTCCAGGCCCAGGAAGCCTCATCTGGCCATGAGCACCCTCGTGCCAGGGTCCTCCAGCGCAGCCCTCTGCTCCCTTGACCAGGAGAGGCCACCCCAGTCACGTCCCTGCCACACTGTGGTGAGACTTCAAAGCGACTTCAACCACTGGTCCCGGAAATCGGCCACGAGGTTACAGGAAGGGGAAAGGGTGTGGGAGGAGCAGGGGGTCAGGGTGGGAGCCCACGGTCATCAAAAGGCCAAGGTCACCGTCACGGCCCCTCTGAGCCACTGCAGGAGCAGGAGAGGCCGGCGCCAGGCGGGAGACCTGGCCAGGAGCCCGTGCTGGGGCCGGAGCTGCGGGACTCCTGTTAATTAATCGGATCAGCCATGGCCTCAGGTGCCCAGGGAAGTCCAGAGCCTGCTCTGCTGAGAAAATAAGGAGATTAAGCCATTAGATCAGAAAAAATCGTAAATTAAAAAAAACGGACTCCGAGGAGCCCCGGCCTGGAAAGGTTCTCCGAGCAGGAGCCGGAAAGGCCGGAGGACGGCGCCCTCTAGTGGCCGGTCTGCGCCTGCAGCGGCCAAGCCGGGCGGGCAGCAAACCCTCCGCCAGGGGAGAGCCGCCTGCGAGACCCGCCACAGCCCAGGCGCTGGCCGCTCTGTCCCCACTCAGACACGCACAGAGACCACAGGACACTCCATCCAGCCCTGCCCGGCACAGACAGCTCCACCCATCCCGAATGGACACAGGACCTCTGCAGGGAACCCCAGGGGAGGGACGGGGAGAGGCCTGCCAAGGCCCCTCCCTGCCCTGACCAGGGTGGCCCTCCACCCCCCCTCCCCTGCACCGCCTCCGTCACGGCGCCCCCCAGATGGAGGCCATTTTCCCCTGCTGCTGGAGGGTCCCTTCCTCTCCCTCTGTGTGGGCGACGCCTGGCCCCCAGCCCCATGCCCAGCCTCCTGGCGAGATCCTGAACCCCCAGGTCTCCCTTCCTGGGCCTCTCTCCGTAACTCCCTGAACCTTCTTCTCCATCTTTTTTCGCCTCTGTGGCAGGCTGGACAGTGCCCCCCCTGCAAAGATGTCCATGTCCTGATCCCAGGAGCCCGGGCCTTCCATGGCACAAGGGGCCCAGCACGGTGGTTAAGAAGGGCCCGGGGTGGCCGGGAGGCGGGTGGCTCGTGGGTCGGGCGGTGGGCGGACGCAGGGCTGGGAGAAGCAGGAGCAGGACAGAAGCAGAGGAAGACAGAGGGTGGGCCCTGGGGCTGGGACACAGAGGAGGCCCCTGGCCCCACGGAAGGGCCCTCGGGGAGCAGGGAGGGACAGGGACACAGAGCCTCCCGGAGCCTCCAGGGAAGGGCTGTGGTCACCCGGCCAGGACCTCTGCCCTCCAGCACGGTAGGAGGAGAGGTGCCAGTTTCAACCCTCAGGCTCCACGGGGACCTGCTTCCTTAGGGGAGGGAAGGGGAGCCCGCCTGCCCCCTGCCCCCTGCCCCCTGCCCCCTGCCCCCTGCCCACCTTCCCAAGGGCCCAGCTCTCTGCTTCCTGGGGCAGCTGCTCCAGGTGGACTGGAGACGCTACAGCAGTTATTGAAACAGACATGACCGGGCCACACAGGCAGAAGGGACCTTGATGGCAGGAAAGACAGGGCTGACCTGCACAGTGGAGAACCACACGGTGTCCCCATGGCTGCCGCAGGTCACAGCCCCGTGACACAGAGCCAGGAGATTGACGTCTGAGCAAATCTGCAGAAATGCATCTTTTTTATGTGCAGCATCAACAGCACAGTGTCCCCCGGGCAGGATGGGAAGCCACGTGTCCCCCAGGGCTTCCCAGGGTGGCTTAGCACCGCAGGTGGAGGCTGCCTGAGGGGGAGGCGGCCAGCTGTCCCCCCGCTGTCTCCGGGCCAGCCGTGCGTGGGCTCTCAGAGAGCAGCCAGGGTGCTCACTGCTCATCTTTCCAGCCACACCTGTGCCCCACAAGCCGCGCCATGAGCCGCCCCGGGCCCTGGACCTTTGTGTCTCTGTTCTCAGGAGCACCTCCCTGACCCACTGACCAGCCAGCACAGACGTCTTCTCCACCCCACGACCCCCAGCAGACGGGCATTTTCAAATATGTGCACAGGCCACCGGCTCTTCCCGGAGGATGGCGTCCATGCACCGAAGTCAGAAAACACCAGCCAGAGGTCAGAGTCCCGGCCCTGGGCAGCACCCGGGGGCTGAGGGCCGCAGGACCCTCCCTGTCTGTCCCAGATGGGCCACAGGGCGTCCCTGAAGTTCATGTATCAGAAACTTCACCCCCAATGCCAGGGTCAGGAGGTGGGGCCTAGGAAGAGGTGACCAGGACACCTCTGCCCAGGTCAGGGCAGCGAGCCCGGAGGCTGCAGCAAAGCTGGAGCGTCCCCCTAAACCCAGGGACGTCACGGCTCCTGCACCAGCCAGAGTCCTTCAGGAGACATCAGCCATGGCCTCAGGGCCCCGAGCACCCAGAGGCAGCAAGTCCTGCCTGGCCCACGAGCGTCCCTCCGGCCCCAGGAAGAGCCCGAGCCTGGGTCACCTCCTCACGCCTGTTATCGATGGACTTGTCCCTGAAGAGGGTCGGGAGGAGGCGCTCCCGGGCCCCACTGCCATCTCCTCGCCACTCGGGTGCCAGGGAGCCCCTCGAGGGAGGCCCACACACCTCCAAGGAGCTGGCAAGGAAGCTCCAAGGGCAAAGTCGGCCCGTGAGCGAGCTCCCGGATGGACGGACGGGCTCCGGTCCTACTCCCCACAGAACCCTTTCCCTAAGGTCCAGCAGCAGAGCTCAGGAGAAGGAAGGGGCCTCTGTCACACACCTGGTCCCTGCCAGCGCACAGGAGGAACTGAACCACCCTCATCTCACCTGGTCCTCAGCAAGGCCCAGGGGCCAGCCTGGGACGACATCGAGACACTGACCAGAGAACCATGATCCTGGGAACTCCTGACTACCACCCCCGTATGCTGTGTGACCTCAGGCAGGTTAGTTAATCTCTCTGGGCTTCAGTTTCCTCAACTGTAACAGTTGTTAGGAGGATGCAGAAAACTTGGTACACATCAGCCACACCCGTGTCCCCATCTCACAGGCACAGCGGGGCACCAGGGCCAGGGGGCAGGGCGCACAACGGACACTGAAAGTGACAGAGCGGGACTCGCCCTAGGCCTTCCCAAGTCACAGCGCCTCCCATGACTGCAGCTTCCCCAGAACAAGACAGCGGCAGCGAGACGCCGGCCAAGACGGCCAGCTAAAGGGCAGGACGGGACCAGGGATATGTCACACCAGGCACCCAGGACCCTTGCCCCTGGGCCTGGGCTGCACAAGACCACATCGTTTTCCCACTAGCATCCTGTCACCTTCCTGGGAAAGGGTCAGTCCGGGGTCCCTTCTTGCAAAAATTAAAATTAAATCACCCCCCCACCCCCGCACACAGAGGGGACCGAGGCTGGCCCGGGTCACCTCGGCTGAAAACCAGAAGAAAAACACGCAACTCACTGGCGGGCGCGGCTGCAGGGTGTCAGGGACGCTGCAGGGCTCTGGGGACAGGCGGGTGGCAGCGGGAGTCGGCAGGGCGGGCGGGCACACATGGCCATATATGGACTGACCACCATGACTTGCAACCCAGGGAGGCCCCGGGGGGCTGAGAGGAAGATGGCCAGCGATAGGCCCTGCTGGCCACAGCGCGGCTCTCCCACCTGCTCCCAGCGGGCGGCAGGATGCTCCCGGGAGGACCCACAGCCCAGGGGAAGGCAGGCAGGGCCACCTCGGGCCACCGGAGACACACCTGGCTGGGGGGCACCTGAGCTGAGCTGGGCTCCAGCCGCCCTCCAGGGCTGGCCGGGGCAGCCGAGCAGGAGGAGCCCGCCTGGCAGGGGTCGGGCCTCGCCCCAGCAGCCACAGCCCAGCCGTCCCCAGGTTGTCAAGCACAGGGAACAGCCAACACTCGGCTGAACACTGTCACCCTGTTTCCATGACGACAGAAACCAAACACCAGAAACAGACACGGAGCCAAGCAGAGCAGTCCCAGGGCTCATTCACCAAAAGAAGCTTCTGGAAAGGGGGCAGGCGGGGGCGGGGGCAGCACCGTCGGCCGGGCGTGCACCCGAGCCTCCTGTCCTGGGCACTGGGCACCTGGGCTTCGCGGCCACCACTGGCCAGGCAGACCTGCGCCTGCGGAGCAGCTAACGAGGAGACCAGGACAGGCACCCAGGAGGACCCCGGGTCTCGCTGATGTGATCCCCACGGCCGGGTCCCTGAGCCACAGGCCAGGTCCTCGGCTGCGCTCTGCAGCCACCTGTGGCAGCGACACCCAGACGTGGCCACCTCCCCGCCCGGCCTCCCGGGAACACGGGACTCTTGGTGCCAAGACTGAACTGGGCACCTCACCTGCGCCAAGCACCAACCCTGCGCAGAGCCTCGCCCAGGGTGACAACGAGAAGGACGACGCTCAGCCGAGGAGAGTCCAGCGTGTGAGGGCAGCAACCAGGGACACACACGTTCATGGGGTCAGCGCTTCGCGGCTGCACGGCGTCTCCGGCCCGCGGTGCAGCGGGTGTTCGCGCCAGCATGGCAGCAGGCCCTGAGCTCGCCCTGCGCGGGGGGGGGGGGGGGGGGGGGGGGGGGGGTGTCACGGCAGTGTCTCAGCCCCATCGTGACGTGAGGAGGCCAACGCCCACAGAGGGCAGTCGGGCGAGGCCCAGAACCTCCCCAGGGCACAGGCCTGCGCCACCCCGAGGCCCCGGGCCTTGTCCCTGGCGGCCATCTGTGGTGCTGCTCCGCTGCCCCCCAAGGCCCAGGTTTGCTTCAGCAGGGAGCAAGCCAGCTGCCCACGGGAGGCCCCGTCCCGCGGCAGAGGCTCTGAGCAGGGGCTTCAGGCAGGAAGCCCAGGCCTCACCAGGCCAGGGCCAGCAGGGAGGCGCCCCCAGTCACCTCGCAGCCGCTCTACTCCATGCCCAGGAGGCACGCCAGGGTCACCCAGGTGGAGATGAGGCCTGGCAGCTCTGGCACCCCCAGCTGACCCAGGCCCCGGAACCGCTCCACTGGGAAGGGGGAATCCAAGGCCAGGGCCACCAGAGCCCCAAGGGCCTGCGGAGCTAAAGAGCCTGCGTGGGCTCACAGAGGGGACATTCTCAGCCCCCAGCGCTGCTCCCAGGGACAGCACCAAGGACAGGGCAGGGCAGCTCAGCGGCTCTGCATCTGTGACATCAGCCAAGCAGAGGCCAGGGCCAGGGGGACCCGGGTCTCCGGCACAGAGGGTCTGGCACAGCGGGACCCAGCAGGCTTCAGGGGGAGGGGCGGTGAGCACCAGCCTGGAAGACAGCAGGCCGGGTGGCCTCTGGGACACCTGGGCCCGGCCATCTGATCTAGGGCATTGATGTGGCCCCGAACCCGGGCACCTCTCCGTCCCCCCTGCGTGGCTGAGGTTCCTCAGGAGGGCGGGGGCAGGGCCGGCTCCGGATGCAGCCCTAGAGGGACCTCAGAGGGAGTCGGGCTGTCGCCCACCGCGTCACCCGATCATGTGCGCAGGCCAGGACCAAGTCTCAGCCTCACCGCCCCCCCCCCTCCCGGCAGGAGAGAGCTGAGGCCGTGGGGCGTCCCCCAGCTGCTCAGGGCACGCAGAGACCTCGCCCAGAGTGCACGGTGCCCCACTACGCGCCGGCATCGCTGGAGCCCCGATACGAGGTGAGGACAAGGTCCCTCCTCGAGGAGCTTGAGTCAGGATGGGCGCTGACTACCAGGTGGGGGGCCTCTGATGGAGGCCCATCCTTGTCACAGAACCCGCTAAAAACCAGAGAAATGTGAATTCTGCCTTCCCACTGGGTGTTCTGCCTGAGCCCGAGGGGACCCTCCGTCCACCCTGGGCTCTTCCCCAGCTGTCACAGACAAGCTGCCAGCTGAAGACTCCAGAGAGAGGGACGCTGGGGTGGGGACTCTTAAGAAGGAGCAGATTCTACAGTAGCTGCCTGCCCAGCACACAGTAGGTACTCAGTAAATGCTCGCTGTCTCGCTATTTTCATTTCTCTTTAGCAGCTTTTAAGAAAGATCAAGGGCTCCTTGTAAAAGGACGGGAGGAAGTGACACATACGATCTTCCCAGACGACTTCTGAGAATGACCCCCTGGGCTGCCCACAGAGGGGGACCTGGATGTCCTCTGGGACTGTCCCTCTAAATCTCCCACAAGGCACCACAATTAGCAGGGACCCGTGGGGGGGGGGAGGGGGCCGGGTTCCGGGGCTTCCGCAGGCCCCGCAGCCGGGTGGACCCCACACACGCTCCAGGGGCCTGGCCTGCGCCACCCAGTGACTCCAGCAAATGCCATTTCCTGTCCACAAACCCCAGTGTCATGCGGCCAGTCAAACCCAGGAAACGGGAGGGAAGGACCAGCCGCGGGGACCCACTCTGAGCACCCAGCTCTGCGGTGACCTGGAGTGTGACCTGCCCCTTCCTCAGGGCCGTGTGTCTGTGGGCTCCCATCTGAGGCTTCAGAATGTTCCGGAACACCCATGCAGCCTCCAGGAAACCACAGGCCGCTCAGAGGCAAGTCCACGGGCAGCTCCCGCCTCCCTGCCTGGGCCCCCTCCTGCCGTCTCACGCGGAGCCCACCCAGGCCCTGCTGCCCCAGGTCACACAAACTCCCTACAGAAGGTGTCACAGGGAAAGGAACCCGGGACAGTGGCTGGGAAGGAGGCCACCAAGAAGACCACCCTGCGGACGAGGGCCTAGGCTCAGGCAGGAAGGAGACCGTGATGTGCCTGGCCTCACCTCTGTCCCCAGGTGGCTGAACAGAGGGACCTTCTGCCCTGGGCGCTGGAACTGCCCCTCCACTGGCCCCCGGCCCCTCCACACGAGGTCCAGCAGGGGCAGTGAGAAGGCCCCCTGACCCCACACGAACTCTGCAGAAGAGGGCGCCTCGCCTCTGGGCCTCTGGGCCAGAGGAGGCCACTCTGGTCCACCTAAGGCCTCAAACCCCACCCCTACCCCGACCAGGCCCAGAAAGCAGGGGACAGCCTGGGATGTGACCTGGAATGTGTCCAGAGCACATCGCCTCGGAATGGGCCTGAGCTGCTGGCCACGGCTGCTGTTCACATGACCTTGAGCCAGTGCCCCCAACCTTGAACAGGTGTACCCACCTGACCAAGCAGGCCACCGAATGGCCCACAGGCCAGCTGTAGGTGGGAGCCTGACCGCCACATCACCCTGCCACCATCCTGCCACCACCCTCAACCAGGACGCTGGGGCCGGCACCGGCACAGACGCAGCCGCGGCCTGGAAACAGGGAGAAGCACACGTCTGGGTCTCGCCCGGGTCCTGCCTGGAGCGCCTAACACCACGGTCATCTCTGGCAGTAAAGAGCGAGGACAGGCTTCCACCCTGGTTCCCGGCCCGGAGCTCCTACTCCCTGGGAATTCCTGGGAGAGACAAGTGTCTCGGTTCTGAGAGGGTGACCCTCAGGGGGCTCCTGGAGGGAGGCGAGACAGAAAGACCCACTGTAGCCGGGCACAGTGGCCACGCTGAGGCAGGAGGATCGCAAGTTCAAGGCCAGCCTCAGCAACTTCCTGAGGCCCTGTCTCGAAATAAACAAAGGTCTGGCGGGGGAGGCAGCTCAGAGCTGGCCTGAGTTCGATTCCCAGCACCGCCAAACGGATAAACCAAGCCCTGAGCGAAGCCAGGAGCCGTCGGCCGCCTACACAGCGCTCTCTGCTCCCGGACCAGAGGGGCTGGAAACGGGGTTAGTAACTGATGACACCACGGGACAGGCCTCCTTAAAAACCCCTGAATGGTGGTGTTCAGGGACCCTCCTGTTGACAAGGTGACCCGCCCTCACTGCGGGGACAGAGCTCCCATGTGGGAGCTGGCCGCTCCGCGTGCCCACGTCCTCTGTGAAGGGGCCAGGAGCCTGGCATCTCCCTGACCGTCCGGCAAACTCACTGCCCCCAGGAGCTGGGGACCCCACCCACAGCAGTCGGCGGGAGGCACCAGCTGGATCCTGCCACTGGGTGGCCAGGGTGGGCCGAGCCCCTGCCTCCTGGGTGCCATCCGACGCGGGCTGCAGCAGTGGACTCGGGTGGCTGGTGTGAGAGCCACTGGGTGTACGGGGGACACCTGGTGTCACAGGGCGTGGTGTGCGGGGGTTCCTCCCCCCAGGGCTCAATCAGGAGCAGTCGACCCGCCTGTCAGAGTCAGCGTTGGCTGATCTGCCCACCCACCCCAGAGTGTGACCCCCGCAGGCGACACCAGGAGGTGGTCACTCACGGGCAGGCTGGGCGAGGCCAGGGTCCAAGCGTCCTGGCACCAGCCGGCTCCTCTATGAGCAAGTGCCCCCCACAGCCTGCGCACAGCCTCGTCTCCAGACTTCTGTGCTGTTCACTGTGACCTCGTTCCTTAAGACGGCTGCAGTGCCATGACATACTGACGGTTCCCAGGCACAGAAGGCCAGAGGAGAGGCCGAGGGGAGACCCAGGGGAGGCCGAGGGGAGCCCTGGGGCCAGTCAGAGGCCTCTGGGGGGTTACAGGGCTGCTGCAGCTGCGGGCCAGGAGCTGGAGGCCCGTAAACCAGCGGTGTCTATTATGAAGTGTGTGATGGAGGCGCGTAGAGCAGGGTCTTGAGGGATCTGCTGTCGAGAGCACAGGCAGAGGCCCCGGCTGCTGCGAGCTCCCGGAGCCGTGGCATGGTGTGGACTCGCTTGGCAGTGGCCCTGACGTCACAGAAACAGGCACAGGGTGAGGAGACCCCGCGGGGCCGAGGGGAAGGGGCTGGACCGCAGCCCACTGGGCCTACCCCAAACACCTCTCCTGTCGTCCCCACTTGGCCACTGTCAGACTGCAGAGCTCCAAGAACTCAGGTGTGTTCCAAGCAGCCTGGGCACCAGGGCCTACCAGCCAAGTGACCAGATGACCAGGGCCCAGCGAAGCCCACCAGGTGCCACTCACACAAGCTCCAGCTTTTACCACCACTGCTCCTGCCCAGGCGCTCCAAGGTTCCCCGCGGGAAGCGGGTCCCGTCACCCTGATCTGGGGACTAGGGGACGCTCCTACGACACGTGCCAGGAAACCCTAACACAAGACCCCCATTGATTTCTGAGTGTCCTTCCCCCTTCCCAAAATAGGCGAGGCCATTTCTTCAGATGACAAGCAGAGAAAGAGACTTGGACATGTCACATCCGCCCCTCCGTCATGCTAGGCAAACGCTCCGGCAGAATGACAAGCACTATTTAAAGCCAGACGCCAGCAGACGGTGCCTGTTTGATGACACACCTCCCACACCTGTCAAACAGGTCCCCCAGGCGCCGGGAGGGAGACATGTTCCCAGCTCCTTTTCTGAGCCCGTCGACAGCGAGTCCCCGATACCCACATCCTGTGGCCATGGGCATCTCTCCTCCCTAAGAACAAGACGGGATCCCACGCTGCTCATTCAACCTCCCGGGGCTGACGGGGAGCGGCCTTATTTTAAGGGAGAACATGTCACAAAAATTGCTATTTACCTTATGGCTGAAAAATGATGTTGAATAAAAGACACTGCGGAAGGAACCGGAAAGGGCTTGTGGGGGCGCAAACTGAGGGCACCCCCCACACAGCAGCCTCGCGGCCTTCTCCCACCAAAGGAGGACAGGGCCTCCGCTCCCTCCTCACCCCCCCCCCACCGCACGCTCCGAGCCGCCTTCCGAATGAACCGCGGGGCGCAGCGGCCAGATCGCACACCATGAGCTCTGCTCCGACTGCGGGTCCCCCCCATGAAGACGAGAGCAGCGAGGTAATAACCAGCAGGTTTCAGGCACTGAGCCGTGTCCCCCAGAATCCGCGTCCACCTGTTTGGAAACAGGGTCTTTGCACGTGAGCTCAGATGAGATGGTCCTGGACCAGGGAGGGGGCTGGGTGCCAACACAGAGGGAAGGAGGCCACGGGGAGGGGGGGGCACCTGGGGACGCCGGGTGACAGGGGAGACAGGGACGGGCTTCCTGCAAGTGTTGCAGCAGGAGGGCTGCTGGAAGGCTCCCGGGGCCCTCAGCGAGAGTGGCCTGTGGACGCCTGGACGTGGACCCCCAGCCATAGATGTTCCCACTGCAGCCAGTGATCTGGGGACCCTGTCCCCGCAGCCCTGGGAGGCACAAGAGTGCGCAGAGTCACTATTGCAGCAGCCCAGTCAGGCGGGGGGGTTCGTGTCCCCCACCCAGGGTGCAAGCCGGGCAGGCGGCGAGCAGGACAGCGAGGTGGGCCTGGCCTCATCAGGCTAATGGCAAAGCTCCTGCCACCACAGGCGCTGGATCCCTGCCCCCGTTCTGTCCCTCCTCTGATCCCCCCATGCCAGGAGCACCACCCACAGTGGCTCCCCAGGACCCAAGCCTCTGGGGTCAGGGCTGAGTCTCCCTCGGTCTCTCTGGACTCTGTCCCCCGCCTGCAGGCCTCTGGGGCTGGATGGACCCCTCCTGCTCCCCCACTGGGGCCAAGGCTGACCCAGGACCCAGCTGCTCGGCCTGCGCCTCTGACTTATCCACGCGCCTCCGAGCTGCGCCAGGCGGGCCACCCGGGCCGGTCTGCTCCCAGTGCCGCCCAGTGCAGGCTGCAGGGCCTGAAGGCTGCAGGACAGTCCCGCCAAGGTCACCGAGGTCTGGGACAGCTCCCAGCACACGGGGCACCAGCTCTCCCTGGGCCGGAATCCAGCGTGGAGCCTTCTCTTCTGTCTCCGGGGTTTTGCAAACACACGGGTTATTTTTAGCAGCTGTTGCGGCTCCACAGTCACTTCATTAGTTTTAGAATCAAATAATCCCATTATATAGGACTCGATCAGCTCATGAAATTATCATTAATGCTACAAATGTTTACTGAGCACACTGCTGTGTGCGGGATCCTGCCCGGTACATTACTTAAAAAAATGATTTATTTAGCTAATGATCACAAATCCTCTAATTTAATTTACTCTTAAATGTGTTTAATTTTCCCGCAAATGGAACCACACACTTGCGAGCCAAGCATCTGTGCCAGCTTGAGATGAGCAAGGAAGAGAGGCGGGAATCCAGCACCCGAGCCCCTCAGGCCAGGCCCAGCCCCGGTTCTCACTCAAACCCTGGACCAACGCGAAGGGGGCAGGAGCTGCCTTCTGAGAACCCGGCTCTGCAGGCGCCATTTCTGAGCAGTGGATTCAGTGGCCTCCCCACGGACAGCTACCTCCACTGCTTGACTGGGAATACAGGGGCACAGAGAGGTACAGTAACTTGCCCGGTTAGGTTCAGCAGACAGGAGACGGAGAGGCAGATCCAAACCTTCAGGCAACCCGGTGACATCTAGCCCCAGACTGAGCTGCCCACGAACACAGAGGTCTCAGGAGAACCCACACCACGGGCCCCAGAGCAGGGCACATGCGTGGGCAGAACACTGCCAGGAAGGTGAGCGCTGTGGGGTGGAGATCGGGTGGAGACCCCAGGCTCGGTCCCGGCACAGGGGAAAGTCACCTGAGCTTTGGCCAGCACCCTCGGGGTGTGCCTGGGACATGGTTTCCAGATGAGACCAGCACTTCAGTGGCAGGATGAGAGCCACTGTGGGCAGGCGGGCTGGATCCCTCGGAGACAGAGGGTGGGACGGTCCCCCACGGCCTAACTGACTTCATCGGGTGCAACCAGTAGACTCCTGTCTTCTCCTGCCCTGGGAACGACCCTGAAGTCACAGGTTCCCCTGGGGCTCCCACCTGCAGACGGGAGCATCTCAGGGTCCCTGACCACGTGGGCGATTCCCATGACCATGGTCTTCTTGCAGACAGTGCATCCCTCCGCTCTCTGTCACTGTGACAAACACCCGAGGGCAAACACTTAAAAAGAGGGAAGGTTGACCCTGGCTCACGGTGGCGTGACCTTGCTGTTTGAGCCTGTGACATAGGAGCTGGTCATAACGGGAGCATCTGGCCAAGGAGACCTGTCCACCTAACGACAACCAGGAAGCAAAGAGAGGGGATGCACCTGGGTCCCACTGTCCCCCTCAAGGGCACCCCCGGTGACCCAGCTTCCTCCCGGTGGCTCTATTACCTCTGGTAGGGTACAGAGGGTCGGGGGACGTAGGGACAAGGGACTCAGGAGCAGGCAGGCTATTTCTTTGGCTGGGCACAGGACCAGGGTACTCTGCAAAATCATTCTTTAAACAGCACTACACACGACGTACACTCCTGGGAATGTGCGAATACTTCACAACATCCGTTCATTTTGCTAAACTGTAGTAAAATACAATAAACATAAAATTTGCCGCTTCAAGATTTTTATTTTTTGTTTATTTATCTGCTTTTGTGTTGCTGGGGATTGAACCCTGGGATGCTCTACCACTGAGCTGCCTCCCTAATTCTATTTATTTATTATTTTATCTTGAGACAAGGTCTCGCTAAGTGGCTGAGGCTGGCCTCCACCTTTCTAACCTCTGGCCTTAGCCTCCCAAGTGGCTGGGGTTGCGAGCGTAGTCCCCCTCGGCCACCCTAACTGTGTTGACACGTGCAGTGGTGGCAGTGGCAGCTACATTTGCATGACTGCACAGCCAGTGACATCCTTATCCACAGGACTCTGTTCCTCTTGTGAAACAGAAACTTCGCCTGTCCAATAGTATCTCCCACCCCCTCCTCCATCCTGGTTCCTCCTTCCCTCCCTGTGTGGCGTGGTGGTACTGGGGGTGGGACATTCCCAGGTTCCCAAGGAGGAGCAGCCCGGATGGCCACCTTGGCTGAGCCCCCGCAGGGGGACATGGCAGAGGCACAGGAACGTCGGCAGAAAGCTTTAAGGTCACGTCTCTGGGAAAGTCCCCGAAAGTCACCTTGCCACACGGCGTGGGGGTTCACTGTGGGTTTCGGGGGGGTAGCGGCAGAGCCGGCCACCACTCCTCCTCCCTCCCAGTGCTGGGCTCGAGCCCGGGGCCCACAGGCACCACGCAGGCGCCGCACTCAGGATCGCCCGGGGCCTCAGCACCAGTTTATCTGATTTGGGCACCGGGGCACCTGGCCATCCAGCCACAATCCCGGCCCTTTTAGTGTTTTTTATTTTGAAATAGAGTCTCGCCAAATGGCCGAGGCTGGCCTCTGAACTTGCCGTCCTCCGACTGAGGATCTGGGATGGTGGGCTGCGCCCTGCACCCCCTGGTTCTGTAAACGGTTTTCCTGGGACGCAGCGGCTGGCTCACGACTGGCCGCGGCCGCTTTGAGCCACCAAGGCACTGGCTCCTTTTGACCGAGGCTGGTGCCTTGCAAAGTTTCAAGTACTGACTCTTTGGCCCCGAACAGAAAACGGCCACCAACTTTCAACAAGGAACAGAACTCATGATACGGCTTCTCAGGGTTTCCTAGGAACAGGGCCGACGGCCGCGCAAACTCACAGCCGCTCAGAGTAAGGTGGGAACGGGGGCTTCCTGTGCCTCCTGGGCCCGCAGAGCGACCGTCCATGGCCGCCCAGCTCCGCCCACTTCGGGCCAGCATTGCCACCCCCTGGGCTGGCGGAGCCCGCGGAGGCTGCTTCATCTCCACCTGGACCTTCAGATGTCCCTCTCAGCCTCACTGGTCGGAGAAGCCCCAAGGTGACCTGCAGAGCAAGGGCCGGGCAGAGGACAAGGCCCGGTGGCTGCCTAAGCCCTGGACCTGGGCCGTGGTGGTGGCGGCGTCCTCCGGCAGTCCTGAAGCTGGAGCTGAGGTCAGCTGTGAGCAGGGCCGAGCCCCTGGATGCTCTGGGTCCTGGCACGTCCCCTCTGTCTCCATCTTTGCGGGGAGCGCTCCCCACAGGTGCCTGGTCCCAGCGCACTCCATTCTCTGAGGACACCCTCACGTTGTGTGGGGAGGTCCGCTCCACTCCTGGTGACCCACCTTCAGTCACACTTAGCCACATCTGAGAGACCCTATTCACACCAGGTCACACCCACAGGCCGGGGTCAGGACATGCATCTTGAACACAGCTCCACCCCTGGAGGAGCCCTCCACTGCCCTCTTGGGCTGAGGCACGACACTCTCCTGGCCACCGTGAGCAACTGCTTCCTGGCACAAGCACCACGCGTTCAGTGCTGCACACAGTACTCCTCCCAGGAGGAAGGGACAGGGGGTTGATGAGGTCCCTTCCCCTGCGAGGCAATTGAGCCCTCCACAGCCTCACCCCCTCAGTGCAGCCCCCTGCTGGTCGCTCACTGTGGAGGCTGGGCCTGAAGGGCTTCGCCATGGTGTCACGGGCTGTAAACGGCTGCGGCTTGCCCTGCAGAACTTCTCACTTCATTATTAACCCCCCAGCGCCTGTACACAGACTGGGTGCTCCCTGCCCCTGGCGCTGGCTACCTGGAGGATGGGGCCTTCCCACCGAGAGGCAGAGGGATTCTGATGGCCATCACGGCAGATCTGTGCTCTGACCCAGCGCAGAGGGAAGCCAGCAGAGCTCCCGGGACCTCACGACGCGATCAGACAACGTGAGCCAGAGGCCGGCCCCTGGAAGCGGGGTGTGTGGGGCACAGGGGGAAGTCGGCCCAGGCCAGCCCAGCCTGGCTCCCACCGTCACACCTCTGTCTCCTCCCACCTGCAGTCCGGAGACACGGCTAGGCCTTACCTGACGCCTACACTTCCTCCCACGTGGCCGAATTTAATCCTTCCAACCACCCTGAGGTAGGTAAAGGAGGTCCAGAGATGGGGAAGGCCGAGCCCAGCCCCAGGTCACCACGCAATGGGACACAAGTGACTCCAGTCCTGTCCCTAGACAGAGTCACTCAGCAGCAAGCGCAGCAGAGTGGGCGTCGGCTGCTGGGATTTCTGTATGACGACAGTTTACAGGAGGAAGGAAGATTGAAAACGTGCCTCCAACCTGCGCGTGGAGACCACCCGGAGCAGGGTCAGAAACGCCTGGGCCAAGCCTGCTGCGGACTGTGTGTGGACAGAGCTTCCTGGGGACACGGCGGCGCCCTTCGATTCTGTATTTTCTGACTACTCGGGGGCAGGGACTCTGTCTCACAAAGATGAAAACATTCACTCCCGGGCCCTCGGCAGTGAGAATCTGTAACCAGGGCTGATGCGCCGGGGGCTGTTTGGCTCCAAGACCGAGGCCTGCATCTGGGAAGGCAGGGCCCGGAGCACACATGGGGCAGCGCCAGTCTGAGCTCAAGCCCAGGCTGGACCGACCAGGTGGTCTGGCCACCACATGCTCCATCAGTGGCCACTTGTCCCTAAGGGGTCCAAGGGCAGAGGTGTGCCCTGCAGGATTTCCCAGGAGGGCTGCTCGGCTCCGTGTCCGCTGGGCCTTGAAGGCAGGATCGGAAGGCCCGGCGCTACACTTGACCCATTTCCACTTTGTTACAGTCACATGTCAGGTTCCCATGGTTACCGCCCAAACGTCCTTCAACTTGAGTTCTGGAGCCGCCTTGGGGGTCCCTGAACGCTTCCCAGGGCTTCGGGTGTTGTCCTGAGCGGCTCCCCGCGAGGGAGGCACATTTGACAGCTGGGCCCAGGCGGGTGACAGGTGTCAAGTGCAGCCTGAGGCCGGGGCACATCAGGTGTCACCCAGTCCACTGCGAGAAGCGGGGTGCTGGGCAAGACAGCCTGGCTTCTGAGCGGCATCTGGGAACGGGGTCATGATGGCGCCCCCCACGGGGCTGTCGGGGGGCACTGAGGACGGTGCCGGCTCCGAGGACGCACTCGGCACCTGTCGACCATAGAGGGGGGAAGGAAAAGGACCCCGAGGCTCCCACGAGCAGACCTGGCCCCAGGCTCCAAGTCTCCAGCCCCCCCCACGCTCTTCCCAAATCAGCAGAGGGAGATAAGCAGGCGAGGAGCCCCCAGGGCCCCCAGCAAGTCCTCAGGAACCTTCCCCAGTGGGCACACCACCCGCTACCACCACCAGAAAAGGTGTCCACAGCACCCCTTGTCATCAGGCCCCTGGGCCACCAGGGAGACACGGCAGTCAAGACCAGCCTGATGACCACCATCGGCACCCCACCGCCCCGGCTCTGGACCTCTCTCAGATGAGCTGGTGGCTGCTTGGGACCGACTGTGGCCCACCTCAGGACTCACTGCAGCAGGGGCACGTCCCCCGGGGTCTCAGTGACATCCCACGGCGGGCGAGGCAAATAGCCAGCCCCACACCAGCTCTCCTAGCACCGGGCCACAGCTCTGATGTGCTGAGGGTCCTGCCCCAGGTGGCGGGCTCCTGGCCTCTGGGAGAAGTGGGCAGCACACGACCCTGCGGGGCAGAACGCGGCGACGGCCCAGCCCAGTGACCATGACATAGGCAACAATTCGTCACACCAGCATCGAGACGTGAACCCTAGGATGAGCCCACCCAGGCAGCCAAACCCGCACCCCAAAACCTGTACACAGGGCTGAAGGGAATCAGAGAAGGCTAAAGAGTGCAGACAGCCCACGCGCTTGGGCCAGGAGGCCTGGCATGGTGCGTTGTGAGGACAACACGACCTTCAAGATCAGCACAAACTACCGACATCCCCATGGCAGATTTTACAGAAAGGGAAACACTCACCCTAAAATCCCTAGGGAACCCACAGGATCATAAAAAGCCAAAACCATCGTGGTGACAGGACAGTGGGCGCTGGTGTAGACAGACACACAGGCCAGTGGAGAGAATTCAGAGTCCAGAAAAAACCCACACAGCAGAGGTGCCAAGGCACTCAAGGGGACCGCACCGTGGCCCACCAGTCCCAGGGCAGGGCCCGGCTCCAGCAGGCCCACTCCGTGGTGCCCACCCTCCGACTGGCACCTGCTCTCAGGGAGGCCCAGTAAAGAAGCTGAGTGGCCCCAGGCCTGGAGGACTGGTTACTGCAGCGACTGCGTGACCAGACGTGGCACTGAGACCCAGGCCCAGCAGGAGTGTCCCCAAGCTCACAGGGCCCTTCCATGACCAGCTCAGGTGTCTTCTTCACCATGCTCCAAGCAACACTTAAAACCATCGTCTTGACCCTGGGGGTCATAAGACTGGTTTAGGGAGCTGTGGCCGCACGTTTCTTTAATGCCAAGGGACAGTGGCAGCAACCCAGCGTCCTTCCCTGGCGGAGAGATCTCACTGCGGGAAGCTGGAGATCCACACGCGGGTGGGTGAGCCGGTGTTCATGAAGTGGGGGGGTCGTTGTTGCTGCTGTGACTCTCCGCGAACAGCGCCCAGCCCGGCCTCTGCACAGCACTATATGGGTGACTGCTGTCCCCACTGCAGGGACAGTCACATGAAGATGCAGAGAAGAAAGAAAGCTGCACAGGGCCACGTGGTCTCCATCCCGTCCTCACCCCAGGCTAAGAAAACGAGGCGCTCCGAGCGGGACCTCAGAGCACCCAGAATCGCTGCACCCCCTCCCCGCCCCCCAGCTTCACTGAGAAAGAATTCGCAGTCCGTGCAGTTTTGCCCTTGAAAGTGCACGGTTCAATGAGTCTGATGCGTTGATAAGAGTCAGGCAGCCTTCACTAGGATCTATCTAGGACATCTTCACCTACCCAAAATGAAACCCTGTCCCCACCCTGCAGCCCTTCCCCAGCCCCCAGCCCCCGGCCACCGTGGATCTGCTTTCTGCTCTTCGGATCTGCCTACCCTGAGCATTCATGTGCGAGCTGTAGCTGTTCCACGAGAATGGGGGACCACAGGCACTCCCACTCATCGCCCGGCGCACCTGGGGCTGCACCATTAGAAATGAGGACGCGAGAGTGGGGCGCACCTCGCCGCTCCCACTCTGGTTCTGACCGGCTGACAAGAAGGCCTGTGGCCAGTCTCCAGTGACTGCGACCCACGGCAAGTCCTCACAGACGCAGGGACGCAGGACACCACAGATCCCTTCTCTTGCAGTTCTACGTGTCCCAGGTCCAAATCGGGATTCGAGGGCGAGACTGAAACGTCAGCAGGGCCAGTTCCTTCCGGCAGCTCCGGGTGGGGACGCACTTCCTGTGTCTCCAGCTCCCACAGCACACATCCCTCGCTCAAGGCCCACGTCACCCCATCGTCTGCTTTCATCACCTCTCTGTGACCGTGGCCCCCTGACTCCCTCTAATAGGGGCCCTCCCACAGCCAGGGGTGCAGCTCGAGTGGAGCCCTGGGGGCCGTCCCCATCACTGCAAATCAAACGCCACCTGGTGAGGACCTGGGCCCACCCAGACAGCCAGGCTGATACCCCATCTCCAGACCCTCAGCCTCGTCACACCTGCAAGGTCCCTTGACCACGTAGGGTGACACGAGTTCTAATTCCAGGCGTGGGTGTAGACACCTGGGGTCTGCCGTGCCACCGTTTTGCTGATGCATCTCAAGGTCACAGGCCCTGGTCCCCATTCCCCTGAGCAGGCACATCACCAGGCAGAGTTCTGACCAGTAGGTGTCTGGCCAGGGCCCTCGTCACCAGCCAGAGTTGTGACCAGTAGGTGTCTGGCCAGGGCCCTCATTCAGGGCTTGAACAGGCTCAGAAGTAACTACATCGTTTCGTTTAATAACTTAATTCTTCCCTAATGACCATAAGAAACAAGTGCCCTTTTCAGAAGAGGAAACTGAGGCACAGGGCAGGGTCAGAGCCCAGGGCTCACACCCCACAGCCTGGCCCAGGATGGGTGCTCCTGGCCACCATGCAGACCACATATCTGCATAGACACCCAAAGGCCACTCAAGTGGCCGGGATGGTCCTTATCACAGTCCCCAGAGAAACGGGAACAGAGCAGACCTGGGGACGGGCTGGCAGGAGACAGGCACAGGCCAACGGACTCACAAAGAAGCTCACAGACGTGACCTGCAGGTGGACAGAGGCCCTGCCCACGGAGGCTGGGCCCGTCCACCTTGGGGAAGCAGAAAGGTGCTGCAAAGGGTCAGTGAGGTGAGACCTCCCAGCCACCAAGACCACAGATCCCACAGGAAGTGAAGGAAGGGGGAGCGGAGCCCAGGGCTGGGGCTGGACAGGCTGGACAGACGGCCAAGGGGCATCCAGACGTGGTCCCAGGACAGCGTAAAGCCACAGGGCTGAGTCTTGGGTCTATCAACGCCCAGGAGTCCGGTCAGCACAGACTGGATCTAATGGCTCCTCCAGGGTGTCCTGCTCTGGGACACAGAGTGGCTCCAAAGCCAGGAACACGGTGGCTTCAGCAAGTGCCAGCGGGGACCGGGGACTCCAGCTGAATGTGTCTTCCCATGGCAATGGAGAGCGGCCCTGGACGGAAGCCCGCTGCGGGCACTCTCAGCTCCCCCTAGAAGATGGGAAACTCCCCAGCCGCGAAGGAAACGAGGTCAAGTCACGGAGAGCTCAGAGGACAGAGCCTCAGGAGCGCCAGTCAGAGCTCAGAGTGGACTGCCCTGGCCCAGTCCCACTTCTCGGCTTCCCTCCTTCTCAGGGGCTTGCAGGAGGACGGACCACGCAGGACTCACCTGGAGGTCAACGTTGCTTTTAGAAGAGGGAGAAGAAGACACTTTCAATTACACTTTGGGAAAGATGTCCCTCACGTCCTTTGATATCAAAAATAAGTTACAAACGCCCTATGCGTGGGAGGCAGGGCCCAGGCCTCCTCCGGCCCGGGGGACACTCTATCCACAGAGCCAAGACAGTGGCCTGGGGCTGTCAGCTCCCTGCAGTAACCTGAGAAGCAGGACCAACCCAGGGACTTGGCTGCTCGGAAAGGCAGCTGCTTTGGGAGCTCGGGCTCAGCAGCAGCGAAGGCCCCGCCTTCCGGAGTCTGTGCCCTCTTGAACCTTTTCTTAACTTCACCTTTAAGTCTTTGGAATCACAAATTTTCAAATGCACAACCTGTCAAAAGAACAGGCTTACTTCTCAGAAGAATCAGCTGTAGATGGTGCTCCCCGGGGAGCCCACCTTACTGAGAGGTTCTGGGCGACGGCAAGTCAGGGTCAGACCCCAAGATCAAGTGCCCCGCCGCTCTCTGCCAGCTGCGGCCGTGCTCAGAAGCTCAGAGAAGCACATGGCCGACCCCCAACACTCAAGCCAAGAAACTGCTCAGGTTCCTGAGGTTCTCAGACTCCTGACACTGGCTGGGAAGCCGGCAGATACCCAGGGGACGGACGGCAGGGCCTCCCGCTGCCCTCCTGGGTGGCCACATCTCAGACACGCAGCACCAGGCTCAGCCTCACCTGTGGCTCTGCGATGGCTCCACAGCACTGACTTCAGAATCCCGGGCAGTGCTTCCTGGTCACCAGGGCCGTCAGGAGGGCCTGTGAGGAGTTAGGATGCCGGCATTCCTCAAGGCAAATACTTTAAAACGACTACCGAGCGCTAACCAGCTACCGCAGGGTACCCAGTGGGAGGAGGTGGCTGAAATGACCCAAGGGCGGCATGGAAGAGCGTCTGCTCCAGATGCCAAGCACACAGCAATCGGCCCTCCCCACTCTCTGGTGCCCTGTCCCCCAGTCCCAGCATCCTTCTCCTCTGGGCCCAGACAGAGCTCAGAACCCTCTCAACCCAGGGTCAGGAGGTCATTGTATAAATGGAGCTGGGTTTGCTCTCAGCTTGGAACCAGCTGACCACTTCAGCTCTTCACTAACCAGCCCTGGACACCCTCGCTTGTGCATGTGAGTCGGTCACAAAGGCAGAGCTGACACCTGCCCCATGTTTGCCCATGTCACCAGGGAGGACAGGGGCCCCACTGCCTGGGTGTGTGCCGTCCTGCGGCCCAGACAGATGGCCTCTGTGGAGCTGCCTGCCACAGCCATCAGTCATTCCTGGGGTGCTGGGTGCCCAAGAGCCGGGGGACACTGGGAACTCCCCTACTGGTCCCACTTTTCCTTTGAACCAGGAGGGTCCCTGAGAGGACCCTCAACGATGAAAAAGCCACAGAGAGACCTAGAAGCCGCGGGCTGTGCGTTCTTAGCCCACGGCAGGCAGGACAGATAAACAGCTCCAGACCCCGAGCCACGCCCGCCTGGGGCTGCTGAGGTGTGCCCAGCCTCCAGGCAACAAGGAGAGGGCAAATACTCCCCGGGAGTGAACCCGCCCTAACTGGGAACCTGAGCAGTGAGGGGCCAGCTAATGCACAGAGGAACGAAGCCTTCCTTAAAGGGCACGACGTGATGCGATGAGACCACATATTAGGAGGGAGACACCGGGAGCGGGCAGGTAACTGCTCTCTGCCAGCTGCGGCCGGGGGAAGCAATCAAAGCAGCATTTCCAGCCACACAGCTGGCCTGGGCCACTCACGGCACACAGACACACGGCGCACACACACCCCTAATTATTCTGACACCCGGACAGGAGCAGCACGGTGAGCAACTTCAGGTGTGCGATAAATGTTCATTCCACCAGGTGAGACGGGAATTCAGAGCAGAGAGCCCCTAGTGAGCGTGGGGTGGAGGCCAGGCGAGGCCCGGGAGTCTGTGAGGTGGGGGCTGGGAGCTGGCCACTTCTCCCAAGGGCCTGGCGGGGCCAAGTCACTCCCTGTCCCTGTTCCTGTTCCACTGTAGTGAAGTTTCCAGGAGATTTTAATATGAAGCCAAAAAAAAAAAAAAAAGACTCAATGCAGGACGAATGGCTCCCCGCCCCGGCAGACCGCTGGCAGGCCCTGCGAGGAGACACGCTGGACTGAAGATTGTACTCGGTAATAATCACAGGAAATGCGACAAGCCACACCAAGCCCCCTTTGAAAGCCACTCACTTCCTCTCAGCCCCGAGAAGGAGGAGAGAATGACTTCAGGAGTCCCACCCCAGGCAGCGCGGAGCTGGGGGCCCCCGAGGTGGACCAAGAGCTGCCCCTCCCCAGACACAGGCAGCCTTCGCTCCAAGAAGGCCTGGGGACAAGGGGGACACAGGGTGTAGCTCGGTGGCAGAGCACGTGCGTGGCATGCCTGCACCGAGAGAAAGGGACAAAGGGTGCGGAATTCCTTCTTCCTTCACGGGGAGCCTCCCAGCTCCTCTGTCTAACAGACTCTAGAAACCAGTGGACACGGCCCCTGCACTCTGCTTCTCCCCGGCTGTGGACTGCAGCCTGCGCCCGGCTCTGAGTTCCCCCACGGGTACAGGACGGCGGTTTTCAGGCCAGGCCTCACCCTGAGCGCTGGGTTTCGTTAAGCAGCAGCAACGAGCTCCGCCTGTTTGTACAAGTCACCAACCACCATCTGCCTGCACGACCCTCGCACAGAATGATAAACTAATTGTGCTCATACAAGTGACCACCTGTGAACTTCCTGAACTCCATCCGACACACAGCACGGGCACATCAACCCGCTTCAGAGAAACCAGGCCCATGAGCCGATCAAACACCCCGAGCTCCGACGGCAGCAAGCCCCTCACCTCATTGTGTGGGCACACACCCGCCATCATCAGACCATCTTGTGAAGGGGTCATGAGGTCCACAGGAGGTCACCGTGACCCTCCGACTCTGTCCCCAAGCTTCAGCTCGGCTCCACCTCCTGCTCGACAAGGCCCACCTTTTACCGCCTGCCTGCCCCTGGATCCCGGCCGAGAGGGAGCCCTGTGCTCTGCCAGCGCTGCACCCGACCAGCCTTCAGCCGGCCCCTCGTCCCCCTGAGCACTGCAGCCACTCTTGCTCTCCGCCTCCAGGCCCCGTGGCCACCTCAACCCTCTCTCTTAGCCTTTCCGTACCTCAGACGAATCACATGTGCAGTGTGATGCGTGGCTGGAGTGTGACACAGATTAGAAACCAGGATGGAACGGATCAGAGCACCTGCGACCAGCGGTCCACGAGGACTCGGGAGTCGCAACCTCTGAAAGTGAATCTGTCGTTGGGTACATTCTGCCTCCGTGGAAAGACACCGCGGGCGTGGCCTAGTGGACAGCACCACCCTCCGCTGGTGCTGCCTTGGCCAAGGGGACTTCCGGCTGGGTCACGTCCATGCCCCCCTTCCACACCTGTCACCAGGGCCTGTCCACGCCAGAGCCCACTCCATGCCACTGAGCCTCCCAGGAGGGCCCTGCCGGGCTCCTCCAGCGCACCCCTCCTCTGCATTACCCACAGCCACCCTGACTCTCCACAGGACCACCTCCTCCAGTGGGGGCCCCAAGCCCCAATGCCTGGTGTGTGTCCCCCAGGGTCTCAGGCCCCACCTGCCCCTCTGTCCTGACCACACGGTCCTGGGCTCAGGGCCTTAGCCCAACCACAGCCCCAGCCAGCCACAGCCCCTTTTACCTGTTTCCTGCCACCTCCAGCTCCAGGAGTGCCTGTCCCCCAGGGCCTGAGGCCAGGGGACAAGTCGCCTTCCCTCCCCCTCCTATCCAGGTCCCGCTGTGGTTCTGGAAGATGGGGTCGTATTTCCTTTTAGCTTTCGCAAAACTCATTGAATTCTGGAAGTTCTGTGTCTTCTCCCAGGCAGCTCTCCAGCTTGGGGCGGGGAGAGGGGCCCAGGCCACAGCCGCCTCCCACATCTGGGAACTCCCGGGCACCAGGACCCCTACCCTCCAGGTGGCTCCCATGTCTGTGACACGCCTGCCTGTAACTGTGGCCCCTGGTGGGCCACCTGGGTCCTCCTCCCTCTCCAGGACCCGAGCTGAGCCCCCAGGCTGGGCAGTCCCAGTGGGGCTCTGGTGGCACGTCCAGACTCTCAGGGAGGCTCCAGTGGCACTGGCCCCCTGCCCACCCCTGGCCACTCAACCTTCTCTGGCTACAAACCTTGGACAGGAGACCTCAGGGCTCCTGCACCCAGGCCAGGTGACCTGCGTTTGAGCCAGACAACTGGGTGGTGGGGATGCTACAGCCTGTGTACCAGCACCCCTGGCCTCTGTCCCACCAGACACCAGAAGCACCAGCTCAGCAGTGACAGTCAGAGCCCGATGACACTGCCAAAGCCCCTGGGGACAGCATGGCCCAGAGAGAACCTGAGAACCACCAGCTTAAACTCCCTGGGAGCTGTGTTTCCTCAGCTATAAAACTGGGGGAGGGGAGATTCCTCCCTGCAGGGAACTTGCAGGTAGGTAGAACTTCCCGCCTTGCAGGTAGGTGTCCTGGGCGTCCACCCACAGTGTGCACCCCAGGGCTGTGACTTCTCCTCTAGAAGGTACTTAGCCTCCAGGGAAAACGCAGGTGTGTTTCCACCCTTCAGTCCCACCAGGCGGCGACCCAGGGATGGCTTTAGATCTGACAGGAGATGCAGCAGCTGCTCATCCAACACTCAAAGGCATCAGAACGGAGCAGAGAGGCCAGGGGCCGGGGGAAAACATCTGCAAAACACACACCTGGTAAAGGACTTAGCACCCTCCCAACCCGGCAACCAGAGAACAAACCCCAGTCGGCAAAAGACACCTCCCCACAGCCCATGGACCAGGGACACCAAAGAGGCTCCATGTCCACATCACGGGGACACAGAGACAGAAACAACAGGGGCCTCCGCACGCCGAGCAGGATGGCCACAGCCCACAGCACTGCCACCCCGGGTGCCCACGAGGACAGAGGGCGCCGCTGGGGGAGGACAGAGAGGACAGTGTGTGGCAAGGCAGCCCCGCGGCTCTCCGCAGCTTCCTGCACCTAAGTGTGGTCTGGCCACACGACCCAGCCAAGGCGCCCCAAGGCCGTCACCCAAACAACCTGGGGCTCAGATGTGAGGTCGCCTCAGTGTCCACTCGTGACTTAGGGTGCTGCAACCGAGGACTGCTCTGAAAACCGCAGCCATTGAGTTTCTGACCACATTTCCTTACACACTGTTTATATCTGCGCGTGGGTAGGCTGTTAAGGACTAGGAAGAGGAATTCCTCCATGCTCTTCTCCAGGGAGGGCGGAACCTGCGGGTCAGCCACTCTGGCCCTGCTACTCTGAAAACCGGAAAACCCTGACCAGGTCACCAGTCTGGGTGTCTGATGTCCAGCATCAGGCACGGGGACGCAGGCTTGGGCCTGGGCCTCCAGGAAGTAGAAGGGACTCTCAGGGCAGGTGGCTGGAGCTGACTGTCCGGGCCCTTCTCATCCGGGCCCTTCTCATCCAGGGCCTCCCACAGCGAACGGGTTTCTGCCTCTGGGGACTTTAAACAGCCACTGTCTGGGCCTGACCCCGCCCCTGACCGGCAGGACCTGTGGGCCTCTGCCCCAGGTCACAGGACCTTGTGGGGAGGGTTTAGGGGTGGTCCCTCTGCACCAGGTCCTCTGACTTCCCGGAAGCTGAGCTGGGTTGCCGAGCACTGGCCTCTGATCCCAGAACATCTGCAGGGAGCTCTGGGGATTTGAAGCGTCCCCTCCTTTTTTCCGAATGCCCACAACTAGTCACGGTTCCCTTTTCTAAGCCCGGAGGCACATGACCACGGCAGTGTGGAACCCTAGCCTGAACCGCGCCGGGTTCACTATCAGACACTTCCTGCGCCGGCCCCAGCACGCCCAGCTCCCTGCGCCACCTCCTCAGGGCAGGACCTTTGTCCCAACAGATCCCACCCTGCCAGCTGGGGTGGAGTCAAATGCCCACAGGCTCCTGGACCTTGAACTTCATGGGCCATCCCATCCCCCACACACCTCCCCCTCCCTTCCAGGGTCCTCAACTCAGGAAACAGAGTCACATCCTCCCCTTCTTTCTAACAAAGAAGGAAGTGGCGATGACCGTGCAGCTGGTGGCCGGGCAGGCCAATGTCCGTCCCTGGTTACTCCCCGTAGGCAAATGAGCAGAAACTCTGACCATCCAAAGTCAGGGCCAGGAGGGCGCGTTGCCCCAGCAACGGGCCTGCAGAAGCCCTGGCAACTCTCAACTCTCCATTATTCAACTTCATTACTCAGTCTGTGCACCCAGCCTTCCCCTCCTCTTCCCAGAGGACCACACAGAAGACAGGAGGACTTTCCAAATCCAATCCTTCCTCAGCGCAGGCTTCTGAGACCAATCAGGGTTTGCGACCCTCTGTGTGCAGTGGGCACCAGGCACCCCACTCTGGAGAACAGAGGCAGGCCCAGCAGCTGGCCCACTGCTGCCTTCCTGCCCGCTCTGGTCATCACAGGACGCTCTGACTTCTGGGATCCGTGGGGCATCCAGACGCAGCCGGACTGCCCCGGCTCTCACAGGACACATTGGTTCATAAAAGCCAGGGGAGAGGCACTTCATGCTGGGACCTGAGGCCCGTCCACTACTGCAGGCCTGTGTGCCTCACATCCCAAGAACACGAGTCACCTATGAAAACCACAGCCGTCCAGAAAATTCCACGTCCTTGCTACCTTGAGAAAGCCTTCTTTATCTGGTTCTTTGGGGTCTCAAGCCAACATCAGCCCCTCACAGGCCTCCGGGGCACTCTGTAGGCAGCCTAACCCCCAGGGATGCAGACAGGACCCCCGCACGGCAGGTGCCCCAGAGACTGCAGCCCACGGGCAGGCGCGCGCCCTAGTCGGGCCACTCAGGAGGCTGAGGCAGGAGGGCGCCTGAGCCCGGGAACTCGGGGACAGTCTGAGGCCCCAGAGACCCTGTTTCAAAAACAACAACGGACTGGAATGAATTTGGAGAGGACGTCATAATTGTTGAAAGGGACAAAAGGGAACTGAAATGACTTCTGGTGGGGACCATGACGACCACAGGAGGAAGGGATGGCAGAGAAGGGCGGCTGCCACTTAAAGACTCATAGGAGACTTGACTCCGGGATGGACACAGGCAGGGTTAGGTCCTCCGGTGCACAGCCGGGGGAGTGGCCACTGCAGCTTACTTGGGAGCACTCAGGAGACCCAGTGGAGGTGACAGGGGCTGCCCTCAGGACACTGGGCTTGGAGAGTCTGGCTGGGTGAGAAGCTTGGGGGAGGGCAAAGTGCATGGGGGACACGCCCCCTGCGGTGGGTCACAGGCACCTTCAGTGGACACCTCAGACTGCAAGGTGGTACCAGACCGTGGTGTGCGGTGTGCTCTGCAGCGTGGCCGTCTAGTACCAGGGCTGACCTGTGCATTTTATGCCCTGGGCCTCCTCTGCTTCACCACCTCTGAGCTTTGGAGCTAAATATGGGACACAAGTATAGCAAACCCCGGGAGGAGGAATGTTTGGGGGACACACCTCCCCTGGGAGTAAATATGTCACCTGTATCCCCGGGGCACATCACTAGGAATTCCCGTGTTCCCGGAGAGAGTAATGGGGCCACATGCATCCCAAGGGGTCCACTAGCCAGGGAGGCCCGGGAAGAGCTTTCAGGGGAGAATCAGGCTAGGGTGGCTGAGGGGAGTCACTCTGCACCCCCGATGGACAGTTCCTTCCCTGAAGCCAGCCCTGGGCCCCACTGCCCTTGCGCAGCAGCCCCCTCCCATCCTGGGCAGGCACCTCCCACCTCCCACCCACCTGGAATCACACTCTAAGGCGATGCCCCAAGCACGAACCTCAGGCCCCAAACAATGGGAAGCTCAGGAATGCAGCTGTGGAGCCCTGGGGCGGCAGTTCCCTCACAGCACCGGACAGACGCCCCGAAGTTATAGTCCTCCCAACTCTAAAAAAGTTTAAAATGTAGGCGGGAGGGAGTTTTCCAAATTATTTTCTTGGGTGCACAGCATAAAATCGGGGGGGCCTCCTCAGCCCTGCTGGCGGCCTCAGGGCCTGTGGTCTGCGAGCCCCCGCGCCCCTCTCCCGCCTCCTCCAACCGGGTCACAGGCATCGCGCAAAAAAATCACAGCGGCCCCCAGCTGGTGTCCGCCGGCTCTGCGCACAGAGGCGTCCAATGCGCGCTCACGGGCCAGCCGGTCGCGCCACATGGCCGCTCGACCCGGGTGGACGCGGGGACCCACGCTTGCTGAGTCCGCCCCGAACCCACGGGGCTCCCCCAGCGGCCTCAAAGGTCTCGGGACGAGGAAGGGCCTGTCCCAGAGGTCGCGGCGGGCAGCGAACCGGGCGGAGGCGCGGGTCTGGGGACCTGGGGACCTGGGGACCGGCGGCGCACTCACCCTCCTTGGCCTTCTTCTTCCTCGCCAGCGTGCCGCCCAGCTTGCCCAGGAACGACTCGTCCTTCTTCATCCTGGGGGCGCGCGGGGCGGGCGGGCGCGGCGGCGCGGAGGACATGGGCCCAGTGCGAGCCGCCAGGTCGCCGCTCGCTCGCCGGGAGGGGCCGGGAGGGCGCGGCCACCGCCGTCCCCGCCCGCGCTGTCCCCAGCGGGTGTCCCCGCCCTGCGCCACACGGTGCCACCAAGTCCAGCTGATAAGAGCCACAGCTGGCGTGGCGGGGTGGAGGGTGGCCCGGGACCCAGCGCCCGCGCCCGGCACAGCCGCCCCTTTGTGCTGGCCCTTTGTGCGGCCAGCGCCTCCTGGAAGCCGCCGGGAAGTCCAGGCGCAGCACGCGACCGCATGCACGTGTCGTTTCGGCCAAGGAGCCTCCAGGAACGCGGCGCGTGGCGGGGGACCTTTGCGGTCAAGAACTTGGCGGGCCAGGGCTGCCAGGCACACTGTGACCTCGTACAAGTGTTGCTGGGACAGGTGTGGTGGGGGGACAGGTGTGGTGGGAGCCTGGGGTGCTCCCCCAGGGTGAAACCTGGGCCACCCTGGGGTGGAGCGCCAGGAGGGAAGAGGGAGTCACCACCGAGGCCCAGGAAAGGGGACTCTACCCCCAGAGGAGCCAGGAAAGATTCCGCAGGTGGCATCTCCACTGGTTGGGTGGGCACAGCTGACTGGCCGCCCATGGGCATGGGGACTGATGCAGGGACACAGGTAAGGAGGAGAGAAGGGAATTGCCCCGAGATGCTCATGAGTGGGAGCAGCCCAGAGCTGAGGGAGGAGGAGGAGGTAAGGCCACATCCTGCCCAGCCAAGAGGATGATGGGAGGCCCCTCACCCAGAGATAGGGGATATCAGAGGCAGGACAGGGGCAGAGCTGTCTCCACCTAAACCGTCTGGGTTTGTGGGTGGAGGTTGCTGTCTCCCTTTCTGCCTGCTCAGGGCCTGGCCACACAGTCTGCCCCTTCAATTCCATGCAGTGAGCCTTCACCCGGCCCCCACCCCCTCCTGGGAATGAGCAGAGCCTGGCCTCCTGGAGTCTGTGGCGGAGGAAAATGGTACCACCCACAGTAACACAGATGCCCAGCATGCCCATGGTGTGAGACAAGGGTGGAGCGGTGGCCAGGGGCCAGTGGGCCAGTGGGCACGGATCCCAGGAGGAGGAAGAGAGGGCCGGTACAGGACGTCCAGGGCTTGGAGATAGAAGGATTGTTAGGGAAGGGACATTTGGTCCGGGACAAGGATGAAGTGACCTTTTCCCTGCACTCAGTAAAGAAAGAGAAGGCCACCAGGCTGAGGGGAGAGAGAACAGCCAGCCAGCCCCCTTATCCTGGGGGAGCCTCCAAGATCCCCTCTGCATGTCTGAATGCGCCTCTGTATATTATCTTGCTTTCTGCAGCTTTGCCACAGAGGACCAGAATTCGTCTGCCATCCTGGGTGCCCCCTTTGCAGCACTACTATTGTGCTTAGGAGCCACAATTAAGTAAATAAGGGCCACCTGAACACCAGCAGTGTGTTACCATGATGGTCAATGCGACATGACAGTCTGCTGGGATGGTTGCCAACAGGCAGGTAGCATATAGAGCATGGATACACTGGACAAAGAGATGATTTGCAGCTCTGCCAGGAAGGAGCAGGACAGTGCCAGATCTCATCCCAGACACAATTTAAACTTACAAATTGTCTATTTCTGGAATTTTCCATTTAGTATTTTTGGACCACAGTTGACTTAAGATAACCGAAACTGGGGATCATGGAACCATAAACATGCCGGGGGGGGGGGGGATGACTGTCCAGTATTAGTATCCTCTGGCTGCCATAAAAACATGTCACAAAGGAGGCTCTGAGAGCGAATCTGTCCCACACCTCTCTCTGAACTTCTGGTGGTTTTCTCTGGTCTTTGGTGATCCTTGGCTTGTAGAAACATCTCCTGCTGAGCCTCCCCCTCCACGGGAACTTCTCTATGTGTACGTGTGTGTGACGGCATGGACCTGGAGTGTCCCCCACGGGCTCAAGTGTGGAGGCTTGGTCCCGGGTACGACAGTGTTCAGAGTTGTGTCTCTTGGGGAGTGAATGGATCATGGGGCTCTGACCCTCAGGATCCACTGATGGATTCACAAATTAATGGCGTTGTTGGGAGGTGGTGAGAACTGGAGGGGGGTGCCTAGTGGAGGAAGCTGGTCACTGGGCAGTGGCCCCTTCCTCCCTGGTTCCCAGTTTTCATGAGCTGTCCGCCTTCCTGGCCGCACCCATCACCTTCTGCCTCAATGCCTGCCTCACTCAGGCCACTGTGGACCGAAAACTTGGAAACTGTGGACTGAAATAGATCTTTTCTCCTCTAAGCTGATTTTCTGAGGTCTTTGTCACAGCGATGAAAAGCTAAGGAGGGTCCAAATTTCTGTTTTCTAGGGTCCATCCACATACCTGGGCGGCAGAGCACTGGCAGCATACACAACGCCCGGTTCCATCCCCAGTACTGCAGGTAAATTGTAAAAATAAAATAAAACACATTCTTCCCTCCTACGAGGACACGCAGGGCTTAGAGCCCACCTGGTGACTTCATCTTGATCACAGCAAAGACCCCGTTTCCAGTGGGGGGGGCAGGACTTGCACGTCTTTGGGGGGAGGTAGCTGACCTGTAAGTGGGAACCAGCTGGTGTGCACTTGGGGTGAGGAGAACAGGCTACAGAGACAGCATCTCCCCGGAGTCTGCCCTTGCACTCAGCCAGGACAGAAGCCACCACAGACACCAGCAAGGAAACGCATCAAAGCCCAGCCCCGGAGCCACCGCTGACTCAGGGACCCGACCTGGGCCAGGCACCTGCTGAGGCCACATCCTGGGGTGCAGGGAAGGGGAACACCTGGAGAACCAGGGGGCTGGGGTGAGGGAGGGAGGCTGAAGGGGCCTCACTCCTGGGGCCCAGATGTCACTAAGATGCTGGGGAAATGCACAGACTGTGAATGGGATCGCTGAGATCCTGAGGGCCTGGAGCCCGGTGGGGCCAGGCAGAGACCCCAGGGCTCTGAGTGACAGGGACACCCATCTGGCCTCGAGGAACCGGGGTCCAGAGAAGCAGAAGGGTGTGACGCACACACCCTGCCTTGGGAAGAGCAGGGACCGCCCCGCCCCACCGCCCCGGGCTGGGCCAGACCCAGGCAGAGGACCCAGCAGCAGCTCAGAAACACCTTCCAGGAAAATGGGTGGGAAAGAGCCGTCCCAGCGGCTGAGGAAGCAGGACGGTCCGGCACAGGTAGTGCCCAGTAAACGTTGGCAAGTCTGAATATTTCTTCAGTGACTCGGCGCCCAGTGAACAGGCGAAACTTCTGTTTTCATCTGGTAATTGCTGATCTGAACGTGACAGAGACAGGGCAGATCTGCCTTTAACATCCATTACAGTTTAAGGGATTTCTCTAGAAGATACCCAAACCTTGACAGTGGCCCTGGTACTCCAAGCAGGAGCGGCTACAATGTAGGGGCTCCGAGTTGCACAAGGAACTGGCTTGGGCTTTACGTGAAAGTCCAGTGTCTGGAATTCTGTAGACGAATTTGTGAAAGGATGGGATTTTTTGTTTGAGGTGTTTTGGGCACTGGGGATTGAACCCAGGGGTGCTTAACCACTGAACCACATCCCCAGACGTTTTTATTTTTTATTTTGGAACAAGGTCTCACAGAGTTGTAAGGCTGACCTTGAACGGGCAATCCTCCTGCCTCAGCCTCCCAAGTTGCTGGGTCCACAAGTAGGTGCCACAGCGAAGGAGGTTGAGAACTTTAAAAGACGCGCACAACACACGTGCACACACACAACACACACACAGACGCACGCACGCACACCATGCACATGCACACTCAGCCTGCATCCCCTGAATGTCCCCGGTGGTGCTCACTCTCAAGCCTCAAGCCACTTTAGCGGAGTGGGAAGTGTGGGGAGAAGGGACGAAGTGGAATTGATTTGCTGGTGGAGAAAGTGCTCTGTTCCCCAGGTGACACTCGCAGGCACTCTGGCTGCGCTTGGGGAAGCGTTCCAAGCCTCTCTCATCACAGTATCTAAACCAGCACAGTGTCAGTTGCCGACCTAGTGAGCTGGCAAGAGGCCACACCCCCTTGGACCCTCAGGACTGTGGCCGGGCTCCTGCCACTCACGGACCAGCCACCAGCCTTTTCTCCTCAGACGACTTCAGAGACATCAGCTAACCACAGGACCAGGGAAGTCGCATTTTTATTGATCAGTAGGTCCTTGGGGCTTTCTTTCTGCCTTCGAGGCAAATTACAAAACATATGCACTTTGTGTCCTTGAATATTTTATAGATGGGGACTGAATGAACAGCCTGGTACCAAATTATTGATCCCTAGTATTCCTCAGCGTAGAACTGGTAGGGCCCCTTAAATGATCCCTCTTCAACAATGACACCCCCAGCTGTTGGAGAAGGAGAGAAGCAGGGAGAACAAGGGCCAGGCTTATCAGGCGCTCACACCTTAGTCTGAATTTTTCACCATTCATTTGCCAAATATGTATCAGCTGCCTGCAAATCCCATGGCTTTTCTCCCCACCCCCCAATTTGACAGCAACCCTGCGGTGAAAGGAAAGAATGAAGAGGGTCTGGAGAAAGAACAGAAGTGGGGCTCCCTGGCAGGGAGTGAGCTGCTCCCCATTCTGAAGCCAGACCTCTGGCCCCTGAAGTGCACCATGAGGATGGCCCTGGGGCCTGGGAGGGAGATGGTGGCCCAGGGCAGGGGCCTGCAAGGGGTCGGTCTGTCACAACAACAGCTTTGCCACTGGGCCTGAAAGCAACTGTGGACAATACACAGAAGCAGGTGGTGTGGTGCGTACGACAGAACCCCAGTTCCATTTGTCATGAAAAGTCTGGATGTTTTTGGTCCCAAAATTAAGAATGCAGACACTTCTTCACTCACAGGCCACAGGGAACTAGGCATGGTGGATCTGGAGCAGAGCACGCAGGCTGGATTTCGTGAAGGCCCCCATAGTGAGACGAAGGATGGTACCACGCAACCCAGTGTGTGAAAGAGGAAAGGGAAGCCATGCGGGGGCCACACCTGCAGTGGTCACCCCAGTGACCCGGGAGGCTGAGGCAGGAAGGTCGAAAATCCCAGCAACTCACAACTAGGTGAGACCCTGTCTCAAAACTGAATTTAAAAAGGCGGGTGCTGGGGTGTGGCTCACGGTAGAGCACTTGCCTGGCATGCGCCTGGTTCCTTCCCCAGCAGTGTGGCCCCTGGACTGAAGGCATTTTTCAACACTGCTCCCCACAGCAGGGTGGCAGCTGGGCCTCCTCTTGTAACTTACTCAGGAAGCTCCTGCATGGGGGTGGGAGGTGAGCCCCAGGGGCCCTGCCTGCCACAGCTGGGGACAAGAGCCACCAAGCATGCACCTTTGATTACAGAAACTACTTCGGGGCGCTGCAGGACACCTGGGCAGAGAGCAGGTGGCTCTGACCGGCAGGGATCCACCCAAGACAGGTGTGCAGCAGAGGCGAGCCGAGCCTCCACCCACAGCTTACACACTCCTCACTCACCACGCACCGGAGCAGCCTCCGTGTGCCAGGGATGCTGGGCCTTGGGGACACCTGGGAACCACCTGCCAAGACCTGCTCCACGGCTCCCAGGCAGAGAACCCTCCCCTGCCACATGTCCCTCCCCCGTGCCCGTGGACACACACGTCTCACACAGCCCTTCCTGGAAGCCGACTCTTGGCCTTCAGATACCCTGTCCAGGGAACACGGCTGGCTTGGATTCTGCTTTTTCACTGCCAGTATCAAAAACAACACGTGAATGTTTATGTAGAGCCAAAAAGACTGATTTCGAAACCAATTAGAATCATCTTGATTGAGAAAATGATGGCTCAGACAGGCACAGGTGATCAGCCATTCAACTGGCACATTTGCATCCAGGCAGGGTCACAACTCAGGGTACAATCTGCTCCCCACAGAGCCACCTTGCTCCCCACAGAGCCACCACTCTGATTACCCACATAGTCGGGGGAGGGGCAGCAAATCCTGCAAATCCTGCTCTTAAATCAGGAACGGATCGGATCGGGCAGCTCCATACAGGGAATCGTCCTAAGGCTGCCAACCTCCAAATTTGCAGGAACCAATGAGATGCACGGCTTGGAAAGGCTGCTCAGACATCAGTGATATTTAAATATTCATTATAAAGAGCTATTAAAATACAGAGCTCAATTTTTTTTCAAGCAACACCCCGGCAGATGGGCCTCCGGTGACGGAGAACATGCTGGGAAGTGTCATCAAGGTCAGCCAGGACAAGCCACAAACACACACCCGACTCTGCACCAGAATTGCTCCCTGTGATGTGGAGAATGCAACTCCAGGCCCTGTCTACAGGCGGGTCTGAGGAGCCACAGACGCCTGTCTCCAAGGCAGAACAACGTCCCCGACAGACCAGGGATGACAGGGCTTGGGCATCCATGCAGCCCTGACCCGGGTCACAACCTGGATGCACTTGAAGACCCACCCAAAGGACCCACGTGGTTTGATGCTGCTTATGTGAGGTCCCTAGAGAAGTCAGATCCCCAGTGACAAGAGCAGGATGGAGGGTGACCACCCAATGGTGTGAATGGACTTGATGACCTCAAACAATATATGCTGGGTCACAATGGTGCCCTGGAGGCTTTCCCTTCCCCCCTTTCTTCCTCCCCCTGCATTTCCCTGTGCTTCTGGGGACAGAAGCAGGGCCCCCACCCCATCAGAACGCCTTACACAGGGACCGTCTACAGGGCCCCTCACAGCATTCCTCAAAACGGTCAATGCCATCAAGAATAGGAACTTGAGAGAGGCGGCCGCCGTCCAGCAGAGCCCGAGGAGATGTGATGACTGAGTGTTGGGGGATCCTGGGACAGGAAAGGACAACTAAGGGAATCGGAAGCTGGGCTCTGGTCAGTGACCGTGCACCGAAACTGGACATGCACACGTGCCTAGGGACAGTCTGTTCTGTGGCACAGGGGACTGAACCAGGACCCAGCCTGCAGGCAGGTGCTCTGCCACCTCAGCCGCAGCCCAGCCCTTCCCAGGGACATAGAGTGTTAACAGAAGAGAGTGGGGCGCGGGGGTCCCCGCGTGGTAGTCCCGCCTCCCCTGGGCTGGGGCGAGGCTCAGTGGTAGAGACTGACCTTGCTAGCAAGAGGCCCCGGGTTTCACCCCAACACTGCAAAAAAAAAAAACCCCACAACAACAAAAGCAACTCTAACAGCATACCAAAACGTGGATTAGAGAAGTCACCTCATTGATTTTTAAAGAGCTACCGTTCCTTTCCCATTTTTATTGCACAAATAAAGATTTCAGCGTCTTTGAGGCTCATTAGAAGGGCAGTGGGGACGTGCTGGAGCCCAGCAGGCCCGAGGAGCCCTTTCCAACCAGGCCTCCATTTTCAGACTGTTTTGGACCAATGGCTCCTCATTTCCCTTGGGGGTCATGGCAGCACTGACCCCTTGCCGGTGCTGGCCTGGCCTGGAAGACGGAAGCTGAGGGGAGCCCCAGAGAGTGCTCTTGAAGCTGGGCGGGGGGTCCTGGATGCCGAGACCCTAAGCGCCTCCGCACGAGCACCACTAGGTGTCCTTGCTCTGCTCCGTAGGGTCACCTTCTTCTCCTTGGCACTCACACAGCTGGAATGTTGTTGGGAGAGCGATGCAGGGAGGGCCCTTTCCTAGGCACTCAGACCCGAGGGCAGGGGAGGACCACCCACCCACAGGAGGGGAGGAGACCAAGCCACAAAAACAGGCGGACATTGGAGAGACTGTGGGGAAGGGGCCTCAGGGGAGGGGGTGCACTGAAAGGACCTGCAGACAGGGTGCTGAGGGGTCTTTAGGGCTAAATAGGAGCCAGATTTCCTCTGGAATCAGGAGGCAGCCAGCTCTGTGGGGCCCAGCCCTGTGCTGTGGAAAAAATGAATGAACAAAGGACCAGCAGGGGACTCGGGGCAGGGGCGCATGCTCCTCCCGCCCCAAGATAAGGTTTCCTGTTCCCAGCCCGGAAGAGCAGGGAGGGGGCTGTTTTCCAACAGCAGGAAACTCTGAGGCCCTGGTCTGGGGCCGTGGAAGCCAGCGGAGGCTCCAGGGTCAGGCTCAGGAAGCCCAGTCCTGGGGGGCTGCGCAGCTGGCTCCCCACAAGGCCCAGCTCATCCCGCTGGTTTGACCTTGGTGATGAGCCACACTTGACCCTCACGCAGCCCAGCAGCATCTCAGGATGCTGTCCTGTTTGACCTCAGTGCTTCTCCTGGTAGGGCAGTGTGCCAATTTTCACGCCCAAGTCCAACATCAAGGCCACAGCACCGTCTCTTTATTATGTTCTAATGTGTCCAGCCGCAGCTCAGCCCACTTAGTATTTCAGGGAAATTACATTCGGAGGAGCGGTAATTTCTGGGTATGATAATAAGATCGAAGCAATTGTATTTGGGTCTCTGACTCAATATGAGGAGGTCACCTTCTATTTCCCAGTGACGGATGGTTCCAGGCCTGCTATTATCTCAACCAGACGAAAGCGGAGTGTTTTAATTGACCGGCACATCCATGTAGTGATCAGCGTAGGCACGGCTTCCTCCATCTGACAAGATTGATTGATTGGAGGGGGCAGGGATGTGAGGCTGTAATTTTCTCAGTTGGTCAAATTCATAGAATGTACTTTCTTTTCAAAAATGATTACTATTTATTTTTCTAGGAAGATAATGCTGCATCTCCTTTGGCATGAGCATCCTTTGTTCTTAAAAGTTATCTAATGACTTGGCAGAGGAATCCAGTCATTTACTTGTCAGTGAAATGCCACAAATAAGGCCACAGCCCTGGCATGAGACAAGCTGCCGTGACATCACCAGCCAGCTTGTTCCCAGGCAAGGCGCGGCTCAGGCTGAAACACGGTCGGTAGGTGTGACCCAGGAAAGTAGCCTTGAGGTGGCCACCCCGGGTTCCCTTCTCAATCAGAAATCGACGCTGTAAATGGGAAAACCGCCATTTATTCCAAGTCTGATGCTGCTCTTCAGTCTCTCAGGGTTTACAAACCTTTCTCCTTCAAACTACAGCCATTATCTGGATTGTCTCTCCTGGGTCAGAGGCATATCCCTGCCCAGCACTGCCCCCTCCGACCAGGCACTCCGGCTCTGAGCTAGCCCCCGGGTGCCAGGCACTCTGCCACGCCTCCTGCTACCCGGTTTCACAGAACTGGATTTGTACCTGACAACAAAAGGAGGGCTACTTCCCAGCTCCGCCCTCTGCCCAGGGGCGTCCTCCTCACTCAGGTCCACACCACTTTTACCTGTGCTCTCTGAATGACTATCACAAATAGCAGAGACCACGTGGGGAGGACCCCAAAGCCTCCGAGAATTTGCTTTGGACAATGATAGATCAGTGAGTCCCAGAGGGTCGTGCAGACCCCAGGGACCCTGACCCTTCCAGGAGTTTCATAAGGCCAGTACTGTTTGTAGTGCAGACTGAACTCAGGGCGAGGCGTGCTGGGCCAGCACTCCCCAGAGCTCACTGGGTGGACAAGCCCCTCGGGACGCAGAAGCATGTGCCCTAGCACCCAGCGACTGTTGGACACCACCTGCCTCGACCCCACGCGCCAGTGACACAGAGAGCCGCATTACGTAACAATGAAGCAGTGAGGAGGACCGAGCCCCTGCACCTCTCTCCTCCACACCCCTGCGCCCCAGACCCCTTGGCCTCCAGGAAAGCCCTGGGGCTGCTCCCAGGCAGAGCCCATTTTTGCCTGGAAGGGCTCCTGGCACGCTGGTATCCAGATGTGGGCATCTGGCAGATGTTTCCTTAGGAACAAGTTAAGGGAACTTCAAGGAAAGCAACACTGCATTTGATGCCCATGATGAAAAGAGCCCGCAGGCAAAAATCGGTATTTGAGGAAATTCGTACCTACCTCCGAGAGCCTGGCGGTGTCCACCGACTCTGATGCAATCAGCGTTGAGACTAACGAACGTGATCTTTGTATTTGCATCATCGTGACATATGTCAGCATTTGGGAGGTTTGAATAATTCAGGGAACCAGTACTTCCCAAAGGACCACGGTGTGATGTCACAAAGCCATGCCTGAGTGTCAGCTCCTGGCAGTGCCAGATGGCCCCGCATCTCACAAGAGTGGACGTGGAGAGGTCCTGGGTGGGGCTGCAGATGCCACTTTGCAATTAACTTTTAAAAAGTGTCACTGTGGAGGCCGGGGGTGGCCCTGTGGAAAGCACTTGCCTGGCGTGTGGAGATCCTGGGATCCACCCGGCACTTCGGGGAAACGGGATTAAAGAAGAGAGGAGGGGTATAGTATCACTGCCTGAGCTTCATGAACTCCAAGAATATTCAGTTCTCTACAAAGGCTATTAAAACATCCTCTTGCCAGGTGCAGGGGCACACGCCTGGGATCCCAGTGGCTCGGGAGGACGAGGCAAGAGGATCACGAGTTCAAAGCCACCCACAGCAACTTAGCGAGACCCTGTCTCTAAACAAGATATAAAAGGGCTGGGTGGGGCCGGGGCCGAGGCCGGGGCTCAGTGGTAGAGCACTCGCCTAGCGCATGCAAGGCCCTGGGTTCTATCCTCAGCACCACATGAAAATAAATAAAATAAAGGTATTGGGTCCATCTACAACTAAAAAAATATTTTTTTTAAAAAAAAAAGGACTGGGAATGTGGCTCAGAGCTTAGGGCCCTGGGTTCAATCCCTGGTTCCAAGAACAACAACAAAAATCCTCCTCTTTCAAGTACTATGTATGTGAGAGTTTGTTATTTTTAAATGAATTAGTATTTTAATATTTTTGAAATTTCTCAGTTTTAATTTCTAACATCAACCCATAGACAGAAGCTCTTTGGGGGGCTTCAATAATGCTGGACAGTGCTAATGGGGTACTGCGCTGTGAGCTTGAGAAACGCTGGTACTCACGATGATCTGATGAAATCAGCAGAAAAAAAGGGAGGGACACAAAGAAACGTCCGCATTGTCACTGTCCCTGGGGTCCAGATCTGGGTGCTGTAACTGTGCTTTAAGGAGCCACCCGTGTGCGGTAGTGCTGGGGGCCACTGGTCACCTTTACGTTTTGTGAGTGGGGCTGACAGCGTGGGAGAGCCAACCTGGGCCCAGGCCATGCTGCACCCCAGACCTGCCCTGGAGCACCTGCCACTGACCTGTGCTCAGAGGCTCCAACAGAACCGCGGAACGCTGTGGACGCCAGAGAACAACGAGGAGCAGAGCAGAGCCCTCCCCGCGGCCTGGCCATGGAGCAGAGAGCGCCCGCTCGAGTCACAGCTGCTGAGTGACAGGCTGGGCTCCGAGTCCAGTCCAGACCAGAGAGTGCCTGCAGCTGCCTCCCTGGGTGGACGTCCCCAGCAAGCCCCAGAAGGTCCTGGGTAGTATTCCCTGGAGGGTGGACTCACAGAGCTGAAGAGACTGGACCTGGTCAACAGCCTCCGGGGGAAGAGCCAGGACCCGACCTGGCCCCCCAGGAACATGCTCAGAGGCCTCCCCACCGTCTGGGTGAATGAGCCAAAGGCCACACTGTGACTTGTATATGTCCCCCGAAGATGGGGCCTTAGGCTTGGGCCCTACCGTGGCACTCCTGAGGGGTGGTGGGAGCTGTAAGGTAGGCCTAGTAGGAGGTCTTTAGGCCACTGGAGTGTGCCCTCAAGGGCACCGCAGCCCCAGCCCCTTCCCCTCCTCTCTGCTTCCTGGCCACGAGGGGAGAGAGCGGTCTACCTGCCACACACACCAGCCCCGAGGTGCTGCCACAGGCCCAAAGCAATGCAGCCAACCGAGCATGGGTGGAAACCTGTCCAACCGTGAGCCAGGCCAGCCTGCTCTCCCCAGGTCGGACACCTCAGCCAACTGTTAGAGCAACAGGAAGCTGACCGGGGCTCCTGGGAGCTGGGCCACAGCACCAGGAACGCCCGTGCCCAGTCCAGCCCACCCTGGTAGGAACCGGGCCCCTGTCTGTCGGAGCCCTGTTTCGCTGGGAGTCCTCGTGTGAGGCAGCCCCACCGTCTGTCATCAACAGTCAGCGGAGCTCGTCCCTGGGGGCCTCTTCCCCTGTGCCCTGTGGCATCTGGAGGCGGGCACCCGTCTCAAAGGAAGCTTGTCTGGTGTTTAAAAACAGAAACTGAGGAGCTGCTGGCCTGAGTGGCGTGGAAGGAGGGTCCTGAGGGAAGCGCTGGGGGTTGACCAAGGGAGTGGTCCTGTGTCCTGGTAACCACAGCACTGGGCACAACAGTGTGCTCCCAGGTGGGATGGCGGGCTGCAGACAGCACGTGGGACACGGGAGGTGCCTGGCACCACTGCAGGACACCCCCAGCTGGTGATGTCGAGGACTCCACCTGGCTCCCAGGTGTCATGAAAACCAGTCTCCTGGTGACGGGGGAAAAGGGCTGACCCAGCTGGTCCCTAACAAGAAACGCAGACTTCGCCATCAGAACCTGCAGGTGGCCTCGTGGTCTGCCCCTCGCAGAGTAGAGCAAAAGGTTAACTGAACCAACGTCAAACTCTGGTCCGGTGCAGAACTTTCAGGTCTTTAGAGAAGACGCAGAGGAGGACACTGTCCTGTCCATCATTTGTCTTCTCTGCCAGCTCCTAAAGCAGCTGCAGAGCATCTCTTTCCCCAGGAACTCGCCTGGTTTTGGTCTCTTGGTGGATGCGCTTCCTGAGCTGCCCCTGGCTGGATGCTCTGCTCTGCCACCTGATCCCACCTGAGAATGACGAGGACACACCTCTCTACCCAGGGTCCCAGCTGTCACCTCACCTCCTAAAGGCATGGCCTGTGGAGTCAGCCTGCAAGTTGAATGCTGTGGCCCTGCTGGTGACAGCAGGGGCCCAGGTGCTTAATTAAGAAGCTGGTTTCAGCCCAGGGCGCCGTCCCTGCCTGTCTACACCCAGGCCTTCACAGCTGGCTGCAGCTTGGTCCTCCACTGACATGGGAGGTGGACCCTCAGAGGTCAGTGTCCACAGTATGTACTGCGCAGCTCTTGCTGCTCTTGACACATGGCTTTCCCGTTTCCCTAAAGGCTGAATGTGAAATGAAACAATAAGCTGTTTGTGGAAGAAGGCTGCCTGCCCCACGCCCCCAACTGTCAAAAGAAAGGTGACATTTTTATTCTGGTCAAGGCCCTTTTCAGTCATACAGAAGGTGAGGATGGGCAGTCCCGGGCCATCAGGGGTCCGAGAGCTTGGCCCACAGATGATGCAGGTCCCTAGGCTCAGGCTGCTACCAAAATCCCTAGGTCACTTGGCAGAAGCATAAATAAGAGGTCACAGGGAGGATAGAAGTGACGGGGACTCAGTCCCGGCTTTCCAAAAGGAAAGCATTCCAGATGCAGGGCATCACCTGCACCCTGGACATCTGTATGTCACCCTTTACTGGAGACTTTGAAGGAGGTCTGACTTAAAACACAAAACCACACATCATTCTCCACATCACTAGGAGTTTCCCCCAAATGTTACCTTGAGAGACACCAATTGTGCTAAGCAGAATAACGCTCCAGAAGCTGCCGCGTCCTGGTCCTTGGAACACATGACAGCCAGCCCTCCTGGCTGGGCACCGGGTTCAACCGACTGTGATCAGAAACAGGGCAAAAGCTGCATCTGTCCTGAACACGTAGAGACTTTTCTTTTCGACGTCATTCCTTAAATAATTCTGTGTGACAACTGTTGACAGAGCGTGTGCCTGCGTTAGGCATCCTGGGTCACCCAGAGATGAGGCAGGGCACATGAAGGATGAAGGACATGCACGGGTCCTTGCAAACACTACACTGGGTTACAAGGGACTCTGATGTCCAGAGGAGGCTGGGAGCCAATCCCCAGTGGACATGAGGGACAATGACAGCATGTTGTGTGATGTGGCCAGGGAGAAGCCCGGTGGCAGAGTCAAAGGCACTAACCAGCTGACCTTCAGCAAGATCACCTAGTTGTTCAGTGGCCAGAGGCATCACAAGGGCCCAGGGAAGGGGGCAGAGAGGCAGGAGGGGCAGAGACAGGGAGCTGCCGGCTGGGGGCGCAGGCAGGGCCACCAGAGGAAGGGGCAGGCCCTGGAAACGGGAGGAGGCCAGACAATGGGTTCCGAGTGTGTGGGAGGTGGGAGGCTGCTGCGGCCTTGACCTGAGCCCAGGTGAGCCCTCGGGCCCTGACCTCCCTGCAGGACGAGGCGCTGTGTTGTTTGACCACAGGTGTGTGAAGACCCACGGGAGCAGCCACAGGAAACAACTCGATACCCAGGCTGCTGCCCTCTGTCTACAGACAGCACATCCTCCCTCCACCTCACGGCCCCAACATCAGGCAGTATGACTGTCTCCCGTGTCACCCGCCAGCACTGTGCACCACGTACCCACTAACGTGACCACCTCTGGCTTCAACCAGCTGCCCGCTCTCTCTCTGGAGTGCTGGACGTCCCCTGGGGCCAAGGGTCCTCCCCGCTCTCTAGCTCTGCTGATGCATCTATATGCAGGCTCCAATAGTGGCCCTGGGCGGAGGAGGACAGAGGTGGGGGAACCCAGGTCTAGGGGATCCAGGTGGAAGGACACAGGGCATCCTTAGGAAAGGGTGGCGCAGGTCACGAGGTGGTGAAAACAAACTAGAGTCACCATGCAGCTGTTTGTCTTTAAAATTTATTGGCATGGTTTTCCAGCAGAGCCGTGGCCCAAGACCCTCGACTGTCCCCCTGAGAAGGCGTGTGGCACGGGTGACTCCAGTGGCCTGTGTCCCCAAGGTACTCTGGAGGGTGCGCCAGCTACAGGAACCGTATCCCAGCTCCAAACTGCACACCGTCACATATCCTGCAAAAGAGGAAGCGATCATCGCAGCAGCCCTGCTAGGCCTGACCCTAGGCGTGGCTCTCAGCAGCACCCGGGCACCCTGCTTTCCACAGACCTCCTCCCTGCCTGCCAGCCAGGACCCCCTCCCCCAACCCCGCCAGGCCCTGCTTCCTCCCTGGCCAGATCCAGAATCAGCCTCTAGAGGACGAAGGGAAAGAGGACAGGAACCCTCCACCACTCCCTCCTTGCCTCCCGACCTTCCCCAGGGGCAAGAACAGGGTGAGGTGGGGTGGGAGGGGAGACAGGGCACAGGACCCAGGACAGGCCCAGACCACAAGACCAGGTCCCAGGGTCACAGCCTCACAGGTGGAGCTGGGCCTCCTCCTGGACCTGCTCCAACCCAGGATGGGACGGATGCAAAGGGTCACATCATGTGCCATGTCTGTCACGCCGGCCACAAGCTGGCACTCTGCAGGTGATGCTCGTGCTGCTGGCATTAGGAGCGCCACCCTCCTGACGGGGCAAGGGTGCTGCCCACCACCAGCAGCAGCCACTAACCAGAAGTCCCTGCGTGAGCAACAGCCAACCCCACCCACGGGCTGGAAAGGCAAAGAGCACAGCCGAAACCTGCGCGGCCCTGGAACCACCTGGCCGCCTGCGGGCCCGAGAGCCGCGCCGGGCTCCACGCCACCAGTGTAGATGCAGCCCTCGCCAAGGCCACTGCAAAGAGAGTCGCACACAACTAGCAGGCACGAGCCAAGCCTGGCCTCCTCACCCGGGAGAGGGCGGCGTCCAGCACGGGCTCACTCCAGCCACAGACCACTGTGCTGGGGCAGTGCAGACCACCCAGTCACCAAAAAAACACCCCGAAGGTCACACCAGGCCATGCCCAGCCGCGGCACCCTCAGGATGGCCTCCTGAGCCTGCTCCTCCTGCTCCAGGCCAGGTGTGGCCGCCTCTACCTCTCCCCACTGCCACCACCACTGTCCTGTGCAGCCCCCACAGCCTCTCCTGCCTCCGCCCCACACACAGCACCAGCACCCCAGCCTCGGCAAGGTCACACTGAAGGTGCCCGCCGGCTCCAACCACTGGTGGCTTGTGTTCAGTCCCGCCATGTGCCAGGGCATCTTCAATGGCTGCCACTCAAACCCCAGGCACTGCTCTAGGCTCCAGGAATTCAGCAATGAAAATGAAGTTGAGGTCCAGACTCGGAGACCTTGTGAACCCCCGGGGACACGCCATGTGGCTAGAAGGCAGAGGGACGTCAAGCTCAGGCTCCTTGGTGTGGCCCCTGCCCCTACTGCACAAGTGCCCGTGTCCAGCCACGCCACACACTGGCACATCTTGGCCCTGCTCTCCAGCCAGAGCCCTTCCTGGCCCATTGTCCCTCAGGAAGGTCCGGATCAGCTCCCGCTGCGCAGGGCCTCTTACTGCCCCTCCACACACCCTGGGATGGTCTCTTTCCCCACGGCTAGCCATGATTGCGTTCCCAGGTGGGCACCTGTGTGTCACCCAGCTCCAGAGACTGTGCTCTGAAGACACCCCAGAGACTGCAGTGCCCCAGGCAGCTCCGGAAACTACGGGTACCCGCAGGCCACCACGCACACTGTTCCCATCCGCCAGCTGCCCAGGTTTAGAATGACCTCCCGCGGGCAGCACCTGCCCAACCTCACAGCATTCTAATTCGGATGGACAACTTCACCCTGAGCCACAGCGGGGTCAATGGGGAAGGGGACTACACACTCAAGGATGCTGGACGGTACTCCCGGCCCATGATAGACACAGCCGCCACCCACCCAGGTCAAGGTTCCCCTGCACTGGCCTACGGACACCGGCGCTGTCTCCTGGGAGCCCACATTTGGAATCAGTCTCTGAAACATCTTTCTCAAGTCGTTCCAGGGCAAGGGGACTGAGGGCTGCAGGGCCCGCAGCCAACCCCAGCAGGGCGGATGGTGTGCTCCCAGAGCCGCGGCTGCTGAGGCATGCTGACACCCAGTGGCCTCCGTCGGTACTGCAGGGTGGTGGCTGCCGGAGCTCCCAGACCCTGCTGTCCCCAGGCTCCTGGGGGACCTCCAGGCGGTGCCAGGGCATATCACCTGAAATGCGCTCCCCCATACCTCTATTCTGACGGCCTTTGCAGCACTGAGGAAGGAACCGGGCCGTGTGTGCTGGCCACACTCCAGCCTCTTGGCTCCAGTGCCCTGTCACAGCACTTTCAGCACCACCTGCAGAGTGTCACACACAGGGACTGCTAGTGCAGGGGGGCCGAGGTCCCCATCTGCAGTGGGAACAGTCTCTGGAAAGCAGCGTGGACAGGCGTGGGGAACCTGCTCACCGCTGCCGGGGCTCCACCAGGCTCCAGCCCTTCCCTCGCTCTGCACCGAGTTGCACGTCACAAACAGCACACAGCGGAACCCGGGGTGACATGGGAGGAAGGGGAAGCACCTCCTGAAGGACACAGGGAAGACCTGGCGTGGTGGGCACACCAGCAGCAGCAGCAGCAGCAGCAGCCGCCACAGGAAGAACCACTACCTTCTCCAGCCACATCCTCAGACCAGGGTCCTCTGCACGCACGCACGCACTCTACAAGGGTCCACAATCGTTACTGTCCACTCTCCAGGAGAGACAGAGAGGTTAAGTCACTCACCTCAGGTCACACAGCCATACCAAGGAGCCCAGCCCGGTTGCAGAGCACACATGGGCACAGCCTATACAACTAAACCCTTTGCAGCTTTAGCTTGTGCTGGAACAGGGAGGTGGGGAGCAGAGAGACTGGGGGTCCATGGAGCAGCCGAGGCAGTCTGCAGGTGCTGGCAGCGCCCCGGACACAGCGCAGAGGCCGAGCCAGCCCTTCAGCGAGGGGAGGCGCTCGCCCTCTCCCACTCAGTAGGAACTATCAGGAATGTGGGTGGCAGGTGCTCAACTGCGCCCGAGCATCGAGGCTGGGGAAGAGCTGCTAGTGGGCGGTCCCCACAGCACCATCCCCACAACGCTGCAGGAAGAGCACAGGAGTAAACAATGCCACATGTCCCTGCGTCAGGCGGTGGCACTGAGATGACACCACCGCTCAAGGGCAGCATAAGCAAGACCAAAAATGAAGAGAAAAAAATGAAGCCAGAGTACTGCACGGCCACACCCAAAATAACAGGAACACGCCCAGACGCTGACAGAGCGCGTGTCCTCAGTTCCTATGCTGAGGTCCTGGCCCACAGTGTGACCGTGATTGGAGGAGGGTCCCCTGGTGGGGCTCCAGCCCATTCATGACACCAGCGCTCTGGCTCGCTCCCTCCTGATGAGGACGTGATGGGAAGGCGGCCCTCTGCAAGCCAAGAAGAGAGCCCTCGCCAGGAACCCACTCTGCCAGCACCCGATCTTGGACCTCGGCTCTGCAGCCATGACATGTCTGTCTGCTGTCGAAGCCACCCTCCCTACGGTGTGGCGGTGGCAGCCTGAGCCGCCCAATGCACACCACTGTGCCAATACTCCTGCATTTCCTGAAACTCCAGTAATGCCAGACGTGGGCCTGACCTCCACAACTGCGCGTGACCTTCGAGCACATCTGTCCACAGACCCTGCCATCCGCAGCCAAACGACAAGAAAAAAAGTTCCTAGAAAGCAGAACATGAATTTCCCACGGCCGAGTCCTATGCTGAACTCCCTGCGAGCCCTGGACTGGGTGCTACATCACCCAGGAGGGCTGGGGCCCCGAGGGCATGCGCACACGCTGCCCGAACACCTGCCCAAACACCGCACAGTGCACACAGGCCTGGCGCATGTGGGGTTTGTCTCCACGGGGGTCCTGGAACCAATTTATGGCAGAAACCAAGGGATAACTACTTGGCAATCTTTCCTACAGAAAAGAAGCACCAGAGAAAGGCCAGATGGCAGGTCCCTGGACCAGAAGAAGGCCCCAGGACTGTCCTTCTCTAGAGGCCTCAAGCCCCGCCTGCAAAGCCAGAACCAGCAACGCCACCTTGTGTTCAGCAAGCAGAACCAGTAATGCCCGGCCAGAGGAGCGCGCTCCCACGGCCCTGGGCCAACAGGCACGGAGCACCTAAGTGGGGCTGAGCACCTCCAAACTGGAAGAGAGACCAACGGGAGGAAAATCCATGAATTCTTCTATTCTTTGGCTAAGTATTTGATTTCTCCGAAAATCTTTGCTCTTAAAAGATACTGATATGATTAACCACACCCAAAAATACGGACCCCAGAGAGGCACGCGGCTGTGGGCGCCCTGCACGCACCTGTCACCCCGCTGCACTCCCATGGGGATGCAGTAGTTGAGCTCTAGGCGAGCGATGTTGCCAAGCCTGAGGACGAGGCCCGCTCCGTACGACCAGCGGATGCACTCGGCCAGCTTGCGAATGTGGGCTCTGGGACCGTCCCCTGAAAGAGAGAGGACATGTGACAACAACCTGTATGGGGTCATGTCAGAAGTGTCCACAGACAAGCCTTGCTGCTCGCTATCCTCCTCCTCTGCCCTGTGGTCATTTCAAAGCCAGCCGCGAGAGCCTGGGCCACCGCTGCTCTCAGTGCCGGAAGCCAGGCTTCTCACTCAGCTTGCCCAGCCCCAGCCCCTGGCCACCCGGGAAGCCCTACTCCAGGCCCCGGCTGAGAGCCGCGTCTCCACAGGGCTTTCCAGGTAGGTCCCCTGGACGTATGTGTCTGCTGTGAGCCTGTCCTGGACTGCACTCCCCAGGAACAGGACGGTCCCTGTGCAGCTCTGGGGCTCTGACGTCTATGCTCACCCGTGCTCCGGACGTGTGTGTTGAAGAATCGAGAACAGAGCTTATTCTTTGTTAGACAGGATGACTGTATTTCTCGAATGATTTGTTCATTTGATCAACAGCTTTTTTCTGGGCACTGTATTAGGTGTAGTTGGATTTTTACTAAGAAAAGCTGGGTTCCTAAATTTAAATACCATATAATCTAAAAAGACAGCCACCTATTTGTGCGCTGGGGTCTTGAACACGGAAACCGCAGTCCCGCGCAGCTCACGGGAATGCATCTTACCGTAGTTGAGGTTGCAGAGGTTTCCCGCGTTCAGGAAAAAGTGGGTTCTGAAAAGTTCTCCGAAGCCGCCCTGGCCTGGCCGGAAGGGCAACGGGGTGTACAGGTGCAGGCCGCCAGCCCAGTAGGCCTCTCCTCCCAGGTAGTCCCCTGCGAAGGGCAGAACAGGAGCAGCTGACAAACCAACACTGCACTGCCACGTCACGGGCCACTGCCACGTCACGGGCCACTGCCACGTCACGGGCCAGTGCCGTTCACCCTCAGGTTCCCAGCCACTGGCCCCCACTCCTGCTGAGGCCTCTTTTCTCCTGGTTTTACAATTTGATTTAACTGGGGGGAGGGGGAGCAGTAGAGTTCAAGAAAGAAAGCACTAGGTCATGTTCGCCATCTGTGAATGTAAGGGACCAGAGAGGGCCTGCGGACCTCACTGCACACACACCTCCTCCCAGCAATCCAAACACCAACCTTCCTGCCGTTTCTGGAAACAGCTGCAGAGTCTGTCCAAAGGCATGGAGCCCGCCCCAGGGGACAGGCTGCTAGTCAGCGGTTCAGATCACCTGCACTTTTATTTTTTTTTGGACAAAGGTTACTTTTCCCTAAACCTGACTACTCAACTTTTTCCTTATTTCTAAAAAATGCTCCTACCCATTACATTTAACATTAAAGCCACCAAAATCCCTCCAACCTTGTTGTCTATACTCTTTTTTTAAAAAATTATTTTTTAGTTGTAGTTGGACACAATACCTTTTATTTTATTTTTTTTTTCATGTGGGGCTAAGGATTGAACCCAGGGCCTCACACGTGCTAGGTGAGCACTTTACCGCTGAGCCACAACCCCAGCCCCTGTATTCTTGTTACAAAATACCACTTAAAGTATCTTAGTCCCTCAAATGAGGGACCATGAAAAGGTCAACCCAAGGACGGCACTGCTTATTCGCTGTAGAGCCCTGCATCACTCTGGCCCTTTCAGCACTGAAACCAGAAGGGAAACGAGCTGCCTCCCGCTGTTCTCAGGAAGCTTTTCCTGATGAGAAGCAACCCCCCCCCCCCCCCCCCCCCCCCCGGGCTGGGTGCAGCTGCAGCAGAGCACTGGCCTTGTGCACAGGCCCAGCTCCCGCAGCATCACAGGAAAAGGGAAAGGAAAAGAGAAAAGAAATACACTCTGTAGAAAATCCCATGACCGTAGAAGAGTAGGAAAAATGGAGATCTTCTCATCCAGCTAGTAGCCTGTTCTTTCCTCCAGCAAATAATAACGTATGATTAAATGTAGCTTTACATGACCCATACGAACACACACACACACACACACACACACACACACACACACACACGAGTTCTTAGTGTAGTTTGTTTCCCAGTTTAATGTTCTTTCTCCTAATGTTTGATGTTCTTTGAAGATAAGGCTTTTATGCCTGAATTACAACGTAAATGGACCAAAACTTCCATTTCTCTCCTAGTGTCAGATGGGGTTCTAATTCCTTCACAGTGGACATTTCAGGCTTTCATTAAAGACCTTCTCCCTTCTGATGGCACCCACCACCCACGCCAACGCAGCTCCTCTACCAGCAGGCTTGGCCTACGTGGAGCACCATAGGCACAGTCCGCCTGCTTTCTGCAGGTTCCTGGGATCCGTACACCATCCCTCGGCTGGTGGCTTGCAATCCGTTCCCCGCATCTTGCTGTGAAGGCATCACCGACTGCCTGTCCCAGTGCTGATGGGCATCTGGCTATCTAGTTTCCAGTTTGGGGATATCACTGATAGTCTCCAAAAATAAAAACTTTAAGGCTCATGATACATCAAATTGCTTTAGAGAAACACCACGGTGCTGACACCCTCGCCCCAGAATCCTGTGATCCCTCGGGGACAGGCGGCAGTGGAAGAGCTTGTGTGTTACTTTCAATGCCAAGTTGGAGCCTGCTAAACTTCCCCAGAATCAGCAGGTCACACTTGCTTAGAAAAAGAATAAAATCAATCTCCAAATTGTTCTAAAAATGACACTCTAATAAAGCCCTCTGAAAACAAGTAAAAAGAGACACTCTACCCTTTAAAAAATCTCTCTTGCGCAGTCACTGCTTGTGATGGATGAAGGTGGAGCAGGCGTTGTAAAACTAAGATCAGCAGAACATTTCACAATGGGGCAGAAAGTTCACTGGGGGGATGCCAAGTCCTAACGACTCATGGTGATGCCCGACTGCAGCCCAGCGCATTTATCAAAACTAAAGAATGTGCCGTGCCAACAGTGACCCTGACCAGGCACTGTTGGTCACACCAACACTGTTCCTGGATTGTAACAAATGACCAGATACAAAGTGCTGTCACGGAGGGGCCCTCTGCTCTTTCAGCTCCATTTTTCTGTCTTAAGACTAAAAAATAAAGCCTGGGTTCCAAACCCAACAGCCCAGGAAACAAAGAATAAATTCTCTTAGTTAAAAACAATTATAGTAGTTAATAAAATGAAATCGGGGCTGGGGCTGGGGCTGGGGCTCAGCCACAGAGCGCTTTCCTAGCATGCATGAAGCACTGGGTTTGATTCTCAGCACCACATAAAAATATAAAGATATTGTGCCCATCTAAAAATAAAAAATAAATATTAAAAAAAGTTGAAATAGACATTCACTAAAAATGATAAAGTAACTCAGCGCAGTGGCCACACCTGTAAACCCAGTTACTGTGAAGTTTGAGGCAGAAGGTTCACAAGTTCAAGGCCAGCCTCAACAACTTAGCGAGGCCTGTCTCAAAATTTTAAAAAATTGTATTTATTCCCATAAAAAATACTGTTGTGTTATTATGTGGGGTGGTGAGCAAGATAAGTTAAAAATCTGTGTGTGAACAAAACAAAAAGCACAAAGACACACAGATCTGAACCTAAAAAGATACACCAGCAAGTGCTCAGGTTCTCGCCAGGTGTGAAACGCGGGCCACTTCCCCATCCGTCTGTAATCCACTCCACTCTCCACGCCTGCTGCCTGGCGGACTCTGGGTCAGGCACTAACTGTACTGTTGAGGAGCAGGACACCCATCACTGTCTGACTCTCACACGTGAGCACACGCACACGCACACGGGGTGCCTTCAAGGACAAGCGGGTGACGGCCTCCTCAACGGGGCACAGCTCTGGGGAAAGACAGACCTTCGCTCTGGGGCCCGATGCTGTGCATGCTGAATCCACGGACACTGGTGGGTCCTCCGAGGTAGAACCTAGGGCGAGACAGCACGTGTCAGAGGCCGGCCACTCATGGGCGAAACCAAGATGGGCTGAAAGCGTGAAGCACACGACTGGTTGGGGATGCTCCACGCCATCGCCACACCCAGAGCTGGAGAAGGCACTCACAAGACCCAGGAACTCCAAAAACTCCAACCTCCCGCCCCAGGCTGAAGCCTCCACAGCTGCTGGAGATGCGCAGGAGACACCCAGGGCCTTGGGGTAGAGCCGCAGGGCGCTGGCCCCAGGTTCTCTCCACCCACAGGACGCCCTCGCAGTGGAGCAGGAAGGTAAAAAGCAGGACAGTCCAGCCCCGCATCTCAGAAACAGCACTGAAAGGAAACAGACTGTGCTTTTCACATTTTCTACAATGACTTTTAATTAGAAAAAAGGGCTTATAATTTTTAAGTTAATTCCGTCTGTGTTTCAAATTGACTGGATAATCTTCTTTCTTATAAAATCTAAATAAAAGTAAACGATGAATTAAAAATTACTCAGGGGCTGGGGTTGTGGCTCAGTGGCAAAGCACTTGCCTAGCATGTGGGAGCCCAGGGCGTTCCAAGGCAGGGGACACTGGGTCCGATTCTCAGCACCACATAAAAATAAATAAATAAAATAAAGGTATTGTGTCCAACTACAACTGAAAATAAAAAGTCTCTCAGAAATCCTATCCATTCTCTGAGACCAAACCTTTCAAACCTAACTTTAGATCATGATGACAACTAAAAGCGACTCCAGATAAGACAGGTATTCCTCCTGGCAGGGCCACTGCAGCTACTGCCCCAAGCAAACCTCCTCTGAGACCCACAAACATCAATCCCAGAAACAAGCGGCCGGCCCCACGGGCGCCCCACACCCCCTCTTCTGAAAGCACTCAGGCGATCCAGGGAGCACAGAGCACACGTGAAAGGCCCCGTGCCCCTGCCCACGGCATTCCCGTCTCCCGGTGGCCACTGTCCAGGTTGGGGCCGACTCCCAGGCCCTGGGCACTACACCCGTCACCTCCTGTGCACCCTGGAGTTCCACCCTACTCAGAAGGGGACCAGCTCAACATACCCCAATTTAAAATCGGGGACGTCTACCTCCCGATTTTAGTAACCAGCAGCCTTCCCTTAGGTGGCCGTGCTGGCCTCCCGCCACTGCCGTGCTGCGGCCTCCCTGAGGCGGCTGTGACCGTCTGGCTACAGCAATGCTGGGGTGGCCATCTTTGCACATAAATCTCTGCACACTTACCAAAGTTTTTTTGGTTTCTGGCAGTGGTGGGGATGAGACCCAGGACCTCAGGGCTTGGCGTCCTGCCACTGAGCCACGTCCCCAGCCCTTCTTATGTTTTTAAAAACTAGATCCATGATGTGGAAACTGTTACGTACCAGAGTTTATAAATTTAGGATTTCTATGCTCCTAAATTACCATCCAAAAAGGCTGAGACAGCGTACATTAAAGCACATTTTAACTAATACAGGTGGAAGACCGTTCCATGCCCCCAATGACAATTTCTAAGCATTAAGAACAATCTCAGGCCCTGCCGGCAGAGGTGGAAACTGCCCACTGCTCTCTAAACGGCAGAACCTGGCAATATTCTTAACACGCCTTCAGGCCCGCCTCCAGGAAGCTCTTCTCAGAAAGTAAGATGAACAACTTGTTTACAAAGTTACTTGTCACAGTGTTTTCTAGAAAAATCACAAAATTAGAAACAACTGAAATAGCCAATGATATAAGGCAGACTACAATGTTACAGTATATCTGAATAACAAAACACTGTTTGCCATTAAAATGCTACTGATGAAGACACTCTTCGTGACCTAGTGAAGGACGACCCTATAATTTCCTCAAAATTTTTTGAAAAGCACTGACACAAAATTTATGTAAAATACAGTATATTAGCAACTTGATATACGTCATGCATGCACACACACAACAAAGCAGACAAAAGGAATCAGTCCCCAAGGTCGATTCCACTCCCTCTGAGTAGGCCTGAGATTCTTACTCCCTTGAATGTTATATTTCTGCAACAAGCCTGATCCATATTCTTTCACAATTAAAAGGCACATTGCAAAAATTTTGATACATAAAGCAAAAAAAAATTTTGAATAACATAAAGCAAAAAAAAAAAAAAAAAAAAAGTACCGGGTATAGTGTGTTTTTCAAAATTAGCTTAAGTAAGAAAAGCAAAGTAGAATTAGGAATTTTGCTCTTCTAATGATAAAACTCTTCTAAAATATCTTGTCAGAAATCAACCAGCTGGGCACCATGGCACAGACTGTAACTCCAGCAACTTGGGAGGCTCAGCAGGAGGATCAGGAGTTGCCTCCCACCTTAGATAGACCCCATCTCAACAAAACAAGCAAGCAAATAAAAACCTCCAAGAAACCAAGCAAAAGACCCAAGGGAAACTCCCGCAGACTCCCCTCCCCGATACTTACCTGTCGGCAATGCTCGATGGCTTCTCACCAATAGGCACCAACATTCCACCCCAGAGAGAGGCTGAGAACACCTGTGGCAACACAGACAGTTACGTCCCCAGTGTCTCCTTCATCCTGCAGGCATCAGCAGACGGAAGGCGGGCCCCGCCCCAACATGTGGCACAAGGGCTCTGCCCTCAGGTTCCAGGGTGGCAGAGGGAGACTGCCGAGCTGCGGGGTTGCAGAACTGATTCAAGACAACCTCGAATGGCAAATAAAGCCACACTGAAGCCCAGAGGCTCCTTCCACTGACCACCCCCCACTCTAGGATGAGAAGCAAGGCCTGGCAGGACAAGCCCTGGCCTCACAGGTGAGGGAGACCAGCACCCTGGACAAGCAACCCGGCACCTGGCAGGCCTTTGCCCTGGCCTGGAAATGCAGGAGGATCACCCAGAACCCTGTGAGCACCCAGAACGTAGCAGCAAGTCCAGGCTACGATGCTCCCACAGTCACAAGGCAGAGAGATGCACCCCTCCAAGCCGCCCTCGAGGACAGAGCCCCAGAGCTCACAGGTCAGGGGGCAGTCACCTGCCTTCGCTCAGAGCCCCAGTCCTCACAGCACACAATCCCCCATCAGACCCACTGGGCTCTGCTCCTCCACACCACACGCTCGGGCCCCACGCGCCCGCTCATCTCCCTTCTCTCTGCCCTGCCAATTCCTAAGTCCTTCAAAGTTGCTCAGGTATTTCTTTTTCAGAAGCTTCAGTGGAAAGACCTAGAGATGAGGACGGGGCAGTGTGGGCAGAGCAGGCCGCAGGGAATGCGGTGGTGTACAACCCCTTCCATCTGCTGTCAGCAAATCACCTGACTTATGCCACACCTCAGTGCAAATCAGGCTTTGTGTTCCATGACTCTGCCCGGTGGCAGCTAGTGTTAAGTGTTCTGGGCACACGTGAGGTAGCCCAGGAGGCCCTGGGAGACGGGGCAGAGGGGGAAGAGCCATGGAACCCAGGGGACAGCACACCCATGAGGCAGAGCCACCCAAAAGAAGATGAAGGGTAGGAAAAAAAACACAATAATGAAGTCAAGCACAGCAGCAAAGAGCTCGGCGAACTGGGCCACAGAGACGAGCAGCGGCCTCCATCGCACTTAGCCGGGATGGCCACAGCAGGGGAAACGCACTGGACCTGAACAGCAGCAGTAGCGGAGGTCACAGACCACCTGGAGGCAGCGGCTTGGCCATCCTGTGAGCTCACCCTGGCCATCGAGGCTTAGGGCAGGGAGGCTTGGGGCAGGGGTGGACGCCACAGGTCAGCCGCGCTGCAGACCCGGGGCTCCACTGGCTGGGGATGCCCTCAGTGGGTAGTGCCTGCCCTACCCACTGGGCTCCACTGGCTGGGGATGCAGCTCAGTGGGTAGTGCCTGCCCCGCATGCCCAAGGCCCTGGGTTCAATCCCAGCACCCCCCCCCAAAAAAAAATTCAGACTCCTCACTTCCTGAGCAATCAGGATAAACCACCAAACTGGAATAAAGAGAAAAGAAAGATTCTGGAAGCACCCAGAACCCTGTGACCCGGAAAACACAGTAAAGCATTTTCATGGAAGCGACCTTGTAAGGGAAAGGAGACACTTCCATGTCAGGTCACACTGCCTCTGCGGCCTGAGATGACAAGGACAGGCTCTCTCACAGTCCTCTAGATTAAAACGAGCAGATTGTTTTCTAAGGAAGTGGCTGTCATTGCTCCTCAGGTGCCTGTGATTCTGGTTAAGCACAAAAGATCAGGCTCCAGGTTCTCCGCCCACGTGCTTTAGTGATGCAGGAACTGAGATTTACCAGGATTCCAAACCGCAGGAACAACCCAGGTGGCCGCGTCCTAGCTGGACACTCACCGAATCCAACACGAGCTGCTTATTCAACTGAAGCTCGAAGTCTTCTTTGAGGAAGCTCACGTCCCCGCCAGTATAGCCAGCCAGTTCCTGTGGGGAGAACCCGCAGGCTCACGCAGAGGCCACCAGGACAGGACTCTGCGAGAACCTAACTGCTGTTTGTACTTTTTAGAAGGCAAAAGAAGACTGTCTCCTGGAAGCCGTGTCCTCATGGCTGCAGAGGGTGACACGACACTGAACACGTGGGAGGCAGACGCACTGTCCAGCACACGCTGCAGAGCTGGCAGAGGACAGGGCCTGCAGCGGCCCAGCATCAGGGAATGCACTGGGGAACGCCCACGCCTTTGCAGTGGGACCACTGTACCTGAGACTCTGTCTGCAGCTGTCCTCTGCGCCCTCCAGCCTCCCGCCCTGCAAAACCCCCAGGCCTGCAGCCGCTGCTGGCCCGGCCTGGAGGCCTCGAACGCAGGATGGAGCCCTGCCCCGGCTTTTCTTCCCCTCTGGCCTATCATGTAGCGCACCAAAGTCCCCGTGGCCCTGTCCCCACCCCGGCTTCTGTGAAGACAGAGGAATGGACTGTGGAGAGAGCAGCACCGGGGCCAGGGCCCTGTGGGCAGGGCTGTCACCCTGCAGGCCATTTTGTTTCTGCAGTGCTGGTGGCACCGAGCCCCACCGCAGCCCCACACTCCAGCTGTTAGACTCAAGTGCACCATAAAAGCAGAAGCTGGATATCAGAATGACCACTGTGACCCACTTCCCACGGGTGTCGGCCCCGAGAGGCCACAACGAAAGGACACTACCTGGTTCACCTTCAGCAGGGCGCCTCTTCTGGGCAAGATGGAGGAATTCCGAGAGTCGATGACCATGGCATGCTGGAAGAAATTTGCACCAGGGTACTTTTGCCTCGATCAGTTCTCCAGGAGCAAGGAGCCCTGAGCGCTGACCTGCACTGGCGGAGCCGAGCCCTGCACTGCTGACCCGCCCACCCTCCCAGGGCCCCAGGCCTCCACACCAGGGAGCCCAGCAGCACACTGAGCTCAACTGAGTCATAGTAACGTGGAAGCTCCTCTGCTTCCTGTGGAGTCTCCAACCCACCTGGTCGCCCCATCCTCTCAAGGAGTCCAGAGCCCTGGCCCAAGTGAACTCAGCCAGCTTTCTCATTCTTTCTAAAAGTTAACATTCCAGCCAGGCGTGTGGCACACACCTGTAATCCCAGTGAATCGGGAAACTGAGACAGGAGGATCGCAAGTTCAAGATCAACCTTACCACCTCAGTAAGAGGCTTTCTAAAAATAAAAACTAAAAAGGGCTGGGGCTAGGGTTCTGGCTCAGTGGTAGAGAGCTGGCCTAGCATGAGTGAAGCACTGGGTTTGATTCTCAGCACCACATACACATACGAATAAATAAAGGTCCATTAACAACTAATTAAAAAAAAAAACTAAAAAGGGCTAGTAGCTAAGTGGTAGAGCACCCTGGAATCAATCCCCAGTACCAAAATAAATAAATAAATAAATAAATAAATAAATAATCCATAGTAAGCTGTTTTTATTTATTTAATTATTGGTTCCAGGGATTGGGTACCAGTATTACAATTACTGAGCTACATCCCCAGAGCCTCCTCACCTTTTTTTTTAAATTTTGAGACAGGGTCACACTAAGTTGCTTAGGACCTCACTAAGTTGCTGAGGCTGGCTTTGAACTTGTGGTCCTCCTGCCTCAACCTCCTAAGTCGCTAGGACTGCAGGCATACACCACTGGAACCAGCTTATTTTATTTTTTTTTGTATTGGTGTTTGAACCTAGCGGTGCTTTAGCAATGAGCCACATCCCCAGTCCTTTGTATTTTTAATCTGAGCTAGGGTCTCACCAAGTTGTTCAGGGCCTCACTAAGTATCCCAGGCTGGCTTTGAACTCCCATCCTCCTGCCTCAGCCCCTCAAGTTGCTAGGGTTACAGGTGTGGCCTGTAACTGCATGTGGCCACACCTAGCTCTTAGTCACGCCTTCTCCATGGTTACTTAGAGAAACAACAGGAGGAGGGGATCTCCAGCTCACAGGAAGCCAAGACCCACCTCTCAGCCTCCAGACCTCCGCAGCACTTCTCTGTGGGCCCCAACACTGATTCTCAAGGTACAGCTGTCAACACATCACACACCCCAAGACAAAAGTCCTTACTGAAAGGGACGACTTCAGTGAATGCCCACTTTCTTTCCGCACCGCGAAAGACGCCGTCCTGGAGAGGCAGCCGAGCTCCCGCCACACGCCCTCCCACTTGACGGTGTGGCTGGTCTTCCATATGGGAAACTGCAACACAGGGGAGAGGACTCGTCCTTCTAGGCGGCTCGCACACAGGAAAGTTGTGCAAACCAACTTCTGCAACGGGGCATCTCCAAGTCATTAAAAACCATCTTCAAAGGGAAGGAGGGAGAAAGGGAAAAGAGGAAGCGGGCGTGAGCTGGGATCTGAACGGAAGGACCAGGTGCAGGACAGGACCGTGGTCTAGTCTTTGAATTGGCAGGTGCAGCGGTTTCCCCAACTCTTCGGAGAGGGAACAACACACAGGTATGTGACATGTACCCATGTACCTCACTTGACCCACGCAACCCTGGTGACCACGCATCCAGTATCAACCACAGAGGAACAGGAGACCAAGTCAGAACGAGCTGAGAGCATCCTTCCTGCAGCCAGAGGCCTGAAGCCCGTGAACCCTGGGCTCCAGGCAAAGGACACCTGCCTCTCAGCCCGACACTGTCCCCAAAGCCATGGAAGAATGCCGTCCCAGATTTCTATGTCAGAAATGCCCAGCTCTCTGAACAGTGACCAATGTTGCCCGGTGGCTTTGGGAAGTTTGATGGTGACATGACTCTTGCAAGGAAGCCACGTACCCCAACCTTCCCAGAGGGCATTCCCTGAAGCCCTTCCCTGCAGGAGAACCCAGCGCACCCAGGGTAGGGCACAACAGCGCATGCCCAGAACACCCCTCCAGCTTGCAGGGGTGGGGCACCCACCTCTGCACCCACGAGGCACCGTGCAGACTGGGGAGTCAGGGGCTGACGGGAGGAGCAGCCCCTGGGGCCCTGGGACGGGTGCCTTCCCAGATGCCTGTGGGAGCTACCTAAATCGCCCCCTTGTTCCTCATAAGAGAGCTCTTGAGAAGAAAGGCACTGTCACTCAGAGACCTACTTGATGCCCCTCATGCACTGTCAGAGCTCCGGGGCCAGCAGCAAGCCCCACTCCATGTGGCCCAAGGACACCACAGTGGGCATGACCCAGTCCTTCCCCCCAGGAGCTCAGCTCCTTTGACTTCAGAGCCGCCAGCTCCAGCCTCAGGCCTCCTCCTACTCAGAACAGTGCCCTGGCTTTCCTAGCATCGGTTCTCCAACAAGGCTCAGGAAAGAGAGATGAAGGAGGGAGGCCGGGGGAAGATGAGGAAGCTCCAGGTGCCTAACCGCTGCTGGCTCCCTCAGGTGACCTGATGGGAGACCAGGGCTGCAGAGAAGAGCATATACCCCACAGCGTCCCCATGAGAGCCCACATTAGGGTACGCGGGGACTGCATCAGAGCAGGATCCTGAGCGCTGCTCCCTTCCACACCAGAAGAAGGAGCAGCAGCACGATGCTCTCGGGCGCCGTCTACACCCTGCACCTGCGTGCACCTGCTGCAAGCTGCAACTTGCACGACCTCCGCCTGCTACACTTAGAGGCAGGGTCTCCAGCGCCTCAGGGCCCACTACTGTCACACTGTTAGGAGTTGCACCTGCTGGCCCTGTGACCCTCACAGCAGCACTGAGGGACTGCACTACCCTGATACTCGTCATAGACAGAAACTCTGTTCAAGGACAAACCACCATCAGGGACAGAGGAAGTCAAGCCCATGCAATCTGCCTCCCCAGTTTCAGCAGTTTTGGAGAGTCCAAGCCAAAAACTTCCTGGCCCATTCCCAGAGATTCCTGTAGGGCAGTTCCCCGGGGGCCTGGGAGTGTGCATTTCCAAGGAGCCCCCAGCTGAGGACGAGGGTGCAGAGCAGAGACCTACTCTAGGAAAACTGCTTGTGCTCAAGGCTTTTCTCTCCTAACTAGGGCCTGGAAAGGAGGAGACGCGTAAGGAGAAGTGGAGGATGCAGGGGAAAGAGCAGTTCCTCTTAAAGCCAACACACGGGCCGATGACGCCAGTTCCATCTGTCGCCTAGTCGCATCGTTTTAGACACATTGTAAGTGTGAAACAGTAACAGAACCTTGCAGTGAAGCACAGTGACTCTGCTATCAGACACCGCTGCTCCCAAGAAGCACAGGAAAGGACAACCAGGGCCACAGGCAGCAGGGCGCACAGAAGGCATTTGATCAGGTGGACAAGGGCCACCCTGTGTTCCCTGGCTGCCTGCACCAGCTGGGGCAGAGGCGCCCAGCCAAGAAGCAGCTGGGTGGGCGGAGTCTATGCCCTCCTGCCCAGCTCTGGCTATCCTTGGCAATCAGAGAAAATGGCTGGCACCGCATTTCAAATGCACACATACACACCTGGGGGTACTTACACTGTACTCTGTGGACACTCCTCTGTCTGTCTCCCGAAGTGAGCTCCACGGGAACTGCCCGGTAACTTTATATAAGTTTACAGAGAAACTAGGAGGCAATGGGATAGAACTTTAGCTGCCGAGCCAGCGGCCTGCGGCGCACATCTCACTCAACAGGCTTGGCTACTCTGCGGCTGTCCCCAGCAACTCCACTGTAGAAGCAGGAGCTGAACTTGTCAGCTGCTCCGCACACACGGCCCTCTACTCTAATCTCACACCAGGCCACTGCAGTCAGGGACCAGGTTGGCTTCCTACTTTCTCTCGAAGTTTCCAGGCTGTGGTTTGAAGAAGGACAGGCCGTAGGAAGTTTCCTTTGTTCCATAAGAAAACTGAAAAGTCACTTTTTCTGCTCGTCCTAGGAGATTAGGGAGTTTGAGGCCGAGCACCTAGAAGGAAAAGAAAAAAAGCAGCAAGAATGTCACTGTTCCCAAAGACCAAGATGGGTGCAGGGCAGTCCCGAGAACACAACCAGAGTCTGCCGCACAGGGCCTGCACTGGTGGTCACCACACGCTTCACGACACGGCCCTGCTGGGCACGCCTTGTGAGGCACAAGCGGACCTGCCCATTGCGTGACTCAAGGACACAAATGCTACAGATCTGGAGCCTTGATGCTGAACTAGGAACTCGGAATCTGAACCCTCTCCACAGCATTCCTAATCACTGGCGGTAACACTGTCACCCAGCCACTCAGAACACCATCTAATGGACCAGGAGGTTGAAGCCAAGCTGCGGATAAACAGACTGAGGGACAAGACACGAGCAGTGGGTGGGAAGCTGCCATCAGCTGCCAGAGGCAGCCACAGGTAAAAAGCTCCTACCTCAAAATCCCAGGGCGAGAAGGGAAAGGCGCGCGTGGCCCACGTACCATGCTGCCCTCGTTGTTCCCCACCATGGTGTTGTAGCTGCCTGTCAACCTCCTCAGCTCAGTCACTTCAAAGGTGACGTCTAACCCGTTGGGCAGCGCATCATCACCTAAGGAAGCCAAGATATTAAGCAAGAGACAGTTGGAAGCTGTGCTTTCATTTTGGGTCTTACTGCTGAACAAACCGGGATCTGCGGCTCATTTATAAATAATCTCCTCTGGAAAACATGCCGTCCACCTGCAGTAAGGCATGCCCACACAGAGCCAGGACACCCCATGCCAAAAAGCTGTCCGTGGCAGGGCACCCCAAACAGCAACAGCTGCTGCGAGGAGGCATCACTGTAAGTAGTCCTACCTGCTCAACAAACCATATTTGAAACAAAATATGTTCCCCTATCAGGGAGGTCCTTGAAAATATTCGGAGTCCCAATTCAAATGACATTAAAACGTGACAACAACAATTCATGGAACAATAAGGACTTTTAGTATACACAAAAAGAAACAAGATATTGTTTATCAGATTATTAAACGACAGGGGTAGTTCTGTCCTCCATCCAACAGGGTATGAGCTGCCCGTAACCTCGGGGCAAAGACCTCCTGGCCCACCAAGGACGGGTGGCATGTGCAGAGGGGGGGCGTGTCAGGGGGGCTGCGCTATGTGGGGGCGTGGCCTCTCCTGCTCTCACAGAGCAGATGTTCACTCTCCTGGACACCTGGCTGCCATGGAGACATCCAGATGCTCAGAGGTCAGCAGGTCCAGGGTGGAGCCTTGTGGTCATTTTGGTTTTTGTTAACAGACTTTATTTTTAGAGCACTGTTGGGTGTTAGAAAGCACAGCGTTCCCACACGCCCTGCCCTGCCCCTCACATTTCTCCCTCACGTTCACATGGTGCATCTGCCACCACTGACAACCAGTCATTGTCATTATCAAGCCAGTCTAGGGTCACCCCTGGTGTTGGACACCATGGGTCTGGACAAAGGGACAAGGACATGTCTGCATAGTATCACACACAGTGGTTCTGCTGCCCTAAGCCACTCTCAATTCCCAAGTGACCCCAGTATGCAGGCAGAGCCAGAACCGATAACAGGAGGGCCACAGCCAGGCGCAAGGCCAGGCCCAGACCAGGGAGGGGCGAGAGCCACAACCAAAGGCCAAAGGCCCTGCCACCGAGAAGAGCACCTCCAGGTGGGCCCAGGCCTCGGGCGCCGGAGTTCCATGACTCGCCTGGTGGACCTGGGCAAGCCACCTGAGCTGCTCAGAGCCCTGGCTTCACCAGCTGAAGTGCTTACAACAGCAGCAGCGCGACACCTCGCAGGCTCTTGACCCCTGAACTGGATGGAGCATGAGAACACCTGCCGCAGGGTCTTCCGGGCACCACCCTCTGGCAACACCCAGGTGCGTGGAGTTCACTTTGCCCTGACTGGCCCAGGACTCCCCAACTTTACCAGGCCTCAGAGCAACACACCACAGAAGGCAGCCCCCGCCCCCGCGCAGCTTCTGCTGCCATCCACCTGCGTTTCCACGGAGCTCCCAGGTGACAGCGCCACTGCTGGTCTGGGCCACGCAGACAGCCACTGTTGCAATCACAGCGAAGCCTCACCTTTCACCTCCCTGCCTCCTCACATATGGGCACGTGGGACTCAGCCCTGGCCAGTGACATGTGAGGAGAGTGCAGAGCCCAGCACTTGGGACGGGTATGCATCTACACGTGTACGCTGTGTGTGTGTGTGTGTGTGTGTGTGTGTGTGTGTATGTTGTGGTACCAGGGATCAGGCCCAAGGCCTCACTTACGCTAAGTGCTCTATCCCTCTATTTTTACTCTGAGACAGGTTCCCTCGAGGTTGTCCAGGCTGGGCTTGAACTAGGGATCCTCCTGCCTCAGGCTGCTGGAATTACAGGCGTAAAGAACCCCACCCTGCCACCCCCACACCTTCATGGGCCTGGTTAACAGCAGAGCTCCTGGTACAACAGTAAATACTGACTCAGCTGAGATCTGTCCACGGCCACAGAGCACTCCAGGGATGAGCAAAGCCAAAGCACAGACCAGACTCCCCCTGTTCAGAGCACCCACTCAGCGGGGCTCCACCAAGAGCTCCTTCAGCAGCTCTGAGCTGCCCGTGTCGAGAGGGGCCTGGGTCCCGCTTCCAGCACCCTCCCCAGAGCCTGAGCAGCCAGGGCTGAGACAACAATGTCCTCTGAGCTCACTACTCCTCCCACCCTAGACACAAAAAACAGCTTCTTGCCCAAAACCTAGCTCAGAAGCCTTCAGACCGCCCTGTACACAGCCACACAGCTGCCCCTTGACCCTGGAGGATGGATGGAAGGGACTCACAAAGACACACCCACAGTGCGCACCTTGACAGGTGTCGATCAAGACGTCCACTTGTCTAAAGATCCCGAGACGAAGCAACTTCTCGCGGGCTTCGTGAGACTTCCTCATCACCTGTGAGAGGGAAGACAGCAGGTACAGGAACACACGTGGCCCCAGAGCAGGCTGCACTGCCCCTGGGCAGCAAGAGCAGAGAATCACCAAGGCCAGACACGAAGAAGGGAAGCATCGGTGTGGGGACAAACCCTGTTCCCAGTGCCAGCCACGTGGGGGACATGGCTCCAGGGGACACACACACACAGGCCCTAAGTGCAATCCCTAACTGTGCCGAAAATAAATGAAAAATAAGTTAAAAAGCACAGGCCAGGCCGGGGGCATGGCTCACACAGGAGAAAGCCTCGGGTGGGGAGAGCGGAGGCCCTCGAGTCTTCCCAGAGGGGACGGCATGAGAGTGTGCACTGTGGGGACGTCTGGTGACAGGGACATCTGTTGCCCGTGTGTGTGCAGGCCTGTCTGGGGGTTTCAGGTGGAAACCGTCTCTAGCCACCGCCTAACGCCTCTTCTCCTCGCTGTCAACAGCAGTCCCCCCCCATGTCAGGAGCCATGCTGACTGGAGGACAAGCAAGGGGCAGCCAGGACAGGACTGTGTGACAGGCAGATGTGGCTCTCCCCTGCAGGGGGATCAGGGTCCTGCAGGAGGAGCTGGGCCGGGGCGCCTGGAGTCCTGCGAGCAGGGGGATGGCGGCAACGGGGCAGCAGGAGGCCCCTGCAGCAGACCGGGAGCTGGGGCGGCACTGACCCAGCCCAGGCAGCGGGCAGGTCGGCAGGGGGCAGTCATCTCACAGGTGAGGCTGAGGCCACGGGCACTGACTGAATGGAGGAAACTGAGATTTCCAGCTCAGGCTTAGCACCTGGCTAGAGATCAGCGCCCTTGGAGAAGTCACAGAGACGAGGAACAGCAGGGCGGGGCTGGCAAGACTATGACTCCGGACGTGCCCTGCAGCGGGACGTCTGTGGCCAGCCACAGGCAGGGTCCAGGAGGCCGGTGCACAGCCAGGCTGAGCTCAGCTGACCACCTCGGTGCTTGGCTGGAACCAGGGCTGTGGATGCACTCAGAGGTGACACCAGGCTGGAACCAGGGCTGTGGATGCGCTCAGAGGTGACACCAGGCTGAAGGGTGGTGGCAGGGAAAGAGGCTGACACAGACCTCACAGTGACCATGACAAGATGGCAGGCACCCAGGAAGGGACGCCCAGGGAAGAGAGCGGAGATAAGGTGGAGACGTGTTCAGGAGGGAAGCAGAAAGTGCATGCCTCACAGCGACAGGGACATGTAATACAGGAAGGCCCTCCTAAACCAACACAGCCTCAGAGCCCGCGGAGAAGGAAGACCTGCAGGCAGCTCCCAGCAGAAACCGGGCCAACAGCAGGGCAAAGTGACCTCACGCCTCATTAAAAAAAAGCAAATCAGAACGACGACAAGGCATCGTTTTCACCTAACAGACTGGTGAGAACTTAGGTGAGACAACACTCAGTGGCGGACGCCAACCCTCCTGTGCTGCAGGAGTGCGGATGGCTAGGCTTTCGTGGCGGTGCTGAGTGGCAGCGCACGCGCCCTTGGACCTGGCAGCACCGGGTTTTGAGAACTCTAACATGCAGATGCATCCTCGCTTGCAAGACAGGAACGAGATGCTCAACACAGGTGCCGTGAGAGCAGAACCACTCATCTAAACGGCCATCAGTGGGGACACAAGTCCCTTCAATGAGGCACCAGGGCACCCACAGCCTGGCACAAGCTGGTCATATTTGCTGATGACAAGGACAGTTCAGGAACGAGAGAACGGAGCTAGTGTAAGAAGGTTGTGTGTGTTTATCCACACACAGGCTGGGAGGACACGGGAGCCTCAGCCACATCACCTCTGAGAACCGGCTGGGAGCGGCAGGGAAGGGGATGTTCACTCCAGTGCCTCTGCGCTGTCCATTCTTCACACCTTTTAAATTTAACTGGGTTTATACATCGTGTTACCTTAGTCTGTTAAAAATGTAAACTTTGTTTTTTGGGAGTGGAAATGGTCCACAGTGTCAAATGCCACTCAAAGGTTGATAAGAAGGGGACAGGAAGGAGCCAGCTGGATCAGACCATGAGGACAGGTGACCTCTGCCCAGGCCTGTTCAATGCGATCCCACGCACAGACTCACAGGAGGAAGCCACAGGTGAGCAGAAAGAGGGTGCAGTGCAGGAGAGAGATGGCTCCACAGAGAACTCCCCAGGACCCAGAGAATGGCTGGCCAGGTGCACAGCTGGCACCAGAGCACTCAGCCCAGAGCCTGGGAGGGGTGGCTCCAATTCCACAGGCTCCTCAGGTGGGAGAGTCATGAAACACAGACAGATGGCCACAGACAGACAGACAGACACCTTCTCCAGAATGAGAGGAGGTAGGACATGCGCAGGCATGGGGAGCTGTGGGGGGCACCCGAACCCAGGCCCCTCTGGGTGGGTGGCAGCTTTCAGCAGGGGGCTGCGGTGGGGTGCTCCAAGCTGTGAGGTGCCAGGGAATCACAAGTTCCTCAGACAGGACCCAAAAGAATGCCAAGGAAAGATGCCACTCACCTCAATGAGGTTTCTAGCCTTAAAAACATCTCCAATTTCACACATGATGATGTCATCCCTAGTCCTTCCAAGGCCATCAAAGTGAACATGCTGAACTACCACCTAAACATGACAAGGACAGAAGACAAGTGACTACTCATCAAGGCTAAAGACAAGCATCAGAAACCAACTTCAAGGTGTTCCTCAAGTTCAACAACCCACACTTCTTACTCCTGGATTTTAATCTTATTTCTGACACCTTGTCAAAGATCCTCCCACTCAGGCTTAACCTCTGCCAGGTCTGGACTTCTTGCAGAGATCTGGTGTCTTCAGCCCAAGGACCCAGGACCCCCTCAGCCCATGCACAGGTAGGCACAGGCAGGCACAGGCAGGCCCGAGGCCCCAGCCATCCCCAGCACACTCCTGAGCACTGGGACCCCGACTTAAAAACTGTGTGGGTCATGTTCAGACCTCACACGGCATGACCAGAAGGCCCTTCCCATCCTCTCTGGGAAGAGCCAGAAAGGCAGGCTCAAGCTTCTAAATACTTTTGGTTTCTTTAATAGAACACAAAAACGTGTTTGCCTAGACCGCCCACATAAACAACAGCAAAAGAAAAACGACTCCTCTACAACTGGCAACTATTTTCCTGGAGTCAGCAGTCTTTCTTGTTGTAGTAGATTGCAGATTAACTCTGCCCACCTCCCCCCAGCAGTGTACGGAAGTGAACACTCCAGTAATAATCACATTGAAATCTAACTATAAACTCACGTCTTTGTTTTCCAATATTTCCTGTTTAGCTTCAGGTTCAACTTCAACAAATTCAGCTTCTTCACCTAATGCTCCAAAATCAGGCCCATTTGACGGAAGAGGCTCCAAACTCTGAAGGTGGGGAGGAACCACAAATAATCAATGACCTGTTTCACTAATGGAGATCCATACATTCATCAATAGGATTCTCACGATCCTGCTATGTGACAGGCACTTCTAAGACCTTCACCCTCACAGTATTTCCATTGCAGGGTCTGGAAGAAAAGGCATGGAGTATAAATGTTTGTTGGGATTTGGTCTCCAACCTTTAAGTCAAACGAGCTATCAGTCAACCCATTTTTTCATGAGCCCCAAATGCCAGACACTAGGCAAGGCAGTGGTGAAAGGATTTAAAATAAATGCAATGACTTAGGAAGCATCTTGAAAGTGGCACAGACTAGTATCAAATGGAAAAGCCTGTAACCATAGCAGATATTAGTGATAATTGCTGTTTTGCAAAGCTTTTGCTTCACATAAGCATGCAAATACTATGCCAAATGTTTTCTGAGTCCTGTTCAAATATGAGAAAAATACTGGCTAGTGGGCTGAAAAAACTGAATTAAAAGAACTGAAGACATTTTTTGTCAATAAATTAATCAACAGAGCAGCAATTTTCACATCAAAACAGCTCCTTAAAAGCCGAGTTTGTTTTTGGCCAAGGACATAGTAGGCCATTGGTAAATACTAGTTGAATAAATGAATGAAGGCTTACACGATTCAAGATGCTATGACCCAAACCAAATATGCTGCTGTTCCTACTCCTAGAATCTAATAAGACAAAAAGCAAATGGGACTAAAGTAAGGCAAGAGCAAATGGCCCTCGAGGGGGAAAGGCAAGGAGGTGGTAGTACATCCAAATGAGGGGGAGAAAAGAGTCAGCTTGAGCTGAGGTCTAAAGATGGAGATATTTTGCTAGATAAAGTTGGGTTCAGAAGTGATTGGCAGAAGGGGGAATAAATGCAGGACCACAGTCCAAAGAACACGTCAGAGGCAATGCTATTTGGTTTGAGCGAAAAACATGTGAAGGGAGTTAACTCCAATTCTGGAAGCCAGGCTAAGCGTCCATACGAAATTCTTTTGGATGTTAACTGGGAACCATTGAAAACTTCTGAGTTAGGCTCATGAAACAATCCATATTGTAGCAGAAAACTAGTGTCGGGCCCAGACTCCAGAAGTCTTGAGTTTGGGGACATTTTGCAGCTCCGTGTGACCTTGGACAAATTACTCATTATCGGGCCTTCAGTTAAGATTCTTTAAAAGGAGAGTAGTTTGGCCAGCAGTTATCATGCTCCAAGCACCCGATAAATAACTGTCCACTAAAACCGGGGAGGCCAGTGGCTTGGGCTGAGCTCCTGCACCAGCCGGAACAGAGGACACCACCACGGGGTCCCCGGAGGGACGGACGGCCGTGACTGGCTCAGGAGGGAAGCCTCCCCTGCTTTGGCCTCCGCGAGCAGAGTCACTTGGGGTCGCCGGCCGCCTTCTCTCCTCCGTCCATTTGCGCCCCCTCCGCCCTCCCGTCTGAGGCCAAACTCCTCTGCTCGGCGGGCCAAGAACCGCAGACGGCAGCGACGGAGCGGGCGGGCCGCCTTCCCGCGGACTTCACGCGCTGTCCCCGTGGCCATGACGGCCCGGAGCGCGGGGCGCTGAGGTCACCGCGGCAAGTGCCAGAGTCCCGCCGAGTGACCTTGAGCAAGTCACGACCCTCCCCCAGCGTGGGCCTCCCGCTGCGACGTCCGCGGGACCCGCTGTCCGAGGTGACCTGCCCGCGGCCGCCGGCCCCGGCCCTCGGCGCGCGCACTCCGGGGACCCCGGGCAGCCCCGGCAGCGTCCCCCCGTGGTGCCCGCCCGCCCGCCCGGTCCCCTCGGGCGCGGGCCACTTACCCGGGCGTGCACCGTCCCCATGGCTCCCTCTCCAGCCGCCGCCTTGCGGACCTGCCCGGGCCAGACCCACGCTCGGCTGGTGAGTGCACGGGGCGCGTCCGCGGTGCCGAGCTGTCCGTCGGCGCAGTTCCCTCAAGCCCCCGGAAGCGGCGCGCTGGGGGCGGCCATGATACCCCGGCTACGCCCCGCCCCCGGCTCATATGCCTTCGTTCATTGGTCCACGTGAGCCGTGACCCGGATGCCCACACGGACGCGGGAGGCCCAGCGGTCGAAGCTGCGGGGGTGGGGGGGGGGCCTGGCTGCGTGAGGCTCCGCGGGAGCCGGGCGTGGGGCGTGGGCGTCCGCGGGAGATGGAGCCCGCCTGGGGGTGCTCCGAGTGCTGGCTGCGTCTCCCCCGGGGACTCGCACCAGGGAGGCCCGAGGCCTCACCGGCATCTGGAGCTGGACCTTCCGATGCCCAGGTCCGCTCCTGGTTACGGGGCACTCTTCCAGCCCCTGGAATCCCAGGGCCAGTGTCGCCCCGGTCAGCGCGCAGGTGGCCATGATCTGCTTCGCAGGGTTGGATCCGAAGGGCTTGGGATGAGGGAGGAAATATGCATTCCTGGGCCAAGGCGTGGCTCCCGGGGAGCCCAGCGTCAGTGGCCCTGGTCCTTCACTCCGCCCCGCAGTCGGTAAGAGGGATCCGAGCCGGACCGCCCAGGTGTTTGGACAGAGACCGTCACAGCGGTGACCAGAAGACTGGGACTTCTGCTACCGAAACAGCGCCCCCGCTTAAAAAAAAAAAAAAAAGTACGTGTGTTTAACAAAAACCATCCATTCTGATAAAAGCAATGAAAGGACCAAGACAGGTAGAGAATGAGAAAAGAGGAATCGTGGGTAATTATGTGGACGGGTCACACTCCCTCCGGTAACGGAGAATCTCTTCCTTTTCTTCTTTTCCTTTCTCCTTTCCAGAGACCCTGACACCCTTTCCATTTAAATAGCAGCTCTGCAGGCCTCCAGCAGGCCTGGATGTTCGCATCCACATTTCCCTTCTTGCCTGGAAGGAGACACATCCCAGTGCCAGCCAGACCCCGGCCCTTCCCTCGCTGCACCCCTTGCAGGTTCACCTGTCCACTTATTTATCCTCCCAGCTACACCATCAGCTCCATGAAGTTCTGTCTGATTTTCACTGAACCCGGCTCCTAGCACAGAGCCATGTACCAGGCAAAGACTCGTGGATATTGACTGGGTTACTGTCCTTCTATCCCAGAGCAGGGCAGACAGAGGCAGCGCTCAGCCTCAGCTCCAAGCATAAGTTACCCCTCTCCACAGCTGAGAGGGGACCCAGGAGGGAGGACAGGAGTGTCTTGTGATCCCATCACCCGCCTGACCTCATCTTGGTGCTGAAAGCAGAGCTTGGCTCAGTAAACAATCTGCACCATCCTCATTACATTGGAGGGAAGTGGAGGGGGCACATCCCTCTGCACCCCTGTCCAAGCCCGTGCTTTTGCTCACACTGTTCCTTCTGCCTCAGATGCCCCTTAGCCACTCAGCCAGGAGTGCCTGCCGCCTTCCAGGCCTGGTCCACGCCGACGCACACTGCCCCAGAGTCATACCCTGCCCCAGCCCTCCTCCATCACCAGTGTTCCCAGCAAGGTTTCTCTCAGTGTGTCCTGGAGACCAGGGCTGGGGGTGTGGCTCAGTGGAAGGAAGGAAGGAACAAAAGAAAAGAAACATGACATTCCTGGGCCTCAGGACTTACTGACACAGAATCTCCAGAAAGTAGAAACTGGATGTGTGGATTTTGAAGAAGTGACCAGTTTGTTCTTTGGCCCTCTAGTTGGAAAACCTCTCACTTAAAAAAAAAAAAAAAATCGGTTCCCTCTCTGTCCACCAGTAGTTGCCAAAGGCAGTGAGATTGCTAAGGCCTCTGCCAGTTCTACAGAATATCTAAAAAGCCTGTTTAGATTTCAGATTAATTCTAATCTGATTTAAATTTAGATTTAGAAAGTCATAGGTCCTGGGCATTTGCAGGCCTTTAAACCTATATTGGTTTGGGAGGCTGAGACAGGAGGATCAGGAGTTCAGAGCCAGCTTCAGCAAAGGAGAGGCGCTAGGCAACTCAGTGAGACCCTGACTCTAAATAAAATACAAAATAGGGCTGGGGATGTGGCTTAGTGGTTGAATGCCCCTGAGTTCAATTCCCGGTACCAAAACAAAACCTTATATTGGATCTCCACGTACCAGGGTCTCAACGGACACCACACAGCTCCCATTTAGCAGTTCTGAGAGCAGACTTCATGGACAGTCCCACTGCCATCAAGTTATAATTCTACCATTGCCAAGCTGTGTGACCTTGGGCAAGATCTGTACCTCTCTGAGTGAATCTCCTCTTTTGTACAATGAGGCTGGTCACAACATTTTCTTCCTAGGATTGCTTTGAGGGGAAAATGAGCCATCCCTGTAACCACCAGGCTCAGCAAGAATGGTGTCACTTAACCATCACAGTAAGGTGGGCAGTTTTAGGAAAGGATGCAACTGAAGCTCAGGACAGCACAGAACTTGCCTTCAGCCCCACAGCTTGCAAGTCTGATATGACCCATCTGACCCTAAAACAGCCCCCAAGCTGTTAACCACCTTTGAGTGATGCCCACATGCTGCAGGGACTGGGCAGAGGGCTAAAGTAGATGATGGCACAGATGACCCCCCCTCCCTGTATTACCCTCTTCAGACAATTTTTATAGGAGTAGAGTGGGGAGCAGTACACATGACAGGCTGCACCCCCAAGGCATCTGTGTGAACACCAAACACCGGATCTCCACCCGCGCTCTCTGGGTCTCTGGCGCACCTCTCCCCGCAGGGCTGCCTCCCTTCCCTCTTCCTCCCTCTCGCCCTCTTTTCTGCCTCTCCCTCCCTCCTTTCTGCTGGGGATTGAACCCAACACCTCAGGCTAGCCTGGCAAGCCCTCCTCCGCTAGGCCGCATCCCCAGGGCCCCAGGTCAGTTCATAACCAGGTTCACAAGCCCAAGCTCTGGAGGCCACCCAGTGCTCTGGGCTCAGTGCCAGTGGGCCAGGTTCCAGGCACGGGAAACCTGCTCCTGCCATCAGAGGGAGGCTTTGGTGTCCTGCCGATCCCAGTCCGCTCAAAAGCCCATGTTGGGAGTGAAGACAATCTGGGAGACGGGACGCCTCTTATGTATAAGCCACACGAGGTGGACACGCATTTGAAGTTCATTCTGCCCGTTTCTCATCTTTCAAGTGGAATGACAGTGAATTCTAAGGTGCAAGGTGGAGGGTTTGGAGAGGGCAAGCTGGGCGGGCCCCTGCAGGCACTGGAGGAGCGGGATTCTCTTTCTCCTGCCTTTTCTTGCATGTGCCTCTCATAGCTATTCTTGGGGCCACCCACAAGGTCACTCTTCAGTACAACAGGAGCCATGAGCCAGATATCGGAGAGACTGTGAGAAGGGCCGTGGCAGGATAGCAGAGGGCAGGTGAGGAGCCCCAAGTCCCTGCCTTACCCCAAGCTGCTGGGACCTCGCGGTCAGAACATGTAGCAACATCCAAGCTGTGGAAGCCCTGCAGTGCCAGTGCCCGCTGTACCCGGTGTTTCCTGGGTCTGAAGACTGTTAGGGTTTGTTGTTTTGTTGTAGTTGTTGAGGTTGTTGAGGTTACCTGTGCAAGGATGCAATGGCATTTCCCCGTCCCCATCCACTTGACTCATCTGGTCAATAAATGGGGAACAGAGGGAATAGGGAAACCTTCGAGACCACTGCCTTCCACCCCGCGTGTCAATCAGCGGTCCTCAGATGGTGGGTGGGCTCAGGCAGGTCTGGGAGGGAGGACAACTTGAAACAGAGCCAAGTCAGTAAGCCACGTCTTGTAAGGAGACCTCTGGAGCTTTTTGTTAATGCAGTATAACCAGCCCATCCTGACTGACTCTCCAGTGGCAGCTACAAGCCAGGAGACCCCCTTCCGGATGATTTATTAACCAAGTGCTGGCCTGTCCACTGTAGAGATGCAACTTAGTGACCAGGTGGTTCTCCTCATGAAATCAAACCCCAGGTCTCACTGGCCCGGGGACTGGAGGCAGGCTGGCTCTTGCTACTGGAGTCACCTGCCTATTAGGACACGGCATGGTGAGGGCTCCCCAGGGCCCTGCGCCCTTGTTGTCCCTTCCCACATGACACTTGAGGACTGAAGGTGAGTCAGGAAGACGGAAGAGCATGGGGAGAACAGCCCTCAAGGCAGAGGCCCGCGGTAGGAAGTGGGAGGCAGAGGCTCTGAGCTGCTGGCAGGACTGCACAAGGAGGCAGGAGGCTAGAGGCTGGAGGCTGCACAGGAAGGCAGCTGCAGGGTGCTGGCCGCAGGTCCAGGCCTATGGGCAGCAACATGCAGGGCAGATGGCTCGAGGCTCACAGTGCCACAGGACCCCAGGGGGAAGCTGCTACGGCAGGCCGGGGGAAGGGCCCAGCCTGACCAGGGCAGCAGGGCTCTGAGGGTGGGACCAGCTGGAGTGGGGCGAGGGGGCACTGCCATGGTCCCCAGTTCCTGGCTCAGGGGACTTGGGTGGGCCTGACCCCCATCAGAACCAGAGACGGGGTCCTGGGCATAAGCGGGGCCTTAGAGGAGCGGCCATCACACCCAGCAAAGCTTCTCTGCTCAGGAGGGCCAAGTGCTAGGACCCCGGGGGGCTCCAGGGGGGTGAGCAGCCTGGAGGGCTGGCCACAGGGCAGGGGGGTAAGGGCACAGGGCAGTGGAGGCCAGCCGGCCAGGCAGGGCAGCCTGCGGGGACAGTGGCTGTAAAGGGACCTGGCCATGGGAAGGGAAAGGAGGCCCGCAGGTAGACAGGGACAGGGAGCACATTTAAAAATCACATTTAATAGGAATCATTTTGTGATGCTGAAGGAAATGCACGTTCACCGCGGAAATGTGGAAAACGCTTAATAGCCAACGAGTCAAATGCCCTCCTGAATAACAGCACGATGGGGCGGAGACACCGTGTCTGCCCCGAAGTCCTCGTGAAGCACACGTCCACGCCCACACGCATCTCTTTTTGAGCAAAATTGGGCTCATACTCTGCACCCAGTTTTGCCATCTCCTTACCAAATCAAGACTCGCTCCCTGACATTAAGTGCGCTACTGTGATTGTTCCCCAGGGTGGACCTGAGAGGATGGGAAGAACGAGGGACCTGCCCCTGAGCTGCTGAGGAACTTCTGGACAGGACAGGCAGCACCAAAGGCACGGGGAGGGGAAGCCTCGGCCGTCTCTCAAGTTTGATTGACCTTGTCGCTTCCTTAGCCTAATACACTTTTTAAAAATGATACAATATATGCTCATTGTAAGGAAGTTGGAAAAAACTTTTTGCCAAGTAGAAAAGAGAGAATTTCAAAAATGTAAAACATTCAGCAAACTACAGCTAACACCCACCAGCCACCACCTAGACGGCACCAATCTTAATATTTAGCCGTATTTTCTTGAAATTTAAGTAAAATAATTGATATAACTGAAAGGAAATTGGGAACTTTTCAAAAGAAGAAAGGAAACAAGTCCCACGTGATCCCATCAGCCTTGACACAGCTCCTCATAAGGATCACAGACCCAGTGATGTTGAGAGCCACAGCTGAAGGGGCCCCAGCAAACTTCCAACTGCCAGCAAACTTCCAGTTGCCGGCTGATGATTGGCTCACAGCGGCCCCAGCAACATCTAGCTGATTGGCTCCTCTGCGGTGATGCTCATTTGGCTGTTTCCCTGCCCTTTCAGACCACGGAGCTGCTCACTGGGGGACTTTTTTGGCTCCGCCCACGCAACCCAGCCAATCGGCCTCAAGAGCAGGAGGATTGTGGGAGGTGGAGAGGCAGTTGGTTTGTGGTTTGGAGGGAGAGGTTTGTGGGAAGCTGGTGGTGGCAGTTGGGCTCTGAGGGTTTTTTCCTGAGGAGCTGTTTTGTTTGGCGTGTGTGGTTCTAAAAATAAAGTTAGTTTCTTTTGACAAGTGGCTCCTGAATCGTGCCCAGCGAGACTTCGGCACAGTGTAGACACCCATCGTGTGCAAGTGTGTTGGCCACTGTCAGGCACTGCTGGGGCTTGGCTGTGTCTGCTGAGGACCTGGCCAGTCCTTCTGTAGGGAACGTGGAAGGCAGGCACCCCTGCGGGGACTCAGGGGACAGTTGCCCAGCCCAGGTGGCACTGACTGCTTCCTGCATGTGTCTGTGGGATTCTGTGGCTCTCTTCCTTCCAAGATCGCACAAGATGGCCCAGCCCAGCCCCTGTCTAAACTCTGGCTGCCTTAGGAACCTTGGCCACTCTGGGCACTGTCCAGCCACTAGCAGGTGTGAGCCATCCTGCCATGGCTCCTGCGCTGGACTTCCTGGGACCATTCCCCAATCAATGGAGCCACCTGACACTTAAGGTAGGTCTCCTCAGGGGCTGGATGGCCCCTGTACCCAAGTAGTTTGCTGGCTTCCATCAGACCAAAGCCACTGCCTCTGGTCCCATGATCTACCACTGAGCAGAGGCCAGGATGCTGAGGTCACAGGCACAGGTCACTAATCAGCAGCTGGGGCGACTGTCCAAAGGAGAGAAGGCCTGGCACCTGGGGAAGGTTCCTAGGTCCAGGTCTCAGAAACTCCTTTCCCAGGAAAGTAAGGAGGGCAGAGCGACCCCCACCCGCCCACGCCATGATGTCAGGCCGGAGGCCAGGCTGGCGGTGAGGATCGAGCACCAGGCGCTGCAGGCGGCCCCTCCTGGCCTGTCCACCTGGTGGGCGGCTGGGTCGCCTACAGGTCAGCAGAGCTGCATCCTGCAGGGTGTGAGGGCACGGGCTGGCCACTCGCTGGCCTTTGGAATCTGAAAAGAGTGAGGAGGGCTGACTTGGCCCACCGTCCCGGGCTCAGCAGGATGCTCGACGCTGCCCCACACACCTGCACACTGCGGTGGCCCAGCCCAGAGACAGCTTCCTCCTGCCTCAGTGCAGGGCTGAGGTCACCAGCTGGCTCCTCCAAGTCCATGGTCCCTGAGCTACCTGGACACCTCCCACTGACACCCGCCACCCTCCCTCCCCAGTCCCAGATGGGCCACTGGTTCCTACATACCTGCTCACCTGCCAGGGTGCTCTACCACCATCACGTAGCACCACGGAGCAGGGCCCTGCCCAAAACGACACTCCCTTGTGCCCAGGAGCAGAGGGAAGCCTGCCACTCACACCATCTGCTGTGCCCAGGCCTCCCTGGGCCTCCCCTGGCCGTGGCCACAGCCCTCTCTTTGGGAAGTCTGCTGCCAGCCCGGCCCATGGGTTATCCTCACAGCCCAGGGTCACCTTCCAAGAACTGAGGGTCCTGCTTCTCAGTTCTGCCATGTGTGCTGCTGACAACCATGATGGCTGCAGAGTGTCCCCCGCGGCCAAGCCTGTGCTCAGCCAAGTGCTCAGCCTCATGGAGAGCAGAGAGGGCCCAGGAAGCGCCTTCTGAGCAGGGGGGAACCAAGGCCCCTGATCTCGGGATGAGGCCTGGCCCCTGGCACAAGGTCCTCTGGCTCCGGGTCAGTTTGCAGGATCCAGGAAGTGAGACTTCCCCAGTCTGCTGGGCTCCCCCCCTGAGACTGGCTGGGGAAGTGGGAGGACAGGGTCTCTGCCTCAGCAGGCTCTGCCCTCCAGAGGCCCTGCTGCCCTGCCCCTCCTCAGCCCACAGTCCTCCTCTCCCTGCTGCACCCCTCCACAGTCCTCCTCTCCCTGCTGCACCCCTCCCTGCCCTGAGGCCCCCAGAGCGCCTTCCCTACACCACCCAGTGCCCCCACTGCCCCTGACCTTCTCCCTGTCCCCTCCACCCAGGTGCCCTCCTCTGCTTTATCAGGCTCTCTGCTCACCATCAACACTGGGCTCCAACGGACTCTCCCAGGAAGAAGGCTGAGCAGGCGGGCCTGGGGCACAGGGACTGCTGGGGGACTCAGGGCATCCCACGGAACACGGCCCCGCACTCAGGGTGAGCTCCTTGCTACCAATCTGGCATCTCATAGGCATTTCTGGAAGGCCATCTGGCCCCCAAGCCCCAGCCAAGCCACTTACCTGGAAGAGGGGAGCAGGCATGTCATCAGGCGGGCACACACCTGGGAGGTGGCCCACTGCAGCCACTGGATAAAATCATCTGGGATATTGGGAAGCCAGATCAGCAGTCTGTAGGAACGAAGCCAAGACCACACACACACAGGTGTGCACATGCGTGACACACAGAACTTCGCAGCCTTCCAGTACGAAGCCAGAATGAAAGCAACCCAAAGCAGTTTCTCCTCATGGCCCCTCGGGCCAGGCAGGCTGCCAACCGTCCCAGAGGTGGATTCGGGATTAGGTGGCAAAGACAGGACTACCTAAAATCTAAAGCAAAGCCAGGCCACTTTTGGTCCTGGAGAGTCGGGGGACTTTGTGGAGATGAAAAGGAAAAGTCTTGGCTTTCCAGGGTCCCCGGGGCTCCACGGGAGGCAGCACCAGGGGTGCCCATGGGGGGCTGGTCAGCCCCCCACTGACACAAAGAGGACCCCCCAGGGCTGTGGTAGACACCCAAACACAGACCGCAACCCAGGACAAGGGCCGTGAGGGTCGGGGTGGTCGATTCTGGAGGGCAGTGGCAGAATCCGGGGGCCACCAGGGACTCTGAGGGAGGACTGGACTTCAGAAGATGGGCTGGAGGACCTGCGGGCTAGCTGGCCAGGAAGAAGATGAGCACTGAGCTGAGTCTCGGCCCAATAAAACAGGATGCAGTAGGAAGACAGGGAGCCCGGGCGTCAGTCACTGCCCGGAGCTCTGCCAGGTGACAAGCACACTCCTCCCAGGAGGAGACCCCGAGGGGAGCCACAGTCTCAGCACAGAGCCTGAACCCAGCCGCGCAGACGTGGTGTCTACACTGGAGCAGCGGATTCCCAGACAATGCCCAGGACAAAGGTATGAGAGATAAAGAGGAGACAAACAGAAGAACTGGTCCAGGAAGAGAGAGAGAAGGGGCAATTCAGAGGACAGCAAGTATTCCAAGAGAATATTACACCCATAAAACAAGAACAGGGTGTTCTCCAAACGCAAGTCTTCTGAAGCAGTAGTATTGGATTTGTATGGAAATAACAAATTTGGTTGGTGTTTATTCATGTCCTTTGATTTTTTTTTTTTTTTTTAGTTGTAGGTGGACACAATACCTTTATTTTCTATTAAGGTGGTGCTGAGGATGGAACCCAGAACCCCGCACGTGCTAGGCGAGCGCTCTGCTGCTGAGCCACAACCCCAGCCCTCCTTTGATGTTTTGTAGCTGGATAAAGTAACCTACTGTCAATAAGTTATATGCAATTTTGTGCTACTCTTCACACTGAAATTGGAATTCAAATGTTTTTTTGGAAGGTAAAAAGGAGAGCCTGATCTGTTTAAAGATGACGTAAAACACGGAAGCATTCTGCCACCTTTTCTACCAAAAAGTTAACAGCTCTCTTAGCCTTTGATCCATGTGTCATGTGTAATGTCCTATTGTGTTATTTGCCTGAGATAAGGCCCTGCCTCCCACCTTACTCCCTGTTGGAGTGGCTCCAAAATAGTCTAGACTCAGCTCATTTAGAGTCGTGTTCAAAAGAAAGAATTTTGTTGTAAAGATTATCGTGATCTCAAAATAAACAAAGGATGTAATACATAAAACTAAGTTGCTCCGGGGTTCCGCGAGAAGGCCGGGAGAACGCCGAGTGTTGGATCGGCAATCTTCCCGGGTGCGGACGGAGCATTGGCGGCAGTTTCAAAAAATAAAGTTTGTTCCTGCTTGAGTGGCTCGTGATTTTGTGCCCAGCCAGACTGCGGCACTAAGTAAAGGTTTAAGATCATTTTAAAAATCAAGAACAGAACGTTCAGGAAAACAGAGAAGTGAGCGCCTAGACACTAAATATGCTTGTTGAGCTCAAAACTACAGAACAGGACTGGAAGAGAAGATCTGAGGAAATTCCAGATCGGAGACTAACAGACAAAGATGAAATACATGGGAAAGAGAAGGAGTCAGTAGACAGGAATCCAACCCAGGAAGCCACATGAAGGGGGAAAAGGAATGGAGGAGAAAGGCTTGCTGGGGAGCAAGAGGTCATTTCCCAGAGCTGGAGGGACAGACGGCTTTGACTAAGCATGGGACAGTGAGTGTCCCCAGACATGGCCTCGGGACGTTGCAGACCAGGAGAGGTAGGAGGACAATCCAAGCCCAGCAAGGCAGCCCACCTCTGTAATACTAGCCACTCAGAAGGTGGAGGCCGGAGATCACAAGTTCAAGGCCATCCTAGGCAACTTAGCAATACCCAGTCTCAAAATAAATAAATAGAAGGGCTGGGATGTCTTTTGTCTGATTTTATTTCCTTACAGGGCCTCATGCATGCTAGGTAAGCTCTCTACCACTGAGCTCCATCCTCCACCCTACCTAATGGTTGCTCTCATTATTATCACAGGTGAAACACACCCAACCTGAACCCACTGAGTCTCCCTAAGTTGGGAGCTGGGTATATAGGTGTATACCACTGAGCTCAGCTGAATAGCAATTTGGATTTTTGATTTTTGAATTAGGGATGCTCAACCGGTAAAGTCTATGCAGATATTCCAAAATCAAAAAATTCCCAAATCTGAAATGTTCATTTAGTCCCAAGCATTTTGAGTAAGAGATACTCAACCTGGATCTAAAAATAGAATCAAGAGCATCACTAACTGGATGCTCCTGTGTGATCAGCACCTCACACTTGGTCCCTCATTGAGTCTTCTGACCACCTTCTGGACAAGGTGATCTCTTACCATCCCCATTTTCTAGATGGGAAGCACAGAGAGGTAAATTCAGTTTTCCAGGGTCACACAGCTGAGGTAAGAGGGTCAGCTGGGATTTGAACTCAGTGTGATTACACAGCCAAGCTGCTGCCAGCTCTAACCCGTTTCAGAGGGCGCCAATCAATAAGTTCCAGGAACATCTTGCTCTGATCTAATTGCTGACTCTGAACCACTTTAACAAACTATGACCCAAACAGAAGATGAGATTCCCTGCTTTCTAGTATCTTCATGTGATTTAAAGGGAGAGGGGTGCAGGGGTACAGCTCAGTGATCCAGCACTTGCCTAGCGTGTGTGAGGGTTCATTTCTTGAGCACCACTAAATAAATGAACAGGCCTAAGGGCAAGATACAATACCAGGCCCCACCAGGTCCACCAGCCAGCTCTGAGACCTCAGCTGTGACCCAGCATCTCCAGGCCTCAGTTTCCCCATGAGGTCACAAGCTGCTGAGCCTGATGCGACGAGAGGCCGCAGCCAGCTGCGGGAGTCTCGGGGTCTGTGAGTTGGTGGTGACTTGCCCCGGCCCCCGGGACAGCAGGGCAACTCTGGGCACCGCATGCAGGCTGTGAGCCGGGCTGGACTGGGGCCTTCACCTGTCACCTCATTTAACCCTCACAGGAGACGAGAGGCAGCCGGGAAGCTCACCTGTGCAGAAGGGCGACGGCCGACTCCACGGGCAGCATGACGTAGGACATGACCCGCACAGGCAGGAGGCTGAACAGCCTGCTCAGGTAGCCACGCCTGTGGCTCGTGGCTTCCGCCAGCCCTGGGGGAGACAAGGAGAGATCTGGCTTCACCAAGAGAAGAGGCGGCCACTCACCCAGGCGGAGCTCGGTGGGCAGTGCCCTCAGCCTGGAGCCCAGAAGTGTCAGGCTGGCCGTGGGGCGGGCTCTGCCAGGTGGCTCCTTCCTCAATGGGGAGGGCAGCCCTTGCGGAGGTGGTGGGGGGCAGGCATCCCCGTGGCAGGTGACACAAGATGGAATCAACAGGGGGGTCTGGAGTTGCCAAGGCAGCTGGGTCTCCGGCTCCGAGGGCACCAGTGACGTGAAGCCCAGGAACTGCATCTGCTCTGGGTGGCCCCAAATGCAGCCTCAGAAGCTGGCCTGTGGCCTCCTCCACCTGACCGGCCCGCTCAGGCTGCCACCACAACTGCTGTGGGACGGCGGCTCATACGTCCACCTTTAGTCCTCACAGTTCGGAGGCCGGGAGGCCCACGTCCAGGGCTCCAGCAGAGTCCTGGTGTCTGGGTGTGTGGCCAGGGCCCTCCTGCCCAGAAGGCACCTCCTTTATAGGAGCACTCATCCGCTCGTGAGGACCCTGCTCACTACCTGTTCACCCCCAAGCCCCCACCCCTCATGCCACAACCTGGGAAGGGGAGAGGACTTCAACCTGTGATTCGAGGGGACAAAACCCTCAGACCCCAGCACTGTCCCTTCAGCACCGATGACACAGAGGTCTAACTTGAGGGAAACCAGGAGAGGATCTGGAGGAAGGAACCAGGGGCGGGGGACAGGCAGGGAGCAGGGACCCGAAAGGCATTCTGAAGGACTGTGCCCCGTCCCAGGGACCTGGCCCCGGCTCCACAAACACCAGCCTAGCTGGGCCGGGGGACACTCAGGAAGCTGAGCCGAGGGCCCGGCAACCAGGACTGGGCTCAGCTGGGGTCCATCTTCCTCCTGGTCATGACCCCGTGGGAGGAAGGGAGGCTCTGTGTGCAGCTGGGCGCTGGTCTCACTCTGCCCTGTGGCCCCCACAACACGGGAGAGAAGCACTTTTGCTCTCGGGTTCACCTTCCGACCGCCCCCAGACGAACCCCCACCTGCGGCCAGCCTGGGCGACAAGGTGTCCAGGATGTGCTCGTCCCAAGGCAGGGTGCTGAGGCGCTCCATCAGCTCCTCCCCCTCCGCCAGCCCCAGGATCAGGGACAGCTGCTGCCTCTGGTCCTCCCAGCAGGGCAAGATGGCCTCTGGCTCCTCCTCCTCTGAGGACAAACTTGGGCACAGCTGGGGCCGGTCACAGATGCCTAGGAGAGCAGAGAAGGCCTGAGAGGAGGTGGGCAGCAGGGACCACCCAGCACAGCGCTACCAGGGGGCCAGCGGGGACCTCAGGCCCAGGATCAGCTAGGTGCCAGGGAGGAAGGAGCTTTCGAGTGGACGGATGTGACTGGCTCCTGCCTTGGTGGCTTGCCAACCCCCGCTTTACACCTGGATTCTTAAGGTTGAAAGACAAGGATTATAGCTCATTTCTAATCGCAATCCCATGGGTGGAGCCTGCACCGTCAGGCTTTGAGCTAGACCCTGCCCGTCAGGCTCCAGGGCAGCCCACCACTTTCCTGACTCCATCTTCCTGCCAAGGAATCAGAAGCAGAGAGGTCAAGAGATTTGTCCAAAGTCACACAGCTAATGCATGGCAGAGCCAGGGTGGGCTTGGAAAGACAGCAGGAGGCAAGGTAGGATCATGCCCCTGTGCATGCCCTTCCCTGGGCCTGGACCTGGCCCCTGACCCCAACGGGTGGCCTCTGCCCTTAGAGGACTAAACTGCTGGGCTGGGCAGGTCACAGGCAGTGGCAGTGTCTTTGGGCTCGCGGTCAGGTCAGAAGGCCCAAGGTGCCACTGGTCAAGGTGTGCGCACAGGGACATCTCTATCACGCCCACGCCCCACTCTGAAGTCTGCACCAAGGAATTGGGGCCCTAGAACACGCTCCCGGCTTCCAGCCAACCGGGCCCTCCCAAGGGCCCCGAGCAGCAAGCAGACCCCATCTCCCCTGCCCCAGAGTGGAAGCTGAGCCAGGACTTCATCCTGGATCTGCCCCTTCCCGACTCTCCTTCTCCCTCGCCTGCCCCTGGCAGCCCAGCCTGCAGGCCTCGGGCCCACTGCAGCCTCTGAGACCCAGCTCTCCTGTTCAGAGGAGGTCTCAGGGGGCCACAGCCTCTGGCAGTCCTACTTGCAGATCCCTCCTGCGTGACCCTGGAGCAGGGCTCCCAACAGCACATGGCCATCTGCTCACTTCTCCCTGAGCCCAGCAGAGGCCACATTTGTTTTTTAAAGAGAGAGAGAGAGAGAGAGAGAGAGAGAGAGAGAGAGAGAGAGAGAGAGAGAGAGAGAGAATTTTTAATATTTATTTTTTTAGTTCTCGGCGGACACAACATCTTTGTTGGTATGTGGTGCTGAGGATCGAACCCGGGCCGCACGCATGCCAGGCGAGCGCGCTACCGCTTGAGCCACATCCCCAGCCCCGCAGAGGCCACATTTGCTCACAGCAGTGTCCCTAGCACATAGCCCAGCACTGACCTTCTGCGTAGATAAATACACCGAGGTCCTCATATTGTCTCCTTGGCCTCAGCTGAAGGATAATCCAAAGCCTCAACTGACTCTTAGCATTAAAGACAAACAGTTCTGAACCGTGTAATAACGGTTCCACCCTAATACGGACGCGTGCGGCTTAACAACAAGGACACATTCTGGGCATCATGACATCAGGCAATCCCATCACCATGTGAACATCCTGCTACCCACAGGCTGAGATGGCCACAAAGCCCACACGTACCATTCTCTTCCAAGAACCTGCAGGCGTCCAAATACCCCCGAAGGCATATCTCTCTCATCATCTGCAAGGAAGCCAGCAAGTGTGGGGGGCGCTGAGCACCGCTTATTCAAACATCATCTCAAAGCCAAACCAACATCCCCCCAGAACCTTCCAGGCTGAGCTGCTTAGCCTGTACCCAGATACAGGTCTTGGTGCTCCCAAGAGAGCCCTTCCTGCTGCCTTGGCCTGAATGTCACCTCTCCACAGAGACCTCGCTGCCAGGTGCTGTGTCTCTGGGCTCTGCTGGCTGTAGGACAAGCCTCCACCAACAAATTTCAGGGCCCGTCCTAGCTGTCGCTGGGACAGCAGGACATGAGAGTCCATTGAGCTGCACAGCCTCCTGCCCGTGGAGCCCGGGTGCAGGTGAGCGCTGGTGAGCACACACCCTACACCCTTCCTTACTGTGTGAATGTGCAAGGATTCTAAGACCTCCACCAGGAGAAGGCACACCTGCTCACCTGGGGGGACTCAGTCAGAACCAGGGTGGTAAAAAAAAGTAAAAAAAATCCTGGGCTGCGTGTCGGCAAGGCCCTGGGTTCCACCCAGCGCTGCAAAAAGAAGGAAAAGAAATCCTAATGCCTGAGCCACAGCCCCCACTACTTGGAGCACTCGGCCCTGTCCATGTGGATGTCCATGTGACCTGGGGATGCCCCTGGTCAGGGTGGCCATCACCAAACTCGTGAGACAAGCAGCTTTTCCTGGAGCTGTTCTTGTTTGCTTGAGCGAGAGACAATCCCACCAGGGAGGCAGAGAAGTGTTGGAGGCCGAGAAGTGTTGGAGGCCGTGTATAAACTATGGGTTTGTTGAGCCACTGACGCGGAGAAGCAGCTCCCCTAACCTTGTGGACAGGAAGCACAGGGAAGGTGCCTGCCTGTGCTCAATCTCCTTAGGCTTGAATTACTGAAATGTAAGAATAGGGAGAAAAGGTGATAAATGTCATGTAACTTTAAGAAATGTTAAAGCTGAAGCTCGTTTTCTTGATAATTTGGCTCAAAATAATTCCAAAGCCCATACAATGAGGTGAATATTGATGAAAAGATCGAGACTAAATTCAGTGTTTTGAAAGCTACTGTCATAAATATCAGTAAGCAGCTTTCTACCCTCAAATTTGAACAAAATCTTAAATGCCAGGCTGACTCTAAGTGTGTCTGTGTTACTACAGCCAAATATCACACTTCCCAATGGGATTGGGGAAAGGTTAAAAATCATCTGAGGGGCATTTGGCATAGCCATGATAATAGCTTGAACCTACGGAGTCACATGATCACACCCAGGGTATGCAGAAAAGCAAGATCAGGCTCACAGACCCTGCGTTTCTAGCTGAACAATACTTCATAAATTAAACGGCTTTAACCCTGGAAATATGTTAAACACTCTACCTGGTTTATTGTTGGGATAATATGTGTGCTACTAATTCTTTTTTGTGTCGTGATAATAGGTTGCCGTATCCTTAGGTCCAAGATCCAAGAACCCCAAGTAACTGACCATCGTTTGAATTTAAAAAGAAGGGGAAAGATGTCATAGGCCACACAGGAACTATGGGTTTGTTCAAGCCGTGAAGACGGAGAAGCTGCTTCTCTGGGAACGCCTGGTGAAATCTCCCCCATTCAAGAGAGCCCAGATCACGCTGGTGCCATCTTAGCTCACAACCTGAGGGTCAAAGAGCCCCTGCCACACTGAGAAACAGGCACCTAAGCAAGACCCCTCCCACACTGAAACCTTACCCCTGACTTTGATGTACTTCCCCTTAAATAAAGAATTGGGCCTTTTAAATTTGCTCAGTTCCAGTTCCCATCAGGAGCCCACTTTTAAATCCAGTCTTTGGCTTTGTCTTATTTCTTACTGATTATTTCACACTTCTCGCTCTGCCAGGGTGCTGGCCGCCCCATCACAGAGAAGACCGGCACCCGAGCACCACTCACCTTGAAGCCTGGGGGGAAGAAAATCGATCTGGACAGGAGGTGTAAGTTCCTCAGGCAGAGGCGGAAGCTGACGTTGGTGACGTTCACGTGAAGGAAGTTTGTAGACTTGATTTTAGGGCAGATGTCAAACTCCCCGTAGAAGGGGCACACAGTGATGGTGGTCTTGACATCCGCAATGGGTAGGTTGTCACTGAATCCGCCATCTATGTAACGCTTTTAAGGAAGGAGAAAGGGACTGAAGCCGCCTGCAGCTCCAGTTTGTGGGGAGCCATCCTCACACGAGACTGGGCGACTCCCGGTTGGGTCTGAGGCCCTCTCCTGATGAGAGAACCCGTCCGTGTGGGGGTGTGCCTGACCACTGACCCCGGGGGCCCAATCACTGACCCTGACCTTGGAGTGCGGTCCCCCCTCAACCTTCATTGGATGGAATTCTCCCCTGAATCTCTTGTTCCCCAATAAAAGGCTACTCCCCGGCGTGTTCGCGCTCTCTCTCTCCTGCTAGCCCTGAGTAATCCTCGCTGCCCTGCTGGGCCGTTAGAGGTGGGAACCAGAGAGGGGAGCCGTCTCGGACCTGGCAATAGAAATAAGGTAACTGAGTCTGTGTGTTTTATTTCGATCTCTGCTAGCTAACTTTTATGCCAAGAACCTCATTAATGAAACCATTGCGCTGGCCGCATGGTGGACCAGCTACCTTTACTGTGTCTTCAGGATGCTGGCGGGGAATTCTGGGAGCCACTGCAGGTGGACAGAGCAGGAGACGGGCTTCAAGAGCCACTCTTGCTCACTGGGCGCCTCTGTGGTCCTTGTAGGAAGGCCAGGCTCTACACTGGCTCTCGGGGTTGCTATATACTGTCGTAAGGGGGTGTTTGTACTGCATGATGGCACCTGGCAACGAGGCGGGCGGAGGGTGGGGTCCAGACCCTGTTGTGCTGGCCAAGGCTGGAGGGATCCCCACCGGTGTTTCCAAAGAACACATACAAAGGGGCCACATAAACTAGAGATGCTCTGTGCACTGGGGACACAGTGTGACATAAACCCTTATTGCCCATAGCTAAGCCAGGTAGGGAGGTTTTCCAACCATTTGAACAGCTGCATCAGTGTCTGGGATGATCCCCAGTCACAGCCACCACAGCAGAGCCACCGGGGCCCACAGAGGGAGGACTTTCCAGCCAGCCCTGGGAGCACAGCTCAGCCCAAAACAGGTCCAGCGAAGCATGGAAGTGCTGGCCACACCTTGGCCAGCAACAGACTGTCACCTCGAGTCCAAAACTGACCCGATGTGAGCCTGCAACTTGTTCACAATTGTAGATATGTTTGTCCGGCCTTCTTTCCCTCCTTCTTTCCTTCCCTCCTTCCTCCCTCCCTCCTTCCCTCTCTTCTTCCTTCCCTCCCTCTCTCCTTCCTTCCCTCTCTCCTTCCTTCCCTCCTTCCCTCCTTCCTTCCCTCTTTCCTTCCCTCCTTCTGTCCCTCCTTCCTTCCATCCTTGAGCACAGTACTACTGAGCAGCCCCACACCCAGTGCAGCTGCACAGCTTAGTGGCAGATGGAACCGGGCATCGGGAGCCTCGTGGGCATGAAGGGGCATGGACCTAGCATGTGAACCTTTGGTGAAGGCTGTGGAGGGGCGACCATCTTTCCTTCAAGGACATTCCTCTGCTATATGGAACCTCTCCAGGTGCTTAGCGCTCTGCCAGGGCAATGCTCTGGCTGACTCTCAGGAAGGTCTGTCCCTGTTTCTGGCAGGACTCCCCTGAGCATGCTGACTGGGTGGTCACTGTGTCCAGCTGATCTAATGATGGGACAATCTCTAGGTGCGGCCTCTGGCCCGGGGCAGAAGAACGATGACAATGATGATAAAGTAGCCCACCTTGGCCACGCCCCTGGCAGGCTCTGGTCTAAGCTGGACCTGCACTATTGACCTCAAGCTCTTCTCCATCTACCCTGATGCCGCGTGAAGAACCCCGTTTTGCAATGTCAGTCTCAGAGAGGTTCGGAAATATGTCCAAAGAGTCACAGCTATGCTGAGGGAGAGTGAGAACTTGATTCCAGGTGTCTGCCACACAGAGCTTGGAGTGACCACACTGTAGCCGGGGCCTCAGTTTTCTCATCTGTAAATCAGGATGGACATGTGTCTGGCATGGAACTCCTGAGGTGGGGGGATGAGCAGGGCTCTGGGGCACCACCTGGAAGCATGCACCAAGGGGGCTCTGGGCTGCTTTTCCTGCCAGGAGGAAAAGCCAGAAATGGGCACTGGGGAATCTGGGGTCACCACCACAGTGCCCCAGGGGCCCTCTGCTTAGTTCTGAGAAGATGAAATACATATTGAAGCCACTAACAGGACAAGGGGCCAGCATCAGAATCCAAAATGTGCTTTGGTCACTCAATGGCCAGGTCCCCAATTGACCCTGTGGACACCTGTCCTGGGTACTGACCTGTGGGGACAAGAGTTGCCTTGCAGTGAATGAGACAAGCCCTGTGGTGGGGGACAGCAGAGCCCTGACACAGTGGCCATGCACCTCCCGCCTCAGGAGGGTTGATCCACCACCACCTCCAGCTCACTCTGCCTGAGGGGCTGGCAGGGTCTTATCATTCTGCTACTTCCTCATGAGTTTAAAAATGACCCTAAAAGGGAGCATTCCACAGCCCCAACTTTCTCCTGAGCTTCACAAAAGAGCAAGCACAACAGAGCAGAGACGGGTGTCAGACCAGACGTACAGATTTTTGTTGCTGCTGCTAGAAAACACGACAGTTCTGCCTTCTCTGGAAAACAAAGCTCTACCCTAGGAGCAGTAGATTCTTAAGCCTCTGACGCCTTAACTAGGCCAGTGGGAAACTACCTGCGCTGCTCACGAGCGGGTTAAGTGAGCCTGCAGTGTACCTGACCCACAGCAAGGTCATTAATTACACATGGAGGAGGTTTTGCTGCCCAGTGCCTGGAAGCTGGTGCTGCTAAGGATTCTGTCTGCAAGACTGAGAGGCCCAGGGACCCGCATGGGGACGCGGTCCGGGGGCACCTGGGCCTCGAACCTTGTAGGTGGGAGCAGTGAGCATTTCAAAGGAGGTCTCCAGGTTGCAGCCCTCTCTGCCGCCCACACACACTTACCACTCCTCGGAAGGTAGGAGGGATCAGGCCAGAGTAGAAGGGGATGAAGCAGGAACAGAACAGGGCCTGCAGAGACAAGAGTGAGAGCCCGGCCTCTCCAGCCTTCTCCAAACATGGCGCCAACCTTGAATGCTCTCTGCAAGAGTAGGTGCCTTACTACACGGGGCATGAACAATTGGCCAACACAATTGTCCTGGGGCTTGACCTCCAGGACAGCCACACTGGGTCATCACTGGTGGGACACAGTAGTGGACTGGGTAGCTAGAACAGTGCTTCCCAAATGCTGATGCACATGAGAGTCCCCAGGAAGCTGGTGGGACCACAGCTCTGTGCCCCCAGGTAGTTCTGCAGCAGGTCACAGGTAGGGCCCGAGATTCTGTAGTTCTGACAAGCTTCCAGGAGACCCTGGGGCTGCAGTGTGAGATGGAGGCCACACTGGTCAGGGGAGAATGGGGGACAAGGATGGATACGTGAAGGAACTGGCAGGTGCGGGTTGTTTAGATAAAGCTTCCAGAAGCAAAGTGAAATGGGAGGAACTTGCCTGCCAGGGTGCTGACTGCACATGCCAGGGGGTGCCTTTGTACTGCCCTGCCATTCCCTCAAGGAACTTTTAGGAAAGACATCAGCAAATGTCTCATTGCAAATATCTAGTCTATGCTAGACCCTGAGAGTGGAGACAAAGAAGCCACTCCCACCTTGGGGGGCTTGGCTTGAGAAGCCCTCCTCATTATAAAATCTGCAGAGAGCCATCGGAGCTCTGGAACTGAGCCAGGAGAGGTCCCTAGACAGTGTGGCCATGCGGCCAGGGCAGACCAAATCACCCAGTGTGCACAGAATGTATGTCGCCCTGTGCAGGGCCCACGACAGCCCTGGGTGTGGCTTTCTCACGTGAGGACACCCAGATAAGCAAAGCACTCACGTCCACCACTTCAGCTTTGGACTGGAAGTCAGACACCAGCACGTTCCTCCTGTCAGACACCCTGGTGAGCGATATGCCGATCTTGCCTGAGATGAGCTGGTGGACGTTGTCTGGGAGGTTCTCCTGCAGGCCATCTCGGAGGTACTTGCCCATGTTGAAGGACGGGTGCAGGGCACCAAGGTTCTGTCTCCTGGCCTTCCAGGTGAGGTCCATGATGATCTGCAGGACCCGGTCTGGGGACAGGAGACAAATGCATAGAAAAAGATTACCACCCTGGAGATAGAGACCTTTTGTCAAGACCAGAAGACTGTCTGCCACTCAGAAAGCATTCACAAAGAAGCTGCAACCCTACACATACGGTAGCCCCATGTGGCCACTCAGCCCTTGAACGTGGCTAGTCCAAATCAAGACCCGTAAAATATACTCTGGATTTCAAAGGCTTAGTAGGAAATACCTCATTAATAATGATTTATACTGACTAGATGTGAAAATGATACTATGTTGAGCTTAGTGGACTCAGTGACATTTCTCTGAGTCTTTGACTTTAGTCAACATGGCCACCAGGAAACATGAAACGGTTCACGGGGTTTATGGTGCATTTCTACTGCTTCAGCCACAGGAAAAGCCTCCCCCTTGCAGCAGCCTGTGGGTCTGACAGCACCCCAACGCAATGCCCACAAAGCCCGAGCCAGAACACAGCAGCATCTCAGCCTCCGTGCCGATGGTCTCCACTTTGGAGGGTGCAGGAGAAAGAATGTAGCCTTGCACACAAGTTAGAATCCCGCTTCCAGGTCTTGCTAGTGGAGTGACCTCAGCAAGGTGCTTTACCACCTGCCCAAATGTCACACCACCTTCCCCATGTAGGACAAAATCTATCCACCTTTTAGAGACAGAGATTAGGTAAAATATGATCGGCAAGATGTTCCACTCAGAAGAGACCACTAATAAATAATTAGTCTCAACCTTAAGTTTCTAATGCCAGAAATACCAGACCGAATGCAGATGTAGAGCACGGTCATGCTCTATCTGGTCTGGCCCCCTCTGTTCTGTACATGGACCATCTCGTCCAGCCTCAGACCTGGCCAGCCATAAATTCAGGGTTGCCCAAGGACAGGCAGCCTGTTCTGATCCAACCCTGACCTCAACTCAGACTCACAACCCACACCCTCTCCCGACCACGAGCTCTGAGCCTGGCCAGCGCGGTGAATTTGCCACTGCTGGCAGTCTGTCTATCTCTCCTGCCAAACCCAGCCTCCACTCAGATGCTCTGAGGACCTGTGCCAAGCGACAGGCCTGGGAAATGCTCCTCGGCAGCTTCCTCCTGTAGGACAGGGGATTAGAACAGGAACCAGAGTCTCCAGGGAGTAGCTCCTAACAAAACCTGAGATCCACTTTGCAGAACTTGATGGCCCCTGCGCCTCCATGTGCCCTGACAGCCATAGCCCCAGGCTGTGCTGTCCTCTGCCTAGTTAGGAACCCCCTCTGTAAAGGAGTTAGTATCATTCAGGCCCCCTGGGTCAGTGCATTTAAACTTCGTCCAAAGCCTGGTGTGGTGGCACATGCATGTAATTCTAGCTACACAGGAGGTTACGGCAGAATGATCACAAGTTGGAGGCCTGGCTGGACAGTTTAGGGAGACCCTGTCCCAAAATAAAAATAAATAAATAAATAAATAAATAGGGCTAGGGATGAAGCTCAGTGGTAGAGTATCCCTGGGTTCAATCCCCAGTGCCAATGAACAATTAATCAAACAAACCTTGTCCCAATCAAACATCTGTCCAAGCAGAGGCACAGAGATCACTCCAGAATACAAGAGGTGGCTCTTATCATTGCTAAAGCCCAGGGTGTGCAGATGGTCACGTGGCCAGTCTAATCCTCCTAGAGGCCAAACTGTCTGCCCTTTGCTCCCTTCTCCCTCACAAGGGAGACAGCCAGCAGGCGGACAGCCAGGGCAGCCTCTCTCTAATCCCCAAATCCCGGTCAGCACAGGGTCTGCTCACTAATCCTGCCCAATGGCACAGCTTTGCTTACCAGCAAGGGCTTCCCCAATGAGCCAAGTCACTCTCCAAAGAGTAAATTGTTAAAGAGCCCAGATAAACTGATAAGGGGCATTATTGTCCTGGGCACTTTTGGGTATCATCAGTTCCATGCTTCCACTTGCCCCACACCCTGCCTATTGGCTCAAAATCCCTGAGCGATGGCATGTGGGTCCTGGGAAGGATGCCAAGACCAGCAGTTTGGCCTGGGGAGAAACAAACCCAGCTCCTCCCTTCCCACAGCAACCACGTGGATAAATGTTTCAGCAGGCCAAAATCCAAATGTCTGGGATTTCATTGACAGTGACAGTGAGCTGGGGTGGGGTGGGGGGTTGGAAAGAGGATGGGATGGGGAATATCCAAGAATCCATTCCAACTCCTCCAGGAAGGGTCCCAAACACTGAAGAAGGAGGGAGAGTTCACAACTTTCCTATTCCACCCTCTGCCCCTGGGGTGATCAGGACTGCAAACCAGCTGGTCTGCCTCGGAGTCTACCCAAAGGTTGCCCCGGAGAGCTGGGCAGAGGTCCGGATGTCTCCAGTCCCTCCAATCCACGCCCACCTTGGGAGTCAAAATCTGTACTTGGTCACATCCAGGGCCAATCAGCCCCTCGGCAACTCAGACCTCAGGGTCCAGCCTCACCCCACACCCCACGTCCCTCCCTCTCCTCCGAAATACTTCACTTTCAGTTCCGGGGCGGGGAGCTCCCTTCAAGCCCGGGCACCACACAGGGCCTCAGGTGCGAAGGCGCAAACGTCTCTTGGAACCTCCGCGCTGGCCCGAAAAGCCTCTCTGGGGTGCTCCCCCTTCCCGGGTCCAGTGACAGCTCCCTCAAGCTCCAGCGACACTGCAGTACTCCAAAGGACGCTGCGAAGGAGGCCATCGGTCTGGGTAGGGGACCTACAAGATGCACTCGCAGTGTCCAGTGACCCTTCCCGGCTCCTCCGAGGGCCCCTGGGGATCGCGGCATCCGAGCCTAGCAGACGCTCCCTCCCAGCGCGGAGTGCCGGCGGCCCGGGACGCACCCAGCGGGATCCCGGACAGGAAGGTGGCGGCGTGCAGCGCCCCGGCCGAGGAGCCCAAGATCATGCGCGCGTTGTGGAGGAGATACGGGGCGCGCTCGCTCAGGCAGTGGGTCACCCCAACGTAATACAAGCCCAAGAAGCCGCTGCCCCCGAAGGACAGGCTCCAGCCGCACTCGGGGTCGTACATGGCGGCGGCGGGGCACAGTGCGGGGCAGGATCTGGGTGCGAGTCGGGAGGAGGCCACGGCCACTCCACTCGGCACCGGCCGGCGCTCCCAGCCTGGAGCGGGTGCAGCCCCCTAGGCATTCCCTGCGTGACGTCACCCTCCAGTCCCGCCCCCTCGGACCATGCAAATAAGCCCGCGGCAGACCCAATGGGCGGGCAGGACGCCCCCTCGCTCTCCAGCCCGGCGGGGGGCGGAGCCGGGGCGCGCCCAACTCCGGAGTGGTCCAAAACTCCAACGCGTCCAGCGCTCTGCACCGAGGGGACCACCTTTCCAGAGTCCGGAAGAAAGTCGCAGGTGGTGCCCACTGGGGTTCTTAACATCCCTGTGACTCTTTCTCATTTGCCTTTATCGCAGGGAGAGCCAGCCTAAAGTAGGCACCATCATCTGAATAGAATTTAGTGTGCTTGTTTCCTTGCGGGTTTGGTTTTGGTTGGGTTTGGATTTGGGTTTGTGTTGGTGGTTCGTTCGTTTTGGTGTGATTGTCTTTGACTCATGGCAAGTGGTAGGGATTTTTCACTTAATGAAAATGACATGAAGTTTCCATTTCAAAAGTATCACTTATAAATAAAAATAGTGATTGACAGGTGCTGAGGGGGGTGAGTAGAGGACAGTGTAGGGTGGGGGGCGGAGTTTGGGAAGCTGAAGCCTAGATGCTTTCTGGTGCCCTGTCTGTGCCCCATTCAGGCTGGTGTGACAAAATACCACCAGCAAGGTGGCTTATACACAATCACTTACTTCTCACCATTCTGTGGGCTGACAAGTCCAAGTTCAAAGTGTTGGCAGATTACATGTCTGATGAAGGTGTGTTCCTTGTAGAGGTCACTTTCTTGATGCATCCCCACAGAAGGTGCAAGGCAGAGCTCTGCCATAGACCTAGTGGGTATGGCTTAACCTCTGAGAGCTTAAGTTCTCTGTATCCTGGAGGAGAAAAGAGTCATTGTGAAGTTCAATGTGCTGGACAGAGTACCCAGCAACAGTGCCTGGCAGCATACCCCTTAGCCCTGGGTCCCTGTATCTCTGTCTATATTCTCTCTCTCTCTCTCTCTCTCTCTCTCTCTCTCTCTCTCTCTCTCATGATCCCACACCTTGGCCTCTTCTGCAATCAAGATCCAGATCTTGTTTCCCTAAATTATAAACATCTCCAATGATGAGCTCACCATTCAGGCCCTAGGGAAACTTCTCTATATCTCTTGACCTATTCCCACCAAAGAAAAGGTGAGAATTCCCTTATTATGTATAAATTATAATGCACCATAAAGATTTTTAAAAAGAAAAGGAAAGGGTGCTTGCTTTGTCTGTGGTGCAAAGGCTTGTCATGCCCCGCTGGTGTTCACACAGACCCTGCCTTGGCAGCTGAAGTCCTTAGGGAAGAGGAAAAGCAAAGGTAGGTGTCAGGCCCTCAAGAGATGGGAAGGAGGCAGTGAATACTTGCATAATGAAGTCCCCTCTCCCAGGGGAAAAGCACTCATTCCCTTGTGACTCTTACTCTAATTCATGATCCTCATGATTCACTGTGGAATTGATTGGCAACAGCTGTATGGAAAGACTAGGGAACATTTTTCATATAAAGCACTTCATGCTGCTCTTGAATTTGTGTAGTTGCAGATCTTCTGGTAAATGTTATTGCCTTTTCTTGACTTTTGGAAAATTGTTTTGTTTGGATAAAAATATTTAACAGGCCATAAGTTCCAATTATATTAAACAATTTAAGTTTAAAAATCTGCAGGGGCTGGGGCTGGGGTTCAGTGGTAGAGTGCTTGGCCAGCATGTGCAAGGCTCTGGGTTCAGTCCTCAGCACCACATAAATAAATAAATAAATAAAATAAAGGTATTGTGTCTATCTACAACATATATATAAAACTTTGCAGTATTTTCCACATTATTTGGAGGGTGATCAACTCACCCTGATTTAAGTCCTGCATCAGGAAAAATTTTCAGTCCTAGACAAGCTGGGACAGTTGGTTAAGCCTAAGTCTCTTGTTCACAGCTCTGCAAATGTCAGGGGAAGATCTACCTGACTCACCCTGTGCCCTGTAAATCCTTGCTATTGTCCCTCTATTGGGCAGGAGATGGTCATGCCACTGGCCCAGAAACAAGAAGACACAGAATAAGAGACCTGTGGGGGATGGAAGCAAGCACTCTGTTGGCCCTTATGATCTGTGGATTCTGTATTTGCAAATTTGCCTCAGGCTTGGCTCATTAGTAGACATTAGTGGACTTGCACAGAGCCGCATAAACATTCGAATAGCCGGATGTTGCCAAACGTCGGGCCTTTTGGGCTCTCTACTACAAACACATGTCCTTTTCATGTTTAATTTAGTGTTATGTTTTTCACATGGGGCTTTTTTTTTTGGGGGGGGGAGGTGAATTTGCTGTTCAAAGTAGCCCCCAAGCATAGTACTGAAGTGCTGTCTAAGGTTTCCAAGTGCAGGAAGGCTGTGGTGTGCCTCGCTCACAGAGGAAATCAGTGTGTTAAATAAGCTTCATTCAGGCATGAGATGGTGCTCTTTACCTTGATTTCAATGTTAATAAGTCGGTGCATGTCAAGAAAGGTGTCTCTAAGCAGAAAACACACATTTAAAGTGTGAGGGGGATTGGGGGTGGAGCTCAGTGGTAAATCACTCACCTAGCATGTTCCAAACCCTGGGACCCCTCCCCAAGGAACAAAACAAAACCAAACCACCAAAACCCACTTCAAACAAGGTCACGTTGTGGCCAGAGGCTTGCAGAAACCTAGATGTGTACTCTCCCTAGCAGCAATGATCTGGTGTTGATTTTCAGAGTGTTTGCTAAGTTAATAGAACACAATTGCCCCAGGGTTTGTTTTATCTGGACTAGAAAGACAGACAGCTGCCAGCCGTGACCTCGCTGGGTCCAGACAGAAGCAAGAAGCCTCCTCCATGTGCTGCTGGCCACATGAGTGCCAGCAACCTTCACCCTGTGGCGCAGCCCAGCACCGAGGGCCCTGGCTGACACTGGGGGCCTGGGACCTTGGTGAGTGGGAGAGCTGGAGGATTTCCACCATGGACAGAGAGGGAGTAGGAGTGAGATTTAGGGCTGCTGGGAGGCAGCGTGGGTGAGAACTGCCCCTGCCCCCTCTCTCCCCACAGCACCCAGGCTCAAGTTGGACTGTCCACCTCCACACGCCTGGCCCAGCTTTTCTCAGCCCTCGAGGTCAGTCTCGGGGGAGGGGAGGGGGCTTGGGTCATCCTGCCTCTGCTTCGCCCTACCCCTCAGCCTTCTCCTGGGCCCAGTGACCCAGCTCTGGCAGTAATTCAGAACTTTTTTCTTTTAAAAAGTGTGGCAAACTGAGCACAGTGGCGCACACCTGTAATCCCAGCTACTAGGGAGGTTGAGGCAGGAGGATCTCAAATTTGAGGCCAGCCTGGGCAACTTAGCAAGACCTTATCTCAAAATGAAATTAAAAATACCAAGGGCCGGGGGTGCAGCTCTGTGGTAGAGTGCTTGCCTAGCACACACAAGGGCCTCAGTTCAATCCTTAGCACCAGAAAACCAGCCAACCCTCTCCTGTTCTGCCTCAAACCCCACCCATCAGGGCTGGTCCCTGGGAACCAGATCTTCCCAGGTTTGCCTTATTCCCAAAATAAGACCCAGGATGTCCCCTTGTCCTGTACATGTGCCCAGCCCCAACTTCGCTGGTTCTTGTAGAGCAGAATCTCTCACATTAGCAGTGCTGGGAGAGTGCAGAGCGAGAAAAAGAGCAGAGCCCAGTGGGCTTGTTCACTGAACCATAGAGAAGTCAGAGGGACGCGTCCTGCTCGTTCTCGAGGCCGCGTCGCCATGACCAGCACCCTCCTGTAGCCAGTGATGGTGGACACTCCCTGCCCAGGCAGTATGCTCCCCAGGAGGACAACCTAGGAGGTGGGGCCACTGCTGGCCAAAGTCTGGGTTCCAAGCCCCTGCCTACAGTGTGACGAGAGCCATCTCTAGGTCCAGCGCTCCTAGGACTCAGTGCCCGGGTTTCCAACCAAGAGCGATGCCTGGGGGGCACCTCAGCTCAATGTCCTGCAGGGCTTATCTTTGTCTGATAGAACTAGGCTCCTGGGGTCTCTTCCAGATGTGCTGGGACACCTCCAGGTTAACACATCCAGAACCAAGTTCAGTCGTGGGCAACTCTCCTACCAAACCTTTTCCTCTGCCTTTTATGGAACATCTGGAACCTTCCTGTCATGGTTTACATTGAGGTGTCCCCCCAAACTCCTGATCTCCAGAGGTCAGTCCACCCTAGTTTGAATGGACTGACCGGGTGGTAACTGTGCGCAGGTGGGGCAAGGCTCGAGGAGGTGAGTCACCAAGGGACAGGCACTGGAAGGCTGCACCTTCCCTGGGGGTCCTCCCCCACCACTTCTGACCCCAGCAGGAGCCGAGCAGCTTTCTTCCACTGGCCCTTCTGCCATATGTGCTGCCTCGCGTTGGGAGTTGACATCTGTGGACTGAGGCCTCTGAAACTGTGAGCCCCAGATCAGTTTTTCCTCCTCTGCATTGTTCTTGTCAGACATTTGGTCACAGCGATGCAAAAGCCAACTGAAACACTTCCTATCCCACTCTGGCGGGTTTGTCTAAGAGTCTTAGGTCTTGGATGCGCCCGGTGAAGAAACTGGGGACGGGGACAAGGAGGATGCTGTGGAGATGGTCCCCCAGGGAGCGGCAGGTGGTTCTGTGGGAGAAGCAGAGAAGGGAAGAGCCCCTGGGAACCAGCTGGGGCAGCAGGGCCTGCTGGTGGCTCCTGAGCAGGGGGGTCCTATGCTACGGAAACCAAGAGGCCCCGAAGGGAGCCAGACACAGGACCCACTGTGGCAGGAAGCCTGGAAGCCACTTGCACACTCGGGAGCCGTGGTGCTGGGCACATGGATGAAAGGGAAGAGAGCTGAGGACATCCTTGGGCAGCGAGATGCCCCCACCTTCCCAAACTCAGCGCCTTCGTGTCCTTAGGAGCCTGCGGGTCATCCTTTGTGCATCTCTGCTCTGGCCCACACCCAACCTGCCATCGGCTGGGGGATTCACCTTCCTTAGATCCCTCTACTCGTGTGTTTTCCTCCTCCACCAAAACCCTCATCTGCATGAGAACGCCAACATTTTCGTTGCTGGCCTTCAAAAGCCCTTCATTTATTTTTAATTATTTTTTTAAAATTAATTATTATTTTTTGTAGTACTTCGGGTTACTCTGGGCCTCACACATGCTAGGCAAACGCTGCACCACTGAGTAACACTCCCAACCTCCTACAAACTTTTTTTTTTCTTTATTGGTAGTACTGGGATTGAACCAGGAGCTGGCTCATGCTAGGCAAGCGCTCTGCAACTGAGCCACATCCCCAGCACTTTTTAATTTTCATTCTGAGACAAGGTCTTGCTAAGTTGCTGAGGCAGGCCTCAAACTCATGATTCTTCTGTCTTAGCCTCCCAAATAGCTGGGATTTGGGGTGTGCCCTGCCACACACACCTGGGCAAAAGACTCTTGAAAGATGGTGTGATTCTTTCCACATTTTAAGTCAGTATTGTAGGAAAAGTGATAAAGTTTCTTCTACCCATCTGTCTTAGTCTGTTTTGCATTGCTATAACAGAATGCCTGAGACGGTAATTTATAAAGAACTGGGGTTTATTCCTCACAGTCTAGAGGCTGAGAGTTCAAGAGCAGGGCACCAGATTCCAGTCCCTAGTGAGAGCCTTCCTGCTGCACAGTCACATGGCAGCCGGCGGAAGGGCAATTGAGAGGAATGTCATGTCCTGATGTGTCAGAAGAGCAGAAGAGCAAACACGCTGTCCTGAGCCTTAGTCATTCACCAGGGTGGAGGGTGACCTGACACTTCCCCTTAGCTCTCGCCTCCCAGCGCCTTAAGGGAATTCAGTGTGTTGATGGAAAATAACCCCTCTGCTGTAAAGCAAAGGAGCTAAATGAGCTGAATGTGAGTGACCATGGCCCAGGAACATGGATTCAAGTGACTCCGAATGACATGTTCCCCCATGTAAGAGGTTACCTGAACTTTTAAAGCCACAGAACAGACAAAGCCATGAATCATCAATGTATCCGGAGACGCACTGATGGGGACATCATAGGTGGGCTGCAGCAGGGCAGGGACATGTCTTCTGGAGATGCCGCAGTCTTAGCTTTCTGGTTGAGGAAGGCTACGATGTGTCAATCTCAGCAAAACATTCCAAGAGTTTCACCTTGTAGCCAGGGGTGTGAGGTTGGACGTGAAGGTTGGTAGTCAATGGCTCTCAAAGGGAACTCAGGATGGTTCTGGGTAACTCTGGCTCTCGGTCTCTCACGTGTCCTCTCTTCACAGTCAGGTGTTCTACTCTGCAGCTCTTAAGACAGACAGGCTTCTTCAGAAAGCTTCAGTTCACAAGTTTCACCATGAGTTTGGGAGGGCGGGGGACACAGTGGTCAGAACAGGGCCGTGTCTCAGGCTGGTGGCTGGGACTCTATCAACTAGATGGAGACAATAACAGAAGAAGTGCATTTGGCTTCACGTGATGTGGGACCTTTGAAAGGAAACGGGGACCTGAACACATGGCTAAGCTGAGCATGTTTATAGGAGGCTTGACAAAGTGGAACATCTGATGGGACAAAGAGGGATGAGCTTAGGACAGAGCCCTGGGGAGTTCAGCAGATTCCTGTCCTTTCTCATCTGTGGACCAAGGACCCGCTCTCCCTCTGGGCACAGGGAGGGCCCTCTCCACCGGGTCTCCTGACCTGTTCCAGGGCAGGAGGGGGTGTCCCCGGCCTTTTTGCCAGTTTTCCTGTTCCTTCAGCCTCACATCTTCAACATGCCAAACGCCACAGCTTGGTGTACTGTGTTCTGAACGCATGGATATCTACATTTTTTTTGTGTGAGCATGAATTGTTTCAAAGGATACAGAGTCCAGTGTGACTGTGTGTTAAACTAACCAATTTTTAAAATATACCACACAGCAAATGGAATCCGTGCTGGTTTGGATGTGAGGTGGCCCCTCCCAAAGCACCAGTTAAGGCAGGAAGGCTCAGAGGTGAGGTGATGGGATTCTGGGAGCTGTGGCCCAATCAGTCCCTTCCTGTGTAAGTGGACTGACGGGTGGGAGCAGTAGGCAGGGGGGTCACCGGGGAGCATGGCCTGGAAGGGTGCGTCTCCCCTTGATGCACACACACACACACACACATACACACACACACACACCTTGCTTCCTTGATGACCCCAGGGAGTGACCTCCTTCCACGGGCCCTTCCCCCATGATGTGCTGCCTCACCTGGGGCCCGAGCCATGGAGTTGGCCATCTATGGACTGAGACCTATGAAACTGTGAGCCCCAATTGTACTTTTCCCCCTCGGAATCGTTGTTATCAGGTGTTTTGGTCACAGTGACAAAAAGCGCTAACACAGAATCTAATTCCCCAGTGATTTGAAACTTAGCATCATGCATTTTAAAACACAACCAGTGCGGGGCGTCATGGCGCATGCCCACGATCCCAGCAGCTCAAGTGGCTGAGGCAAGAGGACTGTGAGTTCAAAGCCAGCCTCAGCAACTTAGTGAGACCCTGTTTCAAAATGAAAAATAAAAAGGGACTGGGGATGTGGTTCAGTAATAAAGCACCCCTGGGTTTTATTCCCAGTACCAAACACACACACACACACACACACACACACACGTGCATCTTCATTAGCAAAAAATTTTTCATTCCTGTTGTTGTTGTTGTTTTTATATCCTTGAACATTTTTAAAAAATTGAGATGCTAGGGATGGAACCCCAGGCCCTGTGCATATCACTGAGCCACGCCCAGCCCTGTCCTTGAACTCTTTTCCCCACTCCACTTCTATTATATAATTTATTCCCATGTGAATATATATCTTATTCTTCTCCAAAGCCTTTTATCCATTCCATCTTTATTTGCCACAGAAATAAATAGGAAATTTAAGTTTTTTCCATGATCATAAGCCCCTACGTGCTTAACTATTTTTTTCCTCTGGATTGAGTTATCATCATAAATATTCTCCATATACGAACGTCCCTCATTACTAGAATGAGGCAGGGTTAAACATCAATTCCTTTCATATTTAAATTTTTTTTTTAGTTGTTGGTGGACTTTTATTCATTTATTTACATGCCGTGCTGAGGTTTGAACCCAGTGCCTCACACATGCCAGGCAAGCGCTCTACCACGGAGCCACCACCCCAGCCCTCATATTTTAATTTTTATAAGGTAAAATTTCTGAGAAAAAAACTCAAATAAGGGGGTTGGAGTGGGAGTCTGTCATTATAGGGACACTCAATCACACAAAAATCACATAGGAATCAGCCAAGAACAGTGATTTGCTTTTCTTGATTCATCAGCTGTGGTACTCAGTTCTGTGGGAGGAAGAGCCCCTGGGCTGCAGGGGGATGGCCGTCCAGTCAGCAGGGTCCACTAAGCCGGGCATCTCCACTGTTCTTTTGTTTTGCACGTGGGTGGTCACACCACCCCCACGTTCCCCTTGTCACGAGCAGCCGTGCCAGTCACAGGGACTGGCAGTTTGTCTTTCTACACTGTGGACTCCGGTGGCCTCACAGCTGTGTCCCATCCGCCCGACTTCACTGAGGACTCCTGGTTTCTCCTAGATCCTGACCACGGTGATGGCCAGGCCTCTGTCCCATCCCATCGTAATGAAAACACGTCACACAGCAGACGGTGAAGCAGCCAAGGATTGAAGGAGGTCATTCAAGGAGTCAGTTCAGATGCAGGGTCACTGTGGGGGTCAGGTCAGCTCAGGGCTGAGGACCCCGGTGTGGGTGTCAACACGAGAGGCCCTGAGGACAACCTTGACGTGCCATGGCCTGAGTCTGAGATGAGCAGCAGAGTGGGCAGCTGGGGGCCTGGCGACCTCGTGGGCAGAGGCTATCGCAAGTATGCCAGGCGGCCCGTGACCAGGTGACAGGTCAGTGTCCCATCCTGCAGTGTAGTGGCAACTCCTCTCACACATCCTGACTGGGATGGTGGAGTCATTCGCTGGTTTGGTGAATTTGGTAAGTTCATGTGCCTGGTGTCCCGGATGCAGTCCAACAAGCCCCCGTGTCTGTGTTGTGATAGGGATCTCTGGAACAGAGAAAGGGACGCGCACCATCAATTACAGGAGCACAAGGAAAAGGTGGGGTGGCACACTCAGGGCACAGGCCCAACTCTGCTGTCAACCTGCCACGACTCCTCAACCCGTTACGACTGTGGAGTACAGGACATTTGACCCAAATCCACGGACAGAAGACCAAGAAACTCACAGGGACGGGCGGGCACAGGAAGACATCACCCCACCGCGCTCTCGGCCAGCGCTAATGAAACGCGGCTTCCTGCTGCCCAGGTGCCCTGACTCTGTGCAAGAACCCTGCACCTTTCACCCAATTGACTCCCGATTCAGTAAGTTCAAATGCAGCGGCAGGAACCTGTGCAGGGAACCTTCCTTGGGCAGGGGACAGAGAGGGCTTCGGGGTATGGGTGGGCCTCCCATGGTGTCTGCCAGTGGTGGTCACTGGGTGCTGGGCGTGGCCCCCAGAGAGGGCCCTCCCTCAAGATGCCCACAGCCTAGGGGAGGAGATAGGAGGGAGATGCTTACAGCCAGTGACCACACAGTAGGGCTGAGGACAAGCAGGAGATAAGAGTGAAGAGGTTTCTTACGGACGTCAGCAAGCCCTGGAGACCGTTCTGAAAGCAGAGCCTCCCAGCAGAGCCACCCCCCCCCCCCCGGGGGCTTCCAGTGGGAACCTGCCCACGTTCCTCACCCCCACAGGGCCAGCACGTTCCTAAGCATGCTCAGTCTGAGGGCGTGCATCCCAAGTTCAGGAAAACAGTGGGCAGGTTGTCCTCTGGGGGGATATTGTACTGTAATGAGCACGTTTACTGAGGTCGTCAGAAAGATCAGAGTGACTCAGAGATTCCTTGGCTGGTTCCTTGCAATTTTCTCTGGCAATTCTTTTGGGAAGCAAAACACCTTTGAGGAGTATTAACAGTCATTTAAAGGGACAGCAGTCTAGGTGACCGCCCCTAGAGGCTAGGGGGTCAGCACAGGGGCAGGATAAGTATGGACAAAGCTCCCTGAGGCTGTAAGATGGAGGGACAAGGTGAGCATGGAGGGAGCCTGCAGGAAAGGACTGGAAGAGGGACCAGGGGCTTGGGACAGACAGGCAAGGGCCCAGATCTCTTCCTGGTTGCAGGGGAAGGGCGGGAGATTTCTGCAGGGGAGGAACACAGCCTTGTTCACACTTAGGAAGACCTGGATCCAAAAGCCAGGGGTGGACCTCAGCAAGCCCATAACCTTGGGCGGGAAAGCATCACACCTTCCTTTTTCACTACCTCTGATTGAAATTTAACATCTCCTCCAAACTCGAGTGTAGGGAACAAGCCAGACCCAGGGGCTCACATCTGCAACCCCAGGGACTCGGGAGGCTGAGGCAGGAGGATCGCAAGTTCAAAGCCAGCCTCAGCAACTTAGGCAGATCTTGTCTCAAAATAAAAAGCTGCAGAGGAATCCCTGGGTTCGATCCCAGTACCAAAATGAAAGTGTAGGGAGCACCCTTCAGCAGCACCAACGGAGCCTACGGCTTCGTCACTAACAGGAATCACTGGTGTCTCTCTGCCACCGTCAAAGGACCGCGTCACAGCTACCCAGTTGGGCAATTTTCATTGGTTTATTTTCAGTTCTAGAGCAGAGCAGTCAGTGGGCTACGAATCCAGAAGAAGAGGTTGGGTTTACAGACAGAAAGAGGGTGGAAGAGAGCTGACAAAACCCAAGCAGGGCTGGTGTTGCTCGAGGCTCAGCCTTGCCTGGGCTCCATCCCCCCACACAGAGAAGGGAGGGGATCGGTCAGATCAAGTTACCTGTTCAGGGTGGAGGGGGCAGAGCAACAGAGAAACAACTGAAGCTTAATATCAGGTGGTTTCAGGTGACTTCCTTGTGTAAAGCTTAAGGCAGGAGGAAGTTCATGCTCATGTCAACTGGAACTGGCCTGTTGGGGACAGTTGGTGGCTCTCTCTCTTTTCCTGACTTTCCAGGTCAGAGGAACAGTCTCAGGGAAGCAGCCTAGCTCCAGCAGGTGGACTCAGCGTGAGCGACTCCGTTTGGGCTTTGGCGGGTCTCTTGGGGCTCAGAACATGATACCCCAGAACTGGTGCTTCGACCTGCTGCAGGGCCTTGAGCCTCCCTCAGGGTTCAGGTCCCTCTGACCTCTGTCCATGAAGGCACAGGTTCTCTTCAAGGTCCCCTCTCCCCCCTGACCTGACCCGCCGGGGGGGGGGGGCATGACCTGCAGCAGTCTTCCCACAGCGAGGAGAGACGCACACTCAGGTTGAGGGCAGGAAGACCTGAGTCTGTCAACACACCAGGCCAGACTTTGTCACCACCTCTGTCCTCTATTTCCATCCCACAGGGAACCATTTACCATCCACCCTCTGTGTTATGACAAGGAGAGGCGGGGCCAAAGGAGTGAGGTCTAACAGGTGGACACAGTGACCACGGAGGATGGAGAAATGGACCGCACAAAGGAGAAGGGGTGTCACCAGAGCCAGAGTGTAGACAGGGATGGGGACAAGGTGGCAGGAGCAAGCTGCTCAGGGCTCACCTGACCTGTCACGAGGAGGCCAGGAAGTGACATCCAGCGTGATGGAGACAGGCAGAGACGTGGTGTGACCAGGTGGGCTGTAGACAGGAGGGGATCCCATCTGTTTTCTCCGTAAAGCAGGTGCTGGGGATTAAGGAAGGTGCAGAAGGGTGAAAGGGAGGGAGGGGCACTTCTCCTCCAAGGGTCACAGTGCCATCCCCCAGCGCTGCCAGTCCCATCAGATCAGGGTCACACGAAGGTGAGCCACGGGATGGTGTTGTCTTCTCCGGCCACTTCCACCTGTGGAGAGTCAGGACTTCCCAGGCAGCCAAAAGAGGGGGAGGAGGAGGAGCCGCGGGGTTTGCCGGCAGAGGAAGGGGAGACGGGGCCTGCGTGGGCCCCCAGAGATTGGCCTGCACTCCCTCCCCCACCTGCCAGCCCCCCAAATCCTTTGGCTTAAGGGAAGCCCCCCAGATGTCAGCACCTGAGGCTTCTTGAGACCCGCAGAACCCAGCGGGCTTCGCCACACCCCCTTGGCAACTAGGAGGCTCCGGGAGACAGGGCGCCTGCCCCCTCCCCAGGAGCCCTCCTCCTTCTTCAGCGACCCCGATGGTCCCTCCCACACACCTCCCAGCACTAGCCCTCCTGGTGCCAGCAGCCGGACATCTGAGTCGAGGAATCCAGCAAACCCCTCCAGGAGAAAGGAGCCCCGGGGACCCTCTGGGGACCCTCTGGGTCCCCGCTGTTAGCACAGGAAGTCAGCTACAGATGCGCAGCGGCGGGAGAAGCAGGGAAAGACCCCCGGCCGGCCATCGGCTCAGAGGCCTTAATACCCGTCATCCAACCACCAGGACCTAGCCCGCCCCCCGTGTGTGAGTGGGCTTCGGGAGAAATCCGTCGTCGGAGGGTGGGCGGCGACTCAGAGCCACGGGGGGCAACGCGAGGCTCCCCGGCACCCACCAAAGGGGCTCGTCTCTGCTCCATAGACACATGGTCCCGGTCCTGTTCCCAAGGTCACGCCTGCACCCACAAGCTACTGCCAGGGTCAGGTGCCGTGGTCAGACCTCCCACCAGCGGCACGAGGCCACAGAGGACCAGGTGGCCCGATACTGTACTGGTTCGTGTCCTCAGCCTCACCACAGCGCAGGCGCCGAGCTCCCCTCCCCAGGGACAGCGGCCTCAGATGCCCCAGGCCCAAAGGGGCGTGGCTACCTGCCACCCCCAATTCCCACCGCCCATCCTCAGGAAAGCGCAGAGGTATTTTGGCGCCCTTCAGCCCCTGTTCCAGGCGCCGCCCTTTCTGGGGAATAGCTCGTCTTGCCTTCGCCTTCCGCTAATGACCGGGCTGTGCTTCGGCTTCTGCGCCGGGGTCACTGTCCTGGTCCTAGGCATTACGCTCAGGACCAGGGTCACTCCACCACCAACTCCAGGAAGAACCCGGATCACTGTGCTGTGGTGACCGAGCTGCTCAGAGTGCGCCCACCTCCAGCCAGGACTGCAGTGAAGTCCCAGCAGCGACCAGTGAGTCTCCACCTCGGGGGTTCTCTCTTCTTTTCCACTCACGGCGTCAGCCTAACAGGCCTTTGGTGGTGGGAGGTAATTTGGGTGACCTATTGGCTGCATCAAATTGGGGTGCAGAGTGCAAATTTTCTATCTCCATTGTTGGGGGGTGGATTAGCCAATAGGTTGGCCTCCAACTTTTGATCCTCCTGCCTCAGCCTCCAGAGTCGCTGGGATGGCAGGTGTGCACACTCAGCTTTATTTATGTCATTTTATATTTTGTATGTTATAGATGGAGGATGGTGTTATTCTTTGCTTTCAGAGGAGAATTTAAATGTATCTTTGGAGGGGCAATGAGGAGAACCTGATTGACCCAAACATTGAGAACTTAAAAACCTGGAAGCATTTTGTTTCTTTTTCTTCAAAGAAAGGAAGCCAAGAGCTCTCAGCCTTTCTGTTGGATTGGTGTTCCAATGTGACGTCACTGCATGCCTGCACGTTGGTGCCCTTCCACACGTTGGACTAGGCTGGATGCAATGAGTTCAAGGCCACACCCTTTCAGCAGTGGCAGTTCATGAACCCCTGGGGGCCACCCAATAGTCACAAGCAGGGTGATCACAGGTTCTTTATTCCAGTCTTACCTACTGATACCTGCAACACTCAAATTTGTGTGCGTGTGTGTGCGTGTTACAGAACAACTAAGAAGGGATGAGTCTGCAGTCACCAAAGAGACCCCCACCATGATCGTAACATATAAGCTTCTCCAGGGACCCCCACCATAATTAAGCTTCTTGTTAGCAAGACTTCACAAATAGTGTCAGCTGGACTTCCCAGGAGTTCTGCAGACGCTCAATGTGGTCTGAAGCTTCCTCTGTCTTGTAAAGGCCAGGTTTGCCGACAAAAGGCTCTGTCTCAAGAGTTTGCTGTACAAAAGTTACTGTCCCTGCTTTCCTGTTAAAACCTTGTGAAACCTCAGTCTAGCCTAAGAATATGGGACAAAGAGTACCTGTCCTGTAACCACCCACTGTTAGGCACCCCCCCACATACACACACACACACACACACACACACACACACACACTGGGTATGAATTTCAAAGGATCTCCAGGCCCGGGTCCAGAGAATTATAGGCATTAGACCCTCTGGACCACTGCAGCGTAAATAAACTGCTTCCTGAAGATTCCTCAGCTATCCAGCCTCATCTGTCCCACGTCATGGCCCCAGGAGCTCAGAAGGCTGAAATGAGCACACAGGAGAGAGCACAGGAATCCAAAGTCCCTGCAAGCAAAGAAGTTGTCCCGGACACTTGTTTGGAGCTGTCCAAGAGCAGCACTTCTGCTAGGCCAGAGTCCGATGCATGGCAGTTTCAGTGTCAGGCTGGAGTGGTGGTCATTGGCAGGAGAAGCCAGAGGACAGAGATTCAGAGGTTTGTCACCGTGGTGATTTTCCTGGGCAAGGCTTGTGATGAGTGACCAGGTGACAGAGTCAGTGTGCTCCTGTGTCCATCCCTGGGGTGCTCCTCCTTTTAAGGGCCTCGAGAGAGGGGGTTGCTTCCTTTGGTGGCCTGGCTTTTCGGGCATGGGTTTGCTATGCCAGTGCATCCCTGTGCTTCTGAGTAATTCAGTAGCTTCACAGATGCCCACGGTTGATGATGCCATTGGTATAGTCACCAGCTTGTGCTGACCGTGTGCCAGGCAGATGGTGGCTGTTGACTTGTACAAACAGGGGAGAGCCGTTTAACCTCAGCACCTTTCAAACTGGAGTCACCGATGGCAGACGGTGGCTTTGCAAAGCAGAGTAAGTCAGGGCTTGGCACAGCCTAGAAACCAGGGCACAGCCTGCTCTCCACAGTCCTGCTCAGGAAGGCGGGGAGCAGTTTCAAATGCAGAGACTGTAGCTAGGGTTTGTCTAGAAGCAGCCTTTTACCCTACTCCTGTTGGGGCTCAGAGGTAATAGTAGGTATGAGCCTGGGAAAGTGGAAAACTAGGGGTTAGTTCTACCCACTGCCGACTCTCAGCGTGTTTTTAAAAGAAACAGCTCACACCAGTCCTCCTGGCCCCACTGGGACTGAAGATAATAAACTGGAACAAACCAAGTATTATTCTCAGGGCCAAGGAATGTTTGCTGAGGCACCTCCTTAAAGAAGAGGAAGATAGATTACCCCGACTGGTCTGAACAAGTTCCAAATCAAATCAGCCAGTCGCAGGCCAAGATGACTGAATTTCACTTTTTTGATCTTATTGTTATTTTGATCTTATTGTTATTACACGCCCCGCTCCCATGGGTCTCATTTAGATACTTATGGGTAGAAACATACACAGCAAAGATTTCAAAACCTGACAGTCCAACTGTCAATCAAAAGCTAAGAGTGGTGCTTGGGCGGGATTCTCCAAAAACTGCCCATTAAGCCCTGTAAAATCTGGAACACAAAAAAAAGGATTTGTTGATCTCCTTTCTGATATGACCCACTCTCTCCCTCGAGGGTGCTGCCCCGCTTCTTTCTCCTCTTATAAACTTTGCTCTGCCTTTACTGTGCCTCATGTATCGCTTGAAAATTTCTCTTGCAAGAACACAAGTGCTAAGAACGCAGCACAATCTCTAGTAACAAAGTGGCTCCCCAAAGCAGACAGAAATTAAGCCCATTCGAAATTCTGTCCACAAAGGAAAATTTTTTCCTAAAGGCAACTGTGATTCCAAATAGGAAAAAATACAGCACAGAACTAAGGGTTGAACCACGATGCAGAGAAAAGACCACCGATACCCATTTTAAATCAAATTAAAGCAAGCTTGCATTGTGTACACAAAGAGAGCTGGGCAGCGGCTGTCTCTCCCAAACCCAGGCGGGAGATCTGCAGCCCGGCTCTCCAGGAAAAAGGTTTTATAGCACAAAAAGTTACAAAGTTAGGGTGTCTGAGAACTTACAGCCAACAGGGTTCTGACAAGCATAATACAAAGGCAGAGAGCAGCCTAATGATCAACATGGCTTAACATTTCAAGGTAGGGAGTAAATTCAGATCCCAACATCAGAATTTATGAGGCGCTGCTGAGGTTTCAGAGAGAGTCGTTATCTGGTTGGGGGGAGCCAGGATTTATGAGGCGCCACTAAGGTTTTAGAGAGGGTTGTTATCTGGTCAGGGAGAGCCAGCCTGGGTGAGTCCAAGCCACGGGCAGGAATACCAAGCAAGTTTAAAACATCAAAATATGGCCAGGCCAAATAGAAATCCCAGTATCTTACAGAAAACAGAAATGAACTTTTTATAACTTTTTGACCAGATGGCCCCGATCTTAAGATGGAATTAGGCTGGGTTCATCATTAAGAAAGGTTTTGTACAAGTCATACAAAAATATATTTTAGAAGTTTTAAGGGGGAGGTGGAAGGAAATGGAAGATGTAAAAGATTTTATGCATAATCAAGTTGATAAAAATTATGGGTGTTGGGCTGGAGATGTGGCTCAAGCGGTAGCGCACTCGCCTGGTATGCGTGCGGCCCGGGTTCGATCCTCAGCACCACATACCAACAAAGATGTTGTGTCCGCTGAGAACTAAAAAATAAATATTAAAAATTCCCTCTCTCTCTCTCTCTCTCTCTCTCTCTCTCTCTCTCTCTCTCTCTCTCCTCTCTCACTCTCTCTTAAAAAAAATTTAAAAAAAATTATGGGTGTTGGTAGAGGCTGTACAGATGTCAAAGGTACATTGTGTTATTATAAGAAAATAGTATTTCTCCATTTGAAATAGCATTTCTCCATTTGCTGCACAAAGCAAATTTGCTTTGCTCCTGTGGGTTTTGCTTTCTTTTTCCTTGTGAGATTTTATAACTCTTGTCTGGTAACATTCTGCAGAAGCACAACTTCTAGCAAACTAACCTGGCCCAGAGTTTGTGAGACGCTAGACGTCACTCCCAGGACACAGAGGGTTAACCCACAGTGGACTCCAGGCCAGCCCTGCCCGAGCCCACTCCTCCTGACTTCCATGTCACTCAGTGTGGCTAAAAGGGCTTGACACTGGCTCCTAGTCTTCTGTCACTTCCCCTTCCACATGGGACCCAATCAGACCAAGAGCTGGGACAGGTCCTTCCCGGCAGCAAGGGACAATCAGAAACCAAACCACAGTGTGGCTGATTAGCGATGTCCTTAGAAAAAAGGAGGCAGACACAGAAGGGGGGGTCGTCAGAATGAAAATAGACTCCTTGACGTCATCTCTACCAAAAGGAAAATAAGGCCGGGTGGTGGTGAGGGACGTCTTCTCATGCATGACCATCTGGGGCAGAAGCTCCACCGCTACCTCCCCGCGGAAGGCAGAGCTCCCAGCCGAGACAGCTGCCCTCTGGGTACATAGTTCTTCTACTTTTAGGTCTAAGCATCTGGCCACTGGCTTGCCACCGAGCCAGGAACCAAGTGGCGCTCAACAGTGTCATTCCTCTAACCCAGAGCTCAGCTGGTCATCTTCCAAGTCCCTCAAGACAGAGGAATAAACAAAGAAAAGGGGGAGCTATAGCAGGCTCCCCTGAAATAGTCCTGCACTCCTCCCCCACCCTGCAAGTCCACCAATCCTTTGGCTGAAGGGAACCCCCCCCATGTTAGCTGCTGAAGCTTTCCTCAGACCCTCAGAACCAGAGGCCCTTGTGGCACCCTTGCGGCGGGGTGGGAATGCCCCAGAGGCTAGGCAGGCACCCACACCAGGGCCTCCCTGCCTCCTCCCCTCCCTAAGCCCTCCCTCCTCTTCAGGGCCAAGCTCAAAGGCACCTGGTTCCTTCCTCCCAGCACTCCCCCGCCCCAGTACTGGCTCCTGAGCATAGAAGATCTGAGGGGTTGATTCCAGTCGCAGGATCAGTGGTTTGGGGTGCCAGAGGGGATGGGGCCTCTCCAGTGAAGGGATTATAGTTTTAGAATAGAGATTATTTTAAAGTGAAAACTTTGAAATTTTATCTGAACTTCCAGAGTTCAAGCAGCCTTACCCATTGAGGCCCAAAACTGCCTCCCTCCTCCTCCCTTTCATTTTATTTTCTTATTGCCCCAACTCTTTTTTGTTAAGTTGGTATATAAGCCTTTCCCTCTGGGTATTAATTATGGACTAACTCCCCTGTGCAGATGTAAATAGGCCTTGTCTTTTCTCCTGTTAATATATTGTCAGTTAATTTGCAGGCCCCTGAACATGGAACCTAAGAGGGTAGGGGGAAGCTCTTTCTAACTTGCAGAGAAACAGGTAGGGGTTCTGGGATGAGAGGATTGTATCTGGGACCCTGGGAGCAGTTATCGGTGATGGCCCGATGAAGACAGAAGGGGCCCCCGGGTGGAGGGTGTGGTGAAGGACAAGGTCATCTTCAGGAGGTCACAGGGGCGAGGCGGGCATTTGGATGCTGAAGTCTCCATGAAGGAGGACAAGAAGCGGGTAGAGCTAAGGGCCAGGAGTGGGGATGAGGTCCCCGAAGCGTGCTGGCAACATGCGGGACAGGTGCAGGTGGTGAGTGGTGGGTGAGTCACGGCAGTGGGCGGGCAGAGGCAGGAGTGAGGGGGACACACTAGGGGTCAGCCAGCCTCCTGGTGGGGAAGCATCTCTAGGCACAGGGAGATGGAGGCCGAGGCTGGGGCAGGGCACTGCTGATGAGCATGAGGGAGGCGGCTGCAGGGAGGCCTGCAGCGGATGAGGGCTGGGGGGGGGTGGGGGGTGGGGGGGCACCGCTGCTCCCCTGGCAGGACCAGCTGACCTGACTTGAGGTTTTCTTGAGGCCAAAGGGAGCAGAGCAGAGGGGTCCCTGACTCAGGGTCCAATCCCCTCCAAGAGGCCAAGAGCAGCTGCTCAGGGGTGGGCCTGAGGCGGGGGCCCCAGTGTTTGCAGGACGAGTGGCAAGTCCTGGGGACCTGATTCAGCTTCTTTTAACAGCAGCGAAACTGAGTTTGGGAGGCTGAGCCCGGGGACCACCACAGGATGCCACGCTGGTCACAGTCCAGAATTGGGGAGCACTCTGGGTTTGGTGAGAGTGGGCACCCCACCTTTTCCAGCCGGAGAATCGGGGGGTGGCATAGAATGGCCATGGGTGGAGGGTCCACACTGGGCACAAGGGACTGTCCCGGTGAGGCCACTGGTGACTGTCTTTCAAGGGGTTCCCTCGAGGCACCTACCAAGCTCACGCCAGCACTGTTTTGAAATAAGGCTGATCTTGGAAGTTCTCTAAGTGCAGCTCAGCCCACGGCTGGGGTAGAATCTGTCTTTGTGAGAGGTGCCAGCAGATCAAGGGACCCGAGTGACAGTAAGAGTCCCCCTGGCAGCCTCTTCATCTTGTTCCCAAGGGGGGGCTGAGGTCAGGGGCTGGGTGGGACAGAGGTGTATTACGGCATATCCGTGTCACCCTGGGGAGAGGACGCAGGAGAAGGGGCGTACAAAGCCACGGGGCACCCCTCCCTTCTTGATACCCTCCCCATCAGGAGGAGATGGAGCCTGGCGATCCCACCCAGCAGGTCTGCTAACCCCCCTCCTGAACATGTGGAGGGAATGCAGAAGCTCAGCCTGCTGCCCAGGACTGTGGTCAAGTGGTAACCAAGTCCTCGGGGCCCCAGATTTCTCCCAGGCACGTCCCAGCCCCCATCAGTCCCCTGGCCAAGCTAGGGACCCAGAGAGAACCCAGTTGGGACCAACTGCACATTCTAGCTGTGGCCTTGGTGAGCCCTGTGCTCTTCACTGGGTCTCAGTTTCTGCATCTGCAAAATAAGGTTGGGCTTAGCACTCAGCACCCAGCACCCAGCATCCAGCACCCGGTGTTTATCTAGTTGGGTGGGCGGAGAGCTGAGCGTCACCTGGAGTGGAATTCAGCAGAAAGGGTTGGTGGGTTTTGCTAGGGATCCGAGACTAACTTGGCATCTGGAAGATAAGTGTCCCTCTCAGGACCGAGTGCAGGCCTGGTCACCTTGGGAAGGGGACACCCCCAACTCAGCCGTTCTGGACATTTGTCTAGTAAAGGGCATTGGCATGATACCAGTGGGGAGAGAGGACTACAGGGAGGAACAGGGGGGACTCACCCACATTCTTTGGGCACATTCAGAGTCACATGGCCATTTGTGCTCTGCCCCTGATGGTGTTTCCCATGCCGGCTTCCAGAGCTTTCCCCAGACCCAGGATTCAGGGCTGACTGGGCCCTGAGGTTTCCCGGGAGCCCAGTCCCTGTGCTGAGTCTCTGCACTTGAGCTCTTTCCCGCAGAAGGTCCAGGTCTTCCTTCAAAGTCTTAAAGGGGTTGGTGACCCCAAAGGTTGAAAGCACACTGCCCAGGTTATATGTGGAGGCAGAGAGACGTCAGCCCTGGGCCTTCTCACTGTCCACGGAATCACCTAAGGCCCACGTTCTGGCAGGGCTCAGAGGAGCCCGGGACCCTGGCCAGTCTTGTTCTCTTGGGACCCTGCTCAACCCCTTGGTGTATAGGTGGCCGCTTGGCATGGGGAGGAGAGTGCCCACAGCCAGGCGCTATTGAGGGGGAGAGAAGGGAAGGGACAGCAAGGCCGACAAGAGGGCAGGCTCAAGGACAGCCTTCCCACACACCCGGAACGTTAAGAGACAGTTCCTGCCATCAGCCTCCATCTTGCCAACAGCGACTGCATCCTCCATGATCCCACCACAGTACAACTGAAGTACCAGAACCAAGCAAGGGGAGCTTCTCCACTTCCTCTTCTGTGCCTTTAAAAGGTGAAGCTGCAAGGACCGAGGGCACTCTTGCCCCTCCCAGGCGCCCTGCTCAGGGAGGGCCGATTCCTCCTCTCACTTTCCTTTGTAGTAAATTCCTGCTCACTCGCTCACCTCCTGTCCATTCTTAGACCACTGAACAAAAACCCAATCCCCACTCCTGCTGCTGACCCTCCAGTGCACACTCCCAAGATCCTGGGAGGCTGAGTCAGGAGGATCATAAGACCAAGTTCAAGACAAGCCTGGGAGACTTAATGAGAAAAAAATGGACTGAGAATGTAGCTTAGTGGTAGAGTATCTCTGGGCTCAATCCCTAGTACAGTGTTACCAAAAGCTCAGTCCTTGTCCCTGATGCCAATCCAATAACAAGGACACAGTTTTAAGAAAAGGGAAAAAGTAAGTTTATTGCTTTGCTAGCAAAGGAGAAACACAGGGGACTCCTGTCCCAAAGGCTGTGAGTTTGCCCATCAGCAGTAACGAGGCTTTTATAGAGGAGATTCAGGGAAAATGAGATTAAGGAGGAGATGGCAGGAAAGAGAAGGTCAAGGGAAAGAAGAGCAGGGAGAAGAAGTTTTGGAAAAAGAAAGAAACATGTAAGTGTTAAAGCCACGAGGGACACAGTCAAAGCATCAGGTGAACCCCTGCTACATTTCCCCATTGTCGATTTTTTAAAATATTTTATTTGTCAATGGACATTTATTTTATTTATTGATATGTGGTGCTGTGCCACAGTCTGGCTGGGCACAAAATCACGAGCCACTCAAGCAGGAACAAACTTTATTTCCAAAACTCCCGCGAACGCCATGCACGCACGCGGCCTTCTCCCAGGACACACCACACCAACCGGAAAATCCCTCCTCCGGAAATCCCTCCTCCTGCACTTCCCCAACCAATGGGAACTCTCTGGGAACCCCGGGAGAGCTCCAAAGTAGCAGGCCCGAGGCGGACAGCAGGGGTCTAATATCCAATTGAATACACATCTTAACATAACCATTATCATCTCAATGGCTTGCTGGCGTCACCTCTCAACCAAAAATGCCATGCATCGTTCCTACTCGGCTATGGCTCTCAGCAGTGCTGAGAATCAAACCCAGTGCCTCACACATGCCAGGCTAGGGCTCTGCCACTGAGCCACAGCTCCAGTCCCCCACTGTCAATTTTTAGCTTCCGTTTCTAAGGAAAGTAGGTGACAACATCTCCAAACTACTTCCTGCTGAAAGGGAGCAAAGTTAGGGGAAGTAACCAAAGTCCATGTTCTCTATCAGGTGGGGCATGGACAATTAAGGGCATTGAACATCAGAGCAGTCCAGAGGTCCATAGTGGTAGGTGGCAGGTGACCATACAAGGTATACATAGGGCAGGAATCATGCTAAGACAACAATAAAGACAGAAAAGCATTATTACTTTTTTGTGAACAATTAGCATAAAAGCAATTAGTATTTCAGCCAGCCTCTGAAAACCATGACAACAGTAACTCTTAATCATAGCAATAAAAACAGATCAAGTTCAATATAAGAGGTTAGGAAGATTTGTAGGTCTATGAAATCAGACTCAAATTAACTCAGGATAAATTTGCAACTCTTGTGATCACTATTATTAGGCATTCTCACACAAGAACCCTGCCTTTATAGCCTCCAGCTTTACTTACTATTGATAGGGCTGACCCAAGTGTACATCTTAAGTTACATTGAAAAACATTGATTTTCCTTTTTAATGCTTACATACGACTGTGGTTTTGTAGGCTATACTCTCCTGCCAGGTGTTTAAGGCCAAGTTGGTCAAAACTGACCTTGTTCCTGTGTATTCTTAAGAGTCAGCTGAGATTTCTCAGAGGTTACTCTTGGGGACATGTATGAAGCCTTCTGGCTCCTTTAGCTTTCCTCTACCACTAGTGCCACTCTCCAGGATAGGCCAGGTCTGGCTGACCATATGTGGTTTCTCTTGGAAGCATCAGGGACATTTCCATCTCCAATGACCCTCCTCTTTGCAGAATGTGCACTGGTTCACTTCCTGTTCTCTAGGGTCCTCTTGATCTCCCTGATTAGCAGATCGGGTGACTCACCAGAGTTGCAGGACTCAGAAGGGGTCCTGTTGGTCTCTGGATGCTGGCTGACCTTAGAGAGCAAGGGTCAAAATGTTGGCTGCTTTTTTCTTGGCCCTTTTACTTCCTTAACTTTGGTCTTCAGGTTTTTGGTTTTAAACATCCATCAAGCCAGTTTCACTAGTCTTAAAGAGGGAGTAACAGGTTATAACCTCAGTATCTATAACTTTACAGATACCCCTTTTCATTTAATTGGGGTTAGTATTAGTATGAGAAGTCAGCATTATATACTATCTGTCCTATAGGTGATGGCTTATTGCAAATTAATTCAGGTTATTCTGTTAGAAGTAATACTTCTCCAAAACACCAATAGGCAATAGTTATAAAGTTTTATAAAATGAACACTAGTGTATCATTGATGTCTATTTAGCCTCTACAAAGACCCATATATGTATCAACTCAATTAATACAAGTTTTACTTTTTAAAAACTCTTTTACAAATCTAAATACCTTTTATAATTTACCCAAACCTTTATTTAAGTTTTGTATTATGTCTTGTGTTTACTTTGAGATCACAGTAATCCTTATAACAACAACAACAACAAAAAAAAAAAAAAAACATCTGTTTTGAGCACAACTTGGATCAGTGGAAGTCTAGCCTACTTCAGAGCCATCCTGACATGGAGAAGCCGGAGAGGCAGAGTCTTAAGTCAGTGAGGCTGGCCTCTTGATAAATCTTAAAAAGCATTTTATTTCTGAATCTAATCTTTGCTCCTTTAAAAATATCATTCTACAAAGTGTTCATGTATTATTTACTAAGCCTCTGAGTATCAGGTAACATAATGCAACACTACATAATCATACAGAGAGGCCAAGAGAGCTTAACTTCCCTTTTATGAAAAATATGGAAGAATATTTTCCTCTTTCCAATTGTTAACCTTTGAACAAATCAAGCTTTCCTTGTTACATTCCAGAAATTCATTTAAATTCCTATTCCAGTATAAAGAGTAACACAAATTGTATATATAACTTATTGACAACAGGTTACCTTTATCCAGGTATAAACATTAAATGACATAAATAAATACCAACAAAATATATTATTCTATATAAATCTGAAGGAGACTATTACAGACAATATTAGTTTGGAGAACATTAACTTGGTAAAGTGTTTCCCCTAAGCTTTACATTTAACTATGTTTAACTTTTAAAGTACAGTTTAGAGGGCTGGGGCTGTAGCTCAGTGGCAGAGCGCTTGCCTAGCATGGGTGAGGCACTAGGTTCGAACCTTAGCACCACTTACAAATAAACAAATAAAATAAAGGCATTCTGTCCATCTACAATTACAAAATTTCTTTTTTAAAAAAGTGCAATTTAGAATCCATAATGTATAGTAACAATAATCAGGGGTCTGCAGGGGTTAGCAGTACTAGGGAAAAGTCAAAGGATAGTCTGAAATCTCCTATTCATTTAGGAAACACTGTTAAGGATCAGAAATAGACTTAGTCAAAGCAAGCAGATATAGGACAGGTCTTCAAAGGACAGTGTGGCCCTTCGCTGTCAGTTACAGTATCAAAGAGGACATCTTGCTGGTAAACTTACATAAACTTTCATTTTATAAACGTTTTCATAACATTTTGACAAGGCTTAGACAGATATAGTTCTTGGATGCACACATGTACCTAGTCATATATATTTGGTCACATATTTAGGGTCTCAACTCTGTTGTTATAACCTAAAGTAAGAGTTGTTATTTGCTTGGCCCCAGTGCTGGCTCTGCTGGGTTCCTCTGAGTCGCAGCCGCCACAGCGCCCAGAGTCCCACAGCCCCCATGGCCTCCGCCTCGGGGCAGAAAAGGCCGAGCTTCCCGCGTAGGCCCATCTTGGCAAATCTGCCCGCAACGTCTTCACCAAGGGCTATGGCTTTGGCTTGATAAAACTCGATTTGAAAACAAAATCTGAGAATGGATTGGAATTTATGAGCTCAGGCTCAGCCACCACAGAGACCACCAAAGTGACAGGCGGCCTGGAAACGGAGTACAGGTAGGCTGAGTCCTACTGACAACACACCAGGCGGCGAGGTCACCGTGGAGGATCAGCTTGCACATGGACCTTCTCACCTAACACTGGGGGGGGGGGGAGATAAAATCAAGACGGGGTACAAGCGGGAGCTCATCATCCAGGGCTGGGTCTTCAATCCGGTGCTCTGGCGCTGGGTTATGAGGGCTGGCTGGCTGGCCGATGCATTTCGAGACCACAAAGTCATGAGTGACCCAGAGCAACTTCGCAGTGATGACAAGACGGACGAATTCCAGCCTCACACTGACGTGAGCGACGGGACAGAGGAGGGCAGCTCATCAGAAGGTGGACAAGAGATTGCAGGCTGCTGTCCATCTGCCTGGACAGCAGGAAACAGTGACACTGGCTTTGGACCCTGATGCCTGCTTCTCCACCAAAGGGAAAACTCCCGCCTGATGGGTTCAGGATGCACTCAGACCTAACCCAGGAATCAAGCTGACACCGCCAGCTCTTCTGGATGGCAAGAGTGTCAGTGCTGGTGGCCCCACGCTTGGTCTAGGATTGGAAGTCCCAGCGTAACTGAGTACTGTACAATTGTTCATTTTAAACTGTTTTGCGGCGTAGCTACCTTCAGAATTTAGTGTACCTTTTAATGTGGTTGTCTGGAACGCAAGAATCGTTAGACCTCCAGGTGAAGAGGATTCCCCTTTAAAATGTTACCCTTTCAGAAGACGAAACAGCTTCCAGGAATCTCAATGGGACTTCTATTCTCGCCCCTCGATTTATTTTTTTAACAGTTTAATGGGGACACTTTTGTGTGGAATCAGATCCTTCCTTCAAGTGCTGTGATTAACATCACTTAAAATAGAACTTGAAAAAATATTGAAACCTCAAAAAAAAAAAAGGATTGTTTATTTAACAGCTAGTTACAAAGTAACTATTTAAAAGCCTTTAAAACACGGACCCATCCTCAGTCCTTAGCACTTAGTTGGATGGGATACTGTCAGAGCAAGAATTGCCTTGCCCAGTGATGGATATCCCCTGGCCAAATGGGGTGTCCTGTCAGGCCTTAGACTAACAGTGCTGGAACCTACTGCCCACTCCTTTGTGGCCAGCAGCCTCCACCCTCCAGGGGCAAAGGGGCTGGAAGTCAGGGCAGAGGCAGGTTCCCTCTGGCTACAGCCAGAGCTTCCCTGGGATCCTTTTTCCTAGCCCAGGGCCACCCAAGATGGTCTGTGTGTTGAGAGCCACAGCCGAAGGGGCCCCAGCAAACTTTCAGACTGCCAGCTGATGATTGGCTCACAGCGGCCCCAGCAACTTCTAGCTCATTGGCTCCTCTGCGGTGATGCTCATTGGGCTGTTTCCCTGCCCTTCAGACTGCCAGCTGATGATTGGCTCACAGCGGCCCCAGCAACTTCTAGCTCATTGGCTCCTCTGCGGTGATGCTCATTGGGCTGTTTCCCTGCCCTTTCAGACTACGGAGCTGCTCATTGGGGGACTTTTTTTGGCTCCGCCCATGAGACCCAGCCAATCGGCCTCAAGAGCAGGAGGATTGTGGGAGGTGGAGAGGCTTGTGGTTTTGGGAGAGGCTTGTGGGAAGCCGGTGGTGGCAGTTGGACTCTGAGGGTTTTTTCCTGAGGAGCTGTTTTGTTTGGCGTGTGTGGTTCTAAAAATAAAGTTAGTTTCTTTTGACAAGTGGCTCCCGATTGTGTCCAGCCAGACTGTGGCATTTGGTGGCCCATATGGGGAACGAACCCACGACCTTGGCGTTATCAGCACCAAGCTCTACTGTCACAGAGGTGATACGATCCTGTGCTGCAAAAGTCAACAAAAATCTCTCATTTACTACACCACCACCAGCCTCCTCACAACAGTCTAAGTTAAAACAGTCAAACATGCTGTCCACTCATGAGATTCTACATCAGTTTGGTTTCACTCAAACCGGGATTATCAGCATAGAAAGAAGGCCTTGTAACCATCAAGTAGATTCACCTCCAACAGTAGTGGCTCTTTATGACTATACAGCGAGCCTATCAGATGAACTAACCATCCATTGTGGAGATATTATCCGAGTGTTTTTGAAAGATAATGAAGACTGGTGGTATGGCAGCATAGGAAAGGGACAGGAAGGTTATTTTCCAGCTAATCATGTGGCTAGTGAAACACTATATCAAGAACTGCCTCCAGAGATAAAGGAGCGCTCCTCTCCTTTAACCCCCAAGGAAAAAACCAAAACAGAAAAGCTTTCAGCTCCTCAAAAGCAGTCAGTCAGTAAGGACAAGTCCCAGGATTTCAGACTTGGCTCACAATCAGTGACACATTCTGAAATGGGCAAAGAACAGAGCCGTGAGGACCGAGGACACAAAACGGACTTGCAGGTGAAGAAGAATGAGCAAAGAAGCCAAAAAAAAGTCCCCCAATGAGCAGCTCCGTGGTCTGAAAGGGCAGGGAAACAGCCCAATGAGCATCACCGCAGAGGAGCCAATGAGCTAGAAGTTGCTGGGGCCGCTGTGAGCCAATCATCAGCTGGCAGTCTGAAAGTTTGCTGGGGCCCCTTCGGCTGTGGCTCTCAACATCTGTGGCTGCCCGGGGCCAGGCTGAGAAACAGCGCTGGGAGGGCCGCCCTGGGTTTAAAGAATTGGGATCTTTTTAACCTTTCACCTAGTGTCCTGCTGTCCCTCCCACCAGAGGCCATGCCTTTGGGTACCTCCAACTCAGTTCCTGACCACTCAGACCCCTTCTCATGCAGCTCATAAATGCCTGTACCTCCAGGATCTCCTCCTTATACTTTGCCCCTGACAGACCAGTCCATGTCAAGATCGTATCATGATCCAGAAAACCAATCACTCTTTCTCTCCGACAGCCTGGCACCTGAAGATGGCCCTTCAGCTAAGGCCACTGACCTGTCAGATCAAGGCAGCATGGCCCATGTCTTAAAGGGCCAGCAACAGATACCAACGACAGGGATGGACAGGAGAAGATCTGCCACCAGAAAGGATCCCCAGAACCATGGCCTACACATGGGAACCTTTAAAATAGACAGAACACCAAGATCTTTCACAGGAGATGGCCTGGATTGCCCAGGTCTTAAAAAGGGGCAGGGTAGATACAAATTAAAGCACAGACAACCAGAGGGAATTCCCGAGCCCAAGCCAGCAAACAGATGGGAACCTAGAACAGACCAGAGGGAGCAGGTGTCTCTTCGTTCTCTAGTCCCACTTAACCATGATCCTGCCAGTGTCACCACAGATCTCCCCACACAGAGGAACAGGATGTGTGGAGCAAGGTCTCGGCGGGCACTCGGGGACTTCCCACGTGGCCAAGCGTGGCACGGCATAACTGAGCTCAGCTTCCATTTTCTCAAAGCAGACCCTGATAGGGCAACCCGTACCATTCAGGGAGAGAAGGCAGGAATCTCCTGAGCTCCTCTAGTCTGACCGAGGCCCACTCGCCCGTCCCTAACTCTCCGGAAGCTGGCTCTCAACCAATCCACCAGCACCTTGCGTCCTCAGCATGGAAGTGGGGCTCCATGGAAAGCCAGGCTCCCCAGAAAAGCGGGAGCAAGACTCTCCCATGTCCCATCTGGGTTGCCAAATTTGCTATTGGAATCTCGGTCCTTGTCCCCGATGCCAATACAATATGGAGGACATGGTTTTTGAGAAACAAGAAAAATAAATTTTATTGCTTTGATAACAAAGGAGAAGCCCCGGGAACTCCTGTCCCAGAGGGACGATTCTGCCCATCAAGGTATAAGGGACTAGCGAAACGTCGGAGGAAGAGACCACAAGAGACTGGCTTCATGCAATAAGCAGACGGGGATTTTTATTAAGGATCCGATTCAGCGCGCTGAGGCTCCAGGCTCACTCAGGAAGGGAAAAGAGCCCAGAGCCCAGAGCAGGGGTTGAACAATGCTTAAGTACACTTTTTGGGGAGGGCGGGGGCTTTGCATACATCACAGTCTCCTTTAACAAATCACCATACACCGCGGGAAAATCAAACAATAATTCTTAGACTTGATTAGTACATTCATTGGCGGGAACAGGGCTGGCTGGAGTGATAGGTCTTTCCTAAGGAGGGGGTTACATTTAAACTGATTGGTTCGGGCCCTGAATGTCTATGTGACAAGCAGCACAGGGTCTTGAATGCTTACGTGAGGAGTTACACGGGATCTCAGGCCATAAATCAACTAAATTCCCAGTAGAGCCTTGTCTTAACTGCCTCAGGAATTTAACCCAGGCTTTGCAGTTTAGAAGCAGGTTTACAATGCCTGGTCCTTTACATTTTAACTCAGGCTTTGCAGCTTAGAAACTTTACCCTTTCAAAGGGGAACAGGGAGCTTTTAAAGAAGTGACTCGAAGGCTACATTCCACATGTTCTGTCTGCAGTTGTCATTCACTTGTTCATTTGGGACCCAGTTTTTCCTGAGATCTTCTGGTGCCATCCCCAAAGTCTGAATGACTTCACTTCTGTTGTGGGGGGATAGGAAGAAGGGCAATTCTGTTTCCCCTGAGATTAGGAGAGGGAGGGAGAGATTAGGGAGGAGCAGGGAGAGGAGAGAAAGAAACACGTCCATTTAAAAAATCAGTCGCAGTGGCCGAGCCGCGAGGGCTATATTCAAGGCATAACGTAGACACTGTTACAGGAGAAGCACAGGAGGCTTCTGTCCCAAAGGCTGTGATTTCCCCACCCAGGGAAACTGGACGGGGTGGGTAATGAGGCAATTCAAAGGAATTGTGCTTTCAGTTGTTAATTTGGGAGATGGTCATTTCTTAGATCTCTGGTGCCATCCCCGAAGTCTGAATTGCTTTGCTCCTGTGGTGAGTATGTGCTCAAAGACAGATAACTCTGCCTAGGATGGGGAGGAAGGGAATTCTATTTCCCCAAAGTTTAGGGAGGGGGGAGATTAGCAAAGGGGAGAGAGAAAGGATCAGAAAGAAACAAGTCCAATTTAAAAATAAATTTCAGTGACAGAGAAACAAGGGAGACACTCAAAGCATAAAGTGAACCATTGTGACCCTAGGAGAAAAACACTGTTTAGAGTCCACAGCCCACCTCAGGGCCAGGTCTTATCTGGAAAGGTGGATCCAGAGCACAAAGAGTACAAGCCGTGGGAAGACGGGGGAGTAGGCAGCACAGACACCAGCTCCACCCCAACCCTCTGGGCCTGCAAGTCCCAGACACCCAGAGAGCTTGGCACTGGCTACGGCAGGGACCCATCTCCACTAGGAGGAAGGGTGCAAGACTGGAGCCCACATCGACTCATTAGAAGCCTCTGATCTGGACCAGACCGGTCCTGTGACTTGGGCACAGCTCACCTTTCTTCCTGAAAGCTGGGAATAAGACTCCACCTCTGACGTCACAGCTGATCCCTGTTCAGAGGGCCGAGAGACCAGTGCCTGCCTGAGAGGCCCTCCTAGCCCTGAGCTGGCCACCTGGGCACACTTAGTTTCACTGTGCTCTGTCCTCTCAGGGGTTTGGGTTTTGAGTGCTGGAGACAGAACTCGGGGCCTGGGCATATGGGGCACGCTCTCTACCTCTGAGCTGAACCCCCAGACTCGTGCTCCTGGTTTTGAGGGTCCTCCGCATAAAAGGCAAGTTCACTCTCAAACTGTGGCTTCCTGAAAATTAAGGGGTTAGAATGAGGGAGGCTCCAGCATCCAAGCCCTGCCATGGACCCTCAAGCTCGCAGGACAGGGTGCAGCCCCGCTCTGTCCACCTGGGCCCCTCCCATCCTGAACTCCTCTCTGTTTGCCTATGGCCTGAAACACGGGCCCCCCAGCCATTCTCCCTCAGAGCCTTGCTGAGTCCCTGCAGGAGACGGGGGGGGGGGGGGGGGGGGGGGGGGGGCACGGGTACTGACACTGGGCAGGGCCCAACAACGCAGATGAGGCTTCTCCCTGGAGGCCACCATGACAACTAACTGAAGGTCTCCAGGGGTGGCAGGGGGCAGTGTCTGGCCCAGAGCAGATCTCCAAGCAGTGGTGATTGGTGGCATCCCGATTATCATTGCTGCTGTTATTAACGCTGTTTGCCTCAGTGAGTGGGGAATACAGAGACGAATGGTTTGTGATCCCTGCCTCCCAGAAGCCATAGGCTGGTGCTTGAGACACATCAATTTAAAATCCCAAATGGAAACTCCAACGGAAACACAGGTTAACATTTTTTTTCCCAAAATGTTTAATTTTTTTATTTAAAAAATTTTTAAATGTTTTGAACTCAGGGGTACTTCACCAACTGAGCTATATCTCCAGTCCTTTTCAGTTTTTATTTTGAAACAGGGTTTTGCTAAGTTGCTGAGGGTCTTGCTAAGTGGCTGAAGCTGGCTTTGAACTTGCAGTCTTCCTGCCTCCACCCGAGTGGCTGGGATTAGCAGTGTGCCACCAGTACGATTAGTTTGCTACAGGAGTTGTGCCTGGTGTGTGTGTGTGTGTGTGTGTGGTGCTGGGGTGGATCCAGGGCCGCATGCGTGCTGGGCAAGTGCTCCAGCACCGAGCTACGCCCTGTCCTGCCCGGCTTTTGTTCAACACTCACAGCAACTCTGTGAAGCCTCTAACTCTTCTACAGTGAAGAAGCTGAGTAGCTCCCCCAGGACGCACAGCTGGCCCACAGCTGGCCCAGAGGTGGAACTAGTGCTGGAACCGGGCAGTCTGATTTCCTCTTCACCAAGAGAACCGTGCCAGGCCGGACCAGCTGAACCCTGGACACCATGAATGAGTGATGCAGAGACAACGATGCTTGAAGCTGGGGGTCAGGGGACCTCACCCAAGATGAAGTGACGTCCCAGGCTGACCGGCTCCTTCTTTTATTAGGAGGAATGAACATGGGTGTGTGTCCTCAGGAACATGGAACCAGAGAGAGGATGGGAAGTGACCGTGACGCCGAGCGGCTTGGTTTTACACATCAGCAGGCAGGAACTCGGGGTCAGGTTCAAAGGCACAGACGTGGCGCTCCTGCAAACGGCAGCCGGTGCTTCCTGTCCCTCCCAGGTGCCCTTCCCCCGTGGATCAGCAGTTTCCCGTTTTTCCATCCAAGGCGTCCAGAAGTGGCCTCTAGTGGGCCAAGGACCTCCACAGAACAGCCACCTCAGTGGGAGGGAGGACGGCAGGGGGGCCTCTCAGAGGAGGTGACGCTGTGTGGACCTGCACCTCCCTCTGGGGCAGCGGCAGGCCAGTCTGGGTCTCTGTTCCCAGCAGCCAGCGAAGGCCCTGGCCGCTGGTGCTGATGAGGGAACGCACGTGTGGGGCAGCGCACGCGTGGGGCAGCGCACGCATGGGGCAGCGTCTGTTCTTGTGTCCGTTCTATTTGGGATCCAGGGTCTCACAAATGGCTCAGGCTGGCCTCAAACTCCTGGGCTCAAGGGGTCCTCCGGTCTCAGCCTCCCAAGTAGCTGGGACTGCAGGCACACACCACACTCCCCGTCTGGGGCGATCATTTCTGCCCCACCTTGTCCACACGAGCATCTGGGACTGCCCACTGCTGGCCCGTTGCAGCCCCCGTGTTGCTCACAGGGCCACACACTGCCCTCATTGTTGCCCTGGCAGCTCTAGCACCAGGTCCCACGAGGTCCCCTCTCTGGGCACCAAGCCCCGTGGCAGGGCTGGACCTGGCAGCCAGAGCTGTGACTGGATGCACTGGTCAGAGGCAGCTGACCTTGACCAGAAAGTGCCTCGGCCCCGTCAGGACAGGAGTCCAGTCTACAAAAGTGACTGTCCTTGACATCAGTGTCCATATCAGCCTCTCAACCATGAGTCCCCAGCACATCCTCTCCCTCCCACTGCCTCTGTCCCGATGGCCACCCCCAGCCTGGCTCATGCTCCCGCTCCCCGGAGAGTCTGCCTCCACAGTGCCGTGGGGGGCAAGCAGGTCCTGGGAGCTGCCGCAGGCTCACCTTGGTGGTGATCAGCAGCCCTGACAGACCACAGGGCCGTGGCCCGGGTCGGGGATCCGTGAGAATCCGTGTGTGGGTTGGGGTGTACCGGGCTCCCCAGTAGTGTAAAAAAGAACGGGGGGGGGGAGGGTGGACCCCTGCAGCCTCAGAGCAGTCCAATGGGGAGAGCGGGTGGCCCCCTCCCAGGCAGGTGGAGAGGACTGGCCGGCTTTCTGGCAGAGCGTTGAGGTGACCCAGTGGGCGGTGCAGATGTGGGGTCCAGGGCCACTGCATGTGCCAGGACACAAATAGCTGTCCTCAGGTAAAGAGCCACAGGTGACACCAGATTGCTGACTTGGACTTTCTGGCTGGCCTCTGCATCTAGAAATAGCCCTCAGGTGAGGTGGCTGTGCCTTGTCACCAGAGAGGCAGAGGCAGCCAGCCTACTGTGTGCTGGCCCACAGCCTGCGAGCTGGGGCAGGGGTCGCTGAAGCTCGGGGACTTCCCAGGCCAGGCCGGGACCGGCCGCGTGTTCTCATGACTTCAGAGCCGGGGGTCGCTGCTGGAGAAGGAAGGACTCGCTTCTTAAAGATGCGAGAGAAAGCCAGACACGCAGGACGACAGGGTTCTCCTCGGGGGGCGGGACCCCCATACTGCACGGAGAATGGGGGAAGACAGCTGGAGGCACAGCGCCCGCAGACGTGGGCGAGGGAGGGGACATCAAGACTGGGAAGAGAAGCCGGGCCCAGTGGCCCACGCCTGTAAATCCCAGCGGCTGGGGAGGCTGAGGCAGGAGAATCGTGAGTTCAAAGCCAACCTCTGCAACTTAGCAAGGCCCTAAGCTACTGAGGGACCCTGTGTCTAAGTAAAATATGAAAAGGGCTGGGGGTGAGGCTTGGGGGGTGAGCGCCCCGGTTCAATCCCTGCTACAAATAAATAAATAAGACTGAGTGGAGAGAAGCGGGCAAGGTGCAGGGGGAGGCACCAGGGCCTGTCTCAGGTGACTGGTCTGGGAGGTGACAAGCCCTTGTGGCCTCACAGGTGAAGAGGCCCCGGTCCCTGCCCACACTCCTCGCTGCTCCCTGCATGGCCTGCTCTGCCTGCTCTCTGGGCCATCTGGCCACACTGCTTGACCAGCACCCTGGTCCGTGTGAGTACTGGCATCTGCTGCCAGGGCACTGTGCCACTTGGCAGCCCAGGCTCCCAGGGAGGACTGTTGACAGAGAGGTCAGCAGGAACCCCAGGCCATCCTCATCCACAGTGCATACCCCAAGGGACAAAACTCCAAAGTGACCTTCTCTTCCTCCTGCCGTATGGGGTCGGCCGCCCAGCCCCTGAGCATGGACTTGCAGGGGTCTCAGCCCCCCCCCCCTTGCCACCCCTATCTTCAGAGCCAGGAAGCTCTTCTTGTCCCTGCAGGAGGACGCACAGGTGTTGTCAGGGGGCGCCTGTCTGCGTGCAGGTCCCACAGGGCACCAGCCGTTCCAGATCCCTGTGGGAGGAAACGGGGCACCTAGAAAGGAAGGACTGAGCCAAGGTCAGTTCCCAGCCTCTCAGGGCAAGTGTGACCTGGCATGCCCTGCTCTGGGCTTCCTGGCCCACATCCTGGCATGGCACCATGGTCAGAAGAGCTGTCATCAGACTGGGTGGCATCCATCCTGGAGCTAGCTGGCCACCTGCAGACCCAGGCTGGTCGGAGGAGGAGACTGCCCCAGGCTCAAAGCGGTCAGGAGACACTATGGACTTAGACGTGGGGGCAGGGATCAGGTGCCCAGGTCCCAGCGTGAGTACAGACGGGACTGTGGGTGCTGAGGGCCATTGCCAAGTAGGAATGACGCATCAAAATTTCCTTGCTAGCGTACCCCATGTTAAATGGATTTCGCTGTTGACATTGCATGTAAGGTGACCTTGCTCAAGGACCAAGGCGGATCCGGGTTTAGAGCTGATCAGGTTTGAGGAAGTATCCTGGTCCTTGGGTTTAGGGCGTTCCGGTTTTACACAAAAGGGGCTTTAGGGAAGTTGGAGGTTGAAGATTATTGCTGCCGGGATTAGGGTGTTCCTGCTGCTGGTTCCCGTTGAGTTCTCTGAGATTCAAAGGAGATTGGAAAAAAGCCTCGTGGAGTAGGGGAATTGGGCGGCAGCAGAACTGGGATTGCCCCAGAACGTGTTTGTACAGGGCCGGTGTGAGTTCGGGGGAAAAAAGAATTGCTGTTTGAATCTACTAAGCTTGGTGGCTCGTGATTCTGTGCCAAGCCGAGACTGTGGCATGTGGGGACCACGCCAGTTTGGCAGACTGAGAGACCCACCCCACCGGTCACGGGGAGCTGACTGGGCCCTGGGACTCCAGCGGCCCTGCCTCCACCGTCACAGACCCCACCTACAGCAGCGAGTTGGCTCCAGCACCGGCCCAGCCCCCCGGCCCTGGGCCTCGCTCGTCAGGGCAAACCCGGGCACTGAGGAGGTGGTCTTTGCTCTGGGGGGTGGGGGCCACGAGGGGGGGAGGGAAGCTGGAAGTGGAGGCGTGGCCTGGGCTGGCAGTGCCCCTCTGTGCCTCAGTGTCCCCACCTGTTAGCTGGTGGCCGATGGGGGCCTTTGGGGACCTCTGGCCCCACCCTTCTCCTCACCTGTCTTGGTTAACGGGTGCCAGCACCAAGCTTCCTCAGGGCTCACCAAGGTTCACGGCCACACCCCTGCTGCCCCTCCCAAACCACCACTGTCCCTTGAGACTCTTCTGGCTCAGCCCTTCAGAGTCCTCACCCAGCCGCAGAACCCTGAGTGCCCCCCCCAACCTCAGCCCCCCAACCTCGACCTCTGCTGCCCTGTGAGCTGGCCGGGCCAGGCCTCCTGCAGGGTGGCACACCTGCCCCTCAGCCTTCCCCGAATCACGGTGCCCTGCTCCCCCTGCCCCCCCCCCAGCTCCCACCTGCCCAGACCTGCTCTCAGGGGCCAGGGGACTGGAGTGGGGGCTGAGGCTCCTGCACCCTGATGCTCAGCCAGGGGTCTCAGGTCAGGTGTCGATGCCTGGCTGATTCAGGGCAGGGATCAAGCCAGTTACCTGCAATCACCTGTCTCCCAGATTGGGTGAGGGGGCTTTCCAGGGCTGGGACTGAATCCTGTTCACCTGCAGTTCCCGCCTCCGGCCAGGGCAGGGCATAGAACCCCTCCACATTGCAGCAGGAACCCCCGAGAGATTAAAGGCTAAATCCGCTAGGAAGTGCTTTACGGATGTCGTGCTCCCCAATCCCAGCCATAGCCTAGGAGGGATGTCCTGTCTTGTCCCCGTTTATAGGTGGAAGAAACCGAGGAATTTGATGTGCAGGGTCCAGCCAGGGCGGCCAGCAAGCAGCCTGTGGAGTTGGAATGTGAAGCCGGGTCCCAGAGTAGCTGTGTCAGATGACTCCCTGGAGCCGACCCAGGTCCTGCTGGGGTGTCATGAGGCAAATAAGAGGGGCACAGAGGTGACCAGGGAGAGAGGTGGGGTCCCAGGGGCTTAGAGGACAAACTAGGGTCATGTGACTGCGGGGAGAGGATTCCTTTTCTTTATTTTTTCGTGGGTGTGTGTATTAAAATCTTTACAAATAAAAATCCTCTCAAAATTATATATAACTTATAATTATAGTATTAAAAATTATATTGATAAATAGGCTTTCTTTGAGAGGATTTTTGTGTTTGAGGTGGGTCCTGCTATGTTGCCCAGGCTGGTCTTGATCCCCTGGGCTCAAGTGACCCTCCTGCCTCAGCCTCCCGAGTGCTGGGACTACGGGTGTGTGCCACTTGTCCCCACTTAAGAGGCCAACTTTTTAAGTTGTTAAGAATTGTTCCAACACACACTGGTGAAGCCCACTGACCCTGAACGCTCAGCCGGGTGGACCCTGGCGGTCAGGTGCACTCAGGTCTAGCTGGGGAGTGTGTCCTGTGGCCAGAAAGCCCCCAGAGCCGCCAGCCACCTGCCCCTGGAGGGAGGACTGGAGAGACACAGAGGAGCCAGCCAAGTGGCCAGGGTTCCTGCCACCTGGTGAGTCAGTGGGCACCAGTCTCCAGTCTCCCGCAGGACCAGGAAAGACGGTGCCGCCCACTCTGTGGGAGGGAGGCCGGGTAGCCTGTCCCCTGGGGCCTTCAGCTTCCCCTGCCCACGCAGGCACCTGACCTGGCTTCTGGGCCAGGTGAAGGGTGAGCGTCCCCCAGGGGAGCAGGACCTGCCACTCCTCCTCTGCAAAGAGCCCACCCAGGCTGTGGGTGGGGCATTCAGTCCACCCAGGAGGAGGAGTGCACCCCACCCCCGGCTCGGGTGGGAAGGCATGTGCCCATCACGAGAGCAGTAACATGGTAGTGACCATCGATTCCGTGCTTGTCACAGGCCCAGTGCTGCCCAACACCCCACCCGTGTGACGCCCTTCTCCCTTGCCACCCCTGGCAGGGAGGGTGGAGGGAACGCTGTCACTCCCACTGCTCAGGTGAGCACCTCCCCAAGGTCACCTTCAGGACCTGCTGGAACCAGCTCAGAACCCAGACAGGAATCCCAGGGCACAGCGGCTTCACAGTTCAGGAAGCACCTCAGGGTGGGTGGAGCCTGGGTGGGTGGGTGGAGCCTGGGTCTGTCGTCTCCCTGTCTCCCTGGGGCCCTGGGTCAAGGGTGCTGCTCCGGGGTCTGTTTCAATTCCTTAAGGAGAGGCAGCTCCCAATCCCAGACTGAATGAAGGGGCTCGGAGGGGACGGGCGTCTGGCTCCAGCCGCCCCTTGTCCCAGTGGCACGGGTGTCTGGGGACCTCCTGGAGGTGGTCTGTCCTGAACACCCAGGAGTTTGACTCTGCATAATCCTCAAGACAGAGCGCAACCCCCCAGGGCTGGAGCTCACGCAGGTGCTGCGTGGGGCTTCCCCCTACAATGGCCTTGTGAGCGTGTGCAGATGCCCTCTGTCCCCAGCCAGGCCGTCCCTGATGAACTACTGAGACCAGGGCTGGCCGGATTCTGTTTTGTTGGTGTGTCCATGAGGTGGCAGAGCAGCAATGACGAGGGGGGACTGGGGTGGACAGGATGACAGCCACCGTGGGCATGCGGCACGTGACGGCAGGAGGCAGCGGGGTGGCAGATGGGGGAGCGGGGCTGAGGTGGCAGTGGAGCTCTAGGCCAGCTGCCCACCCTGTGCACCCTGCTCAGACTTGCTGGTCCTGGCCAACCCAACAAGCTTGCTCTGGACATGCTCTCCTCTGGCCAGCGTCCTTCCTGTAACCCCAGGGCTGCCCGAGGCCTCAGCTCCGCCTCCTGTTCCTCCCTTTCTTTGGGGCCCAGCTCCACCTCCAGGCCACCTTCCCTGGAGGCCTCACCTCATAGCTCCACATCCTGTGTCTCTGGGGACTGAGCACCTCAAGGGAAGGGGCTCAGCCCCTCTGGGGACACTGTGATGTGGGGAAAGGTTGCTGGCTCTGGGGTCAGCCTGGGCTCCCCCAAGAGACCAGCAGTTCCCTAAACCGAAGCTCAGTGTTCACAGCGGCAGATCTCCCAGGACTGCCAAGACCAAGCTGGGACACCCAGGGGCCAGGCTCCCTCCCGAAGCCCATGGCCACGTGTGCGGTGCCACAGTTTCTGTGCATCCACTTCATTTTTCTTTTCTTTCCTCATCTCCTCTTCTTCCTCCTTTCCTTTGCTCTGGGAATCCAGCCCGGGGTGCTCTACACAGACCTACATCCCCAGGCCTTTAACTTTTTAAAATTTCGGGACAGGCTTGGCTAACTTGCTGAGGCTGGCTGAGCATGGTGGCCTGTAATCAGGAGGCTGAGGCAGGAGGATCAGAAGTTTGAGGCCATTTTCAGCAATTTAGCAAAGCCCTAAGCAACTCAGTGGCACCATGTCTTCAAATTAAAAATAAAAAGGGCTGGGGACATGGGTCAGTGGTAAAGACCCTCTGGGCTGGAGCCCTAGTACCAACAAAAAGAAAAGTTGGCCTCAGACTGTGACACTCCTTGTTAGCACCAAACCACTGTGATGGAGGCCAACTTCACAGACCAGCTTTCATTCAGGGACGAGTTTCATGCAGGCACAGGAAGATGCTGGTGGACCCATTTTCCTGGTGGAAAATGAGCCACTGGACAAAGGAAGGGACTGGGCTTACATAGGTTATCCTGAGAGGTGACTTGGGAATTTGGTGTCGGTCTTACTGGGTGAGATGGGGAGGGGTCTAGGGTCAGCGGTCAGTTTGGGGCACTCAGGAAACAGGTTCCGAGAATTTGAAAGCTTGTTTCTACTGGGCAATGTTTTACTTGGGTAAGAAGGGAGGGTCTGGGGTCAGCGTGCAGGGATCCTTTCAGGGTCCCATGGCACGGTCACTGGGAAAAGGTTTATTTGAGGAAGGATCAGTGCGTTGGCTTCCCCTCTAGAGACTGTCCTGTCCCTGGGGGAGAATCGATGCCACCCATGTGCTGCTCTGCTCACCATCCCTCTTCCCAGGCTATATCATCGGGGGTTTGTCATTTTCCATGTCTAACAGTCTCAACTCAGCCTCCCAAGTGGCTGGGATTACAGGGGTGGCCGCCTCGCCCAGCCTGATCTCATTTTCCTGCGGGTACTTCACCTTGTCCCCCACTTCTTTTCTTTTGAAAAAAAAAAAAAACAAATAGAATGCCTGAAGGGCGGATTCTGTGGTCCCCTCCAGTGTCTTCTGGGTCAAGGTGGGTCTCATAGAGAAGGCAGGAAGGTTTCCGTCCTCCCAGTGCCCCGGGTCTGCTGCGGCACGTTCCAGGGGCAGAATGGCTGGGCATGGGAGTGAGGACAGTGTCCCCGAGTCCCCACGGTCAGTCACGCTGGCGTTCAGCCCCATCACCTGCACTGCCCCGCGTCCCCAGGGAGCTGGCTAAGCCAAGGCCTCAGGACTCAGTGCAGTGTGAACAGGGACACCTGGGAGGGACCTTCCCTCCTGCCACTGAGTCTTGGTGACTCTGTGAGGAACCCTCCCTGCCCTGGGGGACTGAGCCAAGGGTGCTCCCCGACGCCCTGCCCTCCTGACCTGTGAGCAAGACTATTACCCCATTCCCGGAGGAGGCTGGAGGAGGCTGCAGCCCAGTTCAGCCGCCACCAGCTGTCTGGGGCAAAGGCTCTGAGCTGGTGCCCCAAAGCTTTCTGTAAGGGCTCGTGGGAAATCGTTCTCCTTGACTGAGTTTAAATTGACATATTCTAGTTGTTTGGTTTAGGGGTACAAGGTGATGTGATCCATGGTTATGACGAGGAATGATTAAATCAAGCTAGCTAACACATTCAGTTAATACCCATCACCTCAGACACTTACTTTTTTACATGAAAACATGTTAAATTTGCTTTCTTAGCAATTTTGAAAGGTGTAACACTGTACATGATTATTTACTATCTTCACCCCCACCACACCATGGAATATTATCTCAAAGGAAAACCCAGCTGGGTGCGGTGGCGCACCCCTGTAATCCCAGCAGCTCGGGAGGCTGAGGCAGGAGGATGGCATGTTTGAGGCCAACTCCTAGGCTTAATGAGACCCTGTCTCAAAAGAAAATATAAAAAGGGATGGGGGTATGGGCAAGTGGGTAAGAGCCCCAGGTTCAATCCCCAGTACCAAAAAGAAAGCCAGCCGCCTGTGTCCCGCCCTCCCACCTCTCTAACTGGGCTTCATGGCCTTGGGCTACCGCTCTCCCTCCTGTAGCCTCTGGTAACACTCTTCCACTCTCTGCTGGTTGGAATCCGATAGTTTTAACCTCCACGTGTTTGAGTGAGAACTTGCTCCCAGTGACTGTGAAGGCTGAGGCAGAAGGATCTCAAGTTCAAGGCCAGGCTCTTAAAATAAAAAATAAAAAGGGCTGGAGATGCGGCTCAGTGGGAGAGCGCCCCTGGGTTCCATGCCCAGCACCGTCAAATCAAATAAAATGAAGCGAGAACAGCTGTCCCCAAGCCTGGCCTTTCTCCTGGAGCACGGTGTTCTCCAGTCCCATTTATGTTGTCACGAGTGACACCTTTCCTCCGAGGCTGGGTGGTGTTCCACTGTGTCTTCTCTGTGTCCCAACTTCTCTCTCTAGTCATCTGCGGGGGACACCGAGGTTGGTTCCGTCACTGGCTGTCATGGTCACGTGGTGTCGACATAGAACTCTGATCTCAGTCTTGGGTAGAAGGCCCGGAGTGCGCTCCCTGGGTCCTGGGTGGTTCTCTTTTCAGGTTTTTGAGGGCTCTCCATACGGTCTCCCAAGATGGCGGTGCTCATCCGCACTCCCCACCAACTCCTGGGCTTCTTGCTCTGGAACCTGGACCTACCCTCTGCTTCCCCCACCCACATCCCATGGATTGGGCCAGTGGGTGGACCTGCCACCTGGGCCCAGGGCCTGTCTGCTTCTCCTGCTGTTCATCTGGACAGTGTGGTCCCTTGGCACACACCTGTGGTGCCCAGGTTCTGTGCTGGGCACCAGACTTGCAGAGGGGCCAGTGTGCCCTGGGGTCTGTGTCCACGTGGTGAGAATCCCTACTGCTGGTGGAGAGAATGCTTTGTGCACAAATATTTTGGCAATGCTTGTTGTGAGTGCAAACTGCCCACTTTTTCCAAAGTCACAGCTGTGTCCCAAAGTCACAGTATTTTCTCAACCAATGGCTGCTGAAACAGCAACTGCTGTCCCTTGGCACCCTGGGGGGGAGTTTTGTGTGTTTTAAGCAGAACCCCCATTTTTGGAAAGGTTGGGATCTTTTGATGCTGGGGGGCAGGGTCTGGGGCCCAGAGAGGCAGCAGCTTTGCCCAAGACTCAGTGATAAAGTTGAAGACCCACAACCCCTGAGATCTAGTTCTTAAATCCCTGGATCTTGGGTCCTGGGCAGAAATGCTTTGGGAAACCCTGCCAATCAGCAGCCAGGTGCAGCAGTCAGGACAGACAGGAAGTGTGAGTCATCAGGAAGTGGGTCCCACGTCCTCCAAGGTCTGGCTGACCAAGCAAGCGCCGGCCTCCTCCTCCTCCTTCTCTGTCAATGGCCTGGGCCATGTGGCTTACTGACCTCTGACCTCATATGTTGGAACCACATACTTTCCTTAGTCCCCAAGATTTCCAGATTACCGCCCCCACCTGCTGATGGCCAGCCTGCCTGGCCTGCTGGGTTCATGAAGGTCCAGTCCTCTTCCTGCCCCCACCCCTTTGCAGGTTCCCTCTGACACGCCAGCCGCTGCCCACGATCATGCCTTGGTTTTCCTTTCCTTGTGGCCTGCACCTGTCCCGTCTCTCTCCACAGACACAGAGAGACGTAGACTACAGAAAAAGTTTCTTTCCTGAGCCGTTTGAGATTAGTCCACAGATAATCATGCATCTGTTCCTGGATACTACTGTGAGTTCCTGAGAGCAAGGACGTTTTCTTACATGTACTTGGTAAAAGGCACATTGACAGGGCACTGTTACTTAACTCAGGTTCATATTTAATTTTGCCAACTGTCCCAGTAATGTCCTTTAGCTCTTTGCCAGCCCCCCACTCCCCGCAGGATCTGGCACCGCCCGGCGTGCTGCGTTGCTGGGCTGTGGCATTCAGCAGGTCAGGTGCATTAACCACATTTGACTCAGGATATTTTCGATGTTGAGGGGTCTTGGGGAGGTCACAGGAACACCTGTACCCTGCTCTCCTCTCCTTTCGTTTCTTTGTCTTTTGTGATCTTGACCTCCTGTGGTCCATGAGGGTCCACCCATTCCCATCCAGCTGGCTGGTCCATGTCCAGCTCTGCCGTGTGCCTGCCCCTCCTGTCTAGCCCGGCTCATGCACTTCATCTGTTTCATTTTATGACTTTATTCCCTGCCCCTCGCTCCCCTTCTTGGCTTCCTTGGCCCCCAGGGACCTCCCAGTTTCCGAGAGTAGTTTGACTCGCCCATCCCCTTGTGGGGGTGCAGGGCCCAGGCAACCTCAGGAGGCTGCCTCCTCCTCTGCGCAGCCTGTGGCCTCATCAGAGGGTCTCACTGCCCTGGTTGCCAGGGGAGGTGTGACTGGCTGTGTGAGCCCCTTGCCTCTCCAGGACTCAGCCTTCTCTAACTGTGGCACCTTGTCCCCACACCTGCAGCTTGTAAGGGTGACTGCAAAGGAAGCACCTAGCAGGCTGATGGGGGATCTGCTTTTGGCCACCCAGAGCCTGCTGTCCCTTGCTGTCAGCCCCGCCCCCGAGTGCTGGGCAGTTCAGGTGGGTCTGAGTTTGGGGTGTAGGGATCAGCACGAGGGCTCTGTAGGATCTCACACCCAAGCCCACACTTTATGTGAAAGAACTTACCCTGAGGCAGCGAGGAGTCAGGGGAGCCTAGAGCTGATGGGGCCTCAGCCTGGACCCCAGACCTCCTGCCTCCCACCTCTCCCCGGTCCCTGAGGCAGCACAGCTGTAGAATTAAGTCCGATTGGAACCCCAGAACCAGGGCTTGTGGGTCCTCCTCTGCCACTTCCTGGCTGCCCCTCTCTCTGACCGCACCCAGATTCCTCCCATTTGAAAACGAGGTCGGACACATCAGGTGAGGACTGGGTACCACTTCCCTGCTGCGTCATTCAGATATCGGTGACTGAGATCTGCGCCCAGAATGGGAGAGCGGGGTGGGGGGGGGGCGGAACTTCAGCGCGCAGAGCCTGCCCGCGCTTCTAGGGCGCACCTGGGGCGCACCTGGGGCACCTAGCGGAGTGATCGGAGTGATCCCGGCCACGGAACCTCATTGGCCGGGACTGCGGCTGACTCAGTCTGGGGAGGGTCAGGGCAGGGGACGTCCACACCGAGGGCGGGCTCCCGCCAGAGCGCCACTTGTGGGCTCCATCCCTGACCAGCGCCCATCCCTGCTTGGACCCCGCGCGTCCCGGACCAGCGAACCCTCCTCCCCCGCCGGGCGCCGCATCCAGTCCCCACTCGCAACCGACGCCCCTTCCTGGCGCAACTTCGGTCGCGTCCCGGGCCCCGCCAGCTATGGACTTCTTGGAGGAGGGCAGCTGGAGCCTGTCCTTCGCGGGAGCCGGCTTCCTGGGTCTCTACCACGTGGGCGTGACCCAGTGCCTGAGCCAGCGTGCCCCGCGCCTCCTCCAGGGCGCCCGCCGCTTCTATGGCTCCTCGTCCGGGGCGCTCAATGCCCTCGCCATTGTCTGCGGCAAGTCGACCGGTGCGTGCGGCCCAGGTTGCCCAGGGCCGGGAGTGGGGAGGAAGGCGGCAACCTCAGTCCCATCCATCCCAAGGCGGGAGGACTCTTGATGGGGGGGGGGGAGTCCAGAGAGATCCTGCTTGGGTCTGTTTAATCTGGGGATTACATTTGCCCCTATTTGCAGAGGGGGGATCCTGGGCTCAGAGACAGGAAGACTTCCCCAGGTCACTTGGGGGCAATAGGCAGATGGAGCGTTTGAACCCAGAGCTTGGCATAGGAATTCTGCAGAGGGGCGGGCCCTCCTCTCTGGTCGAGCTCCAGCAGGGAGATTGGCCGCGGGGGAGTGCAGCTGTCCCCTCTCCAGGGCTCAGGACTCCTCTCCCTTCCTCCCTGAAGACTTCTGCTGCTCCCACCTCCTGGACTTGGTCAAGCACGTGGAGGGGCTGAGCCTGGGCATCTTCCACCCTGCCTACGCACCCATCGAACACATCAAGCAGCAGCTGCAGGACAAACTGCCAGAGAACAGCCACATCCTGGCCTCCCAGCGGCTGGGCATCTCACTGACCCGCTGGCCCGATGGCCACAACTTCATAGTCACTGACTTTGCCACCAGAGATGAGCTCATTCAGGTGGGCAGGTCAGGGACCCGGGGCTTGGAGGCAGGCAGGTAGAACAAAAGTGACTCTGAGGTGCTTCCCAGGGGCAGAGGCAGGTGTGGGAGCCTGGAGGGTGTCCAGGAGAGGAAAAGGAGGCTGTGAAATCTGTTTCTAAATGCAGAGTTGGGGCAGAGTGGATGGCAGGGGTGTGTGCTTGCTGGGGAGGCTCCCTGGGCTGCCCTCAGAGGACCAGGCTGGGGAGGGGGCAGAGTCAGGCTTCTTCAGTCAGGACCTACAGGGGCTGCTGTTTCTGCCCAGCCCCACCCACCCATCCTCCAGGTGCATTCCCCTGCCACAGTGCTGGATCGAACCAGGGCTTCCCACACACTAGACAGGGGTTGTGCCACTGAGCTAGAGCCCCAGGCACTTTTGAGTCAGTGAGCAAGGCTTTATTGAGCATCTCTTCTGCACCAGGTCCAGCCCTTGGCATTGTGATTACTAGGGAAAACATCCTTGTCCCCCTGAGGCTAATGTGGATTGGACAAGTTAGGAAAGGAGCCAGTATTGGAACAGAGCAGGAGGAAGACACAGGGAAGACCAGCAAGGAGAGGCCCTCAGGCATGGCCGTGGGGTGGTAGGGAGGGCTGAGTGGGGCTGGACCCTGGGGGAGCGCAGACAGGTAGGGGGACAGGTCTCCTGGGAGGCAGCGGCTGAGGTGGGGAGTCCTGCCCCCCCCCCCTGCAGCTGTGCCCATCTTTCCCATCATGGGCTTTGTCTGCCACCCACCCTGGGTCCCCATATAGGGCGCTTCATCTTGGTGCTCCCCGTCCCCAGCACTGGGACCATCTCAGTTCTGAGATGGCCAAGTCCTAGGTGTCTGATATTAGCAAGCCGAGAGGGGGACCAGTCACTTGCTGTAGGCTCAGGTCCCTCAGTTCCTGAGGAAGCCAGCTGGGGACCCCATAGTGTGTCCCAGCCTCCTCTCCTGGATGGTGCAGAGTACAGACTTGGCACATCATAGGTGCTCAGTAGACGTCACTGTTGTCACCAAAGTTAATCTACAGAAAGGAGGCTCTCGCCTGCATTCCGGCTGGTCAGGCCAGGACAGGCTCTGCATCTCCCAGAGAGGGTCGGGGGTTGCCTCTCAGGCAGGGTCTATGCTCCTCGTGAGTGGAAGCACCAGTCAGCGGTGCCCAACCAGGAGTGGGTTTGCCCAGCTTATCGCCGTTGCCACATGTCCTGCAGCGCACAGACATTTCCATCTCCCCGAGACAATGTATCGGTCTATGCCCAGGGGGTTTGGTCTTCTGTAGGCATCTCCTTTCCAGGAGAGAGTAGATGGTGTTTTCCTGGTGGGTGAGTGCACAGGACCTTGTTGCAGGTGCACCTGTTGATCAATGCCCAGGGGACAGTCTGTGGGACTGTCCAGGGGGGCATTCCTTCAGGGTGGGTGAGGACGTGGCCTTGGTGCCGCTGCTTGTCTTTGCGGTTGGGGGTGGGGTCCCAACAGCAGCCATGGTGGGCAGAGGTCCCCCAGCAGAAAGGAGGGGGACTCTTCCCCCCTTCTTCCCTTGAGGGCTTGGTGGCCCCTCCGCACCTGCACACAGGACAGGAGTCACCTCCTCTGTGCCGGAGGTTCCTGCCCAGGAGCGAGAAGTCACATTCCCGTGGCTCTTGTCCCCAGGCCGTGGTCTGCAGCTTGTACTTCCCCTTCTACTGTGGGACAATCCCCCCTGAGTTCAGAGGGCAGGTGAGTGCCTCTTGAGCGTTAGTGTCCACAGCTCTGGGCAGCTGGGTACACGCCCCCTCTTTCTCCTTGAGCCCCTGCTGCGTGCCCAGCCCTCCCCACTGCTGGGCCCTCGGGAGCAGGAGGGTCACTTGCTGCAGGTTTTGGGTGTGGGAGGAGGGCGGGCATCCTGAAAGGGCAGCACAGCCACCTGCCCACCCAAACTGCAGCGCTACATCGATGGGGCTCTGAGCAACAATCTGCCCTTCGCGGACTGCCCTTCCACCATCACCGTGTCCCCCTTCCATGGGACAGTGGACATCTGTCCCCGGAGCACTTCGGCCAGCCTGCACGAGCTGAATGCTTTCAATGCCAGCTTCCAAATCTCTACCAAGAACTTCTTCCTGGGGTTCATATCACTCATACCCCCCAAACCTGAGGTAGGTCTGGGTCCCCCAAGGTGGTGGCCGAGGCCCCAGGCCTCAGACTCTGTGCCACATCTCCTCCACTCCACTCAGGGCAGTTGCAGCACATGCCCCATCTCACACCAAGCCTCCCGTCCGAAGCCAGGGTTCGCACCCTTCCTTCCCTCCCTAAGGGGCTGTTGAGTTAGGACGGGGCCCAGGTTGGGTGAGTACACAGTGCTGCTGAGCTGGTTTGCAGAGGGGCCTTGGTCTGTGTTCCCCCGGGCGCTGTGAGCAGGTGCTGCTATCATTTCCATTTCTCAGAGGACACAAAGGCTCAGACACCGTAAGCAACTTGCTCAAAGTCACACAGCTAAGATTTAGACTCTCAGCCAGTCTGGACTCATGTCTCCATGGCTGCCCTGGACTGTGCCCATATTGGCCATCTGTCCTATAGGGAAGCACAACAAAGTGGACAACCAACCTACATTTCCTGCTTTTTACCCTTGCATTTTCTGGGAAATGAATAATTTGACAACAAACAGTTGATCCTTGCAACAAGCTCCTCCCCCGACCACGCCCGGCTCGCCCACCCTCCTGCTGCCACGTGCTTCATGATTTGTGCAACAAGGCCATGTCCATTTGCTGTGTCCTCTGGCTGGGTGCCTTGGTGCACATTTGTACTCCCAGCAACTGGGAAGGCTGAGGCAGGAGGACCACAGGTTCAAGTTCAAGGTCAGCCTAGACAACTTAGTGAAACCCTGTCTTAAAAAATAAAAACATCTGGAGAGGTAGCTGTCCCATCCCCAGAACTAAGCAAACAAATAAAACAAAAAGCAAAGATAAACAAAACTCACTCACGAGGTCCTTTCCACACCACTGAGTGGGCAGAAACTCTCGGCTCCCAAGTATAGACCAAGAAATAGAGGCTCTCAGAGAGATGGCACTGTGGTCCAAGGTCACACAGCAAGCAGGGGAGCGGGCAGGCCTCCGTCCCAACCTGCAGGTCCGTCTCCCTGCCCGTGGCACTCTGAACAGGCCAGTGTGGGCTCTGGTTCCTCTGCCCACTCAGACTAGTCTGGAAATGAACATCAAAGGGCCGAAGGGAAGGGCTATCTGCTACCCCATCTTCCAGGGGAGGGCCCTGAGGCCCAGGGGCAGGCTGGGGCAAGGACTGGCAGCTGAGAGTCCCCAAGGAGAGCAGGATGTGGGGCCAGGGCAGGGGGTACTGAGCAGACCTGTTCTGCCTTCAGCCCTATCTGCCTCCCTACCTGGTGCCAGGGTCCGCCAAGGTCCCTCAGTTCCTCAGGGTCCCTCAGGTCCCTGTGCCCTGCCCAGGGTTTGCTCGAGGAGAGTAGGCAGGACCGAGACCACCCACTGACCTCCAGACTCCAGTCTGGGACGGGCTGTCCGGTGTGAGCCCAGGCCTGCCCACTTGCCCTGCCCTGTGTGTCGCAGGTGGTGGCCGACAGCTGCAGACAAGGGTACCTGGACGCCCTGAGGTTCCTGGAGGGACGTGGTGAGCGGCAGGGGATGGTGGTGGGCACCGTGTCCCACAGGTGCCAGGCAGACCCTGCCTTCCAGGCCTCTGAGCCACTAGGGACCTGGGCTCTCTCATCCTCTCTCAGCGACACCTGGGGACCAGAGAGGAATCACGCAGGTCCCTGGTGCAGGGTGACAGTAACGGGTGCAGAGAGACACCCCAGGAAGGGGGTGCGGTGGCAGAGGGAGGGAAGCTCCAGGCTGTGGGAACCCAGGGGAGACGTGGACTCAGCCTGGGATGGAGAGGGTGGTGCGCTCGGACCGACCGCAGGCGGGGAAAGGTCTCCTGGACTAGAGAACTGGGGTGTCACCCCCGCACAGGTCCTCGAGGCCCATGCTGCGCCCCCACGGAGGGGAAGGAGAGGTGGACGTCGGCTGAGCACAGCCTGCATCGTGTCCTGATTGCACCTGGTTCTCAGAACCACTCTATCATCCGACTGTCTTCGTTTCACTGTCACAGAGAGGGAAACTGAGGCACGCAGGGTCACGCAGCTTGCAGGCGGTGGAGCCAGAGTTTGACCTGAGTCATGTCTTCAGGGTCAGGGCTCTGGAGAGCCACTGGAGAGGGCAAACAGCTGGGTGTGGGCGGGGGCGACTTGTCTGTCCTCTTTCTTCCCCTGGCCAGGACTCACCAAGGAGCCCGTGCTGTGGACATTGGTCTCTAGGGACCCCCCAGCACCCCCTGCTAGGACCCCGGATGATGGCACGTCTTTCAACTGCCATGTGCCCACCGTGTTGGTCAAGGACGTGCCCAGCTTGGAGCAGCTCTCGCCAGAACTGGAGGCTGGTACTGCCCCTTCCTGCCCTGGGGTTGGGGCCAGGGACCCTGCCATGAAGTAGCATGATCTACGGGGTCAGCACTTATTTAATGAGCACCTGCTAAGTGCCAAGTGTGCGGAGGGCCTTTTACGGGCTGCGTCACTCATTCCTCCACAAACCCCCACCCCGCCCCGGCTTCCACACCATTCTTACCCCATTTCTCTGAAGAGGAAACTGAAGCTCAGGGACAGGCACCGGGCGAGGTCACAGAGCCTGAGGGGGAATTCGAATTCAGGTCTGTGCTTGAGAAAGGGCAGGGCAGCGGGTATGAGAGACACTGGGCTCCCGTGAGGAAGCCGGCTTTCGAGCCTCTCCTGGCCACCCTGGGGGCGGTGGGCAGCGAGGGAGGGACCTGTCGGGTGACACAGCCAGCCCCTGGCAGAGGGAGGCTCTGCTCTGAGCCTTTGGTTTAGCCCCACCTTGGGTTTAACTAAGCGTCTCAATCTCAGCAACAGGAAGGGACAAAGCCCGTAGGCACAGATGGTAAGGGTGAGTCCCAGATTTCAAAGGTGCGAGCAGCAGATACCCAGGAGATCCCGAGGGTCAGGGAGGCCTGGGAGGCCCACGGGGCACCAGCACAGTGGTTGGGGGGGCAGCTGAGATAAGGGGCCGGGAGGCCAGGTGAGTGGCTGCCCAGCTGTGGAGGAGAGGGCTGGGAGCTGGGAGGAGAGGTGGTGGTCCAGGCCTGGGCAGGGACAGGATGCCGGGGAGGAGGTGCCTCTTCCTGGTTCTGGATGGTGCTGGTTCTGTGCTGAGCTTCTGAGGTCCAAGCCTGGGATCTGCAGGCCTCACAGTGTCCCTGCAGCCACACAGGGCAGCCAGCCGAGAGGGAAATGTCAGCGCAGGCCCCTGTCCACATCCCTCGATCCTCACCCACCTGCCCCGGGAGGAAGGTCGTGCCCGTGTCCTGGTTTTGTCTGGGCTCAGGGAAGGAAAAGGACTCATTCTGGGTGGAGCGGGTCTCGGGGCTGTGTTGACCCGGGCTGGCCCTAGATGGCGTGGAGGCTGCTGGTGCCCCCAGGCCCACACTGCAGTCTGGAGGCTGGGATCTAGGCTCTGGCTCTGGTCAGTGAATAGGGGACTTAGGAAATGGTTTCTGTGTTCACAGCTGTTGCTGAGGTTAATATGCCATGTGCTACTGCTCTGGAGGGGGTGTGGTGGGGACCCAAGGGGCCACAACAGACTACCCAGAGGGCCGGGAGAGGTGTGGGGTGCTTACAAGTACCATCTGGTGATGATCCTTCATTAAGTCACTTTTCCACTCTGAACTTCAGTCTCCTCGTCTATGAAAGAGGCACACCATGCCCATCTCCAGGACATCAGTGAGAGAGCATGTGTGAAGGGCTTGGCACCCTGCTGGCACATGGCTGGGCTCCAACGGTGTTGTGTCCATCTGTGCATAAAGGGGTGGGGTGGGGCACAATCTGTGACCCTCACGAGATAAGAGAGGGGCTTGGGCTGCCAGCTCTCAGGGTGCCTGGGAGGGCTGGCTGGAGGTGGGCTTGCCAGCCCACGGATTCCAAACGGCCACAGCCACGAGGTGACTCTCTTGCAGCACTGAGGAAGGCTGTCAGGAGGGACCTCAGTGCCTGGGCCCGTTTCCGCCGGTCGGGGCCCGGGCAGGTGCTCACGTACCTGCTTCTGCCCTGCACGCTGCCCTTTGAGTACGTGTACTTCCGCAGCAGAAGGTGAGGCGCAGTGGGGTGCTGGGAGGGACCTGGCTCGCAGGCAGGGTTGTGGGGAGACCAGGGTCAGTGGTGGGCTGGGCACTGGCAAGTGGCCCAGGGCCTTGGTGGGCTCCTCCACAGGGGAGGACAGGTGGGAGGCGGGCAGCAGCTGGATTGGGAGCCCAGGTCAGCTCCTGGCCCTGCCCTGCGCCTGGGACGTCTGGCCCCTGCTCTGCTCATTAGAGTCTCAGAGACGATGTTCTCTCAGAGCTGGTCCAGCTCAGATTAGCTGTGTGGCCTGGGCCAGCTCTCTTGACTACTCTGGGCCACGTTAACTCTTCTCTAAAGCAAAACCCTTCCAGGGCAGTCTGGCTGTGATTCGGCCCTCGTCAGTCCTCGTGACGTGCTGCGTGACTCCTCCATTCACTCTGCCACTAGCCCTTAAGGGTCTGGGGCAAGGGGGCGGCAGCTCCTGTGGAGCTCACCACCCACTAATTAATCATTGCTGTGCAACTTCAGCTCTTCCTGGAGAGTCCTGGGAGAGCTCTACACTGGCTCTGAGCTGGCACAGCTCATACTAGTAGCTATTTGGCCTGGAAGGCTGCCCAGAGGAAATAACTTTGGAGCTAATCTGAAGGATGGATAAGAGTTTGCTAGGCACAGGGGAAGGGAAAAGCATACCAGGCATGAGGGACAGCATCTGCAAAGGTCCTGGGGCAGAAGAGAGTAGGGCACATTCAAGGAGCAGAGAGGGAGGCCAGCTGGAGCGAGAAGCTGACCAGGGACCACACCCAGGGCTCTGCAGCGGATCGAGTGCTCTTCATCCTGGTGTTAGATGGGGGTTCAAGCAGGGAGGTGACATAGGGAGGTCTGTGTCCCATGCAAGGTCCATGGCAGTGAGTCACAGCCTCTGTCCTGTTCCAAGTTAATCTGATGACTGGGTCAGCCCAAAGCCAGGAGAGCGCTTTCTACCTGCAGATTCTCCTCCTGCTGAGCTGTTTACTGAAACTACAGGTTGAAATTTAAAAAAAAAAAAAAAAAAAAGTAAAATCTAACCTTTTCAGTTAAAAAAAAAAAAAAGATCCATTATGTGAGCGCTATGGTGTCTTCTCAGAACACGGGAAATGCACCCGTAGTTTTTCCCATCACCCCACGCTCCACGCATAGTTAGTTTGCATTAACAGGGGCAGGGGGCCCAGAATGAGGGAGGGGACGGTCCGGCTTCCGTTTTGCTTGCTACCTCGCCTCCTCTGACCGTCTGCCCGGCTCCAGCCCCTGTTCAGGCCCTCCCAGGGGGTGTGGTAATAGGTGAGGACCTGCAGCAGCCGGTGAGTGGGCGGAGGTGTCCAGCCAGTGTTTTTCAGAGACAGGTAGAGGATGGGCTGGCTGGTCCTGTGGGGTCCAGCGGCTCTGCGCACCCTGCATCTGGTGCTGGCTGAGCCATGTCAGCAGCAAGGAACCCCGGGGGCCTTGTCAGGTGACGTGTCAGGAACCTCAAGAGGAGAGTGGACGAGGGGAGATGAGGAGGAGGTCAGGAGCTGCAGGCAGGCTGACTGTCCTCGTGTGACAGGGGAGTCAAGCGGCAGAGAGGTTCCCGAGCTTCTCAGGTCACGTAGCTCATGAGCAGGAGAGGTGGGCGGCCCCTGCCTGGCCTTAAAGCCCCGCCCTTGCCACCTTGGGCTGTGCCCTGTGCCCCACCTGTGCCCTCGCTGGTGACCCAAGGCCCGCCACCTCTGCCGCATTCAGAGCCCATGGTGGATTGCTGTGCCCTGCGGGTGCCCTGGGGCCCTGCTCTGCTCTGCCATGGTGGCCCACACCTCTGGACTCTTCGATCCCATCTGGGTAGCCCCTTCCTGTGGGCTGGTAGCTCCCTCAGGGTCTGAGGGGAGGTGGCCTCTGGGCTGGCTGCTGGGCGAGGCTGATGCTGTCCCCCGTCCAGGCTGGTGATCTGGCTGCCGGACGCACCCACAGACCTGTGGTGGATGTGGGGCCTGGTGAAGAGCACGGCTCTGGAGATCCACTCCAGGACCAAGGCCCGGCTCCTCAGGCTGGTCAGGTGAGTGGACAGGGGGCCTGGGGGGCACCAGCTGCTTCCTAGGACCCTGGACAGGCAGTCCACCCCGCTGTCCTGGGCCCTTGCTGTGCTGTGAGGAGGACCTGTGTTGACTTCTCTGGGGCCAGTTCCCTGTGGGTCCGTGTGACCTGCAGGGGCAGCCACTGTGCCCGATGTGGAGGACAGGAGGATCCCCTGCGTTGTGATCTCTGCCAGTCTTGTGTTGCTCCAGATGTCCCCGTGAGGCCTTGTGCCAGGTTGGCCCGTGTGCCCAGCGAGCTGCCAGGCTCCTCCCTGAGCCTGTCTCCTGCTGCAGAGACCCCTGCCCTCTCCCATGCTACTCCACAGTCGTTTCCTTGTCCTGGAGACCAGCGGGAGTGGCCAGCCTGGTTCGCTGAGGGCCTGGGGCAGGACCCTGAAGTCAGCCTGGGTGCAGTGCCACAGGGTGCCCCAGGGATTTCGCGCTGTCCGAGTGGCCCCGCCCTTCGTCAACCCACAAGCCCTGAAACTTAGAGTCATCACCGGTTCCCTCCGCAGTCTGCCTGTCACCGTGGTTGAGGACACGGCCCCCTCCAGCCCAGGGAAGCTCCTTCCATGGCCCTGTCCACAGAGTTGTGGTCCACCCTCAGGTCTGTAGTGCAGGGCAGGGTCAGCCTGTGACGCCCCCAACGTGTCTTGCCTCCTCCGCCCCAGGATCTGCCATGCGGGTGGACCTGGGTTTGGCTCACCTCCAGGAGGTGAGGGCCTAGAATGAGGGAGCCCGCCGCTGGCCCAGGGAGGACGCTGGACTGCTGGGCCTTTGGGTTTTCCGTGTATTTTTGTGGGTGCTTTATGGCTGTACACAGTGGCGGGATGTAGTCACACACTCGTCCTGCACCCAGGTGGCAATATCATCTGGCCCCTGTGTGCTCCCTTCCCCTCCCCTGGTCCCCCATTTTCATGAGACCGCCCCCTGCTTTTCCTTTGTGCTCTGGAGGTACACCACCCTGGAGCCTTGCTGCGGACCTGTGGGCAGTTATCTCCCTGGTGGCCAAGGGCCCCTGCCCCTCAGCAGCCCCTGCTCCTTGGAGCCTGTCGCTGGAACTTCCTGTTTGGAAGAGGCCCTGCCTCTTGGTCACCCTGTCCTTCTTGCCACCTGCTCCATCAGGGGTGAGAGGATGGCAGGGGCCAGCACCCGGCCCAGCTCTGGAGTGTCCACCGGGCCGTGGAGGGCGCCCGTGTGGAGCAGAACGTGGGGTGCCCGGCCAGGAGCTGTTGGCAGCACGCTGTCCAGAAGTCGGAGCCACCGAATGCCCAGCTCAGGAAGCACAGTGAAAGACGGGGGGCTCCCTTCACATCCTGTCTGCCCTTCTCTGACCCAAGCTGGCGGGGCGTTGTGCGTGTGTGGGGGACCCAGGGACCTGCCTCACACAGGGAGCCTCCCTCTCTGCTGGCCGTTGGTCCAGCCCGTGGGGGGCCCCAGGGGAGATGAAGGAGGGAGCGCGGGCCCAGTCTTCGGGACCCCAGCTGCAGGGCTTCTGCTGGGCCCCGAGGCCCTGCCACCCCGCAGCCTATAGGCCTCCATCCTCCCCGTCCGCTGCGGGCAGACAGGCTGGGCCTCAGGCGCCCGCGCTCTCCTGGGAGTCCCTGCACTTCCTGCCCCAGCAGACCCCCCCGGCCAGGGGCTGGAGGGGTGCGCAGCTCCCCCTGGGCATGGGGAGGGCGGGAGATGAGGCCTGGGGAGAAGGGACCAAGGAATAAACAAGAACAAAAGAGAGAAGGAGTCACTCACTGTTCAGCTTCTGCCCAGTGAGTGCTGGGCTCTCGGGACCAGCTGCAAACAGAACTTCCACTCCCTGGCGAGGGGGAGGGGGAGGGTGAGCGGGCACTGGGCAGCCAACGGACACTGCTCCCAGGGGTGGCAGCTGCGGGTACCCCACAGGGCGGGGAGCGCAGGGGGCAGCCAGGCCACTCAGAAAGGCCAAGAGTTGGAAGCAGAGGAACAGAGGGCCGGGGTGCTCCTCGGGCCTGGAGCCGTGAGGGCAGGTCGCACTGCCAGCCGTGAGGTCAGGGAGGACTGGGCCTTGGGCAAGGGAGCCTGGGATGCGCCGGGGTGAGAAAGGGCGAGGGGACAGGCCGCGGGAGGCTCTGCACACCCATTCCAGCACCCCCAGGCTGAGCTGGCCTCTGCCCCACTTGCGGTCTCCTGGGTGGGGCACAGACACCACCCCCTGCAGCAGGAGGGGGCTGTCCCACTTGGGGCACGTGGTCCCCAGCTCCATGGCCCTCGGCCTGCACAGATGCTGGGTGTGGGGTCCTCCAGAGCAGGGGGAGGCCTGGCCACCTGGGACTCCAGGCTGAGGGTCTAGATCCCAGGAGGCCTTGGAGGACATTCTTGCTCCTGGTCCTTTGTCCTGGTCACAGATAGACAGGAGTGCCATGGCCACCGGCACCCGGCCTCCCTCGTTACCCCGCCCCCATCATCTCTTTACTCAGTGCCCTCTTTGTCCCATTGCTGTTCTGCACCATAGATGGGGACAGGCAGCAGGCTACCCTCCCCCCCGTCCACCCTCCCCCGTCCACCCTCCCCCCGTCCACCCTCTCCCCGTCCACCCTCCCCCCTGTCCACCCCCGTGCCCAGCAGCATGCTCTCAGAGGGGAATGCTGCCCTTGCGCTGACCCTCTGCTCTCAGATCTCCCTGGGACTCTGTCACCCGAGGCTCGGCCGAGGTCGTGCGCCTGTAGCTTGACAACCGCACAGGCCATTTCCAAGCCCCCCAGGGCCCACACTCCACAGCTTGTAGTGCTTTTCTGGTTCCTGTCCTATATTGGGACATGGATCCCCGCTCTGTATTCTGTCACACGCCCTGCCTGCCCCCCTCATCTGGGGACTCTCTGGCAGGTCCCTTGGTCACTCCAAGGCTGCTTTGCATGGCAAGCAGCTGTGCCTTGTGACCACTCTTCAGGGACATCCCTGACCTGGGATGCTGCTCAGTCAGCCCCAACCCCTCACCCCTGCAGCCCCTCAGTCCTGGTTTGTCCATGTCCCTCTAAGAACAAGGGGTCCAGCAGCCCCAGGATGGTAGGACCAGCACTGGACCTAAGTTGACTCTCACCTCCCACCTCCCCTCACGGTCTCTATTAATGTAGCCTCAGGATGAGTGAGCTTGACCCAAGCCTCCCTGCAGCGGGTGCATCAGACGGCTGTGCCTTCCTTCGCCTGGGGTGGCGTCACTCACAGCCCCAGAGCTGATCCGGGTCAGCATCCCCTGCCCTGTGCTCCCCCGACACGGGACCCTGAGAGGCTCCAGAGCAGAGGACACATCTGGGCTCTGAATTCAGGCCTACTGGGCTTTGAGTCCCCTCTCTGCGACTGGCATGGATGTGGCCAGGGAAGGCCTCACCTCTCAGAGCCATTTCCCTGTATGAATGGACCGGTGTCCACGCTCCTCGGGGTGTTTACTTGAAACAATTGAATGCTCCTCACAGTCCCTGTCAAACACAGAGTCAGTGCCCAGAAAGGCCCCGGGGGACATGGAGGCACCGCCCCCCCTTCCCCTGAGCCTCACAGCAGCCTGGGGGGGGTGCTGGATGAGGTGCAGGGAGCTGTGAGGGACCTGTCTGTGGGTGCTGGAGCCCCCTCTGGCCCTGAGCCATGGCCTCCTGCAGGTGTGCCTAGGTCATGGCCTCCCTCTTCCCCACTAGCCCACCAGGGGCCTCTGCGTCCTGCAGGCAGCTGTGGCTTCCAGTCCTGGGCCATCTCCCGGGCTGGTGTCCAGCCTCCCCGCCAAGCTGAGTGCTGAAGATGAGGGCCACCTGGTGGATGTCTCCTGACACCTGAGGCAGACGCCTGCCCCAGGGAGCCCCTGCTCCTTTGCCGCCTCCGTGGAGGCAACAGGGAACCCCACCCCAAGGGGACACCCCTCAAGCCTGTGGAGCCCAGCAGCCTCTTGATTCTCAGAGCAAGCCTGGGAGGTCGGCACTGCTTCTCCCGGGTAGGGAGACCACGCTCAGGAGGAAAGGGGGCAGGCTGGCAGCACCAAGTCTGTGCTCGGGCAGCAGGAAGCTCCCAGGCCACCACAGCTGCACTGCAACCTGCTCCGAGGCACTGAGCAAGTCCCGTCCTTGATCAGCCCCTTGTTTTTAAGATGAGCTGCTTTCTGAGGCACCTCCAGCTACACCCGAGCCCCAACACAGTTGATCAATGTCCCTGTGCCAAGAGGGGGAGAGAGGACTTCAGGAGCCGGCCTCTGGCCTCGGTCTTCATGGACGCTAGAGCTGGGCTGGCAGGAAAACCATTCCTGGGGGGACTGCAGGTGCACGGTAGATTGGGGTAACCCCGTGTAATCTCAAATGAGGAGGAGTCTGGGGTTAGAGAACTGTGGGCCACACAGCCAGCCAGAGGCGAGAGCAGCAGTGCAGCCAGGCCAGCTGTGGCTGTGCCCTGTTGGGACAGTGGAATGCTGGGCAGGAACATGCTCAGGTTCTTCTACAGAGATTCTGATGCAATTAGTCTTCACCTAGACCTGCCCTGGCAGGAGTGTGCCTGAATCCTGTAGTCCCTGGACACTAGTGTTTTCAGGGGCCACCACGGGGGTGTGGCCACCTGAGTCAGCATCTTGGGTTCCAGACTTGCACAATGTCCTCTGTAGCAACAGGGCTGCAGTTGGGGTGACCTCTGTCCTCGCACTACCATGGCTGGATTAGGCCCCCCAGCAGTGTCTCAGCCCCCAGGACTCGCATCCCAACTGCAGATCGGATCATGACAGCAGCTAGTGTTCAGCCAGGTTAAAGGGCACCGCTGCCTTCCAGTGGTTGACCCCTGGGAATGTGGGTGGAGTTCTTGTCTCTTAGCAACCCATCAACCAAGCATTTATGAGTTACACGATAAGACACATCTGGTTAGTTTCAGGATACTGTGCGTGTGTTTAGGGGTGGACGGGGATGTAACAGGGCTGGATGATTGTGGACATAGGGTGATGGGGACAGGTGAGTCACGACACCATTCTGGTTTTGTGTATGTTTGACATTTTCATAACCAACAAGTAATTAACCTTAAAAAAACTTAACAGTGCTCACAAACAGGAGAATGTGCCTCAAGACAGAACGTAGACAAACCCAGGGTTCCCAGAGTGAGTTTACCCAGGGCCTATGGGAGGGCAGGAGATCAGCCGCGGCCGCGAGTGTTCAGCACCTCGGACAGCGACCTGCGGGCCAGTCTCTGGGCGGCCTCTGAGACTGCTGGAGAGATTAAGGACCTTGTAGACTGGGGGGGGGGGGCACGACAGGGTGTTCATCTGAAATGGAAGCCAGCGCTGGTGGACTTTTTTCATTCTGCTCTTTGGGGGTTTCTTTTAGAGAGCGCTTGACCTCGGGCTTGCTTCTATTCCCGGGACTGCTGATGGACTCCACTTACCTGCATTTCTATGGGATGCGGATGCCACACAGTCCCTATTTACAGCTGTAAGCTAAGGAGCTTTTGAATGAGCCTTAAAATCAGGAGGTTCGAACCCTCCAACTTCTGTTCTTAGAATTCTTTTGAGTCTTCTAGGCTCTTTGCATTTCCAAATCTTAGAACCAGCCCATCAATTTCTGGGTCCAGTGAGGTTGTAGGCTAGGGTTGTTCTGCCTCTGACTGCGGCTCAGGGGAGGGGCTTCCTAACAATGTTGGGGCTCCCAGTCCACAAACCTGGTACACCCCCGTTTCTTTAATTTCTCTCATCAATGTGTTGTAGCTTATGGTATAAAACCTTGCTTAGATTCTCTTAGATTTGTTCTAAGTACTTCCTGTTTTTTTGATGCCATTGAAAAATTTAACTTCCAATTGTCTCTTTCTGTTTGTTTCTTGGCCTTTGTATCCTACCAGCTTGCTAAACTCACAGGCTTTAGTGGCCTTTTTGCAGATTTCTAGGGATTTTCTATGTTACGAGTTTTTTCTTCTGGGGGGAAAAATGAACTTATTGAAAAGCTTGCTACAATTGTGGTGGTAGGATCATGACTCTCCAAAATGTCCACTTATTTTTTGGTTTTTCGGATTAAACCCAGGGTGCTCTACCACCAAGCTACATCCCCAGCACTTTGAATTTTGAGATAGGGTCTCACTAAGTTGCCCAGGCGGGCCTCAAGCTTGTGATCCTCTTGCTGCAGCCTCCCTCCGGAGTGGCTGGGATCACAGGCACGTCCCATTGCGCCCAGCAAGATGTCCATGTTTGATCCCCAGAACCTGTGACTATGTTATATGCCAGAGGGAAACTAAGGTTGCTAATCAGCTGACCTTGAAACAGGGGGTTACTGTGATTTTTCCAGTGTAATCAAAGGGTCCGTAGAAGTGGAAGAAGGAGGCAGAAGAGTCCACGTCAGAGGGATACGTTGTGAGGAAGGCTTCCCTAGCCATGCTGTGTCTGAAGATGGATCAGGACCATGAGCTGAAGGTGGTGGGTCCCTCTAGAAAGAGCCAAAAGCAAATAGAAGAGCTGGAGAAAGTGGGGACATAGATTTCCCAGAGCTGGAGGCTCTGGAAAGGGACACAGCTTGGTCCCTTCCCTTCATTTCAGTCCAGTGACCTGTAGGCCTGAGCCTGTGACCCTCTGTCATGGCAGCAATGGAAACGAATAAGCATGCACCGTCACCTACACGCACCTACCGTGGCCTCTGCCACGTTTTCTCCCCTGGTGGGTACAGACTGTGCGTTTGCGGTAGTGTTATGCTGTGTGGTGTTTTTGGTAAAATCATCTGAAAACAAGTTGCAGACATAGTTCTTCACCCTCAAATGCCTCACCGTGAGCCATATGAACCAAAGCAGGTTCCTTCACACAATCACAGTACCGTTCTCAAATTCAGGAAACTTACAGTCACTACCACATTATCGTCCAATATGGTCCACCTTCAAACATTGCAGATTGTCTCAGTGATGTCTTCTCTGGCTTTCTTTAACGATGCAGAGTTCAATCCAGAATCCTGTGTTGTGTTTAGTCATCAAATCTCTCTCATCTCCTTTATCTAAAAGAACAGTTCTTTCAGTCCTTTTTTTTTTGTGGGGGGTCTTTATGACATTGACATGAGTGTCCAACCTGACCCTCTTCCTGGCTGTGCCCAGATCCTGATAGTCATTGGGTGGGGTGGGGCAGAGGCTAAGGGAGGCTGGAACTCTTAGAGGACAGAAGAGTGGGCATCGGGAGCTCACTCAAGTGTGGGGCCCTTCTGAGCACTGGACCCTGTGCACACCCATGAAGTGGGCCTGCACCCATGTCCATGTCTGTCCTTCTGTCTGTACTGTCAGGTAACAACAGAGGGTGTTTCCTCCACTCTGGAGGGTCCCCTGGTGTCCTAAGTAAGTATTATTCTGACCTCTGTCACTACAGACGGTCTTGCTTGTCCTTGAACTGCATATAAATCAGATCCTACAACATATGTCTTTTGTGGTTGGTTTATTTGTCATTTGACTGTGAGATTTGCTTGTTTTTTCATATACCAAGGAATTCTTCTCTGTTGCCCTGGGGCCAGTCATCCACTGTAGGATTACACGGGACCACAAGTTACCATTCTACTTCTGACGGAAATTTTAGTTGTCCCCACTTTTGTCCAGCATGCTCAACGGTTCTGGAGTTGGCCTGCAGGAGCTCTTTCAACTGTGTCCTGTGAACTTTTGACCAACTCCTATCATTTTGAACACTGACTTCTCTTTTAGGTCAGCAAGATGTTGTAGGCTCATCTTGTACTTTCCTGGCCCAGCCCTGGAACTGGCCTTTCTCCAAAAACCCTTGGCTCCTCTGGGTGGGGGGGGGGGTTCCTCAGAAATGATCCGACCATGGCTCCAGAGGAGTTCTGTAATGTCACTACCTGAGGTCTTTCCAGCAAAGCTGGGAAACATATATATATATTTTTTAAATTCTCGACTTCGACACCTCTAGTTCCAACCCCATACCCTGGGGTTCTTCCTGCCTCCCCACCGGCTCGCCGAGGCCGGCTCTGCAGCACCAGGGCACTCACTTGCTCAGAGCGTCCCTCTAGCCTGAACCAGAGGCCCTTTGCCACGAGGCCAGTGGCTCTCCACGTCCTTCCCCAAGTCTGCGGCGCAGGGCGACACACCGCAGGCCGCCGAGCCGAGCCGAGCCGGGCCTGGCGCACCTGCAGGGTGGACTGTCCCGGCGCCCAGCGGCGGCGCCTGGGCACCATGCACATCCTCCCCTCCCCGAGGAGGCCGAGCCGCAGCGTCGGGACCAGGGCTGCTTTCATCTCGGCACACAGTAGGCGCCTCACGCACGCGCTGCGAACGCCGGTGGGGCGCGGCCCGTCCGGAGCCTCCCGCGGGCTCCGGGCTGGCGCCCGCACAGCGCCGTCGCCGTGTCACCGCCCGGCGACCCCCGTCCGCCCGCGGACGCCGCTCCGGGAGCCGGGCGGGTGCGCGCGGCCGCCCTCCGCGCTCCGCGGGCCGCCGGGCCTGCGGGCGCCGGGGCGGTGGGCGCGCGGCGGCGCCGTGACGTCACGCCCGGCGAGTGGCGCCGTGCGTCGGGCGCGGCCATGACGTCATGCCCGCGGAGCGGCGCCGTGACGTCACGCTGCGGCGCGGGCGGCGGGCGCGCGGGCGCGGGCGGGGCGCGGGCGGCGGCGGCATGGCGGAGAGCGAGGCCGAGACCCCCAGCACCCCGGGGGAGTTCGAGAGCAAGTACTTCGAGTTCCACGGCGTGCGGCTGCCGCCCTTCTGCCGCGGGAAGATGGAGGAGATCGCCAACTTCCCGGTGCGGCCCAGCGACGTGTGGATCGTCACCTACCCCAAGTCGGGTGAGGGCCGCGGGGCCGGGGCGGGCGGGGACCGCTGGACGGCGCGCCCGCCACCCAGCCCCGTGCGGCGCCGCCACCCATTCCCCTTCCCGCCCGGTTCCTGCTCGGCTGTGTGACCTTGGGCGGGTCACCCAACCTCTCTGGTCCCGGATCCAGCCGGCCTGGGATGAGCGCGGAGTCTCCGGGGTGTCGGTGGCCATCTGGGGAGGCGGGTGACGCGGGCTCCTTGGCAGCCTGGGCCCCGCTGGGGGGTGGGGCCAGCCGTGTCCGGAGTGTGCCCCTCGCGTCCCCGTGCTGCAGGACTCCCTGCCTCGCCCACGCAGGACCCGGGGCAGTCACGTTCCCAGCGTTAACCCGTGTGGACAGGAGCAGTCTGGAGGGCGGAGCTGGTCATCCCCACCTTTTCAATCTGGGCACTAAGGCTCAGAGAGGGGAGGTGGCTTGTGGAAGGTCACACAGCTGTGCGTGGCAGACCTGGGCCGGAGAGCCAGGCTGGGGGCCTCCAGGCCTGCGGAAGAGGTGCTTGCCTAGGGCCGCTGGAGTGGGGAAGAGGGGGACCCCCGGGGTTCCCTTGCTGTCACTGTTTGGGGGGAGACGTCTGAGTCGGGGCCACTGTGTGGTTTAGCCGGTGGCCGGCCTGGGGGTTGCCTCGGACCAGCAGCCGGGCAGGAGCTGGGCAGGAGCTGGGCAGGAGCTGGGCGAGCTGGGGTCTTGGCGTCCTGCTGTGGCCCCCCAGGCTCCACCGGGAAGGCCAGGAGGGGGCTTTCGGTGGAGGGCTGGTGGCAGGGACTCCGAGGGCCCCCGGCAGTCAGGTTGCAGAATGTCCCTGTTCCCTCGGCCTGACCACAGCCTGCAGGCCCTCCTGGCCGTTCTTGGGAAGAGGAAATGGACAGAGATGGGCACGGGCAGCTTGCTGTGGCCAGGGGCAGGCCTCCATCACCCACCCAGCGCTTCCACTCCAACCTTGGGTCCCCGTGGGAGGAGGGTTTGGCCCTTGGGAGCAGGTGTGTAGGGCCGGGTGGGCTGGCCCCTGGGGTGGGCTGGGCTGTAGCAGTTCTGCTTTGCCGGTGGGTGAGTCTTCACCTGAAGTCCTGCGGGGAAGATTAAGAACAGTCTCACATTGGCTTGGGACAGGGTTTGCCTGGGACGGACTCACGGTGTCCTTGGCATGGGGAGTCCTAGGATTCTGGGTTGCTGGTGGGGACCAGGGTCCTGCCTTACCTGTTCCGTGGGGGGAGGAGGGGGAGGCTGCGGAGCAGCCCCTGGGGCAGGGCAGGCCCTGTGACTGGGTGTCTGTGCCCCGCTGAGCCCTGCACTCCAAGGGCCCTGCGCTGGGGCCTGGCGGGTTCTGCTGGGGGCTTCCTGGGTTCCTTGAGGAGGACAGACACCCGGGGTCGCACAGAAGCACATCGCAGACTCCAGCGGGGAGGGGAGCCCCAGCTTCTCTGTCCCTAGGTGAGGCCTGCAGGCCCTGCGCAAGGTCCCTTCACACTGCACCAGAGAGCCCCGTCTTGAGTGGGCAGCAGCTGTCTGCAGCCCCGGCCCACGGCTCCCTGCACCCTGACCTGTGGTCAGCCAGGGGTGACACCGGCCACCAGGCAGCTCAGCTCTGTAGCTTCAAAGCCCTGGTGCCATCGTCTCAGGGGTCCGTCCCGAGAATGGGGGTGGCCCGGTGGGGCCCCATTTCACAGGTGGAGTTGGAGGCTGCTGGGGTGAGTGACCCTCGGAGCCCAGCTCACGGGCCTGGGACCCCCTGGGAGGAAGAGCCGCGTGCGCAGGACTGTGCTGGCTGCTGCTCCCTGACCTGTCCCCGTTCCCCGCTCTGTCCCGCCTGGCTCCTTTCCACCACCTCTTGTGGCCGGTGGCATCAGGGAAAAGCCCTCAGGAGAGGGGGTCATGCCAGCCTCGAGTCCAGTGACGGTGTCATACCCCCGTCCTGCTGTGTGTGCATAGAGCTGGTGACGTGCAGTGAGCAAGCACGATGTGCACCGGGCAGAGGACCGTGGACGCCCTCCCTGTGGCCAGTGGAGCAGCAGGGCGGCTTGGGGCCAGGTCTGGGTGCTAGCGAGGAGCCGGAGTTTCTGGGTGGCTCTCACTCAAAGTCACCCTTCACCTGTGCAGGGGCGGAGGCGGTCGCCCTCAGCACGCGCTGGCTCTTACCGCAGGTCCTAGACCCTGGGGGAAGGGTGCAGGTCTGAGTGCTGGGTGAGGCCGGGGCCAGTCTGCCGGGGTCCTCTACCTTGATTTTAGAACCTCCGTGGAGGCTGGCTCAGAGTCACACAGCCGCCAAGGGACAGAGGCGAGCTCTGTCAAGTCTCCTGGTCCGTGGCAGCTTCTCCCCTGCCAGGGTCAGTGTCTTTGGACAGTCGTGGAGGCCCTAGGGCACTGGCCTGGGGGCTGGCCTTCTCTCAAGTGTGATTGACCCTGGGGGTCTCGGGGCATTGAGGCGTTGGAGGTTTTCGTCAGTGCTGAGCCCTCTCAGGTGGACTTCGGTGCCTGTTCGTGTGTCCTTGCCACGTCCTTCCCTCCCCTGCCCTCTTCCCCCTCCTGACCATGGGGCACCGATCCCGCATTGAGAGCCTGCTTTGCCCGCGCAGCCTGGGTTCAGCCCAGCGTTGCTGCTCACCCGAGGGTGGCCCTGAGCCAGTGCCAGGACCTTGCACTGTGGCGTACCAGGGGGAGCCTCTGCCTCCTGACCCCTGGTGGCCACTGGGGCAGGCCTGCGGGGGTGGAGGGCTCCGAGTGGTCACTCACCCCTGCAGCCGTCAGTGGCCGCTTGCTGTCCTCTGTGCCCACCATGCCAGATGCACTGGTGGCCACCCTTGGCACACACTGCTGGGGGAGTGGGACCCAGTTGGCGCTTGGATCGGGGCAGGTAGCCGGGACCAGCTGCCCCTTCCCAGGGGGTGGGCACCCCGGGTTTCCAGCGCCCGAGTCTAGGAGACCATAGCTCCCAGGTGGTCAGGGCCCAGGTCCTGCAGAGTCCTTTCCTGGGTCCCCAGCCCCCCCTCCCCCCCGGGGGATCAGTGGCATTCTCAAGAAGGGCTTCTATGGAGAAGGCTGTGGTTACCAGGTGCTGGCCTCTGCCTCCTGACCAGGGCCTTCCCCTCGGTGACAGCACTGGCAAGAGTATGTTTCTGACTGGGTAGCTCAGGTGACAATGGGGACGGTCGGCCACCCAGGTGCCGCTAGCCACAGGTGGCTGTTTGATTCACAATCAGACTGAGCTGACCCCTTCAGGTGGCCCTGTGGCTGGCGCCTCCCACCTTGGGCAGCCGCAAGGATGATGTCCAGGTGAAGCTGACCTAGCCTGGCAGCCCAGAGCCTCTGGGGAGGTCACCACCTGTTCACGGCCCAGGATTGCCGTGGTGTCGTGTCCGCTCGTGTCTGGAAGTCCCTTGTCATCGTAGGCTGCTGGCTGTGGTCGTCACTGCCGTCATCTCGCCAGCAGGTTGCTCTGGGGCTTCCTGGTCCTCGTGGGGGTGCATCCAGGGTCACAGAATGAGCTCCTGGTTCAGACAGGCGGCCAGCTCGCTGGCGTCACCTCCCCTGGTCCTAGAGGGCTGTTCTCCAGTGACAGGAGAGGGGCACTGCTGCTGGCCGGGCGGCCTGGCGGAGTCCTGGCCTTGCCTGGCCGCTGTGTGGCCGTGGTGGGCCCTGGGCCTTCTCTGGGCCTGTTGCCCCTGCGGAGTGGGCGTCTGCAGTCCACGGGGTCACTGAGCCCCACCTTCCCGACACTGGGTGAGGAGCCGGGAGGCTCCCTGCTTGGCCCAGGCTGGACCCCTGCTCACTCCTGTTCCCCGGCCGGGGAGGCCCACGAGGGGGTGCTGTGGGGCGGCCGAGGCTGGGTGGGCGGGGTTGCCCAGGCCCGGCCCACTCCCCACCTGCACTGTCCCCAGCGCAGATGCACCTGTGACTGTTTCCTTTTCCCTGATGTAAAAGTGAAGCCCGGGTGAGGGCCACGGGCCAGCTGGCGTGGGCAGCGGAGTGGGCATGGAGAGGCACAGGCCAAGGCGGAGGCGTGGCTGGCTCTCCTGGAGGAGTCGCTTCACACCTCCATGGATTAGGAAGCCAAGCAGATGCTGAGGGACTCCCTGCCCCCCAGTAGGTCTCCGGTGGAGGCTCCCTCTGAGGTCCTGGTCAGGCCTTTCAGCGTGGCACCAGGTCGCAGGGTGTGCTGTGGCGAGGAGCCTGCTGCCGTGGGAGATGCCGCTGCTCCTGCCCTCTCACCGTACCTTCCCCATCCCAGCTTCACACAGTCGGGAGCCTGCGCTGGGGGGAGCAGTGACCAGAGCTCTGGGCCCCTGGAGGCCTCTCCCCATTGCTGGATGGGCTGCGAAAGAAGTCAAAGTCCGGAGAGCTCATGGGTTCCAGAGGGAAGGGTAGGGCCTCGGGCAGCATCCTGTGGCCCTGTTGTCTCTGGGAGAGACCCCGGGCCTCTGTCTGCGCTCCAGGGCCTGGTGCTGGCTCCCCACCCGTCATTCCTCCCAGACAGTGGCCGCTCCTTGCCCTCCCTTCCTGGGCTCCCTTCCTGGGCTCCCTTCCTGGGCTCCCTTCCTGGGCTCCCCTCCTGGGCTCCCCGGTCTTTTTTTAGGGAGCACAGATCTGGGGACCGTAGCTCTGCCACCCCCGCCGTCCCTCCCCTCAGCTCCTCAGCGCCCTCCTCCTGGACCCCTGGTTCCTCTCTCGCCCGTGGCCAGCACGATCTCCTGGAAACAGCTGGCTGGCCTCTCCTTGCCTGGCCTCTCCCTGGCCCTGTGCTGCCTTGGCTTGGTCTTTGGCCAGCCCCCCTGATCTGGCCCCCTCCATGCTCGCCAGCCCCTGGTCCCACAGTGCGGTGTCTCTGGTCTCTGGACTCCTCCCCCCTCCCTTCTCCTCCCTGTCTCCTCCGTCACCTGCAGAGGACCTGTCCTCACAGCTCTCTGCTCCCAGCTCCGTGCTGCCCAGATGCCCCTTGCCCTGGCGCCTGGGTGCTTGGGCCCTGGGGACGCTGGGGCTGCAGTGCCTCCAGTCCTCCCTGGTGGCAGACTTTCCTCTGACCTCAGGTCTTCATGCTTTGAATGTGATTTTTGTTGGTTTTATTTTGATTTTGATTAGCTGTCTTGCTTGTGGTTCTCTGAATGTTTTATATCCGTGGAGGCTTCTTGTTGTTTTGGAAAGATTCTTATCTTTTCGAATACTTCTCTACCCCCTCCTCCCTTGTGGGGGTTCCAGCCTGGTGCACCCCAGGCTGTTTGAGGCTGCAGCTGCCTCTCCCCTCCCTCTCCTCCCCTCCCCTCCCCTCCCCTGCCGCCTGCTCCGCCTCCTCTGGAGGCTCCGCCCTTCCTAGTCCTGCTGCCCTGCAGAGTAGAGCTGGCTTCTGCGGCCTGCCTGGCCCCTCATGGCTCACAGGGAGCAGGTGTGTTCGGCTTTCTGCACCCTGGATCAAGTGTCCCTAGGTCCCTCCTGGTGTCCCGACCACCAGACAAGGTGCTGGCTCTGAAGCTTCCCCTTGAGGGCCGGAAGGCCAGGCGTCCTGCTCTGGCCCTGGGTGCTAGCGCTGCCTGGGGGCCAGCTGCTGTAGGTCAGCAGCCCTCACCTGTGGGGCGCCGTCCCCCCAGCAGCAGGACTTGGGCATCATTAGTGTGTCCTGGGGCCCCTGGAGGTTGCTGGGATGGCTGTTGGCCCCGTGGGAGGCACGGGCCGGGGTGGGCCTGTGAGCAGGCTCTGATGGGCAGTAGGGTCACTGGGCTGCCTGCTCCTCCACTCCCCGTCCTCCTCTGTGTGGCGGACTCTGCAGAGCTGGGGACGGTGGGCAGTGTACCTCCTCCTCCAGGAGCGGGCTGTCCCCTGAGGGAGGGAGAGCAGGGTGGCCAGCGTCTGCAGGGACCTCCATGCGCCCCTCGGGCTACTGCCGACAGGGAGCACCTGGCAAATGTGGGCCTCCAGGTCCCCACGGGGGTGTGGCCTCACCTCTGACCAGCTGCCTGGCAGCCTCCCTGACCCGCAGGAGGGGCTGGACCTACAGCACCTGCACCTGAGCAGGAAGGAGCCGGAGGGGGGCCAGAGGGACGAGGTTTGTCCAGGACATGGTGGCAGAGCGTCTAAATGGCTGCCAGGAGGAGGGCGACCGGCAGGGACCAGGGCAGGGACCAGTTCTGACCGCAGAGCTCTGGGAGTCAGGTGGGTGGTGGCCATGAAGGGGTGCCTGCCGGGTGGGGGGAGGTTCCTCCTCTGGGGACCAGGTGCAGAGGCTGTGGGCACGGGCACCTGGAGTGCAGGTGAGGGCAGGGTGCGGGCGTCCTGTGAGCGCGGCGGGGCCGGCCCTCCTCTCCTGCTCCCAGGTGCGCCCACCCTGGGGTTGACGGCGTCCTCCCTGGAGAAGTTGACCCTAAGGACAGGCTCGCCTGGGCCTTGGTGGCCCCGAGGAGTGGGGGCCTTGGACACCGGGCCTCCTGCAGAGAGCAGCTCACAGCCCCCGCTGCCACCTGGGGAAGAGGCGGGCGCAGGTCAGGCTCTGGCCCCAGGTCCCTGCTCTGATGGTCTGACCCCAGGACGAAGCGTCCTTCCCGGGAGGTTCTGCTGGGTTCTGCCCGCCCTGGGCCTGGGCGCTTCTGTCCCTGAATCCCAGGGACTCCCTGTGGTCTGCCAGGTCCCAGGGTCAGAGTGTGCTGCCTGCCACCCCGGGAGTGTCCACCTGGTCACCCTCAGAGTGACTTCAGCCTGGCCAACAATTCCTGGCCAACCCCCTGTACAATTGGGCCCCAGGGGAGTGCATGGCTTCTGTCACTGACTAGTGGTGGCCCTGCCTGTCACTTCCCCCACGCACACAGGTCACCGGCCTCAGGCTGGCGTCCTGCTCACATGCCCAGCTCCCTTGCGGCTCCCTCCTGTGCGTTGGTTTGGTCGGCCTCAGCCGTTCCCATGTGGCTGCAGCCACCGCGCCTCTGCCCCACTGTCCTGGTCCCGAAGCTGCCTGTGGCTCTCCCTAGGACTGTCCGGTGGATTGAGTTGTCCTCCTGGAGGAGCCCCCTGTCAGACCCCGTGGGACAGGCAGGACAGGAAGTACTGGGCTCTGGGACAGGGCGGGCCCCTGGTTAGACTTGGGAAGCCTTCTTGAGGACAGGGACCACGGGTCCAGTCCCCGTGGCCAGGCAGAGGGCAGCCTGCTGAAGGCCTTGGGCTGCTGCGCTGGAGGAGCTGGAGGCTGCTGGAGCTCAGAGGCCTCCCCGGGCGCAGGTGGCCTCCCAGGCCCTGGAGGGACCGTGGCCAGGGGTGGGCAGCCTGTGCAGCCCCCACGGCTGCGGCTGGGTGAGGGACTGAGGTGGTGAGAGCAGTGCGGGGACTGCGGCGTGGCCCTGGGCAGGCCCCGCAGGGCTCGGCTGGGCTCTGGAGCCTGGGCCTGGCCCCGGCCCCGGGTGCAGGTGCTTAGGCACACACCTGGGGTGGGCAGGTGATCAGTCAGTGGACACCCCTGGCTCCAGTCCTCCTTTTCTCTGGTCATTTTGTCAGGTCAGCTGGCTTTGTGCCCTCAGGAGGCCAGGGCCTGTACCCTGCACTTGACCTGTGTCCCGCCCTGCCTGGTCCCGCCTCTCTTGCCGCAGCGGGGAACAGGAAGGAATTTGCAGCTGTCCTGGGCTGCTGGCACAGTGGGGATGTTGTGACGGGGTGCAGGATGGGTCAGGGAGCCCTTGCTGGGAGGTGACATTTCAGTAGACATGTAGAGGGGGCAGAGGTGCCGACTGGGCTCGGGCAGGTACCACCAAACGCAGACAGCCCCACAGGAGGATGGGGCTTGGGCAGAGACAGGCTTGCAGCTCGGGACCTTGCCTTGGCTCAGGGAGTGTGCAGTCTCCAGGGCTCACGGCCTGGCAGGCGCCCTCACTTCCACGGGTCTGTTGCTGTGCTGAAGGCAGGCGTGAAGGAGGGTGCACTGGCAGCAGTATGGAGCCACGTGTCTCATGCAGGAAGCAGTTCACATGGGAGAGGAGGGGTCAACTCAGCCCCAGTGGACTTGGCTGAGGCCAGAGGCAGGTGGGTAGCAGCACTGCCAGCGTTGCCACCGGGTGGCCATTTGCTGAGGTGGGCAGTGTGGGCTGTGGCCAGGCCTCTGCTATGGCCAGGCACCTGGTGCTGCTGTAGGAAGCAGGGTCCGCCCGAGACTGGCCTGCAGGAGTGGGGTGGGGTAAGGCCATCGTGGAGGGTGCCGAGGGCCGCGGTCTGGGCCAGAGGTGGGGAGGCACAAGGGACAGCACTGGGACCCCCAGAGTGAAGGGACCGAGTGCTAAGCTGGCCCCATCTGTTCTGTAGGTCCTGGGGGTGGTGGCAGTGGGTGGCCTGGCCCACGGGACCAGGGTGCCAGGAGCGAGGACACAGGCTGGAGAAAACATGCAGCCTCCTCCCTGGCAGTGCTCTGGGCCCTCTGCTGGCTCCTGGGTGTGTCCCCCGTCCCTGGAGGCCAGAGCAGCACTGTGCCCAGAGTAGGGGCTCATCCACCACGTGGGCAGGCTGGCCTCCACCTCTTCCTGCTCTACCCAGCCCTGAGCTGCTCGGTGGCCTGTGGGCATAGCTGGTCCAGAAGTGGGTTACATGGGGACCTGCTGCCCCGGGCTCCATGGGGGGGGCCTGCGTGGCCTGTAGGTGCGGCTGTGCGGGGGTCCCTGCGGCCGCACTCCCAAAGGTGCCTGAGGCAGGAGCGGGAAGCAGCCAGAGGCCAGGGCCCCAGGGTGGGGAGCTTGGGGGCCTGTCAGGGTGGAGGAGCCAGGGCCCCTGGGGACCTTGGCAAAGGAGGTGCCTGGCCTGGGTAGTGAACACCGGGAAGCTGTAGAGGGTTCTAGGTCGGGGACACTGAACCTGAGATGTGCTGTTCATCCCAGAGGGAAGGTCCCCAGATCCAGCAGGGGACTGTCCATGCTGGGTCGCTGCTTTGTGAGGGGAGTCCGTCAGCAGTCTGTGGCCCATGGGCGCCGGATCACGGTGGACACCCGGCGGGGGTGAAGACCCTGGCTGGCAGCTTTCCCTGACCCTGGGCACTCCTGCATCAGCTGAGAAAGTCAACCCTGGAGGCTCCGGACCCAGAGGCAGGAGCATCCTTCCCCCCCTCTGAACTCCAAGGGAGCGGTGACGCCCAGGCCACCCGCAGTAGTGGGGCTCAGGCTGGAGTGCTGTCTCCTCAGACTCAACTTGCTCCCTGGGCCGAGGTGCTGCCCGCCTGCAGGGCTGGCCCAGACTTGCCTGAGTGCCCCTCTGGCCTCTCTCCCCAGGCACGAGCCTGCTGCAGGAGGTTGTCTACCTGGTGAGCCAAGGGGCTGACCCCGATGAGATCGGCCTGATGAACATCGACGAGCAGCTCCCGGTCCTGGAGTACCCCCAGCCAGGCCTGGACATCATCAAGGTACTGCCGGTGCTGGCAGCCCCAGCCCCTCGCCACCATGTCCAGTGCTTTGCAGTCACACCTGCTTAGTGGCAGTGGATGCTGAGGGGGTTCAGAGGGCTCCGGATGGAGGAGAGGAGAGAGCCCAGGTGGCCCCAGATGTCCGTCCCCTTAGGTCAGGGAGTGTGCGAGAGAGACGGAAGCAGATGCCAAGGGAGGCAGGGAGGGTGTGGATATGGGGCCACCAGCGGAAAGCAGGCTCTGGCCTCCCCCCGACTGCCCCATCTGTTAAGGGAGCCAGGAGGATGGGTTTGCATCAAATGTTTGGTTTTGAAAATGAAATAAGCCAGCGGGGTGGCAACACAAGCCTGGAGTCCCAGTGACTTGGGAGGCTGAGGCACGAGGAGGCCAGCCTCAGCAGCTTAGTGAGACCCTGTCTCAAAATAACAAACAAGAAATAAAGGACTGGGTATGAAATTGGTGTAGTCGGCTCCTGGGTTCAACCCCCAGTGCTTCTGGGGGGGAACCTGATGTGTATGTACGACTGTATACACGTCTGTAGTGTGTTTGTATATGCATTTCCAGTCCCTGTGCCTCTGTCCTCCCACGGGTCTGGGTCTTCCTCACGCCACCTCTCAGCCACCTTTGAATTCCGGCACCATCCCCTGAGCACTGCAGCTGCAGCTTTGGTCTCGCCTGCCCGCCCCCTGCTAGGTGGACTTTCTGCCCTCTGCTAGGTGGACCTTCTGGAACACAGCTCTCAGAGAAACCCCACTGCACACAGATCCCTCTGTGCCCTGTGGTGTGGGCCTGGCCGCGTGGGCTTCTCCCTGACTGGTCCAGGAGGTGCGCAGTGCATCTGTGCTGGGAGGTGGCCGTGCTGGGAGCCAGCCCTGCCCGGCACTGGGCTGCGGCTGGGAGCTGGCTGGATCAGCTCACGGCCTCATGCAGGAAGGGACAGGAAGTCTTAGTAGTTACCATGGTCATCAGCACTAGAGGGCAGTGGGTCAGGAAGGGACAGGCCTGGCGTCTCCTTGGGGGCTGCTTAGAATGGTCCAGAAAGAGAGGAGCAGAGGGACCAGGGGCACAGAGACCCCATGGCCCCAGGAGCCTGGCTCCTGAGCAGGGAGAGGCTGGGGGGCTGTGGGTGCCAGATCCCAGGTCTGAGAGCCCGTAGGGAGCTGGTCTTGTTCCTGGGGTGACAGGGAAGGGGTCCCTGCATGGGCACAGGAGCTGGAGATGCTTCCAGGATTGACCCACCCACTGTGTGGAGAAGGGCTGGGGGCAGGTGGCTGGAGGCTCCGGTCTCGAGAGCTGCTGCCTGAGCTGGTGCTGGCCCTGTTGGCCTGTCCTAGGCCCTTCCTTGGTGGGGTGTCGGCGGCCCCTCTGGGCTGGGTGGGCCGCTCCTGGGTCTCTTGGTGACCTCTGTGGCTGTGAGAAGTCATCTCATCAGGCTGAGGGCGGGGGCCCTCATCTCTGCCCGCAGGGTCCAGCCTGATGGGGGCCATGTCTGGGAGGGAAGTTGGCCAGGTGATGTGGTGGGTCCTGCTCTGTTGGAGACCCCTTCCTCCTGGTCCCCTTGGAAGGGCCCTTAAAAAAGACAAACGACGGCTGTGCCTCCCCCAGAACCTCTCCTCTGCCCGCAGGAACTGACGTCTCCACGCCTCATTAAGAGCCACCTCCCCTACCGCTTCCTGCCCTCCGACCTCCACAACGGTGACTCCAAGGTAACCCGCCATGCCCTCCTTGTGGGTCATGCCATAGCCACACCACCCACTGGCCTGGGCTCCCCTCGGAACCTCAGCCACCTGCATCCGGGGACACAGCCCTTCACCCGTTTTAGCTGGCTCTGCCTTCGCAGCGGAGCAGTGCGTGTCCCATGGTGGCTGCCGCCCTGCGCCCTTCCCTGCCTCCAGCCTCCCTAGCGCGCTGCGTTCGGAGGCCCGAAGTTCTCGTCGCCAGCCTCACATTGTAACTTTCCTGTTCTCTGTTTTAAAGCGGTCTGGAGGACAAAAGGGCAGCCGGTGCTCGGTACTTACCTGGCAAGCACTTCGCGGGCAGGAGCCCATCTCTGGGCAGAGTCCCTGCCCACCCTGGCGGGCGGAGTGGTGTGGGTTCAGAACGTGCGGTCGGCCTGGGAGGGGCCTCCGCTCACCATGGTCCTCTGCCCACAGGTCATCTACATGGCTCGGAACCCCAAGGACCTGGTGGTGTCCTACTACCAGTTCCACCGCTCGCTGCGGACCATGAGCTACCGGGGCACTTTCCAGGAGTTCTGCCGGAGGTTCATGAACGACAAGCGTACGTGTCCCCATCGGGGTGCAGTGCCCGGGGTTGGTCACCCTGGAGGTGCCAGTGCTCACAGCTCCCTGGTAACCTTAGGTGGCCTGTCTCCCGATGGTGGTGGAGCTGCCGGGTGGGCCGCTGGCCGCCTGCTGAGATGCCGGGGCTGGGACGTGGCAGCGGGTCCTGGGACTCTAGAGCCCTGCTCTCCACCACCCTGTTGGTGCTTCCGGGAGCCCCAGTTCAAAACCCCTTCTTCCTGCGTGGGAACCAGACGGGTGGGAACAGAAACAGCAAACCCAGAGGCTACAGTGTCCCTGCCGCTGGTCCTGGGCCCTGGAGAAGGCTGCAGCTAGATGTGACCTTCATGTGGCCTTCGGCTGGACCTCAGGGACAGGCAGATGATGGAGTAGGCCCCGTGGTGGGACAGTGTCCTGTGTGGAAAGCTGGTGTCCCCAGAGAGCAGGTATGCAGGGCTAGGGGAGTGGGGCTGTGACCCCACCACGGCTTAGGACAGGGAGGAAACAGCCCTGTCTTCACGGTTTTCCTCTGCCCCTCCCTGACCTCGCTTCCCTTCGCTGTCGGGCCACCTGTCCCCTGGGGTGGTAGCAGCAGCTCCTGGTACAGGTGTGCTCCCTCCTGCCCAGGCCTCCACAGCACAGGCAGCTTCTTTGGGTGTTGGGGGCCAGCAGGTAGCCACCTGGGACTGTGTACCTGGAAGTCTGGAGCCGGGCCAGCTCCCACTGGATTCACCCACACTGTGGTGCTGGACCCCAGGCAGAGAGCACCCTCTCTGTTTGTTTCCAGCAGAAGTACCTGGGAGCCCCATGTGGGGGTTCTGACGAGATCAGGATGAAGCATGTGACAGAATCCAGGAACACGGAGCCCAGCGGGCCTGGAGCCCGGGGCAGCAGACCTGGAGCGTCCCCAGGCCTGGCCGAGGGCGAGTCCCTCCGAGCCTGCTGCTCAGCATTCAGCAGCTGGAGCCTGAAAGTGCAGAGTGGTTTTGTTTCTTCCCAACGAATCTTTGCTTCAACTACGCCTGTGTAGCAGGGTCCCTGCCCGAGAGGGTAGGAGGTGGCAGCCCCTGCGCCCCAAGGCCACCTGAGCCTGCCATAGGGCCTCCTTTAGCTTCCCTGGGCCCAGCCTGCCCAGCATCTGAGTAGCTGCTCGCTGAGTGGCCACCCCAGCAACACGTGCTTTGGTCTCAGCACGTAGCCCTGTCCTGTAGAAGCCTGGGGACAGTGCCCCAGTGACAGCCTGCCAAGTTCAGGCCACTGCTCAGCAGAGCAGGCAGAGGCTGTCCCGATGCAGACCTCCCATGTCAGGTGGCAGCCCCACGCACCCAGCTCGAGGCCACGCTGGGTGCTGCACGCCATCGAGTGACTCGGATCCCCAGCTGGTACGCAGACAAGGGCACGCAGGTTTTCCCTGGGTTCTAAACAAGCTGGAAACACATGTGCGGGGCATTAAAATGACACCGTTCCCTGGTAGACAGATGGCAGAGGTCGAGCATCGTGTGAGGGTAAGACAGTCCCTGAGAAAGGCCCCACACGAGGGATTTGTGGCCTGAGATTCCAGGGGTGAGGGTCCCGGCGGGGGGGGGGGGTTGCAGTGTGGAGGGGCTCTGTTGACGGGCTCCCTGTTTCACAAGGCGGGGATCTGTGGTTGTAGTTGCTGTGACACATGTTCTGGGGGACACTGTGGACCGGGTCACTGACATTCTGGGGAACATGCTGGACAGGGACACCTGCTTGGGGACACAGGACAGGGCCACCATGACACATGCAGTGCAGAGAATGCTCTGGATGGGTCACTGTGAGGTGCAATGTGGAGACGCTGGCAGGGTCACTGAGGGACAGTGGGGACATTCCTGGGTGGAGACAGTGGTGCATGGTGACTTCCTGCCAGTCTTGGCTCTCTGCACTGCAGAGGGAGGGGAGCTGGGAGGCCCTGTGTGGCGGGGCTCCCTCTCCTGGAGCAGCGTGGAGTAGCAGGATGAGCTCTCGGCTGCCCCGTTGCTGCCGGTCCCAGTCAACTGTGCTGGCTTCTGCGGGGCTTCTGTGCAGCGGATGTGGGCTCTTCAGAGTTCACACACCTTCTCTCCTGGACAGAAGAGGGTCTTCTCCATCTGCCCTTTTCACAGTCATTTGGCCATTCCTTCCACCCAGCACCTGCTCAGCCTTGACTCAGTTCCAACTAGTGGCCTAGATTAGGTGACCAGGTTCCTGCATCCTGTCTCCTGTGACAGTTGATGTCACTGCCCTTTTCCAGGACTCACCTCTTTTTCTGTAGAAGGAGCAGAGGTGGGCCCTGTGTGTCTGCCAGCGTGTGCTGGGCCCGGGGCAGCTGCCCCACCGCAGGTGGCCCGGAGGCCGGGGTCAGCTAGGAGGGATCTCTACAGACCCTCCCTCTGCAGCTGCTTCCTGCTGCTTGGTGGGCTCAGGGTTCCTGCCGAGGCTCCCAGGCTGAGCTCTGACATCAGTGCCCTTGGAAGTGCACTGCAGAAACCCCGGGAGGGATGGGTGGGGCAGTGTTCAGGGGCCGTGCACACGGGGATGTACTGTGGCTGGTGCACAGTGGTGCATCCCTCACCCCTCTGGTGCCCTGCCCTGGCCTGCCCAGCCCAGAAGTGCTTGGCCCCTGGGCGGAACCACGGTGTGGGCTGGCTGGGGCTTCTGCCTCTTCAGTCCTCGAGGACCCCTTGAGGACCCCTGTGTTCCCTCGGCACTCAGCCCGCGGCATGGTCCGTGTCCTGTGTCTGAGCCCTCGCTGCTCTACCCCACCAGCGACTCTGACCGGCTCTTTCCTTTCCTGGCATCGTCCTCCCTCTGACATGTGCTTGGTGGGGTCAGGGTTCCTGCCGGGGCTCCCAGGCTGGAGTCCCTGTCCCAAGTCCCCACCCCCAGCCAGGTCCCCAGCCTGCAGAGGCAGTGCAGGCACAGGTGTGGCAGGAGAAGCCTGCCTAGAACATGGGGCCCAGGGGCTCTTAGTGGCTTGCCCGCAGGTGACTGTCACCCCTAGAGTTTGCTCTGCCCTTGCTAGTCTGTGTGTGGTGTGGGGGGGCGTGGCCTGCATACCCTCCAGCTGAGCTCACATGTCCTGTGTCCACAGTGGGCTACGGCTCCTGGTTTGAGCACGTGCAGGAGTTCTGGGAGCACCGCATGGATGCCAATGTGCTCTTCCTCAAGTACGAAGACATGCACCGGGTGAGTGCTGGGGACGCCGTGCCTTGGGGGCCGCTGCCTGCGGGGGCTGTGGGGTGTGCGGAGCTGGCTCGGGCTACCTGTGGGACGGGAGTCTGCACCGGGCCACCCTCCAGGTCCGTCTCCCTGCGTCTGTTTCTTTCGGACCGTTGCCCTCATGCGGCCGGCTCTCCCGTGCCTGCCACGGCCAGCGTCATGTCCCTCGGCTCTGTCCCCTTGGGTGGTCGCCAGGCCCCTGCCTGCATGTCTAACTACACCGACTCCTTGCTGTTCTTCCAACCTGTTCCGCCAGCTGCCATTCTGAGGTCTTTATGTGGCTCTAGCCCCTCCAGAACGTTCTTCAGATACCCACGTGCCACGCCCTCACCTCTGACAGGCGCTGCTCTTCTGCCCCTCCCTCCCAGACCCTCCCTGGTCCCCTGCAGTTTCCCCAGTGTCTGTTACAGTTGGGGTCTCGGAGGTGGGGAGGGGTTCTGTGGGTCTGCCCGTCATCTGATGTGGCAGCTCTCTAAGGTATCTGTGGAGCCAGCGCGTGGCCCTCACAGGTGGATGGCTCTCATCCTTTCACCCTGGGCTCCTGGGGCGAGGGGCTATGTGAGGGTGGGCTGTGCTGCCGCGGCCTGGCCTGTGTGCTCCTGACCTCTGCCCCACAGCCCAGTGTGTTCCAGTGGACGCGGCTGCCCTTGGGGCTGGCGGAGAATCTGGGCGGGGTGCGCAGGGCCAGGCGACCAGGCTGAGCAGAGGGGTGCGTTTCCTGTTGTGTTCAGAAGGATCCCCGTGGTTAGTGGTGGGGATTGGAGCAGGAGGAGGCTGGACTAGAGAGGCCTGTGTGGAACTGGACCAGACCTGGCAGTTCTGGAAGGAAACATGGAGGAGGAAGAGGGGCCCTGGGTGAAGGTGAGGTGGTCACGTTTGGCTGTGTTGAGTTTGGAGGATTGTGGGACCCCAGTAGATGGCACTGCAGGTGGCTTCTTGGCTTGGGAAGAGGTTGGGCAGAGATTGAGAATTGGCGGGACCAGTGATGTGGTGTCCGTCTGCCTCCCAGAGCCCCTGCCCTCACCTGTCCTTTTCCCCAGTGACTCTGGCCTGGGCCCTATGAATTTGGGGTCAGTGGGCGTCAAGAACCAGGCTGCTGCAGAAGTGGGGTTGGTGTCTGGGTGCTGGGGTCCGCCCCTACAGAGGGCCACCAGCCCGTCCTGGGGAGGCCACAGAGCAGGGCACCAGGCTGACAGCCCTCATTCCCTGCTGGACAACCGCACCCCAACCAGGGGCTGCAGAGACCAGCAGAAGGCCCCACGCTGCAGAGTCGTGAGCCAGTGGTAGGATCTGAGCCGAGTGGGACAGGTTTGTGAGGCAGTAGTATGTACTGCTGTAGGGCCTACTCGTGACCCTGGTGTGTGCAGAGAAGGTGTGGTCAGGAGCTGGACAGTTCTGGAAGGAGCAGCCTCGTGAAGCCAGGGGAGAGCAAGGTTAGCGGTGCAGTTGGGAACCAGGAAGTAGTGTGTGCGGAGGGTGTGGCTTGGTGACTGGGGCCTGGGCACTTGGCTGTGGTGGTGACAGGCATGAAGGAGGGCTGCTGATGGCCTGTGTGGAGCCTGGGTCAGGGGTGTCTGTCATATGCTGTACTCCAGTCCAGGTGCCAGGAGAGGCAGGAAGAGAGGAAGGGGTGGAGAAGGACTGTGCAGGGGGATGTCCCTTGTCTGGGGCAGGACAGGCAGGAGACACCGTCACCTGGGAGAGCAGAGGAAGGACAGGGTGCAGGTGTGGGCCGCAGCCTGAGCCAAGGCTGGGCATGATGTCGGTGCAGTGGGCAGACAGGACCAGGCTGTAGGGCCTACTTGTGACAGCAGCTGACAGGACCCATAGACAGGTCTAGGGTGAGGGGCAGTAGGCTGGGGCCAGGGAGGAGGGCAGGCCACTGGGCGCCAAGAGAGGAGAGCCAAGTCTGAGGGCTGAATCAGCGTGAGGGACAGTGACGAGGGCCAGGTCTGGAATCCCAGGGCACTGGGCCAGACCAGGCCTTACCGCCTACTTACGGGAAGATTCCAGGTGGATCAGGAGCTGCTTGTGAACAGAGCCGCGGGAGAGCACCATGGGCGTGGGGTGGGGAGCGTACCGTGCATCGGCACCGCAGCCCCTGGGTCCTCAGCACACATGCCCCTGGGCACTGAGGCCCGTGGTCCAGACGGCCTTTGAGGCTCGCTTGGCTAGCAGGGAGGAGCCCGTTGTGCGTCTGCTGCTGCTGGGGCTTCCCTCAGGTCCCCTCACTGAATCCCGCACACCTCCCGAGTCCTGGTGAGCAGGCTGGCCGCTGGGTCTAGCTGAGCCGAGGAGTCTGAAGCGCCCTCTCTCTTGGGGTGAGGATGGGGTGGTGGTGGGCAGCAAGGACCAAGTGCCACCCCACTACTGGCCTGGACACGGGACATGGATTGCTCAGGCCCGGGTGGTGGCCCCGTCACCCCTGTGACATGGTGTGTGGCCTCATCTCCATGCAGGGTGCTGCAGGGCCTGCCTGGCAGCTGTCAGCCACTCAGGTAATGTCCACTGTTCCGAGTGCCTTTCCTGAGGATCTACAGATCCTGGCTCACAGCTTGCCAGCTTCTGCATGTGACCTCGGTGTCACTGCCCAGGTGTTTCCAGAGGGAGCACCATGTGGCCTTCCTCACCCTGGTTTCCTGCATCTGAACCCCTGCAGCGTCCGACTCTTGGGCCCTGTGTGAGTGGAGGCGTTTATCCTGTCACCCCGCGGTGTCCGAGTCAGTGTGGATGCTCTGTGTTCTACCACTCAGCCTGGCCCAGCGTTGTAGCCGCTTCCTCTCTGGGGAGGCTGACTAAGGCTGAGGTGTGGCTGCTGCTCTTCAGTGCTCTTGTCATGGGGCCTGTTCCTAGGGAGGGGTTTGTGGGGTGCTGGGCCTGTGTCTGCCAGCTGCTTCTCCCAGTGCCACCAGGGACATACCCAGGCTGGCGAGAGAGGACTCCCTCCTGGTGCAGGGAGAGCCCCAGCTCGGCCAGCTGCACACACATCTGCGGGGTGGCTGCCGGCCGGCAGGTTCTTCCTGAAGCTTCTGCTCCTCAGAGGTGAGCGCTGAAAGCCCCTCGGCCGCAGACCACCAGGGAGCACAGTGCAGGTTCTTTTGAGCTGAAGTCTAAACGCGGGCCTTGCCCTAGGCTGCTTAAATACCCCTTTCCTGGGCATCTCAGTGCCACTCTGAGCCCATCAGGGTTGAGACCTCCTGCCTGTGCTTGACGGGCAGGGTGTTCTGGCAGAGCCAGTGCCCTCGTCTGGTCTTGACGGTCCGTCTGTCAGCTTGGTTTCAGTTGCTGTCATGAAATACCCGAGGCTGGGGATTTTGTCTTAAAAAAGTTTGTCTAGCTCATGGTTCGTTTACTTGTTCCTGTTTACTTTTTTGAGATCTCACTAAATTGCCGAGGCTGGCTGTGAACTCGAAGTCCTCTTGCCTCAGCTCCGAGTGGCTGGGATCATGGGTGGGCGCCGCTCAGCCTAGCTCAGTTTTGGCGGTTCAAGGGCGAAGCGCCTGCATTGGCGTGGCTCTGAAGGCCTCGAGGCAGCGGTGAGAGGAAGGGTGCATGTGGGAGGACAGGAGGCCCGAGAGTCAGGGCTCTGGCCTGCTCGTGGGCAATGACCCTTTTGCTAGGACTGACGGGAGTTCTGCCAGAGCTGCTTCGGTTCCTTCTGGGGAGAGCACCTCGTGACCTGGTTACTTCCTCCTGAGCCCACCTCGTAGCCCCTAGCACTCACTGAGCCCCAAGCTCCCCACACAGGCCCCCGGAGGATGCCCTCAGGCCACCGCGGGTGGCACCTGCAGCCACCGGTTGGTGTGTGGTGGTGCCTCCCCCAGAGCCGAGTCGTGGTCTGGGAGCCCGTGGTCACACGTCCGGGGTCAGTGCTGCTCACTTCTTACCCCACGAGCCCGAGACTGGCCTTTCTCCCGTGTGTTCAGGGGTAAGGTCGTGCCAGAGCACTCACTGTGTGCCCAGGACCCCACGTCCCCCGCCTGCCGCCACCACCTCATGATTTTTAGGCTTTGAGTACCTGGCACTGGGACAGGTGTCCAGGGTGTCACCCCACCCATGCAGTCACTCTGTGGGGTGTTCTCACCAGGTGTGGCCAGACACTCCAGATGGGGATCAGGTGGCGAGCTAGTGCCAGCAGTGCTGGGAGTGACCCCGACACAGGGTGCTGTGACAGGTGCCAGGCCTCTTCCTGCAGCTCACGGTGGCGGGTGCTCCCATCCCTGGTCTCGGGTGGGGAGTGCAGCCGGCGGGGTGAGCCGTCGGAGCTGCGCTGCCCGACCCCACTGTCCCACGATCTGCTTTGTACCAGAGCAGCCACCGGCCTTAGCTGGATGCAGGCCAGCAGAGGTGCCCCGAGTGGACGGATGGCCACACAGATGGCCACACGGGTGCGGCGGCCGAGGCTCCTGCTGATGCTCCAACAGGCGGAGCCAGGGCAGCCTCCCCAGGATCTCTTCTTCCTCCCTAGTGCTCTGCTCCTTATGGGGGGGACGGAGAGAGGGAGAGAGGGACAGTGAGAGAGGGAGGGACAGTGAGAGGGAGGGGGACAGTGAGAGGGAGGGAGAGGGACAGTGAGGGAGGGAGAGGAACAGTGAGGGAAGGGGAGGGACAGGGAGAGGGACGGTGAGGGAGGGAGGGAGAGGTATGCACACAGGTTGGGTGCGGGTGGGTGCTCGCTGGGATGGAGCTGGGGTGGAGCCAGGGCCCCAGGGGCCAGGCAGGTCCCCCACTCGGAGCCACACTGCAGTCCCCGGTTTTCCTTTTTCATACAGTGCAGGTGGCAGGGCAGGGAGCCCACCCGGCCCTGTGAGGCCGCTGGGTGGGTGCCAGTGCTATGGGACTCCAGAGGCGCGAGCGCCCCTGCGGCATTCAGGGACTTTTCCCTTCCAGGCTGGGCAAGGTCCTGCCAGAGGCCCCGTCTGCTCATCTGCTCTGAGCCTTTGAGAGAGGACGCTGCCTCCAGTGCCCCACAGGCGCCACCAGGAGCCCATGCTCAGGGTTCTGACTGGCCGTGAGAGGAGGGCAGGGAGCGTGTCAGCAGTGTCCCCGTGGGTGGGGTGGGGCGGGGCAGCAGGTCCTGCCTCCTGCTAGTGCCTTCCTCTGGGGAGGCTGGCGGGGGGGCCTACGGGGCCTCTGGTCCTTCTTGGGGTCAGTCTGGGGGCAGGCGGAAGGGACTCGCTCCTTCTTGCAGCTGAAGGTCACACGTGTTCGGTGCTCAGCAATCTGAAGGACTCCCTTTTGCTTCCCAGGTCCCCGTGGGCATGGGTTTGAGTCACACCTTCCAGGGGAGAGCGGGGTGCCCAGGCGGCTTCCTGATCTCCTGTTTCCTTCCAGAGGAGGTGGACCTGGGCACTGAGTGAGGACACAGTGGACAGTCCTGAGTGTCACTGGTCCGGGGCCACCTGCAGCGGAAGGTGCTGCCCTGATGGCTGCTCTGCTCTGCCCTGTCTTCCAGGACCTGGTGACCATGGTGGAGCAGCTGGCCAGATTCCTGGGTGTGTCCTGTGACAAGGCCCAGCTGGAGTCCCTGAGCGAGCACTGCCACCAGCTGGTGGACCAGTGCTGCAACGCGGAGGCCCTGCCTGTGGGCCGGGGTATGTGTCCCGCCTCCCTGCTCAGGGCCCCCCTCCCCTCTGTTGCTGCCCTCGGGCTCTGGACCATTTACAACAGTGCTTTGCTGGCCTGTGCCATCTGCTTTGCCAGGGCAAGATGTTCACCTGCCAGCCAGTGCCCACAGGTGGCGTGGTGCTTGAGCAGTCAGTGCCGAGCCCACCATTGCTTGGGACCACGAGCCGTGTTGCTTGTGGGAGGGCGGCTGCTGGGGTGTTGAGGCCAGATGCTTTCAGACAGGGAGCCTTCCAGAGGGTTGGCATCCAGGGCCTTGCAGAACAGCCCCCAGGATGGCTTCGGTGCTGGGAAAGGACAAATGTAAGGCTGTGGACGGGCCCTGCAGCCTCTGCGTGGCTAGAGGAGCCCCAAGTCATGCAGAAGTGATTCCCAAGGGAGGAGGCCCTGCCTTCCTTCCTTCCTTCCTTCACCCAGGGGACACTGTCCCAGGGTCTTTGGGGTACAGGTGGCACAGGTGAGGAGTGACCTAGCCCTGGGGTGAGCAGTGTGTATAGGCAGGTGTGTGCCCTTGCAGCAGGAGATGGGGAAGGTAGTCCAGGCAGGAGGCCCCCCAAGGCTGCCTGCGTTGCCCCCCCATCCTTAGGGCCATGGGCATCCGACTCTGCTCGGCAGTAGGGAGTTTGGGCATTAAAGTCCCCAGGATGAATCCCGGGGTGGTGGCCAGGCCACCCAAGCCCCTTACTGGTAAGTATGACTCTCATCCATGTGGGGGTGTAGACCTGAAGCTGGTGGCAGTGTGAACTGGAACTTGCAGGGGGCGAGAAGGTTCAAGGGGGACACGGAGCCTCAGGTGGTGTGGGAGGTGCCTGTGGGGAAGACGAGAGCTGGCTGGGTCCCAGCACGGCTGTCTCTGGAGAGAGACCTGGCTCAGCCCTCCAGCGCCCAAAGCTCCCTGTCCTTTGTCTAAAAGGGGCCGACACCACTAGGGAAGGCCAGAGAGCCAAGCACAAAGGGCCTCCTGGGGAAGGCTGCGGCTCCAGTAGGAGGCAGGGGAGGCAGGTTGTGGGCTGTGTGGTGCCGGGTGTGCCCCCCGCCTCTAGCCACGCTGGCCCTGCAAGAAGAAGCCAACCAAACCAAATGCACCCTGATGTATTCCTGGCTGCATCTTCACGAGTATCTATTATTTGAACTTTGTTTGCTGTTTTCAGTTTTGCATTTGCTGTTTTGTTCTGGCCCTCTGTGTGTGTGTGTGTGTGTGTGTGTGTATGTGTGGTGAGCGTGTGGGGACGCCGCGCCCTGGGCTCCTCCTGACTGTGTGCTTGGTCATCGTCTGCCTTGGTTTCGCTTTATTTCAGTTCTGTGGTTTTGTTTCCTTTTAGCACATTGCCTCTTTGCTCAGAAGATCTCCTTGAGCTGGTGAGAGCGCAGGGCTCGGGTAGCCAGCCGCATTGCTTAAATTTGATTCATATCACAGCATAAATTGTCTTGATTCCAAATCCTAAACCAGGTGGGTGATCCTTCAACCAGTGCTCAGCTGCCTCGGCTGAGAAAATAGTCACGGAAAAATGTAACTGTAGAGTGGTTGGTCTAGAAGCTTCTAATTTTGTCCTTTTGGTGCCATTAGAAGGGAGCACGAACAATTTCTCTCTTATTTTTTTCCTCTCCAATGCTGATAGTTTTCATTCCCAAAGAGAACACTGCCGTGCGGCTCTTGCTCAGCACCTGCCGGGCTGCATCTTCCCACCTGAGGTCCTGCCAGGGCAAGGGCGCTGCCCATGGCAGAGCTCACAGCAGAGCTTTGCTGGAGACGTCAGGGGCAGAGAGCCGAAGGGTCTGACGGAGCCGGCCAGTCCTTCGGCGTGACTCAGCCAGGGCCCTGTTCCCCCAGGTGGCAGCTCCGAATCCCCACTCGGCACTTCAGAGCCCCCATGACTGTTTGGACCTGCCCAGCCTGTTGTCTTTAGCAGACTTTCACCAAGCCTTCATCTGCTAGTGCCCAGCCTGCCCAGTGCCTGTCCAAACCCAGCCTCGCCCAGCTGCCCGGCAGAGGTCTGGCTCCCACCACCAGGTGGAGCGATACCTACTTAGGCTTGAGCTGAGGACCTCTCGCATCCCGTCTGATCTCAGAAGCCACTCTGCCCATGAGTGTGTCATTCCCTCTGAGTCCCCAGGGCTCTTGAGTGTGCTTCCTGAAACTCCTGGGCCTGCCAGGAGGGCTTGCTCCTTGCCAAGATATTTCCTGTCTTTTGAATGATTTTTTTTTCTTCTTTTTCAAATTCTCCAGAGGCAAGTGCTGTTGAGCTCTGAGGAGTCACGGTGTCCTGAGGACCCCAACTCCACATGACGCCACAGTGCATGCACCCCACAGGTGGCATTGCTCTCTGGGTGTTTACTAAGCCCCCCTCTGTGCCACGTGTTGCTACAGGTGCTGGGGAGTCAGCCAGGAACAAGAGGTAGCGTCCCTCCTGGCGGGCCTCAGGTCCGTGAGGCCCTCCAGCACAGTACGTGGCAGCAGCTGGCTGGGCCCACTTCACTCCCAGACCCAGAGGAATTTGGTTCCATTTATGTCCTGCCATACACAGTAGTTCAGAAACACAGGGGACCCAGCTGGGCTGTAGCTCAGATGGCCCATCCTGCCCCCACAGGCCAAGTTTAGAGGGGTCCAGGAATAGATCTGGAGCCTTCCAGATCCATTTCCAAGGCTTCCTTTGGTCTGCTAGCTGGTCCAGCAGCAGGTGGGTACACACGCTCTGCTCTGCTCTGTTGCAGGGCGGGTCGGGCTGTGGAAGGACATCTTCACCGTCTCCATGAACGAGAAGTTCGATCTTGTGTATAAACAGAAGATGGGGAAGTGCAACCTCACCTTTGACTTTTATTTATAGTAACAGAAACAGCAAACTTGCATGCCCTCAGTACCCAGACGCTCTGCTAGCTAAAAGTCCGTATGCATTCATTTATTCCTTGCTGGACACACTCTGGAAGCAGCGTGTAAACAATGGGAAGAACCCAGCGGAGAACCCGGAGAAGGGTGCGGATGCCCACCAGGCGGCGTCTCGCCCTCAGCATTTGCAGTCTCTGCTGTGTACAAACCTCATGGAGTGCAGTCCTGGTGGCTGTGCCACTTTAAGTGTGGCGCCTGCACCACGGGTGGCCAAGTGCTGCCTGTACCACCCTGTGCCACTTACTGTGTTTTATAGAGCTTTTCACTGGAAGTCTGAATAAATGTCGGTAAACCAAATAGAAGTTCACTTTTGGGGGGAAGCAAGAGTGAGCCACTCCCAAACGGCAGGAAGATCTCAGGGTTGCCTCTAGTCTGGTCACCTAAGCCACAGCCATTCCGTTCCGCTCTTGCCTGGCCTGCAGTGGTGAGAGTGTGGGGTGGGGGGAACCTGCCTGGTTTGGGTGGAGGTGGGTCCTTTGACCCTTCCTGACACCGGGCAGATCCTGTTCTCAGGCCAGAGCAGAGGATTCCATGGAAGTTTCTGTGGGGAAACGTGGCTGCGAGGTCAGCAGCGCTCGAGAGCAGTGAGTGGAGGGTCTGCCAGAGAGACCTCGATGCTCTGGAGTCACGTTTGAACTGTAGTCTAACCTTTTGTCCCTGGGGCAGTGGCACACCTGTGCTGGCAGTCAGTTTCCCAAAACCCCTGACTTGCATTCAGCTTGTTCCAGCTGTACGTGAGGCCCAGGGCTGAGGGTCGTGAGCTGTGAGCCAAGGGCCATGAGCTGGCCTGCAAGTTGAGCTCCCTCACCAGAGGGCTTGGCGAGCCGCCCTTGTCTGTCTACCCCACACCTTGGGGTATCTGAGGGAGCAAAGGTGTGTGTCATTGTCCCACCACCTCCTGAATCTTCTGGCCCACACTCAGCTGGAGGTGATGGGGACTCGAGGTGGGCTGCTGCCAGCTGCAGGTGGCATGCAGCCTGCTACTACAGGGGGCTGCGTGGTCTCTGACTCCCGATGGGGTCGCTGCTGGGGAAGGGGCTCTGCAGCGGAGGCTGTCTGAAGCAGGTGCAGCGGGAGGCTGGTGGTTCTGTTCCTGCTGGGGCACCTGGCGCTACGCGGAGGTGGTGGCGCCTTTTTTGTGTGTCTGGGACAGGCTGCGTTCTGTGAAATTTTATTTCTATTTTTCTATTTTTTGCACTGGGTGGTGTCACCGAGCACCACCTGGTGTTGCTGTGCTTGCTGCATCTTGAATAAAGACACTTGCCCTGCCTTCTGTCATGCGTGTGCTGGGGGTGGAGGACGGTCCCTGTGGGTCCTCAGCACTGTGGGACAACAGGGTGAGCCACATAAATGTCCCATTCCTTGAGGTTGATTACAGAGGGGAACTGGCTGCCTTGAGATCAGAATCAGGCTGTTTAACTCACGGTTTCCAAGGTTTGGCTCCCTGTGTTTTGGTGTATTTTTATTTATTCACAGAGTACAACCCCGTGTGTGTATAATTAGGATCCCTTTCACCTTTTATAAAGAGGTGGCTGGAGGGAGGAGAGGTTTCCATGCACCTATGGGGCGGGCCTCCGCCTCTGCAGCCTGCCGGTCAGTACTGTGTCCTGGGGTTTGCCAGGGACAGCTCTAAGCAGTCAGGGTTGCACTGCCCCCCATGAATTCCAAGGCCTCTCCAGGGTCCTTATTGAAGGGAAGGTGACATTGTTTTTCTTGAGAAAGCAAAAGCTTCCTGGAGAATCTTGTTTACTGTCAGGTGAGTGACTCCCTCCAGGCCACAGGTGAAACCCTCTCCCGTGTCTGGTTGGTTCATTGCATGTCCCTCCTGCGTTGCCCTGCTGTATGCACCCACCTGAAACACCGCAGGGAGCTTGTGGAGTCCAAAGGCAGTGCATGGTGGGCTCGCTCCACCCCACACCTGCTCTGCTGATGTCCCCTCATTTCAGGGTGTCTTTTATCCACTAGATACTTGAGCACCTGCTCTGTCTTGGGCCGTGTGCAGAGCAGCAGCAGAATAGTGAGACAGCCCAGCCTCCAGGCACGTGTGTCCCAGTGGGGAGAGAAGTCAGCCAGACCTGAGGCAAGGTCAGGGTCCAGAGTGCCGGCATAGAGCTGGGGAGCAGGCTGTGGAGGAGTGGGAGGCGCCCGCTCAGGGTGCCCGCGGGCCCCAGGCACTCCTATGGCAGGAGCTCGCTTTGGAAGGGGTTTTGCACTAAACAGGAAGTCGTGGGTGGTTTGTTTCATAGGAGAGGACACCTGCTTTGCACCTTCCAAGGCTTCCCTGGCTGCCCTGTGAGTCACCTGTGGGGCCGCCCATACTGTGGCGCAGGCAGGCTCAGCATGAAGACATCTCCAGGGTCCCTCCCCACCTGGAAGTCTGGTCTCGGCATTCACGGGTCCTGGGTGTCATCTGCAGTTCCGACCTGCTGCCTCCCAGCTGTGATGAGGGATTATCAGCTGGGCCATGAGGAACCGAGAGGACACAGGTAGAAGCAGGTGGGAGGCTGGAGGAGTTAGTGTGCTGAGCGCAGCTGGAGTCCAGCAGGGCTGTGGGAGGAGCCTGGACAGGCAGAGGGTGAGGGTGCCCAGGTGGCTGCTGTGAAAACAGGCCACTAGGAGCTCGTGTCCATCAGTGGTTGCCCTTTATTTCACATGCCAGGAAGGTGCTGGGATGCGTCTGGGTGGACGTAGGTGTATGTGTACTTGTGAGTTGGTGCTGCAGCCCTGGGCAGAGTGTGTGACCACAGCCTCCCCAGGCTGGGGCCCTGCTCCGACACCAGGTGTTTGGAACTTATCCTGTTTTCCCTCCTGGCACGGTTACTGACCTGAGTGGGGACCAGCATGGGCTCCATGGCATTCCACCGGACGCTTCTCTGACCCAGCATCGTCATGTGCAGGAGGACAGTCACCTTTGTCCCATTCACTTTCAGAATGGTCATGACACCACCATGGCCCTTAAGCAACGCTCAAACCCCTACCCCAGCTGCCCTGCACCAGCTCCGCCTGGTGGCCAGGGTGCTGTTGCCAGCTCATGGCCTCAGTTCTGTGGTTGAGGAGTGCACAGTGGTGGTCACAGCACTGCAGAGGGACGCCAATCAGCTACAGGCCCTACTGCGCATAGGCCCCACCTTCCTGGGCTGGGGATGGAGCTGGTGTTGGAGGAGTCTTGGTGCCTGGGCTCTGTGGCACCAGCCCTGTTCTCTGGAGTTCTCCCTCCCCACTCGGAACCTTGAGCTCCTCGGTGCACAGCATGCACTGCAGTACGGGGATGGCACCTTGGTCAGGGTCCAGCCTTGCCCAGCAAGGAATGGCCTCTGACATCCCCAGCAGCCGGATGCGCGGTCCCTGGTAAGCTTGCTGCCTCCAGACACTGTGCAGTCTCTAGTGACCTTGCAGGCACTGTCCCTGCCAGCTTGTCTCTGCACCTTGGGATGTTCACTTCCTCACCCTGGGCCCCCAGCCCTGCTGCCTCCGCCTGGGGCGAGACCCTCTCCTTCCCTGGACTGCGATCCCTCATGCTCCCTACTGTCCTCTCTTTGTGCCCACCTCGGTGTCCTGTGGCTGTGTCCCTCAATGAACAGCCATGCTCTGAGAGCAGCAAAGGTTCTGTCTTCCTAGGTCAGAGGTGGGCACATGGTCAGTGACTAGTGAGTGAAAGGCCATTCCAACTGCCAGTGCCGCTTTCCTTTCTGGAAGCTGCCCACCCTGTACCACTGCAACTGGCTGGCTGGTGGAGGCTGCATCTTCTGAGCCGTCACCTGATGACCCCATGCCCTGGCCCCAGTTCTGAGTGTCTGTTCCTTTACTGTCCATGCCATGGACCCTGCTTATTCCTGAGGTGCAGCCTGGAAGTCGCTGGCTGTATGGATCCAGGCGGGATCGCAGGGTGGCTCTTCCTGGTGCTCCCTTTCCCACCTCTCCTCTGCCCCTGCCCTCCAGCTGAGGCACGTGGTGCCTATGAAGCTGCCGGTGTCCCTCCTTGGTCATGCCTGTCTCCTTTCTTCATCTCTTGGCATTTACCGAGCACCTACTCTGTGAGGCCTGGTGCTGGGGACCCACCATTCCATTCCATGGGCTCTGCTCTGAGTCATCACCCACATCAGTATGGAAAAGGGCCTGGTGGGGAGCAGAGGTGGCTCTGAAGTCTAGGTGCTGGAACTGAGCAAGGCGCCTGCCCTCCCAGCCTGGGCCTCAGTTTGTTCACTGTAGTCTTGTAGTCTGTTTATGGCTGAGGGACTGTCCCCACCTCCGCAACAGGAATGGTGGAGAGTGACCTCTGCAGAGATTGGGAGCAGACAACCTCAGGGCTGCAGAAAGGCTGCTTGTGTGAGAAACCCAGTGGGAGCTGGGTCTAAAAACAGGGCAGGAAGCGGAGGGTGCGTGCAGGGGCATGGACAGAAATACAGCAGGCCATGCCAGGGCAGGCAGCCTTGCCCAGTCCCCCCTGCAGTTCCAGGTCCAGCTCTGTCCACATCCAGGAACTCAAGCAGGGTCCTTTCATCCCAAGGTGAAGAGGTCTCAGCCCAGAGCCTTGGGAGACTCCTTTGTGTGGTCAGATTGCCTACCGACCAGCTCCACAGAGGAGCTAATGAAGCCAGTGACTTTGTAGCCGAGGAGGGACGGGCCAGCAAGAGAATCAGTCGCAAAAGCACCTGCCACACAGATTGGCCTGCAGTCCCCATCTCCAAGGCGTGCTAAGCTCTTGCCAAATCTGCACATCAAATGACAATTTGATTCGCACACTTGGATTCCTGCGTGCTGGTTGGCATGGAGCGTCTGAGCTGCAGTCCTTAAATCTGTCTCCTGCCACGAGGAAAGGAGCCTGTGCTTATTAAAAGCAGTTTTTTTTTTAAACCAAAGAATGCTAAGTGTGTCTAAAAAATAAAAACCAACCAGAAAATGCATTGTATCTTTTTTGAAGTTGTCATCTTTACATATATGCATGGTGTCGGGCACCAGCTGGGAACAGGAGTCTGAGAATATTGTGAGCAAGGCCATCTCTGCAGAAGGACCACTCCCTCCGTGTCACCAGGGACTTGACTCGTCTGTACGTCCTCAGAAGACTTCAGTGAATGGCCCAATCGCCATTCTTGGTGCTCCTGTCTCAGCCCCCCCTTTATACTTTGTAGTACATTCTGTTTCCGGGTGTTGGGGGTGTATCTTTCAGATGCCATCTCTGTGCTCTTGTGCCCACCATGCCCCATCTGGGCTACTGTTCCCTGACTTAACCCAGCTTCCACTGATTCAGCTTTGAGCTGGGTACAAAGTGTGGGGGCTGCAAGCTCCACTTTTGGTCAATACCACACCTCCCATCACATAACCGGGACCCAGGGACTGACTGCAGAAAGCATCAGAGGAGGGCCATGAGCATGCCTTTCACTTTCCCTGGGGTCAAGACGTTGGCACAGAGGCCTTGGTAGGACATTCCTGCTGCCTGCTGGATCCACTCGGTGGGGTCGTGTTGGTAGCACTGGGATGCCAGTGTCCCTGACCCTGAAAGCACTTCATCTGGTACTTGCCCTTTGGCCCCGCCCACGCCAAGGCCCTGACTTTGGTGGCTCCTACACTGTCTTGGAGTCCCCTGCTGCTGCTTTTTGGTGCTTGGCATTTACTCCAGGGCCTCAAGAATGCTAAGCATGTGCTCTGCTTGGAGCAGATCCCTGGCCTCTGCATTCCCAGCGCTGTAGGTCCACATCCCCACCTTGTGTTCACCTTAAAGTTCACACTGAGGCTGCAGTTTTACCTAAGACCTTAGGCAGTCACCAAATGTGGTAGACTGGCTGATTTCCAGTGGCTAGCGACCACCTCTGCCCTGGGTCCCTCCACACTTGAGACCCTCCAGAGGAGGGAGAGGCTGAGGCTTCCTTCCCCAGAGAGGGTGACTGCATGCCCACGCCCATCATGAGATGAGCCGCAGCAGCTTGCCTTTCTCTGTGTAGCGTGCCAGGACTTACATCCTGGGATTCTGAGTCCCCAGTCACGGGATATTGCTTTACATTTGTTAGCTGTCTTCCTTTCCGGGTAGATGTTTTCAGCCCCAGCAGACCATAAACAGGGGCAGCGCCTCCTTTGTCATTCTCCCCACTCTGTGCTTAGTGCAGCACCCTGCTCCTGTCAGGTAATCAATAGACGCTTGTTACCTAACTAAAGGCAAATTAAACGCTAAACAGAACTAATTGCAAGCTGTTGCAAGATCCTGGCTCTCGACAAAGAGAATTACTTGTGATTGCCAGGGGTTTGCTTGTGGCCCAGGTGTATGAAACATGAAATTGTTCTTTTCTAACTGCTTCTCTGTTCAGAGGGAGGGCCATTCTTCTAAGATGGCTGCAAGATAATGTTGAGAGGGCAGGACTCATTGAAACTCAAAATTTCCGTATTCTACACTGTGGAATCTTGTTCAGGAGCAAGATAAGTGGATTTTTTATTCCATTTCCATGAAAGGAGACAACTAGCAGCTATAAGGGAAATCAAGAGCTTAATAGTATATTAGTGCATTAAAGGGGTGGAAGTTTCTACGGGACTGCACTGAGCCGGTGTTGAGTCTCTCTGAACGTGGGATCCTAGAATAGACACTGAAATGGCCCGTTTACAAATGGTGATCAATTACTTATAGTGACAAATGAACAGTGCAGTTTTGTTTCTGGCTGGCTGGAAGCGAGCAGCTGCCTCTGTCAAGGTACACATCGGAGGGAGGAAGCATCTATTTTAGTAGAGAAAAAATAACAATAGCTTTTCCAAGACAGCTACTTATACCTCATTTATTTTTATTTAATTTCTCTTCCCCTGAGGTTAGCTAGGCAGCTCTTATGAGGCAGCAGAAAGGATGGCAGTCAGAATTCCCACAGGCGCTCTGGGCAGCGTGCATCTGGCCAGTGCCTGCTCTTCTGTCCCTTTTTATTAACAGATGTGGGGGAGGCTGGTCCCTCAGGTCTCAGGTCAGTCAGTCCCTGCTGCTCACACACACAGGCATAACCTCTGTTTGGAGCATCAGCAGTGATGACTGATAGTCACAGGCTTCACCTTATTGCCCCATCTCCCAGGTGCACAGAACAGTGGTGAAAACCCACTCAGGACTCAGCCCCGCAGAGTGGACAGAGGGTCACTGCCATGCAGTTCTCCAAGATCCCAGCTTTGTCTCCATCCATGAGGGAATGGGCCGTCTGCTGGCAATCCTAAGTGTAAATATATTTTCTCCTGTTCCTCACAGTTGCTTTTCAAGATCATCAAAGGTCTTGGGCAGCAGATCTATGCAGTGGGTAGGAGGAGTGGAGAGTGTGACTCACTTGGCTCATTTAAGTGATGCAGATGGGTATCCTGGAGAGGACAGGAAGCACCCCCAAGATCCAGGGCTCCCTGGGAAAGCAGACCCATTGCAGGGCACCCCCAAGGCACTGCAAAAGCTGTTCCTTCAAAGCAACAATCCCTGAAGACTGTCCCTTGCAGCCACTGTCACATTACAGAACTCTGGGCTGTTTGAACAAAGATCAAACCTACTTTAATAGAGATTATGGTTTCACCAAGATACAAGTGAGATGGATTTAGGATCTTGTTAAAAAAAAAAAAAAAAAAAAAAAAAAAAAAAAAAACTAACTCTTCTCACGGAAGTGAGAAATTCCCAGGAGCAAGGAAATCCTTCAGAGTGAAGACGCTCTTCAAACACACAAAAGCACCCCTGGTGACCCTTGTGACAGCCTTGTCTCATCAGTCCTTTGAATACAGTCATCTGCCTTTTCACTCTGGGATTGCACCCTAAGACCCCTGTGATGCTGGAAACTGAGGATTGGACTGAACCCTATATGTGCCTATAGTTTTCTTTTTTTCCCTAACATATGTACCCATGGGAAAAGTTCAATTTAAAAAATATACACAGTAAAGAAATTAATGACAATCACTAATAATAAAACAGAATAATTATAAAAGTTATGTAAGTATGCTCTCAGTCTCAGAGTATCTTTAATTTTTTAATGGTACTGGGAATTGAACCCAGGGTCTTGCACACGCTAGGGAAGCACTCTAGCCCTGAGCTGCACCTCAGCCTTTTATAAAAATATTGAGACAGGGTCGTGCTCAGCTGCCCAGGCTGGCCTTGAACTTGGGATCCTCCTGCCTTAGCCTTGGAGTAGCTGGGATTACAGGGGTGCACCCGGCCCAGAACACCTTATTGTACTGTTTTCATCCTTGTTATTACTATGCCTGTGATGAAGTGAATGACGTAGGTGCTGTGATGTAGTGTTAGGCTACTATGTGAAGGTTAGCTGGACACAAGCACTGAGAGACTGTTAATCTGATAACTGAGACCAGTATGTAGTTGGCTACTAATGTATGTAGTGGATGGTATATACAGTGTGGATACCCTGGACAAGATGATTCACATCCTGGACAGGGTGGGGCAGGATGGCACATGATTTCATGACCCTACCCAGAATAGGGTGCAGTTTAAAATTCATGAATTGTTTATTTCTGATATTTTCCATGTAATATTTTTGGACTAAGGTTGACCCTAATGTAACTGAAATCAGAGAAAGTAGAATTGCTAGCAAGGGAGGACTACTGTATATGGATTCAAGGAAATAAGGAAGGATTTCGAGTTTCCTGATTGGTAGCTACACTGGCCCAGATGTACACTGCTCTGCTTCCCTGCTGATTTCAGGTCAGTTCAAAAGACACTAAGTCCCTACTAAAATATTGTTTGCTCACATAGCCAGATTATCAGAGTTTTCATCTAAAATTCTCTCAGAAGAATACTGTTAAAACTAGAATCCTTTCAAAGACTCCCACATAAAGGCCTGTTCTCATACTTACTTTATTTTTTATTTATTCAACAAATAACCCTGACTTTTTTTGTTTGTGTATTTGTTTTAACTATCTGGATATGAATTGGAGTACACCTTGCGGAGGAGACAGAAGAAGGGCAGAGGGGGAGGAAGGGACTGATTTAACACAGACTGAGTGAATTCCTAGTGCCATGTCATTTTTTTTTTCTGATGTTGGATATATTAGATGTTATTTTAAATAGCTCTTCTAAAGTGAACTTTAAAAAACAATATAGTGGGGCTGGGGTTGTGGCTCAGTGGTAGAGCGCTTGCCTAGCATGTGCAAGGCCCTCGGTACAATCCTCAGCACCATATAAAAATAAATAAAATCAAGGTATTGCATCTAACTAAAAAATAAAATTTAAAAAAATACAGTGGAGATAACCCTTGAGATTATAAATAGCCACAGGATTTTTTTTTAAACACAACTGTTCCAATGTTATGTGAATAGTCCTTATAACTGACAGTCACAGAAGAGGAGAATATGAGACAGAAGCAACATTTTAAGAGATAATGGTCAAGAATTTTCTAAAACTGATGAAAGACATGAGGCCACATATTCAAACCTAAGCAAAATAAAGACAAAACCACACATAGGCCCACCTTTAAAACTCCAGAAAAAAGAAAGACACATTCCTTCCAAAGCCAGAAGACTTGGCAAACTCAAGGACAAAAGCCACCTATAACTAAACAGCATCAATAAAATGCTGAATGAGAATAACTGCCAACCTAGAATCTATACTCAGCAAAAACATCTTTTAACAAGGACAGTGAATAATGCATTTTCAGATGAATAAAAACGGAATTGATTCCTTGGCAGCAGATTCACAACTAAACAACTTTTACTGTGTCCTCTCTCTCTGGAAAAGAACGAACAGGAACAACAACAGAAAGAAGAGATGGAGAATTTCAACAGTCATACAAACCTCACCTAACTTGAAAACCCAACAACTTGACAAACAACTCCAAAATGCACGCTATTTTCAAGTGCACGTCAAATAGTTCCTAGAACTGATCATATAGCGAACCATAAATGAGTCTCAACAAATTTCAGCAGATAAAAATCTTATAGTTCTCTGACCACAATGGACATGAGCTAAAAAATTGACAACAAAAATATGGCCGGAAAATCCCCCAAATGTGAATAAATTAAGACAGTTCTATATAGCCATAGGCCAAAAAGATGGAAATTAAAACAAGGTTTTTAACTGAATGCTCCAAATCAGACTATGACAATGCAGCCACAACAGTGCGTGGGGTAGGGAGTCATTTATAGCTTTGAACACCTGACTTAGAAAAGAAAAAAGGCAGAAAGTCAGTGATTTCAATATTCATATCATAATGGCAGGAAGAGCAGATTATGCCCAAAAGAAATAAGGAAGTAATAAAGAGCAAAAAAATCAATGAGAGGAAAATGAGTAGGAGATCTATTTGAAAATCTAGACAAACCATTAACAGGAAGGCAAGAAGCAATGTCACTGCATATCCAGGGTGACCGACAGTCCTGGTTTTGGCACGAAAGACTATGTACTAGGAAACCCTTCATTTCCTGGCAAACAGAACAGTTGGTCACCCAGATCCACCAGACCTGGTGCTAAGAGGGTGCTGAAAACAGTGTTAGGCCAACATGCTTGACAACTGAGATGAAGCGGACAGATTCTCTGGAAAGCACAAGTTATCCAGGGAGATACAAGGAGACACAAACAGAACTTGAATGAATTTTTTGGCACTTCATACAAAGAAGACCCCAGGACCAAATGCCTTTGCCAGTCAAAATTTCTAAACATTTAAAGAAAACAAATTAACACAAATATTATAAAAACTGAGAGAACAAAAAAAAAAAAGAAAGAAAGAAAGCACTCCTCAGTGTGCCCTGTGCGGTGAGGATAACCTCAATGCTAAAACTTGACAAGGACATTACAAAAAGGGAAAATGCTGGTCAGTCTGTCCCATGAGAAAACGTAGGACTCAAACCTCTTCTGTAAAAGGACCTGAGAGTAAAATTTTTGTCCTTGTAGGTCATTCGATCTCTGTGACAACTCAGCTCTGTCACTGTGATGCAGAAGCAGCTATAGGCACAACATGAATGTGTGAGCATGGCTGAGCGTCTAACAAGACTTTGGGACCAATAAACGGACAAATGGCCAAAACAATATTAGCTAATTTAATCCAGTGGTATATAAAATAGTTATTCTAGGAATTCAAAGTCATCTCAATGATAAAAAATTATCACATTAACAGAATGAAGAAGAAAAAACATTGGGTCATTTCAGCAAATGTAGAAAAATTGGTAAAATTCAAACAGTTTTTACATTTTTTTTTTTTTTTTTTGGTACTAGGAATCAAACCCAAAGGCACTTTACCACTGAGCCACATCCAAGCCCTTTTTATTTTTTATTTTGAGTCAGGGTCTCTCTATGTTGCTGAGGCTGGCCCTAAACTTGCAATACTCCTGCCTCAAGGTCCCAAGTAACTGATATTACAGGTGTGCACCACCATGCCCAGTTATAAATAAAAATTCTCAGTAAACTAAGACTGGAAGGGAACTTTCTGAATTTGATGAGAGAGATCTATAAAAACATCAAAAAAAAAAAAAAACTCCTATACCCCAAAGGAAACAACATATCATGTGGTGAAATATTTGAAGCAGCTGAGGAGAGAATGGTGTCTGCCCTATCACCTCTCACACTGTGCTGGAGATCTAGTGCAACGAGGCTTTCTAAAAATATAAAGATTATAAAATAAAAAATAAAAGTTATTATTTGCAGATGACAAGACTGGGTAAGTCTGAAAGTACAAAGCTTATTAATTAAAATGAATGAATTTATCAATCATGGGATATAAAATCAGCATACAAAATCAATCACATATCTATATGCTAGCAATGCCTAATTGGAATAGGAATTTTAAAAAATCAATACACTTCATGAACATAAAAACTAGGAGAGGGAGCCAGGTGCAGTGGCACACCTGTAATCCCAGTAGTTCGAGAAACTGAGGCAGGAGGATGGTGAGTTCAAAGCTAGTCTCAGCAGCTTATCAAGGCCTTATGCAACTCAGTGAGACCCTGTCTCTAATACTTAAAAACAGGCTGTGGATGTGGCTCAGTGACTAAGCACCCCTGGGTTCAATCCCTGGGACCAAAAAAAAAAAAAAAAAAAAGAAAAAAGAAAAAAAAAATCCAAAAAACTGGAGAGTGAAAAGAATGGAAGAAAATGTTTGCAAATTATATAGTTGATAAGGATTTAATATCCAGATTATATAAAGAACTCCTTCAACTTAGCAGAAGGACAAACAGCCTCATTTAAAAATGGATAAAAGACTTGAATAGACATTTAAACGACCAATAAGCAAATAAAAAGACAGATGTTCAACATCATTGGTCATTGCCCAATGCAAATCAAACCACACTGAAATACCACTTCATACTAACCAAAACCTCAAAGCCCAAACTGAAAGGAAGTAGAGAAATTGGAACCCTCATTGGTTGCTGGTGGGAATGTGAAGGGATACAGCTGCTGTAGAGAACTGTCTAGTGGGTCCTCAAAGGGGAACGTTTAGGATTACAGGACCCAGCTTAGTCATACAGAACTTAGTCATACAGAACTGCAAAGAGCTCTTACCCTCAGGGCTGCCACTCTCTCTCAGGCCAGGTTCCTGCCCCAGTGCTCTAGAGCTCTCTGTAACTAGCCAAGGCTAACCTGCCAGCTTCCTTTCCTGTGGAAACCACAAAAAAGGCTCCTTTCCACATCTCTCCTCACCCCTCTGCCTCCTGACTCGGGTGCTTCCCCAGGTGGCCTTGTGTAGCATGCTATGCCTCCTGTTTCTGGGGACATGCAAGTCTAAATCTCTTCCTTCATATCAGTCATCTCAAATTATTTTAAAATATAGAGAGAAATGTAGAGACGACCCAAGAAAATATTATTCCTATAAAAGTAATTAAGACAATATGATATTGGACAACGACAGAAAATCTATAAACAGAATAAATACTTGCTATGAGGAAAACCCACAGATTTTTTATGCTTTTTTAAAATTTGGAAATAATTTCAAACTTTCCAAAAAATTTTTGAATATGATTTGTACACAACACCTGTATGCCCTTAAGGGCTGAATTGTGTCGTCCATCTCCCATTCATACGTTGGAGCCCTAACCCCGTGGTCTCAGCATGCAACCATATTCAGAGACAAAGCCCTAAGGAGGAAATTAACAAGAGGTCACTAGGGTCGCCCTAATGCAGCACGACTGGTGTCAGGATAAGAGCAGGTCCTAACACAGGGGCCGTGGACAAGCCAACCAGAGAGGCCTAGGAAGAAACCAGCCCGAGCTGGCCAGCTGGGTGCCTTCAAGCTGGCTCCGTGCTTCGTGGCCACAGCGACCGCGGGAGGACAGCGAGGTCATCAAGAACGGTCCTGGTGGCCGTCCGAGCGTGTCCTAAGACCTCAAGGCGGGACAGCGCGGATGCAGCTGGGGCGCGCGGCCCACGTGGGGCCCCCGCAAGCCCGGAGGCGGGGACGCGGCGGTGGCCGCTGAGGACGCCACTAACAGAAGTGGGGCAGGGCGGGGACGCGGGCGGCTTCACTGTGCGGCGCAGGGGCCCCGGGTGACAGCCGGGTGCTGGAGGGCAACGGCGCTCGGCGGGGGACACGCGTGACAACGAGCAGGAACCGGGCGCTAGGAGCCTCGCCTCTGCCCCACGAGGCTGCGCTTCGGTTGTAGCAGACGAAGACTCCGCAGCTCAGAGACGGGAACTCGCTACCCCAGGCCACACGGCCCTACGCAGTTCGCTGTGACCGGGCCTCACCTGACGAGAAAGCCCTCGTAACGGAAACCCGCTGCCAGGATGCCGGTCGCCCGGTTTCCACTTCCCCGGGAACGGAACTTCCGGCGGAAGTTCTTTCGGAGGCGGATCCGCCACCCTAGCCCCGCCCCCTTCTCCTCGCGCTGCCCTCCATTCGACCAATCGCGGCTCTCTTTCTTATCAGGGCGGAGGCCCACTGCCCAATCGGCGAGGGTGCTCGTCGCTTGGCAACCGCGTCGCGAAGACGCGGGGTGGGCCGGGCCTCTGTTACCAAGGGTCCGCGCACCGGTGTGGGCCCCGCGAGGCGGAGCCGGGAGCAGGGCCGGGGTAAGGCCGCGAACCATGGCGCACGCTCCCCGCGTGCATTCGAGTGGCGACGCGCGAGCCCTGGGGCCGAGGAGGAGCCGGGCGGGCGCCCGAGCGTCTCAGGGCCGAGACTGCCCAGCGCCGCTGTCCACTGGGACGCAGGTTGTGGTTCGTGTGCCCAGCACGTCCACGGAGCGGCTGCCTGTGCCTGGCACGTCGTAGGCTCTGGGCTGCTGCCCACAGGGCGGTCCCTGCTCCCCTAGAGTTCCGCGACTTTTAGGAAAGAGACAGTGAACAGCGTGGAAGGTGATGGCATCTTCCCGGGATCTCGAGGATCTGACGGGGATCGTGTGCGGAAATGCCTCAGATCGCTCCAGTTTTGCAAAACGTTTCGTGCCCCGTGTTCATTCACGCCCCACAGCACGCTTGAATACCATTAACTCCAGCTTATAGATGAGGACTTGGAGTCTGTGGGGTTTGTCCAGATCACACAACTAGAAAACCTCAAAGCCAAAATACAAACGCGTTTCTGTACAGTGGCAAATCTCTGCTCTTTCCCACTCTTCCCCTTGGATCACACATAGCCACACATAGCGATCCCTGCCCAATCTCGCTCATTTTGTCTGGAAGCACTTTGTGAAATGTAGTGTGGTTCTGGTCTTAGTGAAGACAGTTGTCCATATCATCCCTCCCCTCCCTTTCTCTCCTTTCCTGAAAATCTTAGCTTTGAGGACATCTTGATGCATTAAGCAGGCTCCTATATCACTTTGGAGACATTCATAGTGTTTTAAAAATTGCATTAGTAATCCTTAAGGGGTAAGCTTACAGAAATGGCATAAATAAATTCTATTTGTACACTCTATGGTGCCTTTATCCTTATTTTATCCATTACCTTCAATTCAGCAAATGTTTATTCAGCGAAGGTCTGGGGATTGAAAAGTCAGCCAGGCACGAGGGGTCATCTGAATATATTTGCCTCCATCTGTGAATATATTTGCCTCCATCTCAACCTTGTCTTTGAGATCAAGGATTCTGTTTTAGTTATATAATGCTTTCCCTTTTCCCTCCACATTCAGTTTAATATTTGGTTTTTGATAGGTGTTTGTAGATAATATGTCAAGAAATATTTACTTGAGAACTTAAATTTTGTTCTCCAATTTTGTCTGCCTTTTTCCTGCCCCTTTCCAGCCATTCACTGCTTCCCTGTGGACAGCGATTTCTTCAGCACTCATGCTGTGACCTCTGCAGCTGACCAGCACCTAGAGACAGAGCCAGCTCTGTGAGAATGTTCAGTAGAATGGTTCCTGTCCAGCCCAGAACTGTGGTCAGATGCCAGTGGCCACTCACAAGGCCATCGCTTTAGTGAATCTTCTTTACAGGTGTGTATTGAGTGACTGTATGAAGTTAGTACATGCTGAGAGTCAAGAGGGTTTCCTGGATGTCTCCTTCCCCTTCCAGGATTGAAAACTAAGCTGCATAATGAATATGAGAAATGGTGAGAAAAGAAATCAACCATAATTTTCTTTCTTTATATGCTACAAATGGTCTTTTTGTGAAGTGTATCTATCAAAAAAATACTCCTTATCTAGGCTTGCACAATTTTGTTGATTATATTATTTAATATTCTATTTAAATATTAATTCACTTTGATGCCCTCACTATTTGGAAGAGGGGTGTATTTGAGGAAATTGTGATTAAAGGACATGAATATAATATATTTCTGGTACTAAAGGCCTTCTTCTTCTTCTTTTTTTTTTTTTTTTTTTTGGTACGGAGGATTGAACTCAGGGGTGCTTAACCACTGAGTCATACTCTCAGCCCTTTTTTATATTTTTATATTTATAGATAGGGTCTCACTGAATTGCACTAGAGCTTCTGGGATTACAGGCATGCGCCGCTGTGCCTGACACATCCCCACCCCTGTTTATGTTTTATTTTGAGATAGGGTCTCACTAAGTTATGCAGGGCCTCACTAAGTTGCTGAGGCTGGCTTTGAACTAGCGATCCTCCTGCCTCAGCCTTCAGGGATTACAGGTATGTGCCACTGTGCTGGGCAAAAGGCTTCACTTTTAACTTCTCTTTCTCTTGGTTTTGATCTCTGACTTTTATTTTATTTACTTGTTTCAGGTGCCATCTGTTATTTTTCTCTCCAACTATTTGTCTTTCGTTTGTATAATGTTGAGCACTGACAACGTTGTTGGCCTGGGTTGGGGTCCACATGCTTTTTCTTTGGCTTACCTTCATAACCTGCCTGTGTAAAAGGACTTGCTTTTCCCATTTTCAGGGACACGGGCTAAAGGACTTTATAAATCTGATAAATGCTAGAACATGGCCTTTATTCCAGGCGGCCTGCTAATAGGACCTGTGTTCTTGACTAGTACTCTACCACTCTCCACTGTTTGTATACTCCCCGAATCCTGCCAAGACTTGGACTTGTAAGAATACCTGCAATGTGGTAAAATAGAAACATGGAAATCAGGATCATGAAAAAAGGCACACAGAGTGGGAAAATAACATCAGGAGAGAAGAGAATGCACGGATCGTCAGAGATAAGGAGTAGAGTTGGACTGCAAATTTATCTGCACATTTTGTCAACCCAAGGGAAAAAAAAGAAGGAAGTTGCATCGTTTTGTACAAATAAACAAGACTTTTTGTTTTGGTTTTGGTTTTGATTTTGGTACTGGGGATTGAACTCGGTCACTCGACCACTGAGTCACATCCCCAGCCCTATTTTGTACTTTATTTAGAGACAGGGTCTCATTGAGTTGCTTAGTGTCTTACTTAGTCTGGCTTTGAACTTTCGATCCTCCTAAACAAAATCTTTTAATTCCTCCTGGAAAATAACAGTTCTGTGTTACCTAGATCAAAGAGAACTTTCTCATGGGGCTCATCTCAGAGACTGGGAAGGGCCTGGGTTACAGGTGGGTGAGGTTAGGTGGAGGCTTAGCGTTCCATTATCAGGGAGTGCGTGGGCTACTGTGTTGGAATTGAATATTGAAATTAAAGATTCCTGAATAATCGTTTCCAGTAACACCCTCTGATTGCCTCCACTGTCGGACTTTGTGAACAGTGTTATCCTGTCCCCTTGGTTGGTTCGGTCCTTTACTTGTTCATTTCCTTAGCAGTGATTCATTGAGCACTTGCCCACTGCCAGGCCCTGTCTAGGCACTGAGGTGCTGCAGCAGTGGTCACCTCCCTCTCTTGGCACTCGGGACGCCTCTGGCCTGCAGTACCTCTGCCTGTCAGCACCTCCTGCAGGGGTGTTCTGGACTGCTTTGTTTTCTGTGATCATCCTTTAATATCCTGAGATGACACTTAGCATCCTATTTTTTTTTGTACCAGGGATTGAGCCTTAACCATGAGCCATATCCCCAGCCCTTTTTATTTTTTTTTTTTATTTTGAGACAGGGGTTTGCTAAGTTGCTTAGGACTTCACTAAGTTGCTGGGGCAATATTCCTGCCTCAGCCTCCCAAACCACTGGAATTACAGGCGTGCGCCACTGCGCCCGGCAAAACTTAGTACCTACACAGCAACAGTCTGCCTGACATATGTCCTGTGCTCTGGTTTATCTTTCTGTACATTCCCAGGACCTGAAAAGAGGAACGACAACCAAACAGTGAAAGCTTACTGTGTGCCAGGCACTTCAGGAATGTGAGCTGGAGTCCTTTCCTGGCTTTTAATAGACATAAACTTTTTTTTTTTGGGGGGGGTCACTTGCTCTGAGTAAAGCAAAGATAGTTAAATCACATACAAGTGTGTATTCAATCTCAGAGTTTATAGATTTACAGATGCACACGTGTGGACATGTGGTCCCTAGATTCCAGGTTAAGAATACTTGTTTTAAGGAGAAATATTATTTCCATTTTGCAAATGAGGAAACTGGTTCAGGAAGAGGTTATTTAACTTTCAAGTTTGCACAGTAGATAGCAGAGCCAGATGGACCCCAAGTCTGCTTGACTCCAAGTCCTTTGTTTTTCCCACTGTCCCAAAGCACAGACACTCAGTGAATGACCCAGGGATACATGGAAGCGAATGGAAGTCTTAGAGGGAGCTTCATAATATGTGTCCCCAGATATGACAGACCATCCATTTGACAGTGGAATAGACGAGGAGAGGTTTTTCTCAAGTATTGGTTTTAACTGCCAAGATCTTTTGTGTTGCTTATAGTTTTTTTCAATATAGTCAAGTGCTAATCCCCAACCACCTCCCCCATGCTACCAGTTCCAATAATTTTTGCTTTTGATGCCATCTCTGTTTGGCTGCGCACATTTTTTACTCTTGTGTTGAATTGTGTTTTCTCTGGATGCCAAGGCAGATGGATGGCACTTTTGTTATGATTCTGATATAAATAGCATCTGTTAAAAGCTGGACATCAATACTTCTTTGGCAAATAAACAAATACATCAAGGGAAGAGTCTTCTAATTGTGTTTTGGCCTGTGGTGAAGAAGTGTATCTGAAAATCTGTGACTTTGTGCTTATTTGGAGGGTACTGCTTTGTTGTTGTTGTTTTGTTTTGTTTTTTTTTGGTGGTGGTACTGGGGATTGAACCCAGGGGCACTTAACTAGTGAGCCACCCCAGCCCTTTTAATAAATAAATTAATTTTTTTTGGAGGGTACCAGGGATTGAACCCAAGGGCACTCAGCCACTGAGCCACATCCCCAGCTCTACTTTGTATTTTATTTAGAGACAGGGTCTCATTGAGTTGCTTAGTGCCTCACTGTTACCAAGGCTGGCTTTGAATTCACAATCCTTCTGTCTCAGCCTCCCGGGCTGCTGGGATTACAGGTGTGTGCCACTTTTCCTGGCTAATAATTTATTTTTTATTTTGAGAAAGGGTCTTGCTAAATTCTTAGGCTTTCGCTAAGTTGCTGAGGCTGGCTTTGAACCTCCAATCCTCCAATCCTCCTGTTTCAGCCTCCCAAACTGCTGGGATTATAGGCACGCACCTCTGCACCCAGACGGGTACTGATTTGCTAATCTCTGCCTCACCAGGCTCTGAAGTTATCACATTCATTAATGTCTCAGAAATCTCCTTACTTAGAAGACCTAATTGGAGGCACTCATCAGTGTCTTGGTCAGACTCAGAACATTGTTCAGCTTTCCCAGTGGAGGGTAGAATTAGCCTAGACTTCCTGCCCTTGCAGCATGAGGAGTTAGTAACTGTGGTCCACCAGGAGAAATGAATGGACTGCCCACTGTCTTCCAGCCCGTGCCAGCTCTAGAAAGTTAGTAGAGCCCCTTCACCGGACGGGCTCCCTGATGAGCAGGGCCAACGGAAAAGCCTGACACAGAGAATCACAGTGAAAGTCCAGGTAGCGTGAGGCGACGGGTGGGGGTAGCAGTGCTTACACTGCAAACCTTATGTCCAAGTGATGAACTGCAGCACCTTTGATGTTTTCCCCCTTTATTAAATAAAACAGCAAACACACCTGGGGCCTTGGCTCTCTGCATAGGCTTGATAGATTTTTTGAAGGCGGTTGGGGGGGCTTCATGGAGGAAGGGGCTATACCCTCAGTCTTGAAAGATGAATTGAAGTGTGCCAGGTGGACAAGGCTGAAGAACATTCTAGCAAAAGCATGAACTGGAACTTTGGAGGGAAGAACTTGATGGGCAGGTGGAGCACTGTGTGCAGGGAGTGGCCTGGGGCAGTCACCCTGGTCAGGTTGTTAGTCGTGTCAGTGGCCCACCCACAGGTAGTGTTGGAGTTTCGGCTTGTAGGCTCTGGAGAAGAATTGCAGTTAAAATATATATATATATATATATATATATATATATATATATATATGTATGTAACAATTTTAGTTTCATCTACAAGTTACAAAATTAGAGCAGGAGTTGCTGTGCACTCCCAGCTTGAACTCACGATCCCATCCTGCAATGACCATGGCCTGGTGATCAAAACCGATTTAACGAGAGTCAGTGCCAATTAAACTGAAGGCTTTGTTCAGATTTTACCAGGTTTTGTGCACAACCTTTTCCAGGTGCAGTCCTAGATGCTTTTGCGCGTGTATAATTTGCATCCTGTATTTTTAAGCAGGGGAATAATGTATTTGTGCATGAGGAAGATGAGCCCTGGTGAAGAGGTGGATGGGGCAGAGGAAGAGGGGAAAGCTGGGAGGGATTGGAAAGGCTCTTTCTGTGGGGAAGATGGACAGTGGCATCAGGGACACAGAGGGCAGGGAGTGTTCTCCAGATCAGAGGGAGACTGCCCACTGGCTGACGGAAAAGAGAGCATTTCTGTCTCGGCCGCCAGGCTTCAGGAGGGGAAGCTTCACTGTGTCTCTTGGAACTCTGAATTTGTCACCAGCGTCAGATCTGGGAGGCAGTGATAGCATAGATCAGCTCAGCTCTAGAATTCTTGATGGAATTTCAAGTCCAGCAGGATCCAGGCCTTGGTCAGTGACTCATCCATAGGTGCATCTTGCAAGCTGGACCAAGGATGTGAGGGGCAACAGTGTGCGCGCGAGAGGCTGGCCCTGGCGGCTGTCCAGGGAGGCTCCTCAAGGAAGTGGCACTGGAAACAGTGTCAGGACCATCTGCCGTGTGTCCCCAGGGAACGTGTCAGCCATACAGATTCTTAGGTGGCACCCCACCCCAGCCAGAAGTGGAGTATAGATGGGCAGCAGGCTGCTTCTACCCAGACCTCAGGTGCCTCTGAGGCCCCCACGTAGGATGGGAGGAGTGTGGTGGGGAGGGAGGGGATGGGGGGCCCAGGAGGAGGTTACAATCCCTGGATACTTAAAGAGTCTGCATGGGAAGGAGAAGGAGCTCCTATAGGCCAGTGTGGCAGAGGCCTGGGGACTCCAGGCGGGAGGCAGCAGGAGGAATAGCTGGGCTCAGGCTGCATCTGACAACTGGAATGTTCTAAGCAACAAAGTAACATGAGGCGACCCACATTGGAAGTGATTTTTTTTTTCCTGCTGTTTTTGAGGAAGAGAGTTGGCAGGAGCTGTGTCGTGTTGAGCTGAGGCTTGGGAGGAGGAGCGTGCTCAGGTGGTGCTCACCTGGGGTCCCTCCAGGTGGGAGTCCTAGGTTGAGTGTGACTTTCTCGCAGAAGGTTCGCCTGAGGTCTCCAGGCGGGTCTCCAGTAGCCTCCAAACCCTGTGAGATCTGGCAAACCCAGAGGCCCCATCCCGTGGCTTGATGAGCTAACCCAGGAAGTCGGTTCGTCTGCCAATCTGTGCTAACCCCATTGCTATTTTATTTTCAGAACTCTCAAATTCAAAAATATTTTAACTTGAAGGAAATGAAAAGGAATGGCAACCATACCAAAACCATCAAAGCCAATAGCACCCAATCGTGCAGCACCAAAGCCAGGTGAGCTGCTTCTGGTCCCTGCCACGTGCTGCCCAGGGGGCTCATGCAGAGCGCCGCCGAAGGGAGAGGTGCCTTCCTGTTGGTAATGCCCTGTTTCCCCTTCCCTCTGGTCTGCCTCAGTCAAACCGTCGCTGAACAATGACTTCTGTGCCAAGACTGTCTGGAACCTTCCTGTCTGTCATCTGGGCTGGCACGAATGGCCTTACCTTGGTGCTCAGTGACCGCCAGGATGAGATGACCACAGGAGTTAGAAAGCAGAGTCAGCCTGCCTCATGGGGGTGTGTGGGGGACCCAAGGGCGGCTGGCAGGGGGCTTTCTCGTCTCCGAGTTCCCACTTCTCACTATAGGTGGCAGCAGCAGCAAAGGCTTCAGTTCCTCCGGCGGAAGCCAGGAAGCCCTGGAAACTTTCCTCTGCTGGATCTGAGACTCCTGGGGACTTGGCTGGACTATAAATAGGCGTGGGAACCTCCCTGTCTGGGCAGGGCTGGGGTGCAGGTCTCACATTGCAGAGGACTGCCTGAGGTGCAGCGTTTCCAGCTGGGAGCCGCTGCTTGAGGCTGACCTGGGGTCAGTGCTCGTGACCACTGGGCTTCCCTCCCGTTGCCATGTCTGTGTCTGTGGTCATTGTAAATGTGGGGAGACTGGAGGTAGGCATTCGGTGATAGTGGGCTTCTGAGACAGGTCCCCAGGTCCCCAAATTACATTTTTATGCCCACAATGGAGGAAGAGTGTCACAAACCAGTCACCGTGAACTGCTTCCTCAGGCGCTGGAGCTGCCGCGGGGCTTCCGCACTAATGTGGCTCACACGGGGCACAGCTGCTCCGCTGAGCCCCGGGCAGCGCGCTGGTCTTTGCAGGACTGAGTAGGTGCCACACACATACACAGTCCTGGTCCCTGCGCTCATGACATTGAAGGACTAACGGGAAGAGGGACACTGAACAATCGTAAGGTCACAGGTGTCAATTAAAGAGACTTCTGGACACTGGTCCCTGGTGCTCAGTAGAGGGGAGAATGTGAGGTTCGTGCATGGGGTGGACCCTGCCGTCGTGGTTGGGAAGAGAGGGGTGATCTTACGTGAGATCCAGGTGTGGGAGGATGTGAGTGTGCTCTGGGGAGGCTGGGAGCGTGTGCAGCATGTGTGGTGTGCTGAGGTGTGGGTGTGCTCGGTTAGTGTGTTAGGAGTGTGTGGTTGTGTGGGGAGTGTTGTCTGTGTGCTGAGCATGGTGAGTGTGCGCGGGTGTGGGTGTGTGTTGGGAGGAAAGTGCTGGCCAAGTGACAGGGTTGTGAAGCCGCCAGTGCTTTGGGGCTCGGGCTTCTGCCGTGTGCCCTGGGGCTGGGGCAGAGCGGCTGTTTTTTGTCATGGAGCTCATAGTCTAGTTTACAGTGTCACAGCAGATGGTGGCAGGTACGGCACAGAGGAAGCCAGTGCAGGCCCGTCCCCCCGAAGCCTGAGGGGAGTCCTTGGAGAGGAGTGGGGCAGTGGCACCCACAGGGCTGCGGGAAGCCTGAGGAGAGAGGTGGGCAGGAGCCAGGTTGTGAGACCGTCCCCACTGTCCCAGGGGAGCTGTTTTGCGGTTCCTTCTCCCCACTGTCCACTCGTGAAAGCGTGTTTCCATGATGGCATTCGCGGGAAGTCCCCACGGGGCTGCTTCTCTAGACACTCTGTTTCTCCGCACTCGTTATAATGACCACTTCCATCAGGGAACGGCCTCAGCTTGGAGAGGTGTGTCAGGTGGTGAGTTTGCTCGCTGGGTCTGTGGTGTGCCTCGTAGTGTGTGGGTGGACTCAGAGCCTCCCTGCCAGAGGCCTCTGTGAGGATGAGGCTGGGGGAAGGGGGGAGGCTGCGCAGGGTCTGGGGAGACCCTGGTGGAGGACGCTGTGGCTCAGCCTGTGGGGCTGCCGGTGTGGAGGCGGGTCAGTTTGTAACCATGGATGTTTCTGCTAGATTGAACCCAGATGACTGGCTGAATTGTTTTTTATGATACCCTATCATTTGGAATCTATTTGCAAATCAACTTGCATTCTTGCAATTCCTATGTGTGGAGCAGGAGACAGGGCTGGCCGGGGCAGCCTGCCTGAGAGGTTAGGCCGTGAGGGACTGGATACGAGACCACCTTCAGCTGTTGGTGCCAAGAGCCCTGGAATCCTAATATTTGACAAGAAATTTATGTGGATGACTTGTTTTTAATTTTGTTGTGTTCTTTTGAGTAAGTTGAAGAGTTATTAGACATTTTGCAACCTCAGGTTATTCTTCCTGTGGATGGATACAGGGATTGTCTTATTTCCCTTCAAATATATATAGACTTCATTGTTCTTATCTCTTCATATTAGGATGCACACAGATTGCTCAGACATGTGTATAAAAATGTGTGTGCATCCATGCACAGGCACATGTGTACACACACACACACACACACACACGCACACCCTGGTACAATCAGGCAGAAAGCCTAGGATTAAATTCAGGGGAGTGTGGGTCCTGGCCTCACTGTTCTGAGTAAATTGACTTTTCCTTGTTTAATTCCCTTGTTTAAGTTCCCCACCTCTACAAATGTGGATGATGGTATCTAACTCAGGAGACAGTCGCAGGTCAGTGATTAAATAGGATAATACCCGTGACCAGCAAAACGCGTGCTCCATTGTGAGTTGAATCTAGCGCTGGCTTCCTGCTTTGCTTCACTGTACAGTGGGGACTGCACACCTGAGCGTCCTTACACAGAGTCCAGAGACACAGAGTCCGTCAGCCTCAGGTGCTTCTCACCCAGTAGCTGCATCCACCTCAGAGGTTCGGATCTGATCGTCTGGGAGAGTACATTTCCAAAAGGGACCAGGGGAAGCTACAGAGCTAGCTCAGGGCCCCGCTTTGAGAACCGCTGATCCATAACTGTGTGCCTGTGTCAACAGCCTTTTTAAAATTAATTTTAAGTGGAAAGTAACAGCATTTAAAAGACAATGATGTTGATGACAATACAAATTCCACCTGAGGAGTCCACCAATGGAACAGCTGTGTCTTCTCTTTAGACGAGCCGTGGAAAGCGTCTCGAGGGGGCCTTTGACTCTTGAGACAGGACGAGGGAGGCCACAGCACCACATTAGGGATGCTTTAGAGCAGCGCTGGAGTTCTGTTTAACCTTACAATGTAATTCTTACTTTAACAGACACGGGAATTGCCCGTGTTTACAGGGTACAGTGTGGCGTTTTACTTCCTGTGCGACATGTAAGGATCAGATCAGGGCAGTTGGCATGCATCTCTTTCCTTTGTGTCTGACACTCCAGGTTCTCATGTTAAACATGCAGGTAGTTGTGCCAGCCACGGTTGACCTGCTGTGCTGTGGGACGTTGGAAGTCACCACTCCTGTCCCACCGCTCCCTGTGCCTGCTCACCACCCTTTCCCGTGCGCCTTGCCAGCTCCGCCATCCCTGATTCCACTCTGCTCAGTGAGACCACCTTGTCAGCTCCCGGACAACAGTGGATTCCCTGATCCTCGGTCAGTGCAGTTTGACCAAGGATCAGGACCCAAACTCTCCTGGTTGCTGTGATCTTTTATACCTGAGCCAGCTGGTGAGCGGCTGCAGGGCCGGTGTGTGGCATTTCCCCCTCTGATCTTGGACCTGTCAACGTGTGGCCTGGGGTTTGCTGAAAACAGCGTTCATTGTGGAGAGAATTGTTGCTTGAAAGGTGCTTGGACCCAGACAGAGGGTTAGGGCCAGCCCTGGTGGGCTCTATTCCTACTGTCCAGATCGGCTCCTTAGAGTACCCGCACTGTGACTAAAGTCTCCCTGGCTTTTACCATCCTGCCACTGTGGGAATCAGCACTGGAAGACCCAACAGGTCACCGGGACCATTCTCCTGCTGGAAGAGGGTTACTTCCTGCTGTGCACTCCATGGCATTAGGAGGAATTACTTTTCATATGATTATGATTTTTTTTCACGCTGTCTTCAACTAAGTGTTTCTTGAATTGACTCTCTTTGTATTCAAGTAATAAAGTGCATGCCAGGCAGTGCTCTTTGGGGTGATTATCTCTCTCCTCAGGTGATACAGCAAGGCACAGGCCAGGGCCCTGGCACGCCTTGTGCTCTCAGGGAGGGGTTGATGGCTACAATAAGGAGCACGGTTCTATGCAGCGGCAGGAACCGCAGATTGCAGTCCTGGTAGGTTCACTGTGCATGCCGGGCAGGGGAGGCGAATGGCCAGCAGTAGTGGCCAGACACACACCCCTGGGCACCAGTGACTTCCTGCTGCCTCTCAGGAACTCAACTGGTTTTGTCAAAGCAGAGCCTCAGTTGTTGACGGCCACGGGAACTCCATGTCTGGGAAGGGACTTCTGCCCCACAGGAGAGAGGCCCAGTCCCCAGCTCAGGGCTCAGCACTGGTGTGGCCCAGGGCCGAGTGTCTGCCTCCCCAAGGGCAGTCCGCTCGCCTCCCAAGTGGGAAGGGCAGTGACTGGGTGTGGAGGGCTGCAGGGCAGGTTCTAGAAACCCCAGGCTCATTTCCTGGCAGAGACAGACCCCAGCGACTGCTCATGGAAGTCACGTTTTATTTTTTCTTCTTAAAATCCCTCGTGGGGTTGAAGCTGATCTCCTAATTTCTTCAGCTTCGTCCCTGGCTTCAGTTACAGGGAGTTCCCGCTATTGCTGGTGTTCCTTGTGGGGGACCACGCTCCCCTTGCTTGTCGAGACCCTGGCCCCGGGGAGACCCAGCTCCCTCCTCCCCATGTGGCCAAGTGTCCAGGCAAAGCCAAGCCCCAGATGGACTCAATGCTCCCTGCCCGTCACTGCTCCCCGCTGCCCCCTCTTCTGCTAGGGATCTTTCACTCCTTGGCCTGCACCTTGAAGTCCTGGTCCCCAGCCTCACTTGGCGCTGGTGACCTGACTTCCTGTTTCAACCAGAAAACAGAATGAGAAGGCAACTGCCACAGGCTCCTGGGTCCTGGGCCCACCTGCTGCGGCTTCTCTGTGGTGAGTGAATGGACTGGCCAGGGTCCTAGGGAGGGCTCATCCCTGCTGAGATGGGGGCACGCGGTCCCCTCTTTCCCCTCTCCACCGCAATCCCACGGGAACAGCAGTCCCCTCCTTTTCCTCCTGCACGCTGCTCTTGGCCACCGTCATGGTGTCCCAACACGCCACAGAGTGTCCTGTCTTAAGGAAACTTCTCGACCCTCTCCCTCAGCCCACTTCCACACCACCTCTGTTTCCCGTCCTCCCCATTAGAGCGCAGTCCTTCTGGCGGTCGAGTCTCGGTCTCGTCCTCCGAATTGTTCGGAGCCGCCGAGCCAGGCTTTTTTCCCTTGTTCCGGCCGCACTGTTGCCCACCCTGGCTGCCCAAGGTTCCCATGGGGGTCACGCACTGAGGGCCAGTTGGTGGTCCTTTCACGTGACTGTCACTGTAGATTTGGCACAGCTGCCCTCCCCCAGCGTCCTTGGAGTGTGATCTTTGCTGTGTCTTCTCTGCTTCCTGCTCATCTGCCCGGACTCCGTCTTGCAGCCTGGAAAGGCCCACGCTCAGCTCTGGGACCTTGTTATTATTATTTTTTTAAATTAGTCCTGCATTTTGGTGATGTCCTGCTTTTTTATATATTATATTCTGACAATTCCCAAACTTCTTTCTCCAGCCCCAATCTGCCCCCTGAATTCAGGTGTGGATATCCACGTGCCTACTCAGCACCTCTACTTGGCTATCTGTGGGCATCCCAAGGTTGACGTGTCCGGGATGGAATCACATCCTCCACACCGTTCAGCCCGACGTCTTTCCCACGGCAGCTAATGGTCCAGCCTCTCTTGCCTGCCAAATCAAAGCTACGGGAGAACAGAGCTGGCCCTCCCTCTAGAATGTACTGGAATCAAGCACTTATCAACACTGGCCCAGGCCGCCATCTCTTGCCTGGATTTCTAATTGTCACCTGGTTTCTTTCTTGCACCTGTAGGACTTCCAGCAGATCATGGCCTCCTTCAGAGGCTCCACATGCCACTCACTTGTCACAACAGAGTCCCCCAGGTTCTGCTAGTGTGTCTTCATCCTCCTAGCTGTGCTGCCTGCTCCCTGTCTCCTTCAGACCTCGGCTCAGTGTCCCCGGGACCTCCCTGCTGCTTACTCACTGGTCTGTTTGCTTCTTTCCTTTCTTGTCCGTCTTCCATCACTACAGTGTTCCATCATGGAGTCCAGAAGTTTACCTATTTTATTCATTGATCCCCAGACTCCCAGAAGGGGGTTTACTAAATGTGCACCGACTGGATAGACACATACCAACCCCCATTCTTCAGTAGAATCCTGGAAATCAGCTGCACTGTGATCCTCTGGTTTGATTCAGCCCTAATGTGGAACTCTGTTGAGGTTCTGAGGCTCACAGGGTGTAAGCCTTGTGCTGCAGTTTGGATGTGGCTTAGGGAGTTTGGTTGCCAGCAGTCCCTGCTGCTAATTAGATTCGTGGTGCCCGTCCTTTGACCTTCACCTTGAGGGTGAGCATGTGATTCTGCAGGGCCTCCTGGGTGGGCGTCCTGCTGCTGGGGCTACCTGCATGAGAGCTGCCCGCCTGCCTCGGGGTTAGTGACTTCCCACCGCCATCACGGGGCTGGCTGTAGTTTGCTGAAAGGTGTCTCCTTGGCCCTGAGCTCTTTCTGGTCTGTCTCAGTGCCCTGGTGGCCCTGGCAGCTTCTGTGAACACCCCCCCCCCCCGGGGGTCTTTGCCGTGCGTTGGCCCTGGCTGCACACCTCCTCCCTGCTCAGCCTTCAGGTCCGGCTCCCAGGGCACCTCTGCCAGGAGCACCTCTGCAGAGCCACAGAGAGAAGGCTGCAGCTCTTTCTTGCCCTGGGGCAGCCCGGGGCCTGGGTCCAAATGGCCAGTTCTGCCTGGCACCAGGCCTGCTCTGGCCCTCTCGTCTTCTCACGGGACCATCTATGGGGAGACTCCCTTGGGGCCCCAAGGATCAATGTCCAAAGCTTGGTCCTGAGTGTGGCAGTGTTAAGAGGTGGTGGGATCTTTATGAGGGGGCTTGGTGCGAGGATCAGGTCACTGGGAGCAACACCTCTGAAAGGGACCCATGTCCTCATGGGACTCTGGTTAGTTCCCAAGAAAGCTGGTGGTTCTAAGAAAGTCAGATTGAACACTGAATCCCACTCTGGCTTCTGGTCTTGCTATGTGATCTTTTTCTCATACATATGCTCTTCCCATTATGCCATCTACTTACTATCTTGTGATGCCACCAAGGGGCCCCTCACCAGAGGCCAATAGATGGGGCTTCCTGGTCTTGGACTTTCAGACTTCAAAACTAAGAGCTAAATAAACCTCCGTATAAACAGGCTTATTTTATTTATTTTCTGTATAAAGTATCCAGCCTTGTGTGTTTTGTTATAGCAACAGAAAACAGACCTATATACTATGTTGCACTGCTTACTCACAGGAACCTGCCAACAGAGTATAGCAGATAACAGTGGGTCTCCAGATCATCCAGTGCAAGGCAGTCAGTGCCTGCTAAAAGTCAGGTAAAGAAAGTACTAGCTGGGCTGGGGATGTGGCTTAAGAGGTAGCGCGCTCGCCTGGCATGTGTGCGGCCCGGGTTCGATCCTCAGCACCACATACAAACAAAGATGTCGTGTCTGCCGAAAACTAAAAAATAAATATTAAAAATCTCTCTCTCTCTCTCTCTCTCTCTCTCTCTCTCTCTCTCTCTCTCTCTCTCACACACACACTCTTTCTTTTAAAAAAAGAAAGTACTAGCTAATATGGGTTTCTTATGGATATTCTTATTATTTTGTTTAACCCTGTAAACTTTGGGGGTCTTCAAATTGATGGCTTCAGAGGTATTGTCTAGTCTGATTCTGTGTACTCACAGTGCCATGCATCTGTTCTGAATGCTCATTACGTATTTAACATGTTAAGCACAGTAGGGGAATCTTGTCTTTTGTTTGGTTTTGTTTGCTGAGTCGCTTAGCCAAGTCAGCATCAGACGTTATGCTGTACAACGTCCTTGATTCACTTGAACTAAGGGGGAGATTGCTTCTTAGTTGTGGTTGAGTCAGGTTAAATTTCTTCTGCTTTCTGAAACCCTGATGAGCCACCTTGCTGTTTGCCAGGCTGGCAGAGTCCGAGTCAAACATGGCAAGTGCACGTGACGGTCTGGTGACAGAGCACCGGGCCTGCGGTTGGTGAGGAAATAGCCGGATTAGCTCTGGGAGCCCAGGTGGAGCCCCAGGAAAGAGTTCCCTGTAACCCGGGGCAGCCTTCTCAGGGTGGTGCTTTTGCCTCTTATCTGCAAGGTCATTTAATCAGAGGCTGCAAAACCATCAGGTCAATATGTTACCTCAAAAATTATCAAAAGGACACTGTTGGCTCAATTCACAACAGCTAAACTGTGGAACCACCCTCGGTGCCTTCAATAGATGAGTGGATAGAGAAACTGGTGTAGGTACACCATGGAGTACTCGCCGCCTTAGAGAAGATTGAAATCATGGCAATTGCTGTAAATGGGTGGAACCAGAGAATATTATGCTAAGTGAAATAAGCCAACCCCAAAGAACCCAAGCCCGGATGCTTTCTCTCATATGTGGATGCCAATTCACAATAATGGAGGGGGAAGAGTAGAGGTATTTTGGACTGGAGAGAGGGGAGTGAATGGAGGGGACAGGGCAGGGGGGCTGGAATGGTAGTAGAATGAACAGGATATCATTACCCTGTGTGCACATATGATCACACGACCTGTGTAACTCTACATCATGAACAACCAGACAAGTGAGAAGTCATGCTTCACTCTGTAGGGTGTGTCAGAATGCATCCTACTGTCATGCATGGTAATCAGAACAAATAAAGACACATTTAAGACAGGGCATTGTGGCCTTAGGTGCCCCGAGGGCAGCTTTTCCTTTGGTGCTGCCGGTGCTGCTGCTGCTCTTCCTCTCCCTCTCCTTTCCCCTCCTCTTCCTGGTTGCAGGGTGAATTAAATACCATAAAATGCATTCTTTTCATGTGTGCAATCTAGTAGCTTTTAGTATTTCACATGGTCATATAACCATTACCACTATCAATTCACCCCAAAAGAAACCCCATACCTGTTAGCAGTCTCACCCCACCATGCTCTACTTCCTGTCCCGTGCATTCGCCCAACATGGACATTTCATATAAATGGGTGATACAGTATGTGGGCTTCTGGGTTTGCCTTAGCACATGTATTTAGGATTCACCTGCATTGTAGGGTGAATCAGTACTTCATTCTTTTTCATGGCTGAATGACAGTTTGTTGAAAGGATATACCACTTATCCACTCGTCACTTGATGGAATTCTGGGTTGTTTGCACTTCTTGGCTATTGTGAATAATGCTGCTATGAATATTTATGTACAAGTTTTTGTGTGGACATATGTTTTCAATTCCCTTGTGTATATACCTGGGAGTGGACTTGCTTGACCATATGGTAACTCTATATTTAACTTTTTGAGAAGCTACCAAATGGTATTCCAAAGCAGCTGTACCATTTTACATTTCACCAGTATGTATGAGGATTCCAATAGCTTTACATTCTTGCCAATACTTCCTAATATATTAAGAGTTCTTAGTATATTCTTAGATACTGAATCCATATCAGACATAAGATTATCAAAAATTTTCTAATTTTTTAGAAACTTTCTAAAATTTCTAAATTTCTAAAAGACAACCTCATTCTGTGGGCTGTCTTTTTATTTTCTTGATAGTCCCTTTTGAAACACAGAACTTTCTAATTTTGAAGATGTCCAAATAATCTATTTCTTCTTTAGTTGCTTGTGTTTGGATGTCATTTTGAAGATATCATTGTCTAATCTGAAGTCAAAAGGGTTATGCCTGATTTCTTCTGAAGAATTTCATAGTTTTAGTTCTTAAATTTAGATCTTTCATCTATTTTGACTTAACTTTTTCATATGGTGTGAGGTAGGGGTGCACTATCATCCTTTCCCAGTGGATATCCATTATTTCAGCACTATTTGCTGAAAAGACTATTATTTTTCCATTGCATGGTCTTGGCATCCTTGTCAAAATCAGTTGATGATAAATGGAAGGGCTTATTTCTAGACTCGATTCTGTTCTATTCACCTGTGTCTATCTTTACGCCTGCACCGCACTGTCTTAATTACTGTTGCTTTGTATAAAGTTTTGATATCAGAAAGTATAGGTCCACAGACTTCACTCTAATTTTCAAGATTGTTTTTGGCTATTCCAAATCACTTGAATTTTTGTATGAATTTTAGGATCGGTTGGCCAATTTCTTTACAAAAGGTAGTTGGGATTTTGAGAAGCACTGAGTTGACTCTGTAGGTCAATTTGAGCCATATCACCATCTAACCATGAGCGTGTTTTCCATTCATTCAGGTCTTGTTTGTTTTTTATACAATATATTTTAGTTTTCAGTATACAACCTTGTAATTTTGTTTGTTAAATTTATTCCTTAGTGTTTTTATTCTTTTTGACAATGTTATAGAGTTGAGCCTGGGCAAGCACTTTACCACTAAGCACATGCATAGCCCTTGATACTATTGAAACTGGAATTGTTTTCTTAAACTTATTTTCAGATTTTTCATTGTTGGTGTATAGAAATACAATTGATTTTTCATATTAATCTTGTATCCTGCAACACTCCTGGTGGGTTTATTAGTTCTAATAGTTATGTGTGCACACCTGTGTATGTGTGCACACCCGTGCATGTGTACACACCTGGCATGTGTGTCTATATTCCTTCACACTTTCTGTATGCACAGTCACACCACTTATAAACAGAAATGGTTTTACTTCTTAGACTCTAATGTGGATGCTTCTATATTTCTTTTTCTTGCCTCATTTCCCTGTTTAGAACCTTCGTGCAATGTTGAATACAAATGGTGAGAGCAGACACTTTGTCCTGTTTCTGATCTTAGGGGTAAAGATTTTAGTCTTTCATCACTAAGTATGATATTTTCTGTGAGTTGTTCTTTATTAGGTGAAGAAGTTCCCTTCTAGTCCTAGTTCATAGAGTTAATTTTACTTATTTATTTGTTTATGGTACTGGGCATGGAACTAGGGGTGCTCTACCACGAAGCTACATACAGCTCCAGTCCTATAAAGATTTTTTTTTAAATTTTAAATCTTAAGACAGGTTCTCTCTGTGCATGAGGCTGACCTTGAACTTGGGATCCTCCTGTCTCAGCCTTTCCAGTTGCTTGGATTATAGATGTGCACTGTGGTGCCTGACTGCTGCTGCTTCTTAAAACCGTAAGAGGGTGTGGCATTGTGTGAGATGCCTTTCTGCATTTGTTGAGATGGTCATGTGCTTTCTCTTCCATTTCTCCCTCTACTAATATGGTGTATTATATTGATTGATTCTTATATGTTCAACTACCTTTGTGTTCTGAGATAAATCCCATTGGCCATGCTAATTTTTTTTATATGTTGCTGAATCTAGTTTGCTAGTGTTTGTTGAGAATTTCACCCTTTGTCCTACAGACACGGTCTTTGGCTTTCGTTTCTTCTGGTGGCATTGTCTGTTTTTTGGTGTTGGGACAATACTGGCCTCATGGAATGTGTTGCTCCTCCTCATCTTCTTCTTCCTCTGCCTCTCCTCCTCCTCCTCCTCCTTCACACAGGGGAGATTGGGCCCAGGCTTCTCATATGCTAGACAAGTGCTACACCACCAGCCCCTCCTAATTCCATTTGACTTTTAAGAAGTTTGTGACAGGTTGGTTTTAATTATTCTTTGAATATTGGATAGAATATTTATACAGTGAGCCCATCTGATCCTGGGCTGGCTGGCTTTCTTTCTTTCTTTCTTTCTTTCTTTCTTTCTTTCTTTCTTTCTTTCTTTCTTTCTTTCTTTCTTTTTGCAGAAGGTGTTTCGGTTACTAATTCACTCTCTTTGTCACAGATCTATTTAGATTATCTGCTTCTTCTCGTAGTCAGTTTCACTAACTTGTGTTTTTCAAAGAATTTTCCCAGTTCGTCCAGGTTACCTAATTGGTTGGCATATGATTATTGACAGTCTCCCTTTATAATTCTTGTGTCTTTGAGGTCAGTAGTTATGTCTCCTTTCATCTTTGATTTTAATAGTTTGGGTTTTTTATTCTCATTGTTTCTTGGCCAGTCTAGCTAAATCATTGTCAATTTTGCAGTTATTCTCAAATAACCACTTTTTGTTTTGTTGACTTTCTCTATTGCTGTTCTGTTCTTAGTTTCGTGTATTTCTTCTCTTTGTTATTTTTTTTTTCATTCTTCCTTTGGGTTTAGTTTACTGATATTTTTAGTTTCTTAAGGAAGAATCTTCATTAATTGATTTGAAATTTTCTTTTTGAATATAGTCATTTATATTTATAAGTTTCCTCCTGAGCCGTGCTTTAGCTACATCCCATAAATTTTGATATGCTGTCTTCATCTTCACCATCTGAAAGTGTTTTCTTATTCCTCTTGTCATTTTTTTGACCCATTGGTAATTTAGGAGCATGTTGTCTCATTTCCACAAATTTGTGAATTATGCAATTTCCTTCTGTTATTGATTTCTGATTTCATTCCAGTGTGGTTTGAGAACATATTTGATGATTTCAATCCTTTTAAATTTGGGCTTGTTTTATGTCCTAGCATATGGCCTATCCTGGAGAATGTTCCCTGTGTATTTGAGGAGAACGTATTTTCTTTTGGTGGGTGGATATGTTCTTTAGATGTCTGTTAGGTCCAGTTGATTTTTAGGGTTGTTCAAATGAATAGTGGTGTTATATTTTCTCCATCATCTTCTGTCTAGTTATTCTATCCATTATTAAAAGTAGGTATTGAGCCAGACGTGGTGGTGCACGCCTGTAATCCCACAACTCGGGAGGCTGAGGCAGGAGGATCGTGAGTTCAAACGTCTCAGCAAAAGTGAGGTGCTAAACAACTCATTGAGACCCTGTCTCTAAATAAAACACAAGATAGGCCTGGGGATGTGGCTGAGTGGTCACATGCCCCTCAGTCAATCCTTGGTGCCAAAAATACAGAAAGAGAAGAAGGGTGCATGAAAAGAAAGGAAACCTAAAATCTATAAAGGGGCAAGGCACCCCCACTCCCTTGGGCACCAGCTCTGGACACTCCACCCCAGGGGTGTCTGTCTCTCTCCCTCCCTCCCTACCCTTCTTCTCCCTCTTTCAGTTCTGTTTCTCAAATTAAAAAAAAATCTAAAGTAGGCATTAAACTCTCCAATTATTATTGTTGAAGTGTCTATTTCTCCTTCCAATTTTGTCAGTTTTTGTTTCATGGATATTGGGGCTGTGTTCTCAGGTGCATATATATTTATTTTACCTTCATTTATTTTTTCTAATGCTCTTTCTTTCTTTATACAGATTTGAGTTTCTGATCTATATAATTTTTCATTCTTTCTGAAGAATTTCTTTTAACATATTTTGCAAGCGTGTCTGCTGGTGACAATTTTCTAAATTTTTATTTGACTGAGAAAAAAATAATAATACTATTCCTCCTCCTCCTTCTCCTCTTCTTCATTTTGGAAAGATTTTTTATAAGGTAAATGCCTTTATTCCGACTTTTATATATATATATATATATATATTTTTTTTTTATTGGTTGTTCACAACATTACAAAGCTCTTGACATATTGTATTTCATACATTAGATTGAAGTGGGTTATGAACCCCCAATTTTACCCCAAATGCAGATTGCAGAATCACGTCAGTTACACATCCACAATTTTACATAATGCCCTATTAGTAATTGTTGTATTCTGCTACCTTTCCTATTCCCTACTATCCCCCCTCCCCTCCCCTCCCATCTTCTCTCTCTACCCCATCTACTGTAATTCATTTCTCTCCTTGTTTATTTTCCCATTCCCCTCACAACCTCTTATATGTAATTTTGTATAGCAATGAGGGTCTCCCTTCATTTCCATGCAATTTCCCTTTTCTCTCCCTTTCCCTCCCATCTCATGTCTCTGTTTAATGTTAATCTTTTCTTCCTGCTCTTCCTCCCTGCTCTATTCATAGTTGCTCTCATTATATCAAAGAAGACATTTGGTATTTGTTTTTTAGGGATTGGCTAGCTTCACTAAGCATAATCTGCTCTAGTGCCATCCATTTCCCTGCAAATTCTATGATTTTGTCATTTTTTATTGCTGCATAGTACTCCATTGTGTATAGATGCCACATTTTTTTTATCCATTCATCTATTGAAGGGCATCTGGGTTGGTTCCACAGTCTAGCTATTGTGAATTGTGCTGCTATGAACATCGATGTGGCAGTATCCCTGTAGCATGCTCTTTTAAGGTCTTCAGGGAATAGTCCGAGAAGGGCAATAGCAGGGTCAAATGTGGTTCCATTCCCATCTTTCCCAGGAATCTCCAAACTGCTTTCCAAATTGGCTGCACCAATTTGCAGTCCCACCAGCAATGTACAAGTGTACCCTTTTGTCCACATCCTCGCCAGCACTTGTTGTTGTTTGACTTCATAGTGCCTGCCAATCTTACTGGAGTGAGATGGTATCTTAGGGTGGTTTTGATTTGCATTTCTCTGACTGCTAGAGATGGTGAGCATTTTTTCATGTACTTGTTGATTGATTGTATATCCTCCTCTGAGAAGTGTCTGTTCAGGTCCTTGGCCCATTTGTTGATTGGGTTATTTGTTATCTTATTGTCTAATTTTTTGAGTTCTTTGTATGCTCTGGATATTAGGGCTCTATCTGAAGTGTGTGGAGTAAAGATTTGTTCCCATGATGTAGGCTCCCTATTTACCTCTCTTATTGTTTCTCTCGATGAGAAAAAACTTTTTAGTTTGAGTAAGTCCCATTTGTTGATTCTTGTTATTAACTCTTGTGCTATGGGTGTCCTATTAAGGAATTTGGAGCCCGACCCCACAATATGTAGATCGGAGCCAACTTTTTCTTCTATCAGACGCAGAGTCTCTGATTTGATATCAAGCTCCTTGATCCATTTTGAGTTAACTTTTGTGCATGGTGAGAGAAAGGGATTCAGTTTCATTTTGTTGCATATGGATTTCCAGTTTTCCCAACACCATTTGTTGAAGATGCTATCCTTCCTCCATTGCATGCTTTTAGCCCCTTTATCAAATATAAGATAGTTGTAACTTTGTGGATTAGTCTCTGTGTCCTCTATTCTATACCATTGGTCCACCCGCCTGTTTTGGTACCAGTACCATGCTGTTTTTGTCACTATTGCTCTGTAATATAGTTTGAAATCTGGTATCGCTATACTGCCTGATTCACACTTCCTGCTTAGAATTGCTTTTGCTATTCTGGGTCTTTTATTTTTCCATATGAATTTCATGATTGCTTTATCTATTTCTACAAGAAATGCTGTTGGGATTTTGATTGGCATTGCATTAAACCTATAGAGAACTTTTGGTAATATCGCCATTTTGATAATGTTAGTTCTGCCTATCCATGAACAGGGTATATTTTTCCATCTTCTAAGACCTTCTTCTACTTCTCTCTTTAGGGTTCTGTAGTTTTCATTGTATAAATCTTTCACCTCTTTTGTTAGGTTGATTCCCAAGTATTTTATTTTTTTTGAGGATATTGTGAATGGAGTGTTTTTCCTCATTTCCGTTTCAGAAGTTTTGTCGCTGATATACAGAAATGCCTTTGATTTATGTGTGTTGATTTTATATCCTGCCACTTTGCTGAATTCATTTATTAGTTCTAGTAGTTTCTTTGTAGACCCTTTTGGGTCTTCTAGGTATAGGATCATGTCATCTGCAAATAGTGATAATTTAAGTTCTTCTTTTCCAATTTTTATGCCTTTAATTTCTTTCATCTGTCTAATTGCTCTGGCCAGTGTTTCGAGAACTATATTGAATAGAAGTGGTGATAGAGGGCATCCCTGTCTTGTTCCAGATTTTAGAGGGAATGCCTTTAACTTTTGTCCATTCAGAATGATGCTAGCCTGAGGCTTAGCATAGATAGCTTTTACAATGTTGAGGTAAGTTCCTGTTACCCCTAGTTTTTCTAGTGTTTTGAACATAAAGGGATGCTGTACTTTGTCGAATGCTTTCTCTGCGTCTATCGAGATGATCATATGGTTCTTATCTTTAAGTCTATTGATGTGGTGAATAACATTTATTGATTTCCGTATATTGAACCATCCTTGCATCCCAGGGATGAATCCTACTTGATCATGGTGCACAATTTTTTTGATGTGTTTTTGTATCCGATTCGCCAGAATTTTATTGAGGATTTTTGCATCTAGGTTCATTAGAGATATTGGTCTGTAGTTTTCTTTCTTTGAGGTGTCTTTGTCTGGTTTCGGAATCAGGGTGATGTTGGCCTCATAGAATTAATTTGGAAGAGCTCCCTCTTTTTCTATTTCCTGAAATAACTTGAAAAGTATTGGTATTAATTCTTCTTTAAAGGTTTTGTAAAACTCCGCTGTATACCCATCCGGTCCTGGGCTTTTCTTGGTTGGTAGTCTTTTGATGGCTTCTTCAATTTCATCCATTGATATTGGTCTGTTCAAATTGTGTGTATCCTCCTGACTCAGTCTGGGCAAATCATATGACTTAAGAAATTTATCGATGTCTTCACTATCTTCTATTTTATTGGAATATAGGTTTTCAAAATAATTTCTAATTGTCTTCTGTATTTCTGTAACATCTGTTGTGATATTGCCTTTTTCATCCCGTATGTTAGTAATTTGAGTTCTCTCTCTTCTTCTCTTCGTTAGCATGGCTAAAGGTCTGTCGATCTTATTTATTTTTTCGAAGAACCAACTTTTAGTTTTGTTAATTTTTTCAATAGTTTCTTTTGTTTCAATTTCATTGATTTCCGCTCTGATTTTAATTATTTCTTGCCTTCTGCTACATTTGCTGTTGTTTTGCTCTTCCTTTTCTAGGGCTTTGAGTTGGAGTGTGAGCTCATTTATTTGTTGGTTTTTTCTTTTTTTGAGGAATGACCACCAGGCGATGAATTTTCCTCTTAAAACTGCTTTCATTGTGTCCCATAGATTCCGATATGTTGTGTCTGTATTTTCATTTATCTCTAAGAATTTTTTGATTTCCTCCTTTATGTCTTCTGTAACCCATTGATCATTCAGTAACATATTGTTCATTTTCCATGTGATGTAGGATTTTTCCTTCCTTCTTTTATCATTGATTTCCAGTTTCATTCCATTATGATCAGATAAAATGCAAGGTATTATCTCCACCCCTTTATATTTACTGAGGGTTGCCCTATGGCATAATATATGGTCTATTTTTTTTTAAAGAGAGAGTGAGAGAGGAGAGAGAGAGAGAGAGAGAGAGAGAGAGAATTTTTTTTTTAATATTTATTTTTTAGATCTCGGCGGACACAACATCTTTGTTTGTATGTGGTGCTGAGGATCGAACCCGGGCCACACGCATGCCAGGCGAGCACGCTACCGCTTGAGCCACATCCCCAGCCCCATATATGGTCTATTTTTGAGAAGGATCCATGTGCTGCTGAGAAAAAAGTATATCCATTTGATGATGGTTGATATATTCTATATATGTCAGTTAAGTCTAGGTTATTGATTGTGATATTGAGTTCTATAGTTTCTTTATTCAACTTTTGTTTGGAGGATCTGTCCAATGGTGAGAGAGGTGTGTTGAAGTCACCCATAATTATTGTGTTGTGGTCTATTTGATTCTTGAACTTGAGGAGAATTTGTTTTATGAATGTCGCAGCACCATTATTTGGTGCATAAATATTGATAATTGGTATGTCTTGTTGGTGAATGGTTCCTTTTAACAGTATATAATGACCTTCTTTATCCCTTTTGATTAACTTAGTCTTGAAGTCGACTTTATTCGATATGAGGATGGCCACCCCTGCTTGCTTACGAGGACCGTGTGCGTGGTATATTTTTTCCCATCCTTTCACCTTCAGCCTATGTATGTCTTTTCCAATCAGATGTGTCTCCTGGAGGCAGCATATTGTTGGATTTGTTTTTTTAATCCATGATACCAGCCTATGTCGCTTTACTGGAGAGTTTAAGCCATTAACATTCAGAGTTACTATTGATATATGGTTTGTACTTCCAGCCATGTTTGATTATTTATCCTCTTTTAAAAAAATTTAGTTTGTTTCTCCATGATTATCTTTCCCCTTGCCCTTTGTCTTTACCGAGGCACTTCCTACTGATGGTTTTGGTTATTGTTTTTCATTTCTTCCTCGTGTAGTGTTTTGCTCAAAATGCTTTGCAATGCTGGTTTTCTGGCTGCAAATTCTTTTAACTTTTGTTTATCATGAAAGATTTTTATTTTGTTGTCATACCTGAAGCTTAATTTTGCTGGATACAGAATTCTTGGTTGGCATCCATTGTCTTTCAGTGTTTGAAATACATTGTTCCATGACCTTCTTGCTTTCAGTGTCTGTGATAAAAAATCCGTTGTTAACCTTATTGGTTTATCCCTGAATATAATCTGTCTCCTTTCTCTTGTAGCTTTTAATATTTTCTCTTTGTTCTGTATATTGGATATCTTCATAACAATGTGTCTTGGCGTTGGTCTACTGTGATTTTGTGTGCTCGGTGTCCTGTATGCATCTTCAATTTGTATATCTGTTTCCTTTTTTATTTCTGGAAAGTTTTCTGTAATTATTTCATTCAGCAGGTTACTCATTCCCTTGGTTTGAATCTCTGTACCTTCTTCTATCCCGATGACTCATAAGTTTGGTTTTTTTATGTTATCCCATAACTCTTGGATGTTTTTCTCGTGATTTTTTTACCAGCCTTTCTGAGTTGGCTAGACTGTTTTCAAGATGATATATTTTGTCTTCATTATCTGACGTTCTGGCTTCTACTTGCTCCACTCTGTTAGTGATACTCTCAATTGAGTTTTTAATTTGGTTTATCGTTTCCTTCATTTCTAGAATTATTGCTTGATTATTTTTTATAATCTCTATCTCCTGATAAAGATGCTTAACTTCTTCTTTTATCTGTTTATGTAATTCATTCTCAATGTGTTCTTTCGCTGCTTGAATTTGCTGTCTTGTATCCTCTTTAAGGTTCCATTCCATCTGTCTAAGGTGTTCCTTGAGTTCTTTATATGACCATTTTTCTGATGACTCTAGGTCCTCCTGAATATTTAGGCTGTCCTGCATTGTTTGTACTCCTTTTCTTCCTTGCTTTTTGAAGCTGCTCATGTTACTTCTTGTTCTGTTTGACTGATGAGTTACTGTTTACTCCTATAAATTTATTTGATGCTTGGGAGGAAAGGTATTAGAAGGGAAGGGAAGAAGTCACTAAAGAGAATGAGAGTAAGCAGGTAGAATTCAAGGAAGGGGGGATAAGATAATTGAAAAGAAATGAAAAGACAAAAGAAGAAAAAAAATAGGAAATAAAAAAAGAAAAAAATTTAAAAAAAAAATAATAAAAAAAATTAAAATTAAAATTAGAAGAAAAAAAATTTAAAAAAATTGTAAAAAAAATTAAAAAAACAACAAGAAAGAAAAATGAAAATGAAAGAAAAACCCAAATCAAAAAAAAAAAAAGAAAAGAAAAAAAGAAAAAAAAACTAATAAATGCAGTCTTAGAGTTTGATTAACTTCTCTTCCAGTAGGTGGCGCTGTGCCCACCAGGCCAAGTTTCTCCTGTCAATACGCGGGAACCAATCACTGTGCAGCAGCTTCTCCCAGACTGGGCGAGTCTCCAATCCTGAGTGCCTAGGGCCTCCTCTTGTGTCTAGTCACTTCCCACTTTTCCTCTAGCCAGGCCCCTCTCACGGGTGCCGCTCACCACAATACTGGCTACATGCCAGGTCTGCCCTGTTTGCCATTCCCTCAGACCCTAAGTTTGTAGAGCTTGGGGCTGAGAATCCTCAGCGAATTTTACTTGCCCTCCGGTAGCCACTCCCCCGGTAGCTGGTGCAAGAGACCTCAGCTGTCAGCACTTGTGGGAGCAGTAGTTCCGCGCCGCGGGTCCCACGCCACCTCTGATTCCCTGGGTCTGGCTATCGCGCTCACGGGAGAGCTGGGAGGGGCCCTTACGGGAGAGCTGCAAGGGGCCTTTAAGTTTTCCCCGATGTGTGGAGAGGGAAGGCTAGGGAATTACACACCTGTTTCAATGAAGTTATCTCCTCCGCTGCAGTCTGATGACGTCAGTTCTCTGCCATGGTGGTATCTCTTGCAAATGGCGACAGTTCGTTTCCCTTTGCTGGGCGACCAATGCAACGGGTGGGTCCTTACTGTCTCTCCCAAGCCCCGTTTCAAACCTGTGGCCACTACCTATGAAGGCTCGGTTGGCATTTACCTCCATAGGATGAGAAGGGCTGACCAGTTGTTTCAGCCAGATGGATTAGTGCTGAGTCACAGCTGTTTGTCTGCGGGAAGCAGGCGAAGGGGAGCTTGAATTCAGCCGATCCGGGCTCAGAGTGTGTTCTGAGAGGCCCAGACTGTTCGCCCCAGATCCACGTCAGCTCAGCATTGCCTAGTGATCCTGAGCAAACAGATTTAGGTTGTTTACGACTCCCTATGCCTGCACAGCTGAAGAGGTCAGAGACTTGATCTCTCTGCGCCCGCCGCCATGTTGGAATCTCCCCTTTATTCCGACTTTTAAAAAAATTTTTTTTAGTTGTTAATGTACCTTTATTTATTTTTTTATTTATATGTGGTGCTGAGGATCGAACCCAGTGCCTCACACATGCTAGGCAAGTGCTCTACCACTGAGCCACCACCCCAGCCCCTTATTCCCACTTTGTGGTTGAGGGACATCTTAGCCAATTTCACCTGCTGGTAAGTCTTGAGGACTAGATTTCAAACATTGACTCAATGGTCTCTAAAATGGTATACTACACTGGTTATGGGACAGAGATCCTTGTTATTTCTTGAATAGCTTACGATGGCGTATAGTTCACAGGACATTAAAATCACCAAGGTCATTTCTGTTTTCAATCTTGCATACAATTTTCCAGAACAAAATATCAGACGTTACTGGCTATTAAGAACTAACCTCATACCTCACCTGGAAGGATATATTTTCTAGGTACAGAATTCTAGGTTAGTTATTTTTCTTTCAACACTTTCAAAATATTTCCCTGGACTCTTTTTTCTTATTTGCATGATTTCTATGTGGCCCATGCTTTCTTTTTTCCATAATTTGATTGATATAGTTGTACATAATGGTGGGATTTGTTGTTACATACTCATACATGCACACAGTGTGATAACATAATTTGGCCAATATTATTCCTCCAGATTTCCCCTCTCTCCCACCTCCCTTCCCTGGACCCTTTCCTCTACTCTACTGATCTCCCTTCAATTTTCATGAGACACCTTCACACCTTTCTTATCCTTTTTCCTCTCTAGCTTCCACATGTGAGAAAAAAATGACCCTTGCCCTTCTGAATTTGGCTTAGCATAATGAATGGTTTCAAGTTCCATCTATTTTCCTGCAAATGACATAATTTCAGTTTTATGAAATGGCTGAATAAAACTCCATCGTGTGTGTGTGTGTGTGTGTGTATGTATGTATGTATGTGTGTATGTATGTATATGTGTGTGTATGTATATGTATATGTATGTAAGTGTGTATGTATGTATAGTGTGTGTATATGTGTGTGTATTTATGTGTGTGTATATGTATGTATGTATGTATGTGTGTGTATGTGTGTGTGTATGTATGTATGTATATATGTGTGTGTGTGATATGATATATATATATATATATATATATATATATATATATATATATATATATATAACATTTTCTTTATCCATTCATTTATTGGTGGACACCTAGGCTGGTTCCATAGTTTGGCTGTTGTGAATTATGCTACTATAATACTATAACATGGGTGTGCATGGATCATTAGAGTGTGCTGGCTTTGATTCTTTAGGATAAGTATCAAGGAGTGAGATATCTTGGTCAAATGGTGGTTCCATTCCCAGCCTAATAGAGGAACCTTGCACTAATTCCATAGTGGTTGTACTAATTTACAATCCCAATAGTGTAAAAGTGTTCCTTTTTCTCCACGTCCTCTCCAGAATTTATTATTGTTTGTATTCTTAATGATTATCATTCTGACCGGAGGGAGATGAAATGTCAAGGTAATTTTGATTTGCATTTCTGAAATTGCTAATGATGTTGAACATTTTTTCACATATTTATTGATCCTTTGTATTTATTCTTTTTTGTGGTGGGGTTGGGGATTGAACCCAGGGCCTTGTGCGTGCTAGGAGGCACTCTCTCAGCTGAGCTGTATCCCCAGCCCTGTATCTGTTCTTTTGAGAAGTGTCCATTTAGTTCATTTAGCCATTTGTTAATTGGGTTATTTGGGTTTTTTGGTGTTAAGTTTTTTGAGTTCTTTGTATATTCTGGACATTAGTCCTCTGACAGAAGAGGAGCTAGCAAAGATTTTCTCCCATTCTGTAGGTTTTCTCTTCACATTCCTAATTGTTTCCTTTTCTGTGCAGAAGCTTTTAACTCGATGCCCTCTCATTTATTAACTCTTGGTGTTGTTTCCTGAGCTTTAGGGGTTCTATTGAGAAAGTCATTGCCTGTGTGTATATGCTGGAGTGTTCACCCCGTGTTACCTTCTAGGAATTGCATAGTTTCTCATTTAATCCGAGGTCTTTGATCCATTTTGAGTTGACTGTTGTTCAGGGTGAGAGATAAGGGACTAGTCTCATTCTTCTGAATGTGGATGATCATCAGTTTTCCCAGCACCATTTGTTAAATCCTGTCTTTTCTTCAATGTATGTTTTTGGCAGCTTCATCAAGGATCAGGCAACTGTATCGGGACCATGAATTTCTGCTGAAAACATGACATTTTAGGACTGGGGATGCAGCCAAAGGCCTCATGCGGACGGGCTTGTGGTGCCTGCCTAGTGTGCTGGAGCCGTTCCCTCACCAGAGCCACAGAAGCAAGACGTGACATTTAAGTCATATGATGTGGCAGTTATGGAAATGATATCCTCAGCCCTTTCCATGTTTTGTTGTTATTGTTGTTTGTTGTTCACTAACCTACTTGGTGAAGTCTGTATTCATGTCTATGTGGCCTTCAAAGTCTCCGATTAGCTTAGGAGTAGCTCATGGTCAGAGAGAAATTTCCTTAACTGCCTGGGAATAATATCTCCCAGTGTTTGCCAGGGGGCTCTTTGTGTGCATTGGAGCATTTCTTCCAAGACTTAGCTAGACAACTCTGCCTTAGCCTTCACTTCCTGCTTTGCAGACCCTTAAGGTCAGCCAGAGGTGAGAGCTGGGGCTTTCTTGGATCTTTCCTGAGTGTAAAGGTCTAATGTCCTTAAGAATGCTCTCAGTTCTACGCATGTGGGTGCCTTCTAGATTCCCAAGGATGTGAGGAAGGTTTTCAAAGCTCCGATGTACATCTCATCCTCCAGTTTTTCCGTTTAAGCCTTTTGGTTAGCTGATTATTTGCTCCATTAGCCACATTCAGGAAGCTATGATTTAAAGTAACAGTTGCCTCTTATTTTTCTATCAAATGCCTCTTCACAATAAGGTGTTCTCATGGGCAAGGTCTGAATCAGTTCCAATAAAGACAGCCTTGTGAGTGTGGTCTTTTGGGAAGCCATCAGGTCAAACAATGGTAATTTTCTGGTAATGGGGCCATGAAGAAGTTCTAGTCCTGTTGTGCCCCCCTCAGGGACGGAGAGGCTGCCGAGTCTCCCTGTGAATGCAGGCTGTGCTTTCAAGGAAGAGCCCCAGTGTTGGGGTGAGTGGGCAACAGGAAAGGGAGTCGGGCTGTTTAAATGCTACACCTGCTCTTCATCCTGAGACTTAGCTATTTTTCGTGAATAAAATCTCCCAGTTTGCTCTGAGCTTTAGGGTTCATTTCCAGCATTCTGAAAATGGGTTCTGATGGTGTTTGCCCGGTTCTCCTTTGTCTTACGGAGGAGAGGCCTTCAGGGGTCCTTCCTTCACCATTTTTGCCGCAGTTTTTGTTTGCAGTAGACCCTTCATGAGAACTCAGAGAACTCAGATTCCTACGCCTGACTGTCCACTGAGGAAGTCAGTCATGGTTGTCCTATTGATTGTTCCAGTTTAGAAGTTTATTGGACCTGCTAAAAACAGGGAGTTAAAAATCATGGTTTTGTGTTCATCTTAAGTGTAGCCTTTGAAGCAGCAGAAGCAGATCACGACGAGCAGCATTTTGAGACTCTCCAGCTGTCCTTTAGAAAGGGAATAGACAGGAAGTGGTCACATTTATAATTGATGCTTTAAGATAATGTAAGTTGTTCTCTTTTGTCACAGGGATTTAATGCACAAAATGGCGATTATACCAAATTGGCAATCTTTCTGTCCTCACCCCCGAAAATACACATCTTCAAGACCCCACTCTTCACCTGGTAGAGTATATTCAAAGAATGGTTTCCAAAATATGCTCAGACCTTCTTCTTCAAGTGAGTATCATAGGCAAATAGAAACCCTAGTAGTTGATATCCTTCTACACACCAGGCATGGGCAAAGCTTTGCACCATGTTTAACCACCATAGTAACCCCACGAATTGAGGTGTATTTGTGGTATCTTCCTATGTGGGAAACTGAGACATGGATGGATTAAGTCACTTTTATAAAAGCTAAATAGCTCTTAAGTGGCTGGGTCAGAATTTGAGCCCAGACAGTGCAGTGCTGGAGTGATGCCCATGTCTCTCCCCGGGCCGCCGTCCCTCGGAGGCATGTCAGCCGTCGGGCTGTGCAGATCTGTAGGAACCTACCTGCACAACTTGCATGATATGCCGTATTAAGTACAACTAATGCTAGATACTGTTTCTTTTAAAATGCTGCTGTGTTTGTGTTTCATTTGGGATTATTTATGTGGACCAGATTTCACCTCCATCAGTTCATCCCTGTACCGTGTGCAGTTGGCTGCTAAGCAAGCATGCGTGAGTTCTGCCCATCTGAGACTGAGTTCTTAATTTCTAATATTTTCATACAATCTTTAAAAAGTTTCCACGTCTATACTGAAATCTTCCATAAGTTCACATATTTTTAACTTTTTTCTTTAATCTCTTTAGCATTTTGCTCATTTTGGGGGGGTACTGGGGGTTGAACTCAGGGGCAGTAGACCATTGAGCCATATCCCCAGCCCTATTTTGTATTTTACTTAGAGACAGGGTCTTGCTGGGTTGCTTAGAGCCTCACTTTTGCTGAGGCTGGCTTGGAACTCCTGATCCTCCTGCCTCAGTCTCCTGAGCCACTGAGATTATAGGCGTGCACCACGGTGCCCAGCATTTCTTAAATACCTGGTCATTTCTGTATTTGTTTTCTCTGTGGGTCTTTTTCTGGTGACTGTTTTTGCTCTTGATTAGGTTATATTTTCTTGTTCATTTATCTTGAAGTTTAAAAAGATAATGCAAGGCATTTGTATAAAATTGAGTAGAAATAGAAGTAAGTGATACCAATAGAAAGAGATGGCTCCCCTCCTCTGGAGCAGTGAGGTGGGTGGGCTCAGCACTGTGATCCCTACACTGAAGTGTATCTTGCTTTTGCTGCAGTTTTGTTGGATTTAGGTCGTGCCTGGTTTCACCTTCTTTCCTTCAGCAGGCCTGAGAGCTGAACACTGGGGAGACCCCGGAGAGCGCTGTTTTACAGCCCATCTGCCAGCTTGGTGTCTGCTCCTCAGCCTTCCTGCCGTTTCCAGGGTGGGGAGGGTTGGTTCCTGGGAGTTCTCTTTGCTCACCAGCTCTGACCTTGCTTTCACACAACAAGAGATCTCTGTCCCTCTGTGGCCCTGCTTCCTTTATGCAGCAGCCACCAATGTTCACTCAGCAGAGGGCCCATGTGTTCAGAGATTCAGCTCACCTCTTCCTGTCCTTGGCCTCTGTGTTCAGCTGCCTTGGGCTTGTGTACATCCTGTGGGCCTTGAGGTATATATTGTTACATACCAGTCTCTGGTGTGCGCTTGACCTCAGCCCTGCAATTCTAATCCACCCACGTGTCCACCACGTGACCACTAAATACTGGGTTTGCTTCCCTTGTCTGCCCTGCAGGGACAGAAGGTGTTATCCCTCTGGATGACTGAGGAGTGGCTTGTGCTTTTGGAATTTAGTTTCTCTGCAGTCTCAAATCTCTGATGGGTTTTTGAACTATGTATATTTTTAGCTTATTCTACTTGTTCTCATTGTTAGGGCGAAAATGACAGTCTGTTATGACTTTCTAGATCCTAAACGGATGTAGAAAATTTTATCAAATTGCCCTCCAGAAAGATGACATCCACTTATACTCCCACCAGCACGTTACTCAGGTTTGGTTCTGCTTTCATCTTCCTGCATTAGACATGTGAGAGAACAAGTTTTCCTTCACGTAATTTCAAAGTTTCAAGTAAATGTTTTCTGTTACTTTAAAATCATAATTATTGAGTGCAAAGTTGGGGCTTCTTGGAAAGCAGCTAAAAATATACACGCAAAGTCTGAAGAAAGATTTCAGATGGAGGGGTACGTTAACAAGAGGGACCCCCGGTGACAATGGCGGGGTAGAGGGGGAATAGCATCGTGCAGCTCCTGTGTGTAAACCAGCTGCTTCTGAGAGTCAAATGACGTTCCACGTCCTGGGGAGTCTCGGGGGAGACTTCAGCTCCCTGTCCCTCAGGCTCTGTGCCTACTCCCCTTCTCCCAGTCTGTTTTCTCCTGAAGTGGGTCCCCTGGCTCCATCCCCACCAGGCCCAAGCCACATGCTCAGTTGCTGGGGTGGCTTTCTGCTCGCCCCTTGCCCTGCAAACATCTCAAACATAAGCTGGACAGACAATCTCCAGTCTGCCCCAGGCCTTCCGTTCAGCCAGTGGCATCGTCACCGATGTAGGTCCTCAAGGACGGTGCTAAGAATCATCCTTCATTTCTCCTTGTTTCTTCAACACCCAATGCCCCAACATCTCGTGTCCTTCATAGAGTATATTTGCCTTTTTTTTTTTTGGTCTTACTAATGTCATCACTGTCATCCTTCATTGACTGACTTCAGAGGTGAAAAATGATTAGACTTTCCATTACAAGCCACCGAATGATCAGACATGTAAATCTAAACATGGTAGAAGAGCTACTCTTTGGTTTTGTTAAAACAGTGCAGTAGTTTTTATTTAGAATCTTAGCTTTAAACGCGTTTAACAAATAGCTGTATCTCTTTTGTAGCCACAACAGTTGCAAATCCAGTACTGTCCTTCTTAGATGTTAAACGGATTTTATTTCAAAAAATCACCGATAAAAGGGACGAATTGAAAAAAGCCTTTCAGCTGCTCGACACTGGTCAGAACCTGACTGTGTCCAAGAGTGAGCTGAGGAGAACCATCGCGGCCTTCCTGCTGCCGCTCACCAGGGAGCAGTTTCAAGAGGTGCTGGCTCAGGTACGGCGCGACGTAGCTATAGAGCAGGTGGCTTCTGGAACAGCTGCCGGGGGCCAGAGGGGCACAGGGCTTACTCTGACTTGAAGTTGAAGTTGTGTCGACTTCTTACAGTTCACTTATCTAAGATGAGGTCAGTTTGGAAGACCACGATCCACATTTGCTTGGTCACATTTTGGAGGTAGGAGTGTGTCAGCCATTTTTTCTTTCTTTCTTTCTTTCTTTCTTTCTTTCTTTCTTTCTTTCTTTCTTTCTTTCTTTCTTTCTTTCTTCTTTCTTTCTTTCTTTCTCTTTCTTTCTTTCTTTCTTCTTTCTTTCTCTTTCTTTCTTTCTTCTTTCTTTCTTTCTTTCTTTCTTTCTTTCTTTCTTTCTTTCTTCTTTCTTTCTTCTTTCTTTCTTCTTTCTTTCTTTCTTTCTTTCTTTCTTTCTTCTTTCTTTCTTCTTTCTTTCTTTCTTTCTTTCTTTCTTTCTTCCTTCCTTCCTTCCTTCCTTCCTTCCTTCCTTCCTTCCTTCCTTCCTTCCTCCTTCCTTCCTTCCTTCCTTCCTTCCTTCCTTCCTTCCTTCTTTCTACATAAAAGTATTTGGTCAACTTACATTTTGGAACTTAGTGTTTTGGTATTTGTTCTGTCATCAGTCACGGGGCATCTTCTGACTACCGTAGCCAATGCTAGATAGGAGGTGCAGGAACTAAGACACGGCCCCACCTTGGAACTGCTCGTGGTCCAGTGAGACAAGTAGCGTGCGGGGGAGGCCGGGCAGGGCCAGTCCAGGGAGTTTGGGGGCTGGGGGGAGGACAGCTGTCTCTAGCTGGGGCTGGGTGTCTGGGAAGGCCACTCTGGAGCAGGTATTTAACTTAGTTTTGACTGGTTTGGACTGGAGATTCGCAGAGGAGCGGGAAGGGGAAAGGCCAAATGGGGAGCAGAGGGGCCTGCCTCAGCCTCTTGCTCGTCCAGGGATCCGGATGGCACTGCTACGTTAGAAGTCAAGGCCGTGGACCTGGTGTGGCTCTGAGGGCCAGCTGTGAGAAGGCTTTGTGAGGCCGCAGGGAGCCAGGGAAGGGTTTGCAGCAGGATAGACTTGGGTGGCGTGGGGAGGACCAGGGCCCTTGGGCCTACCAATGGCGTGGTCCAGGGGTGATCCTGGGGCCCTAGAAAAGGAACTTGAAACACAGTAGGAATTAAACATTCTCAAGATGGGCTTGTAAGACTCAAAATAGCAAATCTAAGAGTGGGAACCTTGGGCTGGAATAGTTTCCTTCCAACTCAGCAGCTGACTTTGCACACCCAGGGCCCTGGGCACATGTGTGCACGTGTGTGTGCACAAGCGCACACGTACACACGGAGACGTGCACTTTCCTCCTCCTTTCCTTCATTCCTAGTCCATCTGGTTTCACGCTACTTCCTAGTACTTAAAAAGCCTGCTTCAGTTTGGACTTTGCTGTGCACCCACCAGACGCAGTGTCTTGTCTCTTGTCTCGGGGAAGGAGGGGAATGTGCGCTGTGAGCACAAAGAGCTCCACCCAAAGTCCACCTGAACCTCACGGCTTCCTCTGCCCTTGAGCTTTGTCCCTTTCTGAACTGGGGGTTTTCCAGCCGCGTTTCCTCAGCTGGTTTTCATGCCCCGTTTTCTCTTTGGGGCGTCTGATATGGCCCCACTGTCTCCCTAGGCTCTCTTTATTTTTACAGTATTTCACTCTGTTTTCCAGGTTGGATAACGTCTATTGATCTGTCCTCGGTCCACAGACACCTCTTGTTCTCTCCATTCTGCTATTAATCCCAGTCAGTGAATTTGTGATTTTTTTCAAACATTCTAGAATTTCTTTTTGATTCCTTTTTATAATTTCTCTGTACTTGCTTAATTTCCTATTTTCCTCAGTTATGAGCATATTTCTCTTAACTGATTGAACATAGTTGAAATAGCTGCCTTGAAGTCCTTGGGTGTGCATCTCACAGGCTGCTCTCTCAGAGTGGGTCTGGGTGTTCATATTTGAACGTATTTGGGTAATATCCCAAACAAGAGCTGACCAATAGAAGTACGTGAGCTACATACGCAATTTTAAATTTCTAGTAGCCACATTAAAAGATAAGTAAAATTAATTTTAATAATAATTTTATTCAACCAAATATATTTAAAATATTTCATGTCAGTATATAGTCACTGAGAAGTTGCTAATAAGATATTTTACATTCTTTTCATGTTTCAAGCGTTACTAAGTGTTCAAACATGGTGAATACACACTTTACGCTTACAGCAGACTTCAATTCTGACACTAAATTTCTACTGGCAAAACTTAATCTATATTTTGATTTAATAAAATGTATAGTTGAAATACTAGGTTCACATACCTGGTTGTTCCAGACATATCAAATATCTTCCAATAACTGAATTGATATCATTTAAAAAATTTAAATTAATTAACATTAATCCCAGTGACTTGGGAGGCTGACACAGGAGAGTTGCAAGTTTGAGGCTAGCCTCAGCAACTTAATGAGATACTGTCTTGAAGTAAAATCTTAAAATAGGACTGGGGTGTAGCTCAGTGGCAGAATGTTTGCCTACCATGCATGTGGCCCTGGGTTCAATTCTCAGTACTATAAAAAGAATTAATTAACATAAATAAAGCAAAGGAATTCAGCTAATCAGTAATGCTGGCCCCATTTCAAATGCTATGTAGCTAATGATGGCTAGATCTGTGTACTAGACAGTATAGTGCTAAGCATTATGAATGGTGTGTTGTGGAGACTCTGGATTCTGTTATATTCTGCTGAAGACCATTGATACTTTTGTTTTGATAGACAGTTAACTTGCAAATTCTGTCTTGCTTCAGTGGCCAATGGCTCATTTCTCAGTTTAACTCTTATCTTTACATAGTTTTATTATTTTGTACTTTGAATAGAGTTCACAGTCATTTTCTGTGGAAGGCTGGTCTGAGTTTTCTCTGTGGCAGCTTCTCTGCTTTGTCATTTATTCTAAGCAATTGCAAAGTTACAGAAAAGTTTGCAAGTAGAGTGCAAAGAACAATCTTTTTCTAAACTACTTCTAAATATTCCATTACTTCTAAATATATTAATATTTTCTTCAAGCTAGGACCTCTAACAGCCGTACTCCAACCTTCAAAAATAAAGCAGTCCCTATGACTCACGGCTCCCACCTCAGCCCGGGGGCCCAGTCAGGCTTTGGCAATTCCAGAAACACCCTGTGGGATCCAGGTCAGAATCAAGCGTGACGTGTGGTTCCTGCCCCTCCAGGCCCCTCTGCCTGGTGCGGCCTTCAGCCCTTCCTCGACTCACGACCTTAACACTGAGGACTGCAGACCGCCTTTGCTTAAACGTCCCAGCCTGCATCCATCTGGCCAAGATGCAGCGAGGGTCTCTGGCTGCGCTCTGCTGTGGCACGGCCAGGCTGCCTCGGCACGGTCCGTCCCACCCCGCTGACGTTCACCTGGGTCACCTGGTGAGGCTGGGGGTCTGGCAGGCTTCTCCGTGGCATGCACTGTGGAGTCAATTTTCTGTGAAGTAAGTAAGCATTCCCTTGCTCATCTGACATCCAGCTGATCCATTTGTGGTTTAAATATTTGCAGGGATTGAGGTTTCTTAGTGCGTGAGTTATGGGTGTCTTACTTTAATTATTGTAATGTTGAAATTATCCTTAATCTGGCCAGTTGGGCCCCCTTTTGTCTGTGTCCTTTGACAGGTCCTCAGCATTCCTTGGGCATTTCTTTGTTTTGGGATACTCTCAGCTCATCTTCACTTCCCTTGCTTTGGTCTAGAATCATCCACCTTTTCCACAGGGCTCTGGCTCCTCTCAAGGAAAGAGCATGGAGACGGGATCTGGGCCTGGGGTGGCCCATGCTCTGGGGTGCTGCTGTCCCCGGCCTCTCAGTGGCAGAGCTCTGGGGCATCATTTGCCTCCCAGCTTTTACATACGTTCCTGTCCACGTGTTTTCTGGGCCAGTCTTTCTCTAGTGTTGAAAACCCAGAGTTCATACCACCCGGCGCGCTGCCCGCCTCGGCTTTCTCTCCCGCGTGGCGGTCCCTGCCCTCTCACGGAGCAGATGCTTGGCTTTTGTGGTCCTGAGTGCATTTACTCATTCGGTCACCCTCCCTTGGTGGCTCATCCCTCACCTCACCCCAGCGCTCCCCTCGGGGGTGCTTGGCGCTCTCGTCCCTGTGGCTCCCCAGCGGGCAGACACTACTTTCCTCTGCCCTATCTGGTGACTTTAGGTCTGAGTAACTCGGGAACATAGGGAGGAGGAGGAGGATGGCCGAGACTTTTCTTTTCCCCTCTATAAAAGCTCCTCCTTTACTCCTGCCTGGACTTCACAGGGCGCCACAGCTCCCGCTACTGCTGTCTACATTTTAGTTGCGGCTTTATTAAGATGAGATTTAGATATCATAAAACTCGTCCTTTTTACACGTATAAGTCAGTGATTTCAATATACTCACAGTTGTGCACCTATAACTACCATCGGATCTAAAAACATTTTTATCACCCCTGAAAGAAACCCTGTACTCATTGGCAGTTACTCCCAATTTCTCCTCCTTCCTGTATGTAGAGAAACCCATCCACTTTTGTCACTGTAGATTCTAAATAGTCCACCCAGCTGGACTCGCACAGCATGTGGTCCTTGTGTCTGGCTCTTCCATGAGTGAGCTTTCGAGGTTCCCCCATGGATCCATCAACTGTCGCACAGGGCAGTACTCCATTCATTTAGTGGATACAGCCCCTTTTGTTGGCCAAAGGGCTCGGGTTCCGGTTGGGGTTAGGGTTGTTGGAATCGTTTCTTCTCTTTGGCTTTTGTGAGCAGAGCTGCTGTGGACAGTCATGGACGCATATCTGCGTGGATGTATTTTCAGTCTGTGGCTCCATTCCTGGGAGTGGAATGGCTGTGTCCTGGGCTAAGGTTCTTTACCTCAAGGACCATTTGTCCTTGTAAACCTTGTGCCAGTTTCCCTTGGAAGTTTGATTTAACTGTTGCTTTATACCGAATAAAGAGTTAGAATATCATTTCCTTCTCTGTGCCCTTATAGTCATGATCTAATGGCAATTTAAATTTTTGACAATCTTCCCAAGCTGATCAGTTATGCATGAAGAGAAAAAATGCAGAAAATATGAAACGCGTATCTGTTTTTAAAAGCTACATCTGTTTCTAAAAGAAGTCACTGAGCACTGAGAACTTCAAAGACTTTGTAAGAGCAGATCCTGGTAGTCCCTCCTGTGCTGGCCTGCCTTCCTGGAGCTGGTCTGCTGGACCCACGAGCAGCGGAGAGGCCCCGGGTGCAGTGTGGTGCGAAGGCGGGCTGCCGGGTCACTTGGCCAGCTCTGTTCATGTCGAACCCTGTGGTGACAACCTTGCTTTCTCAGAGGTCAATGGAAGCCCAGCTGGAAGCTCACAAAACCAATAAAGATTTCATGGGAACTTGCCTTAAAATTAAAAACACTCTTCTAGTTATAGTCTGAATTTCCTTTGGCTCTGATTTTATTTCATGACCCGTGTCGGGAATGTTCCTGTCAGCGAGGAGGATCGAGGGGCTCTCTGCTGTCGGCCTGGAGCCTGGTTTCCATTGAGAGTAGTGCAAACACATGGCCTTAGTCTGAGTGTTAATGTGGCCTAGTTTTAAACAAGTTGAACTGGTAATTGGATTCCAGAGAAGCAAAACCAAGTTCTGTTCTGGGCCCAAGGATCGTGCCAGGTCAGAGAAAAAGTCTTCTTGGAGGATACTTATCAACATGGCAGGTGCAGACTTCCCCCGCCCCAGCCACAGTCTAAGAATCTGCCTGCAGCAGTTCACCTTTGGATGGTTTTGGTTACGGAATATTTGTGACAGATTCATACATACTGAGAGGATGAGCAGTGGCCATAGCCTCCCTTGTGGACGGGATTTTTTGATGTCCAAAGGACCCTGCTTTGGCGATGGGTCAAGGCAAGAGCTTACCTGCCACGTTAGGGCTGTCGTGAGTGTGAGGAGAGCGGGGCTCCTTTGGTGGCTCTTATTCATGCAGGATGATGGAGGGTGGAGTGGGGTCACTCGGGCTCTGGCTTTTAATGGTGGTGCCATGCAGGGATGTCATGAAACGTGGACAGTGATACCACCTTCTGAAGGTGGTTTAGGGGGGCTGAAAGTGGTACCTGTGTTTGGAGGCGGGGCCCAGGAAACGTGGGTGCCCTCCTTCCCTCATCGACTCTTGGCGTTATCACAGGAACATCCAACCTTGAACTACACATCTCATGCATCTTTGCCCTTCTTTTGTATATTAAGGAAACTTCATTGATCTTTGGGAGAGACAGGGACAACCACACCAGGCCTTGAGGCCAGCCGGCACTGTGAGGCTAGGCAAACCCTGACTGCACGGTGCACCCCAGGAACCACCCAGCTGTGTGGGCGCAGCTCGGTGTGCATCTGCATGGAGCTTGATAAGATATATTTATATTGATTATATACTTTGTTTAAATCCTAGAGTCAAATGCTTTTTTTTGAACCATTATCTTTATTTATAAGTTAACTTCTTATTTAGAAATGATTTTGAACCTCCAGCAAAGTGCCTGCAGCACCCTACGGCACCCATGTGACACCTGTCAGTAACACTCACAGCCCTGCACCTGGGCGTACCTGCCGTGGCCACCCTACCCCGTGCGCTTCTCCTGTGCGTGCTCGCTAGCTGTGCATGTGCAGGCGCACAAACAGCATGCTCAGAACACACAAGCTGCATGTGATGCCTTTTCTAAAAACCCAAATATTTTCAAGGAAAGTGCTTTATCCCAGTTCTTGACTCCTGAACACCTCAGTCTATTTCCTAAGAAAAAGAACCATTTTCTTACATAATCACAGTAGTTATCAACTTCAGGGAATCAAACATGGAGATCAAACCTTTAATCTATAGTTCATATTGACCCACCTGTCCCATAGTGTTCTCGATGGACTTTTTAACTTAAAAATGGCATTTTGTACCTTAACACTACTTACAGAATAGTCACATGACCCTCCGAGTATTGAGTGTTGTGCTCACCTCAGCTTCTATATGTCTCATGTTAGGATATATTTCTGCTAATTTCTTTTTATTTATTTTATTACTGCATTATAGTTACATATATGTAATGTTGAGGTTCATCTTGACATAATCCTAGAAGCATGGAATATAATCCCATGATAATTTTATTTTAAGCTAGACTTGGCTTAGCCAGATTTGGACTTTAGGTAACTGTGTGGATGACTTGTTGACTTTTAGCTAACACAGACTGGCATTCCTTGGTTTTCCAAGAACGCTGTCAGCTTGGCACCTGAGTGAGCCATCAGAATGCTAAGCAGGGTGCCACTCGTTAATGGCACTCACTATGACGTCAGGAAGGCGGTGTTTAGACACTGTTGCTGTCCTCTGCCTGGGTCTCTCTCCTCTAACCTGCTGTCCTTGTCCTTTTTTCGTGTAGGTCCCTGTCACCGGCTCTGGCAATGTACCGTACCTTGAATTCCTCTCCAGGTTTGGTGGGATTGACCTGAACATAAACACCATAAAGAGGTAAGGATTCTGTAACTCATGTGAAGATGTGAGACTTGCAGTGGTGAGTAAGAGCCATGACACAGGCCATGAGAGCCAGTCATAGCCACAGATGACCATGTCCATGCAGAGGACGGGTGGGCAGAGCTTGTGCATAGAGAATTCAACAGAATAAAGCCACATTGAGGCTTCCTTTAGAGAAGACTCTAACTGTATGCAGGAGGGGTTTCAGAGTTGGAGCAATGATACCGTAACGAAATGTGAACAGAAAATTAAAATCAGGTCATACTTTTGCACACAGTGTAATTTAGATTTGAAAATGATGATTTTAGATTGGGGCTGGGGCTCAGTGGTAGAGCGCTTGCCTAGCATGTGTGAGGCCCTGGGTTCGATTCTCAGCACCACATGTAAAAAAAATAAAATAAAGTTCCATTGACAACTAAAAATGTTTAAATAAAAAAGAATAACGATTTCAATTTCGAAGTAAAATATTACGATGCCAAATATTTGCTGGTTGTTGAAAGTGATCACGTTTTGGCGGCTGCAGAGGGAGATGAAATGGAAGATACGTGTGAGCCGCTTCCAGGCTTCACAGCTCTCCTGGGAGCCGGGCTCGTGGGCTCCATTTGCAGAGTGAGGGCCGGAGTGCGCCCTGAAGGTCTCCGTCAGCCAGAGATCTCTCTGCACCTGTGTTTGCTTCAGGAAATATTGTTTTAGCGAACACAGTCACTAACCATCTTCTGAAGGAATGAGCCTCGTTTTTCTCAGGAGTTGTGTGAACAATCCTAAGAAGTGAGTCTGGCCCTGAGCTGTCAGCAGGCTTCGTGTCGCCTGTGGACTTTCACGGTTGGGTCCATCCTCGGTGCAGCTGAGGGGGAGAACCGGTGCCACAGGGGAGGGAGGTTGGAGGGGGCTCCGTGAATACAGAGCTTCAGTTTAGCAGATGAGAAGGTTCAGAGATCTCTGGCACAACAATGTAAAGTACTTAATGTTGAGAGCCACAGCCAAGGGGCTCCAGCAAACTTTCAGACTGCCAGCTGATGATTGGCTCACAGCGGCCCAGCAACTTCTAGCTGATTGGCTCCTCTGCGGTGATGCTCATTGGGCTGATTCCCTGCCCTTTCAGACCATGGAGCTGCTCATTGGGGGACTTTTTTTGGCTCCGCCCACATGACCCAGCCAATTGGCCTCAAAAGCAGGAGGAGGGGGGAGGTGGAGAGGCTTGTGGGAAGCCGGTGGTGGCAGTTGGGCTCTGAGGGTTTTTTCCTGAGGAGCTGTTTTGTTTGGTGTTTGTAGTTCTAAAAATAAAGTTCGTTTCTTTTGACAAGTGGCTCCTGAATTGTGCCCAGCCAGATTGCGGCAACTTAATACACTGAATCATGCACTTAAAATGGTTAAGATGGTGAATTTTGTTATGTGTTTTTTAAAATCACAATTTTTACAAAAGCCAGTGCAGTGGCAATAGTTAGGGTGATTAAGTATTACCCTGTCTGCAGTGGTTTCAGGGTGTCCCCCCAAAGTTGGTGTGTTGGAACTCTGTATTCCTCAATGCAGCGGTGTTGGGGGGGGCCTGATGGAAGGTGTTTGGGGCACGGGGGCAGAACCCTATGAAAGGATAAAGCTTTTCTCAGGTGAGTGAGTTCTTACTCTTGCTCACATGAGGCTAGGTTAGTTACCACCAAGAACGGCTGTTTTAAAGCAAGGACACCCTGGGCTCTCTCCTCTGCATGTACCGCCTGATCTTCCGCTTTCTACCATGAGTCGAAGCAGCACGAAGCCCTCCCTAGAGGGTCAAAATTTAAAGGCCCTCTTGGACTTTGCAGTTGCTAGAACAGGGAGCCAAAATAAACCTCTTTTCTTTATAAATTTTTCAGTCTCAGGTATTCTGTTATAGTAACAGAAAATAGACTAAGGCATATCCCATGATCTTGAATGTTTAGTTAATTCTCAGTAAGTGGGGAACTAAGATAATTTCCAGTTTTGCCCAAAAGAATGACTGGTTGTTTTGTAGACTACATGTTCATGCCTGACCTAAAGCCATCCCCATTTGTGGGGTGAGATTGTTGTGTGGACTGTAATCTAATCTGAATAGTCCTTGTTGGAAAAGCCAAACATCTGGAAGAACTCTAAGCAGGAGAGGTTTTTTGTTTTTTGTTTTCCTTTTTTTTTTCTTCTTTTCCTTATTTTTTCCTTAGCCAAGTAATTGAATTGAGTTGAAAAGTATCATGAGTTACTTTCTTAAACATAAAAGGCTAAATATTAAACTAAGTTTGAAGACTTCTGACTTACCATGAAGTTTAATTCTCTATATGTTGGAAGCGATACAACACAGTGAACAGAGACTTCTCTTTCTAGTAACATGGTAGCTTCTACCAGGAATAGCATTTCCACTGAAAACAATTAAGATTCATATATTTTAATGCACATACATACAATTTAATAAATAACTGAGCCAACAAGAAAGTCAAGACTCCTCAGAGGCCAAAATGAAATGCAATTTGTAATCCAAAGAAGGAAGCACCCTGGAAAGCCAGCTTTTGCACTGAGGGTTTTGTCCAAATCATGACAAATTCACGTGTTCCATTTTGTTGGCCACTTGAAGTAAAGGAAACAAGAGGCCGGGGGCTGCCCCGGGTGGAGGAATCTAACACAGGAACCCTTCACCCGAAGCTGGGACATCTGCACCCTGTGTACAGATAAACCATAACATGGAAACTAGGTGCAACAGCTAAACCTACCTGCTTCAATACCAGTATTGAGTGAGTAGGGAAGAAGTTGTGATTATAATTGGGTTTCATGCACATCTGTGTTTCAATTAATGTTAATTGTGCGGTTTGAAAAGTTCAAGGCTAGAAGTTAATTTAGAAGTGATGATACACTGCGTATGCAGAAGAATGTATCTTCAACCCAGCTCCCAAAGAGTTTCTGAAAAGTGCCAGGTAACAAGAGAGCACACAAAGGAGCTGAGAGACACACAGAGATGAGGAATGAGGACGGGTGACCAGGAGATAAAGTCACCAGGGGAATGAGGTCTCCAGGCTCTTCAACTATGGGAAATGTCGATACCTAATCTAAAACTATAGTTTTTTTTTTTCTTTTTTATGGGTGCTGGGGCTCAAACCCAGGCCCTTGTGCATGCAGGACAAGCACTCCACCAACTGAGCTATGTCCCCAGCACCCAAAACTAGAGTTTTCATGTGTTTAAAGAAATGAAAGAATGAATTCAAAATGTGAAGAAGAAGCAATAAAACAAAGATGTAAAGAGATACAAAATGGAACTTCTGATAATGAAAATATAATTACAGATATAAAATTCAGTGGGTAAGTGAAAATTGTGGGTTCAAACACGCTGAAAAGAGGATCTGTGGAGTGGAAGATAATCTGAAGACATTATCCAGCGTGCACCACAGAACGACAAAGAGATACAAAATATGACTCCCTGAACCTTCACTATAAGGGACATGGAAGACAGGATTTCCAGAAAGATATCAGTCTTAGTCTGATTTGTTCTTCTATCACAGAATACCCAAGATCAGGTAATTTAGAAGAAACTTATTTCTCCTAATTCTGGAGGCCAGCAAGTCCAAGATAAAGGCACCAGTTCCATCCTCACATGGAGGAAGGCAGAAGGGAAATCGAGAACCAACTTCCCTGATGAAGCTCCTTAAGGGCACCTAATCCCTTTCACGAGGAAGGAGCCCTCGTGGCCTGATCGCCTCTTACAGGCCTACTTCTTAATATCCATATTGTAACACCTGGATTTGGAGGGGACATTCTAACCATAGCAATAAAAGAGAAAGAAATAAGGCAGGGATTATATTTGAAAAATAGTGACGGAGACTCTCAAGTCAGATAAATAAATGCCCAGCCAGATATATCATGGTGAGACTGAGAACATCAGAGGAAAATGACAAAGGCGGTGAGAAGAGAAGCTAAAGTGACTTCAGAGGAGGGATGTCTGAGCTGACTCCTCAGTGGTGGCAGGGAGAGCTGTGAGGCAGTGGAAAGGTGTCTCTAACCTGCTGGAATAAAAGGTTTGCCATCCAAAATTCTGTACTATATTTGTAAGAATAAAATAAGTTTTTCCTGGGGGATCCCTGGGACCCTCTCCTTTTCTTGCCACAGTGTATGCTCATCTCCTGAGATCAGAGCGCAGACAGTTCCTGACTTAGGATGGTTTGACCTATAACTTTTCAACTGTATGATGGTGTGAAAACGATACACGTTCAGTGGAAGTCACATTTCACATTTGGAATCCTCGTTTTCCCCTGGGCCAGACATATGCAGTACTATGCTCTCTTATGATGCTGGGCACGGGGAGCCTTGGCTGCAGTCAGCCCATGATCACAGGGTGAAGTTCATACTCTGCTAGAGTTGTTTCAGGTAAGTCAGGTGCACTGTATTAAATGATTTTTTACTTTTTGACTCGGGCTATTTCAGCCTATTTAATGGGACATTACTGCATTGTAAGTGAAGAAGCATCGGTGCTTGGGAAAGATAGAAGCATCTGACACCTTTGCCTACTGTGTTCAAACCAGGTCGTTTTCACCAGATCTTATATAATTTCTTCATACCAAGTGTATAAATATAAGGATCAGCCTCTTCAGTCACTGAATCATGAAGTCACTAGACAGGGGCTGAATTCCGGGACACTCCTCAGACTTGCAGCTCAGATTCCCTGCCTCGGTGGTGTGGGACTTACTCTGGTCACAGCACTTCCCTCTGGATGGCTGCGGAGGTCATCTTTTATACTGGCCAAGACTTGATGTGGTTGGCAGCAAACAATGAACAGCACCCACAAGTGTTAAGCCATTTCTTCTGCTCTGGCCACCTCAGCCTTTCCAGAACTGGCCGTGTGTGACAGTCACCATACTGAGGAAACCCCTGAGTAGGTGGCCGTGGACTGAGTTAGAAGCAACATGAAGATTCAGGCATTTTGCTTCTAAAAATGTTTTTGACCTGGAGTGATATTTTTTAAAAAGCTTCTGCCCCTGAGTGTGTGAGAGCAAATGTGGGACTGTTATTGTGTCCCATACACAGGACAACTGCAGAATCATCAACCCTGCTTCAGAAACACCCAAGACATCATCTACTGAAAGAGCAAATTCATCCTTTGAGGTGTCCTTTGAGATCCACTTCTGATGGACACGTAGAACATTTTTCCACATGGGATGAAGAGGGTGACCTCCGCGTACTAAATTACCCATGGGGCACTTGGCATGCTAATGCCACCAAGAATGACTAACGTCTTCCATGTGTGACACAGTCAGTACAGATCTTAAACGTCTTAGGAGGCTTTCTAAGTGCTGCGTGAGAAGACCCACCACAGTGTCCCATAGAACTTGCTAAAGAATCTGATAATTGTCCTGAAACTGAACTCCCCCACACAGACACGCAGGGCAGCGATTCTCTGCTAGGCCAGCCACGGAGACGCCAGTGTCAAAGGAGACCGCAGTGGCAGAGCTTGAAACAAGCCTGCGTGAGCTGAGTCTGGGCAGGTGGCCTGGGCAGAGAAGAAGCCCTTTTATCAAGAAGAAGGGTTTGCAGAGGAAAAGGCTGTTGCTACAAAGAAGAGCTGGGGAAACTACCAGAAAGGGCATCCAGGAGAACAACGGGAGCCGGCTGGGTGGCACCTTGGATTTGGTGCCACTAAGGGTCGACTCAATATGGATGGCTTGTTTTGAATTTATGGAGATTAGAGACTTGATAAAAGTCAGCAAGAAATATTTAAAGAAATAAAGTTTGAGGGTTAAATGCATTTTAAGACAAAAACTGAGAAAGTTAATCTCCTGCAGATCTTAACTAAGAGAGGTAGTGAGGTGAAAGGAAAATGATCCCAGATGGAAGGTCTGAGATTTTAGGAGTAAAGAGCAAAGAATGTGGTTTCCTAGGGGTGAATATAAATGATTATTGGCTGTATACAGTGGCATGAACTTTCGGTGTGTGTTAAAATGTCCAGAATGAAAATACCTGACAACAGTAAGCTCAGAGTAGACAAGCTGAGTTAAGGTCTTCTAAATTCCATTTATTAGCTGACAGGAAAATTGGAATATTGATTACATATAGAAATGTTACATATGCACATTGTGATTTTTAGGATGACTTCCAAAGAGTAGAAACAGAATGTATAATTCCCCAGTAGTTAGAGGGAAAAAAATGAACTGATTAAAAAAATCAATCAAAAAAAAAAAAAAAAAGGCAAGAAAAGAAAGAATAACCTAGACCAGGTAGGGTAAATAAAGCACACAAAGAAAATTTACAGACCTACACCATATGCACATTATATAATTGCATTAAACATAAAAGGATTAAATAATTCAAAAAGACAGAGACTATTAAACTACTTAAAATTTCAACTACTGGCTTTTTCAAAAGTAAAAATACATTAATAAGTGGATAAAAAGGAAAGAAAGAAAGAGGGAAAAGTGATACTACAAAGGCAGAACAAAAGAGAGGGGTAATTAATTTCAGGAAAATAGGTTTGAATATTCAAACAATTATAGTAAATGCTCTGCTTCAAAGACAAAGATCATCTGATGAAGTAACAAACAGAAAAATTCAGTAAGAGAAAAACCTACGCATTAGCACATAGAAGGTCAAAAGTGAAAGCATCAAAAAAGACACATCATTCAGCACCAACCCACAGAAAACCAGTGCCAGTAAGTCCCATGCGGCCCGGACGGCGGCTGGTCGGGTTCTCCTGAAGCACAGCCTGGGACAGTCGCTGGGGCAGGCACAGGCAGGGAACAGCCGCGAGGGAGAGCAGCCACGGCAGCAGGAGAGCAGTCGGCCTGCATGGGGCCTGGCCCAGCCTGGGCCAGGGACTGGGCTGCGGCCTGTGTCTGTCCACTTCCTCAGCTGGATGGTGGGTGCACTGCGTTTGTTGACTCTTTAGCTTTTAAACGTGTTACGGTGTTTCCTGTCTATTGATTCATCATTAAAACAAGATTAAGGGGCTGGGGATGTGGCTCAAGCGGTAGCGCGCTCGCCTGGCATGCGTGCGGCCCGGGTTTGATCCTCAGCACCACATACAAAGATGTTGTGTTCGCCGAGAACTAAAAAATAAATATTAAAAAAATTCTCTCTCTCTCTCTCTCTCTCTCTCTCTCTCTCTCTCTCTCTCTCTCTCTATCACTCTCTCTTAAAAAAAAAAAAAAAACAAGATTAAAGCATTCCCGTTCCCTCTGACGGTATCATCAGACTTGGATCACTGACCAGTCCTGTCTGTAGCTTGGGCACAGAGCTGAACCTCCAAGCTTGCCTTTCCTCCTCTGGAAATGAAGTTAATTTCTGCTTCAATGCTCTAGTGGCTTCCCTTTGTCCTCGGCTTGAAGTCCAGATTCCTTACTAGACCCTTTCTGGCAGTGTCTGCCTCTGAATCAGCCTCCACCTCTCTGCCCTGCCCATCAGCTCTGGCCTCCTTGGCCTCACTGCCCCGGGACTCCGTGCTGGCTGTGTCTCCCTTGGCTTTGCCTGGGCAGCAGCATCGCCACTCAGCTTGTAGAGACCTGCTGCTGCCCGCTCATGCAAGGGCGTGCCATCTTCCCCACCTGCAGCTTGTCCCGCCACCGTTATTCTCTTGGTGACACCCACCGTTAGTCCAGCTGTTTACTTGTTACTGGTCACTTCTCCTTGGCTGCTGTCACCAGAAGGGAGGGTGTCCTGCTCACCAGCTCTGCCTGGACCCAGTGTGTGGGAGGCACAGGGCAAACCCTGTGAGGGGCAGGAGCCTGAGTGCTCCCTCCACTCCGTCCCCAGCCTCTGTCTGTCCAGAGAGGGCTCTGAATGGCCGTGGCTACCTGGAAAACACACAGGTGCAGGTCAACAGGAGCTGGAGGGCTGTGTGGCACACGTCGCCCTAAAGCCCTTCACAGAGTGGCCACGGTGCGCAGAATGGGCAGGAGCCCCATGTGGCCAGGACCAAGTGCTGCAGCAGAGGGGCAGGAGGGGGTCTGCACAGGGTGCCTCTGGTGCCCACATGTCACCTGTGTCTTGGTCTGTAAAGTCAGGGTGCTAAAGGTCCCCGGCCCAGAGAGCCGTCATCAGGGTAAAATGAGATGTGGCTTGATACACGTAAGTGTCCTTTAGGTGTCAGCTGTGATGGCTTTGTCCCCACCCCTGAGCAGCATCCTTTACAGATGAGGTCACTGAGGCACAGGGAAGCCGACGCTGCCGAGTTCACACCCCTGCAGGTGGCAACATGCAAGACATACCTAGCGCTTTAAAACAGCGTCTTGATCTCTGCAGGTCCTGTGCAAGCATTTGTTTGGTCAAAACATATTTAACAAAGATTTTTTTGTTTTATCTTTATCTTGAAGGGGAGGTGTGAGTGAAGCAAATTGCTACCGGACACTAAAAGATCTTGAAGTCCAAGTCGGAGAAAAGGTAACGGGGATCTTCTAGAAGGCGTCCCCAGCCCTAGTCAGCAGCAGCTGTTAGCCACGGTGGGTGGTGGGTGAGCCGCAGCCTGTCTGTCATCAGGTTCACACATCAAAGCCGCCTGACTGACTAGATCTTAGAAGAGCGACGTGAAAGCTTGCGTTCTGCGACTTTGCTCGCCTCAATAGCATCTCCTCCGTGAGTGACACCAGCAGAAGTCCTGGAATATTAATTACTTTTGTATTAACTTTGGATTTTTATGAGTAGAGCTGCCTTTTCTGTTTTTGTGTAAAACTGAGCAGGTTTTTCTTTAGACAGAGAAAACGACTGCTTTTTGGCAGTAGATGCCAATCAAGAGTGGCAGGGTAAAAATAACCAAACTCCAAGTGCTATGTATAAAGTATCGAGTGATTTAGCCACAAGAGTTGTGGCGTGTTGGGGGACAGCATGTGGCTTCCCTCCTATTTGCTGATTGTGGTTGGGTTTCACTGAGCCCAGAGAGAGAGGGGAGGAGATGGTAATGTCAGCAGGGCTTGGAATCGGACGACTTTTTAAAATGCATTTGAGCTGTCAGTTAGACGAGCAGTTTGAGAATCGTGGTTTAATTTACTTGATGCAATATGTTGGTTTGAAATGTGACAAATTTTCTTTCTTTTTTGAACTCTTCCGAGACTTTCATACATTTCAAAATCAAAAATAACCAGAGATCCACAAAATGTTTGCTTCAAGCTCCCTGGCTGGGACAGTACCACCAGACAATTCATCTGAATGTGATAATTTCATAGCGTTATGTGTTCCTAAAAACCTGCTTCATTATGTCGGCATACAGTTGGTTGTCGGAACCCTGGCAGAACCATGCTCTTCTCTGAGGCCCGTTGATCATTCTGTAAGAAACGCGTAACAGGGTTGGTATTTTTGGTATAGTCTTTTCTTTGTCTCTGAGTAAACTGTGTTAATCATGAAATACTCCTGGACGGTCACCAGAGCAGCACAGATATTGTTGTGGGTCAGTGACGGGGGTGGCACGGCGTGGAGCAAGTGGACAGGGCCAGGAGTGTCAGTCACTGGGCTGTGCTGACCATCTTGCCCTCCAGACCTTTCTTTAATCCCCTTTCTATTCCGTAGAAGTTCTTCCCGAGAGGAAGAGTGAATCTAAACCAATGCGGGTCCAGGCCCACTTCCTGCGCAGTGAGGGGCTGCGGGGAGGACTAGAGAGAGAGCACACAGCCCGGGGCAGAGCCGTCCTCTGTCCTGTTTTCTAATGGGCATCGACGACAGCCCTGGCTCTGCCCACGGCTGGCTCTGGGCAGGCGGGTGGGACCAGCCCGACTGAGCGCCTAGGACACAGGCAGACCTGGTCCACCTTGGCTCTGCCATCTTCTGGCCAGGCCCTTGTCTGGGATTTCCTGAGTGTCAGTGCCCACCCTGGAGGGCTGTTGTGGTGTGACACACCCAATAATGAGCACCCGGACCCTGGGGACGTGCCGCCCGCCATGGTCCTGCTTGGAGTCCAGCTTCCTGGGAAGTAGGGGCAGAACTGCCCAGCGCCCATAGCAGCCACACGTGCACCTGGGTGTCTGCCTGCGTCCAGGTCACACGCCGGGCCTCAGCGGCCTCACGCTCCTACTGGAGCCAGGGAGACCCAGGAGGACAGTGGCGCTGCCCACTTCTCTGCCATCAGGGATGGCTGCCGGTCGCTTTGGGGGTAAAAGGACGTTTGTTACTTCAGCTGTCCATCCACAGGGCTCTCTGCATCTGGGGTGCCAGACCTGTGGATGCTCGTGGGGACTAATCTTGGGCCACCAAGTCGCCTGAGGTAGGACCCCAAGTTGACAGCCCTCCTCGTGCTTCCCGAGTGCTCTTGTGTGGAGAGCGAGGTCTGGCGGCTGCTTCTCGCCCCCTCCTCCCAGTGCTCGGCCTCCTGCGTGTGTTCACACCAAGGCCCCTGGCCCAGGTGACCCTTGGCTTCCTGCACCTCATCCCCTCCTGCAGGGTGCATGGCCTCCACGCCTTGTCTCCACCGTCAGCGTCTGTGCTGTGTGGCTTCGGGGCCAGTCTGCTCCCACGAGGGCTCCGGAGTCCTCCTCGCGCTCTACCTGGTCCCGGTTCTGGTGTTTGCACCTAGGTTCCCCTCAGCTGTCTGTCACCCTGAGTCCTGCCCGAGCCTCACTGGCCCTCACTCTGGCCCTTGCTTTTCATTTTGGTCATAAACCTGACCCCATGCTGCCCTTTGGCTCCCCACCAGGCATCTCCTGGACTGGTTCCTGAGCTCTGCTCCACCAGGCTCTTACACCCAGGGCGCTGGGGACAGAAGGAGCAAGTGAGAATCAGGCACCTGGCTGCTTTCTGACTCACTTTGCAGTCCTGAGTTTCCTCATCTCCCTGGTGGGATTGACAATAAAACCTGCCAATCAGGTTACTATAAGAATGAATGAGAAGAATACAGGTGAAGTCCCTGGCATACAGTAGGTGCTCCATAAATGTCAGTGCCCTTCACCGTGATTAGTGTAGCTGGTTTTCTTTGCCAGACCGTCCTGTGCTGGCTGTACCTGCCACCAGGCCCCCCCGCTGTGGCCACCGAGGTGTGTAGTCCTTCCTCATGAGAACAGAAGGCTTCCGCTGCATTGCCTCTGACATACGAACCTCATCTTACCCGAGAAGGGCTCAGTAGGGAGTATGGGTCCAGGGGTGACTAACCTGTCCCTCCTCCATTCACCCAGGGGCTGCCACCTTTCCAAGTGAGACACGCAGATACATCAACATCTGTTTTTTCCCAATGTGCTGCTTCTCCCAGTGTGACTCCTTATAACAAGGGAAGCTTCTCCTGTCTCCCAGCCTGCGTGTGCCCATGCCTCGTGGATCGCTGGCATCAGAACTGGTCTCTGCTCCACCAGAGCAGACAGAGGGAGCTAGTGAGAACCAGGCACCCTGGCAGCTTTCTGGACTCTGCGAGCAGCCTGGACCCACCCTGGTGTCCCCTGGTATGGCGCTGGGTCCCCTCGTGGGAAGCACAATGCCACCAAGGAGGGTGGATGTCTGAACAAATGGAAAATGGAAGGCTTTTTGGAAAGGAGAGGGTGAGGGCAAAAGGTCGGGACAGTGTCCAGCAGCATCTGCGTCAGCCAGCCTGGGCCCTCTAGGCCACTGAGCCTTCACCATGGAATGGATTCTGCCGGCTCTAGCAACAATGGCAGCCAGCACGGGCTGAGCCCTGGCTCTTCTAAGTGCTTTGCTGTATGAAGTCACTGAGTTCCCAAAGGAAACCACGAAGCCAGCGCCCCAGCGGCTCGCATTGGCCCAGCAGAGAAGAGAGGCAGAGCGCGGCCCAGGCCCACAGCTGACAGGGGCGGGAGCTGCGTCCAGCTTGGTAGCCTGGCTCCGGCGTCCTTGCCTGAACCGCTGGACCACTCTAGAGCCTGTCCAGGGAAGGCGTCGAGGCCGACTCTGCCCCAGCACGTGTGTCAGCTTGTCGTGCCCATGGGCAGACCCTCCTCACCTCAGAGAGCAGCTGTCCCTGCCGTCGCCCGTGAGTGAGAGGAGCTGCTTGTTCCAACCACAGGGTCATCTTTGTTAGTCATTTCTGGGGAGACTCTGCTGCAGGGGGTGCCAGGGCACGTTGGCATCTCTTGCGGGCCTCCTGCCCTGCGTGGCTCCCCCTCTGCATCTCCTTTGTACCCGTCTGCCCTGAGGAGCCCCAGCTCCATCCTGGGGTGGTGGCCAGTGTGGCACCTTGGACTTCACTGCTCACATCCCCAAGGTGAGGAATCTGCCAGGGGACAAAGGGACGACGGAAGCCAGGCTCCAGCGCGTTGCCAGGTGCCTGTTCTGTCACCGACGCTCCCACACCCGGGAAGGCGGAAGTGAAGGAAGGGAGCCCCGCCCTCCTGGGTGCTGATGGCAGGCCATGCGCAGGGACTGTGGGGAAAGGGAGCCCGGTGACCCATGAGGACACTCTGCGTTGTAAATGTCACAGCCCGTCCCTCCCCCTACTGCACACAGAGCAGTATTCTCAGTTGAGGGCTGGACTTCAGGAATGTAGAGTTGAGTTAAAGAAGCGTAAGAACAAGCAGAGCCCAGGCTGTGAGCTCTCCCACAGTCACCCTCCAGGTCTGGGGACTCAAAAGGAAAGAAGTGGCAGGCTCGGGCGTTGGGTGGGGGAACACGTGGTCCACCTGGCCAGCTGTGGCTAGCGCCTGTCGGACACCGGGCCGTCCACTCAGGTTTCCTGGGATTGCTGTGGTGCCTTGGAGTCTAATAGATGCAGCCTTAGCCATGTCAGAAGCAGAGAGTAAAACATTACAGGTGCTAAGTCGCTTGCTTGCTCTGTAAGGGCCTCATGGAGAAGGGACAGAAGTAATGGGTTCATTGTCTGAGACAGGGGGACGTCCTTTAAAAGAAGAAATCTAAAACATTACTGAGAGGAAACAGAGAAACAGTTGTTAGAATACCACCATTTCTTAAACATGCCTAACGTGGCAACGCCACATCTGAGTTCAGGAATATGGGAAGGCGGACTTTGCCTGATAAAAAGGCCAGGCCAGACCCAGCCACCTCCAGGCTTTTGGTTGACTGGAGTTTCCTCGGCTCTGCACCAGTGCACGGGTATGACTTACCTGTTGCAGCAGGTATTTGGACACATCTCCTCTCTCAGCTGAAGGAAATGTTAGCATATCACAGAGCTGTTGGGACAGATTGTATCTGAGGCACTTCTTCCTCCCCACACAAAAGCCTGTCAATCACACCCAGGATGGTGATTAATAATGTCACAGCTTTTCTCAGTGTGTCTCTGTGCAGCTAAATGAAGAGTAGTGCTTACATTTTGATCTAGAGAATCTCACACCATAAAACAATCAGTTGCCATTGCACACACAAAAAATTATGTTGAAAATAGTTCTATCCTAGGACATATTTTTGGTTGCTCTATTATTAATTTGCTTACTAAAGCCTTCATGAGGAAACCACAGCAAAGATCCTGCTACGGAGTTTGTAGTTATTTCAGACTAAGTTTATCTGCACATGGCAAATTAATAGCACAGACACAGCCTGTGGGATCAATGTCCGAAACAGTGGTGTCAGGGTACAGCCTAGAGCTCCCCCGGCCCTGGCTGGCCCGCACATGTGTCTGAGTGACCCCAGCAAGTGGGCGTCCCAGGAGACTGCTTCTTCCCTGTGAAATTGGGAAGGGGCATTGCAGTACCATTGGGACCTGCGTGAGAATAAAGACAAAGTGAACCCATCGTAGTGCCAGGCGTGGAAGTCATCTGAGGGACTAGGGGGAGTTTGCACTTGGAGGGGGGTGTGAGTCCTCATGGAGGAGAGTGAAATGACAGTGTTCAGCATAAAGTCCCAGAGGGCGTGGTGAGAGGCTGATGCTGACGAGCCCCATGGGCCAGGTGACTGCTGCTCCTCTCCTGCCCAGCCCAGGCCTCCTCCTCCCTGCCACCTCCCACTCAGCACTTACTCAAGCAAAGCCCAGAGGCTGACCCGCCCCTCCAGGCCCACTCTGCCATGTCCAGCTGCAAGTCCTGTCTCTGCGTCCTGGCCATTTCTCTCCATCCCACTGCCCCTGTGACAGCCTAAGCCACTGTCCTCTGGAGGTGCTTTCTCAGTCTCCGCTCACCTGGGTTTCCTGTTCCCTCTCGTGCCCCTTCCATCTGGTTTGCACTCACAGGACGGCTGTCCTCAGGCCCCTCAGTGACCACGCCTATGGCTTTAGCTGCACTTGGAGAAAGCTGCCGGCGAGCCTCCGGCGGGTGGCACCGTGCCTGGGAGAGCTCTCAGACAGAGGACCTTGGACTTCCCAGCACCACTGCATACATTCCTTGGCACTTTGAACATGGAGGTTTGTTTGTTTGCTTGTTTACGCGTGGGACGTGACTCCTGGTCGCGGGCGCCTTCTCTGTCTTGCTCACTGTGTGACTGTTGTACCTTGAACGGCTCCAGCACCTGATACACAGACACTTTTCAGATGAATAGTTTCGTAGACAGTTCCCGTCGCTTGGAACAGGCAGGGACAGCTTGAGGAGAAGCGTGGGTGGGAGCCTACGATTGGGCGTGGGTAGGTTCCCACCAGTGGAACTTCCATGGTGTTTAGGGGAAGAGGTGCGGGGTAGCTCGTAGGGTTACAGTGTGGCACCAGAGAGGCACATGGAGGTGGGCATTGGCGGGGCATGGGCAGGAGATGAGCCCCGCGCCTCTTCTGAGGAGACTTACTGTTTTTCAAGGAAGGTTAGGACAGACCCCATGTGAAAGGCAGTCTGCAGGAGAAGGTGTTTGGAGGCTTCATTCCTCCCGGGGCCTGGGGCAGGGAGGAGGAGGCCTTGAAGGTCTGAGAGACCCCCCGACCTGAGCAAGGAGGTATGTGGGGGTGCCGTGAGTGGCGCAATGAGGCATCGCCTGCTTCAGGCCTCAGGCCACTCCCCTCCTATCCTCATCATCAGCCTGCCTTATTTAGCTGAGCACCACTAGCGTAGGGGACACAGGGCGGCTGATCCCTGTCCTCCAGCAACCTGAGTCAGTGTGCGAGCACAGGCGTGCGCAGTAAGTTACACTGGGTCCACATCTTGCTCATTTATGGCGCATCACCGTGGTCAGCGTGTAGCTCCACACAGGTCGGTTGAGTGATGTGGAGAGTAAATGCAGTGTGCAAGAGGAAGGCAGCGCCCCTGGCCACTGGGCGTGCTGCAGGGGACGGTGGGTCCAGCCTAGCCTAGGGGGAAGGGGGGTCCCTGCAGTTTGCACTTACAGGGCTACTAGGGGCTCATCAAGTACTGGAATTAACAAGTGATCAGAAGGCAGGAAGGCAAGGAAACACAGGGCAGGTGGTTTCCAAGAGGAAAAATGTCACTGTGGGAGAAGGGGACGCAAGGTACTTCTGCCTTGTGTGCCTGAGTGAACTTAGAATCTTCCTCCCCAAACCTGTGCCATATTCTGCCGTCCAGGTCCCAGCTGTTCAGGTCCCCATACTAGAAAGTGGGTCCTAGTGAATGTGGTGCCATGAGGGCTCAGGGGAAGCCATTGTGGAGAGATGGAATGTTCTGGAAGCCTTTCTATAATTTGTTTAGTGCTCATCAGTATCCAGAGGAACTGGCCCTGGAAGAAAGCCTCTTTGGGACAGGCTGGAGGAGGTAGATGACAGGCCCTATCCCTCTCTATTTTTATCGTGATTCTGATCTAGTTCTCGGGTTGGGTGGCCTGTGACCTACTTGGATCCTGGTAAAGTGCCATAGTAACATGTGGCACTCCCACTGGTCCAGTCTTAGAGACTTTCCACTTCCCTGGGGCAGTCCTTTTGGATTTGCTGGCTTTCTCAAAGCAGGACCTTCTCCCATGATGTTCAAACAAAGAGCGGGGTGCCAGGCAGGATGGCAGGCAGGGTGGCAGCCCTTGACCTTCTCGACAAGTGCCTCCTAGTGAGGGGCTCTCCCAGAGTGAGCTGGGTCTGGGTCTCGGGGCTCCAGTACTCCTCACCTGTGCCTGGGCACGGCTGGCCTCCAGGGAGTGTGGGTGGGTGAGGAAGAGAGGGGAGGCAGGAAGGTTTCTCACAGATCTGGCCCCCTTTTTGAGCCCCCTGGTAGTAGGCTGGGGCTGCTTTAGGGCTGTGTCACAAGTTCCATGGCAGCTAGCGTCTCTCACCAGCACTCTTTGAAGCTAGACGTTGCAAGTCAGCATTTTGAAAATGAAAATCCAGTGCAGGGGGAGGTTGTCATGCCTCTGGAGTGGACGACAGCAGGCCTCCCTCGGTCTGCTCCACCATCCCACTATGCCTTTTGGGTCCCTTTAGTTTGTTGTTTCCGGCTCCCTTCTCTCTCCCCATGGAGCTCAGTTGGATGTCTTTTCATGGAAGCTTGTTCAGTTTCTGGTGGAGACAGGGTGTGCATATGTTCAGGAATAAATGCACAGTCCTTGGCCTGCTGGGGAGAGCACCAGAGCAGGGAGGGCGCTCGCAGGAAGCGGAAGCCTTTGTTAAAGGTGAGCAGTGCCCGGCCACCACACTTCCCCCATGTCCCTGAATCGAAAGTCTGTGTTTATGAGGTACTGAATGTGGTCTAATTTTTTCCTATCTGGTTTGGCTCATCTCTACCAGCTGGTAAATAGGAAATGTTCACGGTAGGAAGCCAATACTCTGCAGAGTGTAAACAGATGGAATCGATATAAAGTGACAAGTTAGACTGTGCTATTGAGAATACCGAGCCAACACGAAGAACATAGCAGTCAAGCTACTTATTTCGTTCCAGTTCATTTAGTCCTGAATAGTGCTCCATATCTGCACAGCTGTGTTGTTCTTTTCCCCCTTCTTTCTTCTGGGTTGATAATGACAATTTCAAAGAAAAACTTTAATTAAAGATTTTATACAAAATAGCCAAAAGTAGAATAATAAGGAAAATGAGCATTGATGTGTTTATTGTAAGAGAAATCCTTTTTCATGGTTTCATTTAAGATTTTTACTTCTTAAATTTAAAATGGATTTTGTGGTGGTGACAGAAAGGTGCCAGACCGACAGCAGGGCCTGCCCCACTCCTCTGCGCTCCTCGGGCCCCACGTCGGCTTGAGGCCTTCCCGGGGCACCGTCTGCAGGCCGGTGGGGGGGGGGGCGCTCTGTCAGAAACCAGGCAGGGAGAAGGGGGCCCAGGAGAGGCGGTGGACAGGCAGCGGCTAGGTGGGCGCCAGAGGAGACGACGCGGTGGGAGTGAGTTTGCCGCTTGCGCTGCGGCTTGGAGAAGCCTCCCACCTCAGCTGAGAACTCTTCTGCGCCTCTTCCTTTAAGTCTGGGTGGTCCCATTTCTTTGGGCTCACAGCGTTCCTTCCTGTAGCTCCAAGTGCTATAAAAAGAATTTTAAACAAAGAACCACGGAGTGAGGATAACGCGCACCACGGGCGGTTTATTGAGCCACCGAGCCCAGTGGGGACCCGTGATCTTCCTCCCCATGCCGCTCACCTCACGTGACCTCAGGGAGGGCTCAGGCAGGTCTCAGGCTTCCTGTCACATGCAGGTGGAGGCCAGCCCAGGACAGGCCAGCTTGAAGCCTGGATCCCAGCGAGCTCCACGTCCTAGGCTCTGGAGCCCGCCCGCCGGGGTGTGGCTAGGCCTCCTCTCCTGGTCCTGCCTCCTTCTGCAAGTTCTGGGGCCTGTGGGGGGGGGGGCAGAGAGCGTGCCTCTCCCTCCCTCAGCAGGGGGCAGTAGGTGAAGTCCACTGTCTCCCAGCACACAGGGAGCTTATGGGGACAGTGCCTGTGGCCTCTGAACTCTGGTTTCCTGTCTGGGCCTCCTCACTCCCACACCAGCTGGCCTCCTTCACATCCTTGTGCTGCCAGGTCCTCTCACCTATGAGCAGCCCTTTGGGAACAGGAAAACTCACGTTTTCTACCTCTCTTGGTGTCTTTGCAACGCATGGAAAATTCACGTCTTGTCCTTGCTGGCAGAACTGCTTTAATTGGCCCCATTCGCTCTGCTGTCAGATTCTCGGTTCCTCCACCAGCAAGGCACAGAGCAGATCACTGAGTCCACTGACCTTCCTGCAGGTACCTATCCTGCTATACAAGGGCTTTCCTGGCTTACCTGCACTTCTTCCCTGTGAATGCTGCAGTCACGGCATCCATCATCCATTCGTCCACCCCTGTCCATCTATCTACCCATCCATTCCGTCATCCCTCTGTGTATCCAATCCACCCACCACCCATCTGCCTACCTACATACCCATCCCTCCAATATCCATCAGTCAATTTGTTATGGAAGTGTACTTGATTGGGTCCCCTCCTCATGTCCACGAGTACTTTATTGGGGGACTCTTTGTTCTCTTACTGTCTGGACCTGCCCCTGACTTCCTCCTTTGTCATCTTGCCCAACTGCCTATGCAGTTCTAAGTCTCCCTCAAGTTCACCCCTCTGCCCACCCATCCATCTACACAGCATCATCCATCCGTCATCCACCATCCATCCGTCCTTCCATCCTTCATCCATCTGTCCATCCAGCCACCCACCATCATCCATCCATCCATCCTCTATCAGTCTGTCCTTCCACTCATTGTCCATCTGTCCATCATCCATCACCTGTTCAACCATCCATCAATTATGTATCCATCCGTCCGTGCAACCATCCATCCTTCTACTCAGCAGTTGCTCCTGGATGCAGGCCCTGTTCTTGGCCCTGACTCCTGCCTGATGCAAGACCTTCCTCCCTGTCTGGCCTCTGTTCCCTCAGCTGGGCAGAGGGGCAGTGGGGAGGAGGAGGAGGGGCTGGGTCCAGTGCTGCCGGTTCAGCCAATTACCGTTCTCCGACAGGGTGCGTGGTTGTTTGGAACTGTGCTCAGCTGTTGACCCAGTCAGTGGTCCCCAGGACAGCAGCATTGACCGGACGTGTTCCGTGCTCTTATTCATTCCCACTCCACATGTGAGGAACTGAAGTTTTGAGGAACTGTGTCACTTTCCCAAGATTCCCCTGCATCAGAGGGTGGAGCTGGGCTTCCAGAGCCTCTTTCTGAGCTGCGTGGTCCAGGTCTCTGGGGGAGCGCAAGGAGTGGTTGGCACAGGGGTTGCCTGAGGGAGGCTGCAGCCACGCGTTCTCCTGGGCTTTACCGGGAGGCCAGAGCCTGAGAGGAGGCCTGCACGTCCGTGCCCAGCTGCAGTCTTCGAGGACAGGTGGTCAGTGCTTCCTGTGGTGGCATTTATGATTCTGCCTCCGTCTCAATCAATCTTGGGGATATTTTAGATTTTGCTCCTGTTGGGTTTTAAAAAGTGACCATCTGTATTTGAGAAGTCACTTGTTTCACTTCTCGCCCGTGTGAAACTGGCCTTTGCTTGCTTTAAGAGTCAGCTGACGGGGCTTCGGTTCACGAAGTACATTCAGAACTTGAAACCCCTCTCCGCTGTGCCAGGCCTGGGTCTCTTGACCGAAGAACCTGGTGTTAGGTCTGTCCCTGCTCTGGTCCCTTCTCCAGGTGGCTGGCCTCATCCCTCATTCCCCAGCTGGAGCATCTTCCCAGATCATGGTTCCAAGGGTTGGAGAGGGTCAGATCCTGCAGGGCTTCCAGGGGCTGCGGTGAGGGCTCGGTGGGGAGGGTGGGGTCAGGTTATAGGGAGGATCAGGTGTGGCACAGCGGGGGAAGGGGGACAAGATCGAGTGCAGTGGGAGACAGGCCAGGGAGCGCCCACTCCAGCCCAGCACTGGCAGGGTCCAGAGAGGGGATTGCGGGGCGGGGCCAGGAGGGAAAGGCAGGCAGTAGGGAAACACTGCGGCAGCTTCTTTAGGAAGCTGGCTGATTTCCTGGCTCTGCACATTTAATTCAATGTCACAACTGGTTATCATTGAGGGTTCTCTTTAGATCCTCAGTGCTCTTCCTTGTGTTTGTGCACAGAATCTCCCCGGAAATGTCCCCACCCACTCAGACACCTGTGGGAGGGGGGACGACATGGGCCAGCGAACCTGCTCTAAAGGGCCAGGAGCCAACTGCCTGGTCTCTGCTGCGAGGGTCTGTTCAGCCCCCCACTCTGCCCTGGAAGGGGAAAGCGCCCAGGCAATATGTAAATGAGGGGTGTGGCTGCATGCCAATAAAATCTATTTACAGATACTGAAATCTGAAACTCCCATAACTTTCACATGTCATGAAGTGCTATTCTTTTGTTTTCTTCCAGCCAGTTAAAAATGTCAGACCCATTCTTAGCTGGCAGGTGTACAAAATCAGGTGTGGGCAGTGGTCTGTCGCACCTGGATAGGATGGCCAGGTCACCACAGGTGCTGATGCCAGGTGACGGCGTCAGCTCTCTCAGGCTGCCCTCTGGGCAGTCACAGAGTGAGACCCGTTTTCTTCTCTGAGACACACATTGGACTTGGAAGAAACAAGAAACAGTGGCCCTCTGTCAACTGTGCACCAGCCCCTGTGCTGGTTTGGATGTGAGGTGTCCTGAGAGCCCTGTTAATGCAGGAGTGTTCAGAGGCGAAGTGATGGGGTTGTGAGAGCTGCAGCCCAATCATCATCCCTCCTAGTTGGAATGGGCTGACTGGGTGGTCGCTGTGGGCAGGTGGATGTGACTGAAGAAGGGGGGCAGGTGGTGTATATATCAAAAGCATCTTACATATACCCAAGATACAGCAGCTCGAAGTAAACACTCCATCCCCAAAGGGAGGAATGGGGCATAGGAAGAAGGGAGGGCCAAAACGAGACTGAGACCCAGCAGGCACACAGGTCCCATAGTCTCTGTGCAGCTTCTAGGACACAGGGCTGCCTGCAAGAGCTCTCCACAGGGCTGGGGAGGCCTGCCCCTTGGGCCTTGCTGCTGCTGCTGCGCACAATCCCGTGGCCTCTGTCTTGGGCTGGCTGTCTCCACGGCCAGCAGCTTGCCTGGGTAGACCCTCCATGTTACTGGCATCTTTTGATTTCCGGGTCTCACAGTTTGATGCATCACCATCTCGGGATTTCCGAGAGGGGTCATGGTCCCTGCAGCCCCTTCCTCCCTTTATCTCTCTGCTTCGGGCGCCCATGAGCTGAGCGGTGCTCTTGCCACACCCTTCCCCATGATGTTCTGCCTCACCTTGGACCCAGAGGGGGATGAGCCTCTGAAATTATGAACCCCAAATGAACTTTTCCTCGCTAAAATTTCTGGTCAGGCGTTTGGGTCACAGCAATGAAAAACTAACACGGGCCTCTCTGCCGGTGGATTTGGCCTGTGAACACTCTTCCCCAAAGGTGGCAGACTGAAGGTGCAGACAGGGAAGACAGGAGGGGCAGAGACAGGCAGGGAGGGTGCTGGTCACCAAGGTCAGGACCCAATAAACCAAGATGTCAAGGTCAAGCAGGGAAGGTAATTAGGGAAGCCAGGAGAGAAGATACCAAGTCCTGCCCCAGGGTGGCCAGTGGCAGCACCAGGGAAGGGCGGTCCAGGCAGCAGGTAGAGGATGTCCAGCCCCCAGAAGTCCCTCTCTCTAGGCAGCTCTAGGCCTGAGGGAGAGCAGCGGACAGGCCCAAGGTCCTGTCTCAATAGCTGAGAAACGTGTGAAAGGTCCAGGTGCGGGTTAGTGCAGGAAGAAAAATGCAGCACCTGGCCCCAAAGGGGTGAAGGAGTGCTTGGCCCCTGTGAGCAGGTGGCCTGTGACGGAGACCTGGTGTGGCAGTAGGACGCTGTGCAGGGAGAAGATCAGAAGTGCCGGTGGGGTGGAGCGGGCCTGGAGCCGGAGGGAGAGTCGGAGCAGAGTGAGGAGGCAGGAGGGAGGCCAGGTGGGGAGAGCCCCGAGCCTGTGAGTTCCCAGGAGTTGAGCGTGGCTGTGGCTGGAGCCCAGGGATGGGCGGGGCAGGGTCACCCTTCCTGGCCGCCCCGGCATGGACCTGTCCTACACTCCACGGCCCTCACTCTCTTGCCTGGGGTGAGCCTCGCCATCTGCAGCCCCTTTCTTCCCGTCGTGCCAAACTGCAGTCTGACAAATGATAAGGCACTTGGAGACGGACCTCTGGTGGGCATGGGCGCCGCGCCAGGTCTGCCGCTGTTCGGCTCTCGGCGCTGGAGATCCATACGGGCTGCTTTGGGGTTTTAAATAAGTATCCGTCTCCTGTCCTCCTCCGTCTCCCACAAGACGCAGAGCGGATTTGGCAGTGGACAGGGTGCTGAGATTTTTCTTTGGTGGTGGGAGCAAGTGCTCCCTGTGGCTGAAGCCGCCTGTTAGTCCAAGCAGCTGGGTGGAGGGGAACAAGCAGGGGTGGGCCCTGTCCAGCTGGGGCCTTTCCCCTGTCTGCCTTTGGCAGGGCCAGGTTGATATCCAGGCTGGGCCAGCCGAGGTGCTCGGGTTGTGGGAAGGACAGAGAGGTGTGTGGGGAATTCAGATGGGCTTTGTGTATGATGGACAGTCACTCAGTGATGGCAGTATTGTCATTATCACACTGATGGTCATCATGATTTCATGCAGGGGGCAGTCGTGGTGGGCAGACCCTGGTCTGGGCGCTTCCTCAGCCTGCAGCTTTTCCTGCAGCAGGTGGGAAGAGGGCGTTCACCCACTCATTGCAGCAATCATTTCCTGAGTGCCACAGTGTCGACTCTACTCGGGCACCAACCAGGGAGCAAACTCTGCTCTTCTGGAGCCAACGTTGGAAGGGTTAGACGGACAATGCAGACAGACGAGTGTCCTGCCCACTGTTTTCTCCATAAAGCAAGAAACAGGCCAGTCAGTGAAGAGGAAGAGGCAGGATGAGAAAGTGGGGGGTTAAGGCCACAGTGAGGAAGGTGTGGGGTGGCTCAGGGGTGGGCCTGCCCAGGAACAGCTGTGTAGCTGGTGTGTGGACTGTGGTGTTGTGGGGCAGGCGCTCAGAAAACACACTGAGTCCCAGTTTTGTGCAAATTGAAGAGTCTTTATTTAGCCAGCCAGCCAGCGACTGCTCCCCACAGGATCCATAACTGTTTCTGCAAGGAACAGCCCTGAGCTTGAGCATTTTAGGATATTTAAACGCATAACCTACATCGGGGTTACATAGCTGTAAGCAAGCAGGTATGGAAGCTGGGTTGGGCAGTTAGTGAGACAATGCCATGGGTACATTGGTATTTCCCACAGGACTCTCCAGGTTGGCACAGCAGCAAGCAAGCAGAAGGGAAGGGGGTCAAAATGACCCTAGTTCAGTACACGTTAGAGAATGAGAATGGTTACTAACGTCTAGACAATCAGTCTCTGCAAGGTACATTGTCCCAGAAAAATAGAAACCAAAGAGAACAATTTTCCATGGAATAGGAATTGCTGTTTGTGTTGCCAAGTGAGCTCTGCTAGGTGACTATTAATGGGCACAGAGGTGGGCTTTCCCACGGGAGAAGCATTTCTAACATGATATGGAGTCTCAGGTAAAATGGAGTCTATTTGCTCATTGCCCATATAGCCTGGCCCATAACAGTGGTGGTGGAGGATGGTCACCCAGCACTCTGTCCAGGCAGGGCCAGTGGTCTGCATCTAGGGTCAGGGAAGTGCTTGGTGACGTGTTTTCCCTCCAGCCACATCAGCCATCTGGATGGGGCTTGGAAAGCTGGGGAACTGTGTTTACTCAGGGTTGGGGTCTGAGAGTGGGAGGGTGGGGGAGGGGCAAGCATGCCGGGACAGTGCTAATACAGGTTCTGGGGGAAGTGAGGCTGGGGGTGGGGTGGGGGGAGGCAGAGTAGCAGGGGCAGGGCCTGGTGGGGCCCCGTTGGTGGGCTTTGGGTACTTGAAGCAAGCTGGAGAGGAGAGGGTGGTAGCCAAGCCCAGGAGCCATCTTGCAGAATGAAGGTGCCAGGCGGGGAGCTGAGGGGCTGAGAGGCGGCTGTCGGGGTTCACCCTTGTGAATGCCTAGAGTGTATGGGGGGACAGAGTGACGGTGCAGCGCTAACACTACCTAGGCACAAGGGGACCCGAGGTCTCCAGGACTGGAGCAAGGAGAGGCGCGGTCAGGGTGCAGGTACAGGCTTCCAGGAGGAGGCCACTGTCCCCACCAGCTCATGGTCCCTCGTGCTTGAGGTGGGGCTTTCCCAAGGGAGGAGCGGCAGGGGCTTTCTTGCTGGCAGGTGGTGAGAGAGGCAGCAAGGGAACATTCAGAGGAGGTCTGGGGAGGAAGCGGGGTGTGGGTGAGAAGGGAGCAAAGCTGTCACCCTGAAGCCACTCCCCGCACTCCTCCCTGAGGGCCAGGTGGGATCCAGCAAGGGGAGGTGGAATCCGGGATCGGCCTTACCCCTCGCTCCTCACTGTGCCCCGGCCCTAAGAGCACCCCACATCCACCCCCGCCCCGCCTGCAGGTCCGCAGGTGCAGGTGTGGACTGCCCCTGGCCCCCCTACAGGAGGGCTCCCGGCCGGCTGGAAGCTCTCTCCTCTGAAGGCCAGCAGCCCTTGCTGGCTTTTGCTGTTGGCTCTCCTTCCCACTGCCCCCTAAAGTGTGTGGAGGGTACAAAGCGACCGTTCACGGTTAACACTGCCTAGGCACAAGGGGACCGAGGTCTCTAGGGACTAGAACAAGGGCGTGGTCAGGTGTGCAGGCTCTCCCTCTGGAGGTCATGGCAGGAACGGCATCGTCCTTCCAGGATGGTGGCTGGGGTGGGTTGTGGCAGGCAGTGGCATAACACTGTGTTTCCATGTCTCCTCTCCCTGGCAGCATAGTGGGGTAAAAGGGAAACTTGAGTTTGCAGCAGCGTCATGCTGCCCAGCCACGGGGTTGGCTCTTCGTGGAGCCTCCCTGAACCTCAGTTTCCCTCTTTACAAATGGGCAGGAAAGCAGGGGGTGTGGCTCAGTGGAAGAGCGCTACCTAGCATGAGCAAGGCCCTGGTTTGGACCCCAGCACTGCCAAAAATGAATAAGCAAACAGGTAAAGTGTGAAAAACAGGAAGTGGTGCCTGCCTCACGTGGGCTGGCAGGGTGGCCCGAGAGCTGGAGTTGGCTCTGGTGTATCCGGGTGGAGGCTGCCCTCTGAATAGAGGCCGCTCCTTTCTGCAGCCCCTTAGGCCAGATGCACGGTCACGTGCCCAGTGCATATCATTTGCCAGATTTGGGGAAGGGCTCCATAAAACTTTTCTGTAATATCTTTAAAAATTTCAGAGGGGTTGAACTATACAGTTATATTTTCTAGGTCCTAGTAAAAATAGTTTGCATATGGCTGTGAAAAATTAAAAATCCTACAAGTCCATCTATGCCAGAACATAGTTTAGAAGAATCAATTAACAAAAAAGATTTTTCCTACTGCCTTAAAAGAGACTGAATTGTGTATGAGACTTACTGCTTTACATCAGAAAAAATTTTTTTAACTAAGACCATTTACTGAGAAAATTGCCTTGAAAACATTCAATAAATGCAAAATGTCTTTTTTCCATAGACATGTCATTTTCCAATGCCTACCACTGTGAATCTTTGAAAGCATTTTATTTTACAAGAAGTATTAAAAAACGTTCACTTTTTTATTACCATTTTGTTTTTTTTTTTTAAAGAGAGGAGGGAGAGAGAGAGAATTTTTAATATTTATTTTTTAGTTCTCGGCGGACACAACATCTTTGTTGGTATGTGGTGCTGAGGATCGAACCCAGGTCGCACGCATACCAGGCGAGCGCGCTACCGCTTGAGCCACATCCCCAGCCCCACCATTTTGGTTTTTAACACTGGCTCTTTTGACTTTTCTCCAATCACTTTTCCTATATAGGTTTTTTGGAATATGAAAACCATTACCAAAGCCTTTAAGCTCATTGATGTTAACAAGACAGGGCTGGTTCAGCCACAGGAGCTGAAGCGGCTTCTGGAGACCTTCTGCTTGAAGATGACGGATGAGGAATACAAAAGGTGAGGCTGCCGGGCAGGTGGAGGTGCTGGGAACTGCGGCAGCCGCACAGCTGACTGTGGCTGGGCCCCGCCCACCTCCTCTCTGGGTGTTTCTACTGGGTCCTGAAGCTCCCTGCAAATTTCCCAGATCAACACCTGCTGGTTCTCCGTCCTGAGCACCCTGGGGCAGGGCCTGCAGGTTGGAACAGGGGGACAGGCCGCTCCTTCCCCAGCCGCCTCCCTGCCCTCTGGGGCGCCATGCCCTCCGTCCTCACTCTGCTCTGAACAGTTAGGTTTCACTCCAAGCCCCAAGTCAGGAGGAGAAGCAGCAGCTGCTCCTGATGGCTTTCCCTCTGGATGTCATGGCAGAAACGTCATCGTCCTTGCAGGACGGTGGCTGGGGTGGGTCGTGGCAGGGAGTGGGCATAGCACCGTGTCAAAGCCACACCACCTGCTCCGGACTTGTGCAGCGCCCGTGGGAGTGCGTTTGGACCTCCGGTAGACTCCAGGTCCTTTAGAGGAAGCCAAAGGGCTTCTGTGCTGGTGGAGGGCGGCCTGGCCTGGCTTATCTGTGAGAGCCACGCTGGGAAGGCACCCTCCTCCTGCCTTTCCTGGGTGCTGCCCTTCCGGTGGTTTTAGCTACCACAGTCCAAAAATGTTGAATGGAAAATTCCAGAAATAATTCCTACATTTGAAATAACTTCCATCACAGTGTGCCATTTTGTCCGTCCTATTTTATCACCAGTTGCTGTTGGAGACCTCACAGTGCCCGCTTTACCATCAGTGTATTCCTAGAGGAGTGAAGCCTAGGTGTGTGGGCTCCCTGCTACCCAGGCCCAGGCGACCGGCCCTCCAGGCAGTTTGCAACAGGAGGGAGCATATTATTTCAGTGGGGACTGTGACACAAGCTGTCATTAAAGCTGGCTGCTGTCACTCCAGAGCAGCCTCAGGAAGTCTCACAAAGACAGGGTCCAAGCTGGAAGTGGAGCAATCCGCCCCCAGGGCAAGGCAGCGGAAGGGGCATTGCCCTGGGCACAGACACTGCAGGGCGAACAGCGAGGAGGCTTTAGAAAAACGGGTCTTTCCCACTCCTGTGAAGGCTTTTTCTTCTTTTTTCCTCTTTATAACCCACCTCATATTATAAAAGACATAATAGATGTTTTAATTTTTACATCCTTTCCGGCTGGGAAAGTGCCCAGAATAAGATCCAAACAAAACAAATTAAATAATTTTGTGCATGCAATTATAGAACAGAACAGCACTCTTCTAAAACAGGCAATCAAAAAACAAAGCAGTGTTTTATTTGACAATAAACCTTGTGTTTGGCACCGCAGTCTCCAACCTAGTAAATCTATAAAAAATGTTACTGTCTGTTTCCCCATCTCTTAAGTATTGAATAATAAAGAACTCTACAAATTTTTATTTGAGATTTTTTTAAGCCTCAAAAACAATGCTGTTTTCATGATAAGGCTTGAGAAACTTCACACAATAGACCAAGAGCTCGGAGACTAAAAGGAGCCGTTCTTCAATTGCTTTAATGCTCGCCTTATTGAAGCTCGACAATGCACTTCTTCCTCAAGACGCTGCTTCCGTATTAACTTTGTCTTTTTAATTTTGGAGCAAGAAACAAGGCATTCTTGAATCCTTTTATCTAGCTGCTTCCTTTTGAAGATGCAGGTTGGGTGCTCGCGTGCTGGGGATGGCCAGGCTTTGACGTCTGACCCACATGGGGTCAGCCTGTGCTTTCTGTTCCCTAGTTCAAGGACCCCAGGACACTCCTGGGCCCCTGGAACTCAATTTTCTTTTACGATTGGGTGCCAAGAAGCTCGTCTGCCAGGGTGGGGACCAAGGGGGCTTTGCAGGGTGCATGGAGTGCTGGGATCTGCCTGCTCACAGGGGGTGCTTCCTTCGTGGGGACCATGTCATGATTGTAAACATCCAATGCCCCTAATGGATGGCTCCTTTTAGCTGCAGAATACTGTCCAGCTCGTGTAAAACAAGAGGCCAGAGATGGACCAACCACCCAGCTTTACACCTACCCAGGACTATCTCAAAACCCATCAGACTTGGGTTTCCTTCCCCACCCTACCCCATCCTGCCCTTCACTGCCCTCCAGGCCAGAGTATTTGAATCTCCGCAAAGAGGTTTGTGAGCAGAGAGGAGCAATCCTAAAGGTCAGCTGCTCTGGAGACCTTGTGCTAAGCCTAAGGCTCTGCACCCAGGGGCCCATGCTGGAGAGGCTGTGGCTCACCGGGGCCTTCCTCCTCCTCCATCTGGCCACTCCACGAGGCGGCTTGCCTGCTGAGCCCAGAGCTCAGGTCCTGGCCAGTGGCCCCCGTGCATGCGTCTCAGGAGTGGTTCCATCTTCCGTGCTTTCTTGTGAAAAGCTGTGCGGATGCCGCTTCTTGAGCAGGGCTGAGGCTTCCATGGCCAGGGCTGGCCTGCAGGACACGTTCCCACGGGGTTCTGTGTCCTGTGACTGAGCAGATGCGCGGATGCCCAGGTCAGGTTGCTCCTGGAGCAAAGGCTGTTCCAGCAGCGCTGCGCTTCCACAGCCTGGCGGGCTGGCGGGAGCTCCTCACCCAGGGCAGGACTCAGAGGGGGCCACGGACCCTCCTTCCGGTGCTCCAGCTCACAGCCTGTGTTTGCAAGATGGAGGCTGAGGAGGAAAGGGGCTGTTGAGGGGGTTTCTGTGGTGACACCTGGCAGTCGCCATCTCTCGAGATAGGTGTCTGATTAGCACAAGAGGCAGGCTCAGCAAGGTGGCGAGCAGGCACGGAAGGGAACACCGCGCTCTATTCAATCTGGAAAACAGAAAAATAACACATATTTTAAGTAATGATTACTAAATTTTTAGAAAGCAGCATGAAATTAGATAATTATGGAAACTAACACATGGAGATAATATAATCAAACATTTTAAAACTGTCAATTTTTTAGAAATGTAATAACCCAGAAATTATTTAGAAAAACATTCATCAGATTTGAATAATAGAAAATCCATTTTGAAAAATCCACACATCCCATTTCTCTCTGCATTTCAGGGGTGGACCGTGGTTTACGTGTTTTAAAATTCTCTTGCCACGTGGAAACACTGCAGAAATTTCAAAAAAAGCTTGCCCCCCTGCCCCAGCACTGCTCCCTGTTTTGAGACCACGTGCCACCTTGGCCCTCGGTTTCTCTCTGTTGAAGTGATCCGCTCCTTGGCACCCCTTCCTGCTCTGGGTTCCCTGGTCATGGAAATGTCGTGCCAGCGGCTCACTGCCCAGGTCCCTGGGCCTGCAGTCCAGGGGTGGGGCAAGGCCCCACACCCTCCTGCCAGTCCTAGATGCTGTCCCACAGGAAACTGTGTGTCCAGGCCCAGGCTGCGAGTGTGGTCTTCAGAGGAGCTGCATGTTTGGAATCTGACAGTAACGCTTCCAGGGTTGACTTCTAAATTCTGGCTGTAGCGAGAAACAGACATTAAAATTACTGCCCACCCCTGTAGAGGAACCCTTAGGAACCACTTTCTTCATTTCAGATGTGTTGTATCAGAATGTCTGATTTCTAAAGAACATTTGTATTTCAGGTTTTCAAAACACTACGACATTGACAAAGATACTGCAGTGGATTACAATGTTTTTTTGAAGAACCTTGGCATAAATAATGACCTGAACCTTAGATATTTTATGGGAAATCAAGGTAAGGATTTTTTCAGTACATAGCAAGAGGTTTCAGTGTGCTTAAGCATGATAGTTATAACTAAATACTTTCTGGTGATCTCTTCTGAGGAAATATTTTCAAATATGGAAAATGCATAATCTATAAAGATAGCCGCGGAGCTGTGTTTATGGGAATTAGCTGAGTGCCTCACTATAGAGGAAGGTGCAGCTAGGAGTTGGGATGACGTGGGCTTGTGCGTGCATCCGCACAGGGTTGGGAACATCTCCAGCTCACAGATGGTCTTTAAGTGGTTTGCCTCTGAGCGGTATTAGCTCTTCTTTCTGCGGCTTTTGTGTTTTCAAGTTTTTTTTTCTATTATGAACACATATTCCTTTAATTTGAAAAATCTCAATACAAAAGGGCAGAGTAATTTACAGTGAAGCCAGGTAAATGTGTGACCTCGTCTGCCCTCTGAGAGCCTGCATCCCAGCCCACTTGCTGAAGTGCCCTAACCGTCAGGTGGCTCTGTGAGGATATGAATCAGATATTGTCCCTTCCTGGCCGCTGGTCATTTTCCTGGACTTAATCTGGTTTCTTTTCACTGATTTCTTGCCTCAGGGGCTTATCACCTGTGACAGGCTTATTGGTCACTCTGTCTGGCTTCAACTGAATTCTTTTCAGCAGATATTCCCTGAGCGCCTCCTGCGACCCTAAGATCTGTCTCACCGGTGGGTCGTGTCAGCCTGGTGTGCTAACCCAGCTCACCAGGCATGCTGACCACAGGCCTCCAGGGCTCGACCGTGTGCAGCCACATGCCAGGCATTCACCAAGCATGGTCTCTTCATAGCCCCATGGCCCTGTGAGGCCGGAACTAATGCAGATTAGTGAAAGATTGAAATTAGCCACCAAACCCATCTGCTGCCCAGAATGCCCTCCCAAGAGTGCAGTAGATAGGAGACAGGAAAAAGTGCTCCATTTGTGAAAACGGGGTCAGGTAGATGCTATTTTATATAAGAATTTATCTCTCACCTTAGTGGATCAGGAGAGTTAGAAATCGCAACAAAACACAAGGAAATGACAAACACAGTATTCACATGTGGCACGTGCTGAAATCCCAGCTCCTTGGGAGGCTGAGGCAGGAGGATCCCAATCCAAGGCTAGCCTCTTAGTCTCACTTAGTGAGACCCTGCGTCAAGTTAAAATAGAAAGGGCTGGGGTGTGGCTCAGGGGTTGAGCACTTGCCTAACACCTGTGAGGCCTGATTCCACCCCAGTGCCTCAGCATGCGTGTGTGTGTGTGGGTGTGAGCGCACACCCACACACACACACATGCACACCCAATACCCCCAGGTTACACTTTTCCCTTTCAGAATGTCAGGGACTTTGGTCTGTGGCCTGCTGGGGCTGAGTGGCTGAAGAGAGGCCTGTGTGTCCCCTGGCTGGTGATGGGCTTTCTCTGCCAGCTGCCCAAACAGCTTTCAACCCTGAACCTCAGCAGTATGGCCAGGGAGGTCTCAGCGCCTGCCCTTGGTGTGGCCTTCTAGAACACAGGGCGCTTTTAGTTTGTAAAGTTGATTCTCTCTTCATTTTGATTTTTCAAGCAATATGTCTTTGGATGAGTCTTTCCTTCATTTTGAGTTTTTTTTTTTTTAAAGCAATATGTCTTTGGATGAGTCTTTATTTTTTGGACTGTGACCTTCTGGGCACAGGCTGTCCTGCTGCCCACATCTCTCCACTCCTCCTCCTCGGTAGCCACTGGATCACTTCAGTCTTCATCTCTACTGTGGCTCCGCCCGTGTCTGTTCTGTTCCTGTTGTTCCTGGTGCACTGGCGGCTCTGGGTCTTCCTCAGGCCCGCTGCCGGGCCCCTCTCCTCATGTTGTGTTTCTGTCTCGCCATTGAACTCTATCTCACCAAATTCGGATCTCAGTAAGAAGTTCTGTATCTTTCTTTTTTGGGGTGTGGGGTGGGGGGGATACTAGAGATTTAACCCAAGGGTGCTCTACCACTGAGCCACATCCCTGGCCCTTGTATTTTTTTTTATTTTGAGTAGCGCCTCGCTGAGTTGCTGAGGCTGGCTTTGAACTCAGGATCCTCCTGCCTCAGCCTCCTGAGCCGCTGGGATGACAGTCGTGCGCCACCGTGCCTGGCTTGTATTTTTATCTTTACTTACATTTCTTCCAAGGTGGGCTCTCTCCTTCTCTGTGTTATGCCACTTCTCTCTCTAATCCAGCCCCTGCCTTTTTTCCTAAAGAGTTTGGGTTAATTTCAAAAAGTTTGGGTGAACCGAGCATTTCCTATTCTGCATTACTTCTTCTATTGACGCCTTTCCTTCATCATCAAGCATCCTTTAGGGTTCACGATATGCACCTTCTGTCAACCCGCGTCCGCCCTCAGATAATGGAGGCTTCTGTGAGGCGCAGGACTTTCCCAGCACCTCCCAGTGCGGCCCTCCTGCCCCTGGCTGTGCTGCTGTGCTGTGCTGTGTCCTACGCAGCCACTCGCAGTGTGCGGCTGTGGCACCCTGGCTCCCCGAGGTCTTCCTCTGCGTTCATCAGGAGCAGAGATTCTCAGACACCATTACTTTAAAATTCTAAGAACATTAGAATGACCTAAACTTTTTGTCTGCTAATTCCAACATTTGTGTCGGCTCAGGTTTGGTCTGTTGATCGCCTTGCAGAGGCCGTGTGCTCTCTGCACATGGTGCTCCGTGGGGACCAAGTTCTGCCTGACCGCCGGCCACCCTGGCTGGCTGCAGCCCTGAGGTCCTCCTGGGGGTGATGCCTGCCATGTGTTGTCCCCTCCTTAGCCGGGCAGCTCAGCGCTGCCTGCCCATCCACCGGCAGAGGTGGCAGCGACAGTGTGTCCACGGGCGTCGGAGGCCTCCTGGGCTCTCTTCTTTGGCACTTCCCTCCGCCCGCCCGAGCTGCTTTCTGATTGCTGATCCGGAGGCCTTGGGGCTCACAGGCAGCTCTAGGCCCTCGGCCTGTTTCCAGCCAGGGCGGCCCTCGCAGCCAAACCACACACCCTTGCTGCCCTGACCCCTCTTCCCAGAGTGGGCTCCAACTGGTGGCTGTCCCCAGGGCCTCCTGGTGGTTTTGTTCATATTTTACCCAGAGTTTCTCATTGTTACCTGCTGGGAGAGTTGGTTGATATGAGCTGACCCCTGCCCCCTGTAATTGGGAGCACAACTTTCTGGCTGCCTAAAGTGTAGGTTTTTTTGTTTGTTTGTTTGTTTTTGCTGATTTTTACTGTTCTGAGACGCTAATTTCCTGAGGTGTCATAAGAGGGTCAGTTCTATAATATAGTCTCAGTTTCACTACGGAAATCTCTCTTGCTCTTTTCCTACATTTCGTCACTAATTGGCAGCAGGCTTTCTTTATTAATGATACATAAAATGATGATGCAGAGCAGAATGGCATGTTCGATTTGACCCAATGTAAGCTGTGTATCCAGTCATTCTCCTGCAGGTTCCTGTTCCCACGGCTCTAGCTCGAGTTTCTCCTGCTGCCCTGTCCCCGGCGTAGTCCTGGCCTGCACCTGTTCTCATTAGTCTTCTTCTACAGCCTGGGCAGGGATCACCTGAAAATACCCTTTCCACACTGGTTTTCCCACTGGCTACTTCTACAACATTTATAGGTAGAATCCAGACCTTCAGAGGCAGGCCATTTTGGTGGATGTTCTAACTTAAAGAAGCAGGAGTCTGGGGTGTGGGCACATCACACTTCAGCTCCCCACTGAGGCTCTGTCTGGACCAGGCCTTCTCCCGGCAAGAAGCAGGAAGGGAGCATTGTGACCAGCGGCTCAGCGTCCGCCAGGGTCCTGTCTCTTCAGAGTCCTCAGCCCCACGCTGTGCCCCTCCTGGGGTCTGCAGGCCTCTGTGCTGTGGCGTGTGGAAGCACTTTACCTGCACATGGGTGGGCTGTTTGAATTCCCCCCTTACTAGCTCGCGCTGGGCAGAGCCGAGGAACAGACAGGCCCCTGGGCTGCCCTGGAGCCCTTCCCGGGTGACTCACCTTCCGGTTCTTTCTGCTCAAGTGGCTCAGGAGCAGGTCTTGCTGTCCTGCTGACCGTGTCACAGGATTGCACTGTCCAGGGAAGGGGCCTTCACCCAGCACATTAGCTCAGCGCTCTGCCTTCCTGGGCTGGTCGTTTCCCTTCCCGGTTTGTGTATTCCTTGTTTTCTGGTAGGTTCCTTGGGAAATGCTCATGGAAACAATATTCTCTGATTTCTTACTTGTTCCTAAGTTTGTGGCCTTAACTCTTGAAAAATCAGCTTTTCCGGATGTAGAATCCTTGACTCCAGTTTTTCCTAAGCGTCTTAAATGTCTTTTTTCTCCCATTGCCTGGTGGCATAACGTTTGGCTGAAGAAAAGCTTGGTGACAGTCTGATTTTATGTCCCTATTTGTAACTTGATTTTTTTTGCCTGGATGTTAAGAGATTTTTAAACCCTAAAAATTTATTCTAGAATATGCCATGATACCCGCAGACTGATTGATCTCCTGAGTGCGTTGTGTACAGTTTCAATGTGTGGACTTGGGTCTCTCGTATTTCAGGAAAGATGTTTTAACTGTAAATTTTAGTATTTGTTCCACCCGTTGTCTGACCGTCTTCTGCATGATTCCTAGTGCATGGGTCTCCACTCTGTCTTCCCGCTCCTTCCTCCCTCTTTCTCCTCTTCCTTCCTCCTTCTTCCTCCTTCCTCCTCCTTCCTCCCTCCTTCTTCCTTCCTCCCTCCTTCCTCCTCCTCCCTCCTTCCTCCTCCTTCCTCCCTCCTTCCTCCTCCTCCCTCCTTCCTCCTCCTCCCTCCTCCCTCCTCCTTCCTCCCTCCTTCCTCCTCCTTCCTCCTCCTCCCTCCTTCCTCCTCCTTCCTCCTCCTCCCTCCTTCCTCCCTGCTTTCTCCTCCTTCCTCCCTTCTTCCTCCTCCTCCCTTCTTCCTCCTCCTCCATCTCTCCTCCCTCCATCCTCCTCCTCCCTCCTCCCTCCTTCCTCCTTTCTTTTTCTTTACTTGACAGTCTCTATTTCACTTTCTATTTCTGTTTTATTCTCTTCATTCCTTTTAGTTTAGTCTGCATTTCTACAATGATTTATTTGCAGCTTTATTGAGATACAATTGACAAATAGAAATCAACATATTAAAGTTTTCGGTGTGTGATTCCTGGCTCTAATACGAAGTCCTGCCGTGAACTGTAAGCCACAGGATGAAATTTGCTACTGTACATTCATTTGGGGAGGAAATGTCATGTAAGGTCCATCTGCCAGGCGCTGTGCAGGGATTCGGTGCTGTCCTCAGCTCTGTGGGGTGGTCTCTGGTGGCAGCATGCCTTACCTTCGACTTTTCTGAACGTGGAACGGTGTTTTCTACTATCTCTGCTTATTTCTGTCTTGGGGATGCTTGGTCCTTGCCAGGCCACCACTATATCTGTCTGGGCACATGAGGAGGTGACTCGGGCGGCTTTCCTTCACCACACCTAGAACAGAGCTCAGCCACTAAAGACTTCTTTATACTGTTCAAACCGACAGGGATCCTTCCGCAAGGTGGTCGGGCTCTGGCCTGGCGCATGGAAGGTCCTGCTTCCATCCCCAGCACTGGAAAAAAATCCTTCAAGAGTGTCGGAAAACCAGAGGGTGGCAGGAAGGACGAGGCTGCACTGGGGAATGGGACCTGGCATAACCAAGGATGCCCTGGGTCCTGCCAGCCAGTGCAAGTTCCCAGATGACAGGCTGCCTGTCCGTCTGTCCGTCCGTCCATCTGTCCGTGTATGTGTGTGTGTGTGTGTGTGTGTGTCCCCATCCCTGTGAATCACAAGTGGAGTGACAACAGGATGAAGGGCCAGGCAGCCGGGTGAACTGGGCCAGGGGTGCTGCAGCTTGGGGGCTGGGACCCCCCATTCTGAGGACTCTGCCCACTGCCTCTAGTCCACAGCCGGCTTCCAAGAGCAGCCCTGAGCCCATGAGGTCACCCAGAGGGCCCCGCTGCGGGAGGCTTGCTTTCTTTGTTTTTGGCTTTTTTTGGAGCTGGAGATAGACTCCCAGTGACTGGCAGTCCTAGCGGCAGCTGGATGGAGTGGGCTGAATGCAGACATTTTAGGAAATAAATCTGGGAAACCATTTGTGATTCTTTGCAGTCGACTCTGAGGAAGAAAATGGCTATATTTTAGATTTGTTTTATTCTTTTTTTTTATCATAAAAGTAACACACGCTTGTTTGACAAGAGTCAGAAAATACAAAACCACAAGATAACAATCCCCTGAAATCCTACCTCCTGAGCCCCACCTATGCGCTCCTTCCGGCATTCGTGCCCTGGGTTTTTGTTTCCTGATACCTCCATAGATGTGTGGGTGGAAAATTAAATTCATTGTCTTTTTTTCCCATCGTGACACAGTAGGCAGCACAGAGAAGCTCTGCGGTCACAAATTAGCCCTGTGTCCTGGGGGTCGGCGTCCGTGTGCCCTTACACAGGCTCCAGGCTCCGGGAGCCACGACTTCACACAACTTGCCCCCTTTGCTGGGCATCTGGACTGTTTCCGTTTTTTCCCCCTTATAAGTAGTGCAGGGTGACCTGGCCCATGTAAGGTTGGTCACCTGTGCCGATACCCCACTTGTCGAGGGTGTGGGGAAGGGTTTGAGGATGGTCGGCGCACTCAGCAGAACTGGTCCTTATCAGCCCTTCATCCTTGCCTATTTGAAAAGCAGGAAAAAATACCAACTGGTTTAATTAGATTTTAAAAATTTTAAAAGTTTGGGCACTTCTCATACAGTTACTGGATTTTTTTTCTAATTCTTTTGAAGTGAGTTAGAGACAGATAATCTATTGAATATTTATATTTATCTTATTGATTCATAAAAGAAACTCATATTTTATGAAAATTGACCTATATTTCTCATGTATATTAACAATAGCTTTTCCCCACTCAACTTTTTCACTGTTATTTGTGTGAATTTTTAACCAAACAAAAATTAAATATTTATATTGTCAGACCTATCCATTATTTAAATGATTTCTGGTTTAATGATTTCTTTGGAAAGTCTTCACACAAAGGTTATATATTATGTGATTGTCATCATAATTTTCTTCTACTACATTTATGGTTTTATTACTCTGCTTAGTGTACATTTCACTCTGTCTAGAACTGGTTCTAGAGTAGCCTGTGGAAGACTGACTTTTTTTTTTCTAAACAGTTCATCCAGCTATTTCAATACAGTTTATTAGATGGCTCATCATTTTCTTTGTTTATTCAAGTCTTACTCTTATCAAACAGGCGATGATTAAAAGGAAATAATGTTTAAATGTACTTTTGACAATGTGAATAAACTAAAGCTTTTCATTTGTTCTTTCCTATCAGAGATCACTCGTGAGAATCAACAAGCTAAACTCTCCAGGAGGGAGCACTTGCCCAGCTTCATGGCTTCTGACAGCATCTGGGACAACTGCTCCTTGGATGACATTGAAAGGACGTTTTGCAGAGAGGTGAGTGTTCTCCTAAGGCCACAGAAGTGCTTGAAGGAAGAACAGAGCAGGAAGATGACCCAGAAAACTGTCAGTGCTAGACATTCTTTCCCAGGTTGGTTCTGATCCTACCTCTATCTCCTGCAACAGGAGACCTCCGCTGTCCCCTGGTAATTCCTGTGTACTGACCACAGTGGTGGTGATAAGAAGTCGATTTTAAAGTACATTCTCTGTGTCACTCTCACCGATTCTAGTAAGAACTATGTAACACTCCCAGACACAGGTTGATTGAGTAGCAGAAGAAAATTTGAATAAATGCAGAGATTCTTCCTGATTGGGATTGGGAGATTTGCTATTAATGCCTGGATACTTATTTCTTTTGAATAATTATAATAGAGAACTTGTCTTGCCACATACAGAATGTTTTATAAAGGCTTAATAATTAAGACAGTATGGTGTGGGTGCAGCAATGAACATTCAGATGGATTTAAAAGATGAGCTGGATACTAGGTCCGTCTATGTACAGAAACTTCTCAGATGATATTCGGCATTTCAACAAGATAGTGGGGGCAGGGGTTGGATCATTAAAAAACTGTGATTGAGATACTTACTCTTTCCCAACAATAAATTTTATAAGCATGAGCCATTTAAATATAAAATGATAAATGTGGGTAAAATAAAATTTAGTTTTTTAAAATTTTTATTATGCTGGAGATCATACCACATTAGGGAAATGCTGTAACGTTGCACTATACTCCAAGCCTGGGTGAAAACATTTTTAATTTGAAATTTAAAACATCTTTTAAGCATGAAGTAATGCCCAAAAGCCCATAAAGAAAAAGGCAAAGTTTGACTATATGAAAACGAAAAATTTATACAGCAAAACTTTGTGTAGACATAAGGTAAATGTGGCAAAATCCATGTAACATAAGTGACAAATATAATATCACTGATCCTAACATACATAAACTCCCAAATTGTCAATACGAAATTTTCAATAGAAAAATTTCAATGAAGAAAAAACTAACAAAGCCAGTGTCACTAAGGGTTTTAGAGAAGCGACACCTGAGTGTCCGTTGGTAATTTGCTAAGACATGTCTTCCCAGGTTGCTCTTGTTAACAGCTTTATTGTTTTCATAAAAACATGACCGTTATAGAACGCATGCCCATTGCAAGAAATGTGTGCAATTCTGAAACACTGAAGGCAGCCTTCAGTGAACGTTGTTCTAGAACTTCCTGTTCATGTAGAGAAGGGCACTGCATCAGTGGGCACTGGGTGAGCAGACACACAGATGGAAATGATCGTATAAGAGGATCATGCGCCTTTTAAAAAACAAAGCATATTTATTTTAAATGTCCTTGGCTCCTCAGAAGAAAAGCAGGCATACCACTGCGGTAGTGACCAGCCTCTCCCAGGCTGCCCAGGCCTGAGTATTCTCGGGGCCTGAGTATTCAGCCCTCCTACGGTCTGTGGGTCAGGCCCCGCTGTCATCTCCACCTTAAGGAGAGGAAGCAGAGGCAGGAGGCGGTGAGATGACTTGCCATGAGTCTAGAGCCCTTGGGAGCCAACTGGAGCTCGGGGTCCTGCTCTTAACCCTGCCAGGCTGTCCTCGGGTGGAGCCCAGGACATGTCTGGACTTTGGATGAGTTCTTTCCCACGAGACAGAGACAGAGACAGAGTAGTTCCTCAAAGGGTGAGCCAGAGGAGTCTGCCTCTGAAGCCTGTCCCCAGGGCCGGCATGGGCATCCGGGCTGGCTGTCGCCAGGGAGCTCAGCGACTGGCCCCCAGCCTTCCCCGGCTCCACCCTGCCCCAGGATGCCCAGAGTTTATGATAGCCACATTCCACAACCCTGCCACGGGCCTGTGTTTCTGCTGGCCTGAGTTTCTGCGCCCCTCCAGTTCTGGGCTCACCACACGTGTGGCCCTCCCGGATCTCCATCTTGGCTGATTGTGTGGGTTGCTGCCTCTCATAGTCGAGCCATTTCCTAGGAGAGGCTCAGGGGGCTTTACTCCCTTTGTTTTTCCCACATTTGAGGCTGTGTGCCTTTCGCTTTTATCCTTGAACAACAACTCGGCTGGGTCCAATTCTGCATCCCACTTTGTTTCCTTCATAAAGTCCTGAATGTTTTATCTGCTGTCTCTAGCCTCCTGTTGCTGCGAGGAGCCTGGGGTCCACCTGATTTCTTTCCGAATGTAGCTGATTTCCTTTTCCTACCTGGATGCTTAAAGCATTTTCCCACCATCGTTGAAATTTAGAAAGCCAAACTAAGCCATGTCCTAGCATGGAGGATTTGGAGGTGGTTTTCTGGGATACACTGTGGCCTTTGGTGGCAGATTCACTCTTCCTTCCATCAGGCAAGAGTCCTGTTCTGGGAACCACCCCCACCCCCGTCCACCCACCTGGCTTCCCCTGGGGCTTGACCGGTTCTCCTTGTATTGGATCATCTTTGTCTTGGAAGCTGTCACCTTCTCAAGCTGCTCTGACCCTTCTGTCCTGTTTCTCTGCTGTTGTTGGGATTCTTATTTATTTTCAAACCTTTATTTTAATTAATTGATTAATTTATTTTTATATGGTGTTGAGGATCGAACCCAGGGCCTCACACGTGCGAGGCAAGCGCTCTGCCCCTGAGCCCCAGCCCCAGCCCCGTGGTTGAGATTCTTTTGAGCCATATCTTCAACATTAATTTCCTTCCTGATGTCTTATTCTTGCTGTTTATAATTTTATTAGTCCTATAAAGATGTTATCTTCATCTTCTTAGCTTTGAAATATCCTTTCTCATTCTTTCATTGTTTTATAATTTTCAAGATTTCCTTTTAATGAATTCATATTTTTTATTTAGTCCATTTTTTATGGCATGCAGCGTTTACAGGTGATGTTGTTGTTCTGTTTCCTGACAGACTGGATTCTTTGTCTTTGGCCTGATGTGGCTTGTCTCTGTCTATCCGACTTTCTTTCCTTCTCCCTCTCGAATCATTACAGAGTTGCAAAGCTGTTTCTCTTCATCCTGGGGGTGACATTCCTCCTCTGGATGCAGCTGTATTATCATCTCTTTGCTGCACGGTTTTCCGTTATCCAAAAGCACATGAGTTGTGTGTCCTCCTGTGGTGGGTGTTTGGACAGGGCCACTGTAGGTGACTGCACACGTGGCTTCTGTGCGTAGGTGCCGAGTTTCTCTGGGCACTCTGCACGCAGGCGCGGAGCTGGCTGGACTGTGGAGCGGAGCGCATGGCCTTTCTTTGATTGGCAGGTGTGTTTCTCCCCTGTCCATTTAGATGCACGTGCCCTCCCCTTGTCACACGTGCCTCTGACACTTAATGGGGGTGAACGGTCACACTTTCACTGGCCTGGTGCAGATGCCACCTCAGGTGTAACTTTCCTGTTTACAGCTTTTTTTTTTTTTAAGAGAGAGAGAGAGAGAGAGAGAGAGAGAGAGAGAATTTTTTAATATTTATTTTTCAGTTTTCAGTGGACACAACATCTTTATTTTATTTTTATGTGGTGCTGAGGATTGAACCCAGCTCCCCGCGCATGCCAGGCAAGCACGTTACCGCTTGAGCCACATCCCCAGCCCCTGTACAGCTTTTTATATTTGGCAACATTTATTTAGACATTATTGATAAAAATATATCTGCTTTTAAAAAATACCTGTTTTTGAGTGCTCACCACATACCAAACTGTGCTCTGTTCTGGGTCATTGCTAATGAACAGAGCAGTCATAGCTCTGCTTCCATAGAGCCCTGTGATCCACACCAGGGACAGGGACATGAAATGCACACACCGTCATCAATATAACTTTTTAATGTTATGGCAGAAGACAAGTGTTGAGAGAGAAAATAATGACGGGGATCTCATTTAGATTGGGAATCAGGGAAACATAAAGCTAAATGCATGAAGATGGACGACGGTTGTACCATTTGCCTGTCCATCAATATGCTGGGGTGCCCCGAAGCATCCGAAAGAATAATGTAGACAAGTGCTGCTGCTGACAGGAATATTTTCAAGTGATGGTGCTAAATGAAGAAAGCATCTGTCAATCTGAAAGTGTAGTGTGGTTCCTTTTTTGTAAAATTATAGACATGATCATGATCTTATTGGGAGCTTTTGGAACACTCTGTACAAAGCTTTGGATGGTGAGACTTCCTGTATATTTATTTCCTTTTTATACTCGGCTGATTGCTCAGATTTTTCTTAAACCAAGGCTCATCAACACACAGTCACAATGAAAATCCCTAGAGTTACATGTGTCACCAAAATACTCTTTCAGTTTCCCTCCCTGCTCTTCTCAAAGCTCTTGGTCAGGAGCATATTCCTGAAGAAGACCTCGCTGGAGGCCAAAGTCACTAGGACATTAAAATGGAGCTCAGAGCAGCAAATGCACAGCCCTGCGCCACCTGCCTCCTCCTCTTGGGGAACCCTCCCCCAGGGAGCATCACATGCAGCTGACCACCAGAAGGAGAAAGGGGCAAGGTTAGGTGCTTTTCGAGTTAATCATATGCAACTGTCCAAGAAGCTTGGGTCCATTCCGAGAAACTGAGGTCTCTAAATATTTTGAAAGCTCCTTTGTATTCCTGTGCATAGAAAGGACATATTCCGACTCTGCCCCTTGCTCCTCCAGTGGGTGAAATCTCCTGCACACAGGTCCCCATCCCGCAGCTGTTGAAGAAAGTCACGTTTTTTTTTTAAAAAAAAAGTTTATTTGTTTATTCTAATTTGTTATACATGACAGCAGAATGCATTTCAATTCATAGTACACATGTAGAGCACAATTTTTCATGTCTCTGGTTGCACACAAAGTAGAGTCACACCATTAATGTCTTCACACATGTACTTAGGGTAATGGTGTCCATCTCATTCCACCATCTTCCTCACCCCAATGACCCCTCCCTTCCCCTCTCTCCCCTTTGCCCTCTCTAGAGTCCCTCCATTCCTCCCATGCTCCCCGCTATCCCCATTATGCATCACCATCCACATATCAGAGAAAACGTTCAAATTTGGATTTTGGGGATTGGCTTACTTCACTTAGCATAATATTCCCCAACTCCATCCTTTTACCCGCAAATGCCATGATTTTATTCTCTTTTAATGCTGAGTAATATTCCACTGTGTATATATACCACAGTTTCTTTATCCATTCATCTACTGAAGGGCATCTAGGTTGGTTCCACAGTTTAGCTATTGTAAATTGTGCTGCTATAAACATGGATGTGGCTGTGTCCCTGTAGTAGGCTGTTTTTAAGTCCTTTGGGTATAAACTGAGGAGTGGTATAGCTAGGTCAAATGGTGGTTCCATTCCCAGTTTTCCAAGGAATCTCCATACTGCTTTCCATATTGGCTGCACCCATTTGCAGTCCCACCAGCAATGTATGAGTGTGCCTTTTCCCCACATCCTCGCCAACACTTATTGTTGTTTGTATTCTTAACAGCTGCCATTCTGACTGGAGTGAGATGAAATCTTAGAGTGGTTTTGATTTGAATTTCTCTAATTGCTAGAGATGATGAATATTTTTCATATATTTGTGGGCTGACTGTATATCCTCTTCTGAGGAGTGTCTGTTCAGTTCCTTGGCCCATTTATTGACTGAGTTATTTGTATTTTTGGTGTTAAGATTTTTGAGTTCTTTATATACCCTAGAGATGAGTGCTCTATCTGATGTGCCTGTGTAAAAATTTGCTCCCATTCTGTTGACTCTCTATTCATGTCACTGATTGTTTCTTTTGCTGAAAAGAAGCTTTTTAGTTTGAATCTATACTATTTATTGATTCTTTTTTAAAGTTTATTTATTTTACTCACTTTAGTTGTTGATGGACTTTTATTTTTTATTTATATGTGGTGCTGAGAATCAAACCCAGGGCCTCACACATTCGAGGCAAGCGCTCAACCACTGAGCCACCACCCCAGCCCCATTGATTCTTGATTTTATTTCTTGTGTTATAGGAGTCTTGTTAAGGAGGTCAGGGCCTAATCCGACATGATGGAGATTTGGGCCTACTTTTTCTTCTATTAGGTGCAAGGTCTCTGGTTTAATTCCTAGGTCCTTGATACACTTTGAATTGAGTTTTGTGCATCGTGAGAGATAGGAACTTAATTTCATTTTGCTGCATATGGATTTTCAGTTTTCCCAGCACCATTTGTTGAAGAGGCTATCTTTTCTAATATTTCTTAGCATAATATTCCCCAACTCCATCCTTTTACCTGCAAATGTTTTTGGTGCCTTTGTCTGATATGAGATAACTGTATTTATATGGGTTAGTCTCTGTGTCCTCTATTCTGTACCATTGGTCTACTAGTCTATTTTGGTGCCAATACCATGCCATTTTTGTTACTACTGCTCTGTAGTATAGTTTAAGGTCTAGTATTGTGATGCCACCTGCTTCACTCTTCTGCTAAGGATTTCTTTGGCTATTCTGGGTCTCTTATTTTTCCAGATGAATTTCATGATTGCTTTTTCTATTTCTATGAGGAATGTCATTGGAATTTTTATTGGAATTGCATTAAATCTGTATAATGCTTTTGGAATTATGGCCATTTGACAATATTAATTCTGCCTATCCAAGAACAAGGGAGATTTTTCCATCTTCTAAGGTCTTTTTAATTTCTTTCTTTAGCATTCTGTGGTTTTTTTATTGTAGAGGTCTTTCGCCTCTTTTGTTGATTTCCAAGTATTTTATTTTTCTGTGGTATTATAAATGGGGTGGTTTTCCTAGTTTCTCTTTCAGAGGATTTGTCATTGATGTACAGAAATGCCTTTGACTTATGGATTTTGATTTTATATCCTGCTACTTTGCTGAATTCATTTATTAGTTCTAGAAGTTTTCTGGTAGAATTTTTTGGATCTTCTAGGTATAGAATCATATTGTCAGCAAATAGTAATAGTTTGAGTTCTTCTTTTCCTATCTGTATCCCTTTAATTTCTTTTACCTGTGTAATTGCTCTGGCCAGTGTTTCAAGAACTACAATAAGTAGAAGTGGTGAAAGAGGGCATCCCTGCCTTGTTCCAGTTTTTAGAGGGAATGTTCCAATTTTTCTCCATTTAGAATGATGTTGGCCTGGAGCTTAGCATGAATAGCTTTTACAGTGTTGAGATGTGTTCCTGTTATCCCTAGTTTTTCTAGTGCTTTGAACTGAAGGGGTGCTGTATTTTGTCGAATGCATTCTCTGAATCTATTGAGGTGATCATATGATTCTTATCTTTAAGTCTATTGATGTGATGAATGACATTTATTGATTTCTGTATGTTGAACCAACCTTGCATCCCTGGATGGACCCCACTTGATCATGGTGCACTATCTTTTTGATATCTTTTTGTATTTGATTTACCAGAATTTTATTGAGAAGTTTTGCATCTATGTTCATTAGATATTGGTCTGAAGTTTTCTTTCCTTGATGTGTCTTTGTCTGGCTTTGAAATCAGGGTGATGTTGGCCTCATAGAATGAGTTTGGAAGTGCTCCCTATTTTTCTATTTCATGGAATAATTTGAGGAGTATTGGTATTCGTTCTTCTTTGAAGGTCTTATAGAATTCAGCTGTGTACTCAACTGGTTCTGGGCTTTTCTTGGTTGGTAGCTTCTGATGGTGTCTTCTATTTCACTGTTTGAAATTGATCTGTTTGACTTGTGTATATCATCCTGATTCTGTTTGGGCAAATCATATGGCTCTAGAAATTTGTCGATGCCTTCAGTATTTTCTATTTTATTGGAGTACAAATTTTCAAAATAATTTCTAATTATCTTCTGTATTTCTATAGTGTATGTCATGATATTTCCCTGTTCATCACAGATGTTAGGAATTTGAGTTTTCTCTCTCCTTCTCTTCATTAGTATGGCTAAGAGCTTATCAATTCTATTTATTTTTTCAAAGAACCAACTTTTTGCTTTGTCAATTTTTTCAATTGTTTCTTGTTTCAATTTAATTGATTTCAGCTCTGATTTTAATTATTTCCTGTCTTCTACTGCTTTGGGAGTTGATTTGTTCTTCTTTTTCTAGGGCTTTGAGATGTAATGTTAGGTCCTTTATTTTTGACTTTTTCTTCTTTTAAGGGATGGACTCTATGCAATGAATTTTCTTATCAGTCTTAGAACTGCTTCATAGTGTCCCAGAGGTTTCAATATGTTATATCTGTGTTCTTATTTACCTCTAAGAATTTTTGATCTCCTTTTTGATGTCTTTTGTAACCCATTGTTCATTCAATAGCATATTATTTAGTCTCCAGGTATTGGAGTAGCTTCTATTTTTTATTTTATCATTGATTTCTAATCTCATTCCATTATGATCTGATAGAATGCAGGTAGTATCTCTATTTTTTTTGTATTTGCTAAGAGTTGCTTTTGTGGCATGATATATGATCTATTTTAGAGAAGGATCCATGTTCTGCTGAGAAGAAAGTGTATTTACTTGTTGAAGGATGAAATATTCTATATGTTTGTTAAGTCTAAGTTTTTGAGATCTATAGTTTCTTTATTTAGCTTTTATTTGGAAGATCTATCCAGTGGTGAAAGAGGTGTGTTAAAGTCAGCCAGAATTATTGTGTTGTGATGTATTTGACTCTTGAACTTTCTGATGGACGTAGATGCTCCATTATTTGGGGCATATATATTTGTAATTGTTATGTCTTTTTTAAAAAATATGTTTTTAGTTATACATGGACACAATATCTTTATTTGTTTATTTATTTTTATGTGGTGCTGTGAATCGAACCCAGGGTCTCACACGTGCAAGGCAAGCGCTCTACAGCTGAGCCACAACCTCAGTGCCCTGTAATTGTTATGTCTTGTTGATGATGGTTCCCTTGAGCAGTGTGTAGTGTCCTTCTTTATCCCTTTTGATTAACTTTGGCTTGAAGCGTACTTTATTTGATATGAGGATGGAAACCCCTGCTTGTTTCCGCAGTCATGTGAGTGGCATGTTTTTTCCCAACCTTTCACCTTCAGTCTGTGGATATCTTTTCCCATGGGATGAGTCTATTGAAGGCAGCATATTATTGGGTCATTTTTTTTCTTTAATCCAATTTGTCAGTCTATGTCTTTTGATTGATGAGTTTAGGCTAGTAACATTCAGGGTTCTTATTGAGACATGATTACATTCCTGGTCATTTTTGTTTATTTTTGGTATTTAACTTGAGTTGGTTTCTCCTTTGACTAGTTCTTCCTTTAGTGTAATACCTCCCTTTGCTGATTTTCATTGTTGTTTTTTTATTTCCTCCTCATGGAATATTTTGCCAAGGATGTTCTGAGTACAGGCTTCCTAGTATTAAATTCTTTAAACTTCTGTTTATCATGGAAAGGTTTTTTTTCGTCATCAAATCTAAAGTTTAATTTTGCTGGATATAAGATTCTTGGTAAGCGTCCGTTTTCTTTCAGAGCTTGGTATATGTTGTTCCAGGATCTTCTAGCTTTCAGGGTCTGGATTGAAAAATCTGCAGATAGTCTAATTAGCTTCCCCCTATAACTAACCTGATTCCTTTCTCCGGTGGCTTTTAAAATTCTCTCCTTATTCTGTGCATTAGGCATTTTCATTATAAGGTGCCTTGGTGTGGATCTATTGTGATTTTGTATATTTGGTGTCCTGTAAGCCTCTTGTAATTGATTCTCCAATTCATGCTTCATGTTTGGAAAATTTTCTGACATTATTTCAATGAATATTATTCACTCCTTTGGTTAGAAACTCTGTGCCTTCCTCTATCCCGGTAATTCTTAAATCTGGTCTTTCTGTGTTATCCCATAATTCTTGAAATGTTCTGATCATTGGTTTCTTACCATTTTCACTGTGTGGTCAAGATTCTTTTCAAGATTATACATTTTGCCTTCATTGTCTGAGGTCCTATCTTCCATGTGATCTAATCTGTTGGTGGTGCTTTCTATTGAGTTTTTAATTTGGTTTATTGTTTCTTTCATTTCAAGGATTTCTTTTTTTTTTCAGAAGCTCTGTCTCCTTATTGAAGTAATCTTTTGCTTCCTGTATTTGCTTATGTAGCTCTTTATCGAAATGATCTTTTGCTGCCTGTATTTGCTCTCTTACATCCTTTAATTTACAGAGCATTTTAATCATGTTCATCTGGACTCCTTCTCTGTCTGTCCTTCTGCGGTGCTGGCCAGGGATTCCAATAATGTGGCATCTTGGTTTGTTGGAGGCACTTTTCTTCCCTTGTTCTTTCCTGTGTCTTCCTCCTAGCTCTGGGATCGGAGGTGTTCCAGTTTTTACCCTATAGGCTTACAGTGTCCCTGCAGGGTTCCAATACCTCTTCTTTAAGGGAGAGAACAATGTGAACAGATCCCAATAGAAACAATATACAGCCTTAAACCAAAGAGCTGCTATTAAGACATTTACGGTTTCTCACAATATACAGAAATGGTGAGTTCAGTTATTACCTACAACCTGAACAGCAGGTCTGCAAGAGGGTCACAGTTTCTGATGGTGGACAAAGAGCCAGGGGGGAGGGGTAGGATGAGATGTTGAGGGGGAGGAGGTGAGGATACAGAGTTACTAGATCTTAGGAAGATGAAAGAGGAATCTAAAGAAGTTGGTTAGTAGCAGGAGAAAAGAGAGAAAGTGATTTGGGGAGACAAGTAAGTGGGAAGACAACAGAGTATAACAAACAAACATAAAAATTAGGAAAAATAGAAAGTATAAAAATAGGAGATAAACGAATATACACACCACTGTGATATACTATTCAGACGTCCCAGTCCTCAGCAGCCTAATCCATGGAAAGTGCCTGGTTTCACAAATGTTGGGGTGTGAGGGTGGGAGAAGAGAGGGGGGAATCTCCAAGGAAGATAGAGGGTTGTTTTTGTTGGGGGTCAGTGTCTTTCGCGCTTCCCTCTGGTCCAGTAGGTGGGCTGTCTGGTTGGCTGGTATCTGCACCCTCAGGATGGGGAGGGTTATCAGGTGGGAGGGTCGGTCTTGGGGCGGAGCTCTTGGAGGTGGGGTAGGATAGCACTTGCCCTTCCCCATGGGGGACTGCACCCCGAGGATCTCCTTTGGGGCTGCTCGTGTGACATGGACACCTGGTCTTACCTCCTGATCTCGCCTACTGACCTCACAATTCCTGGTCTCTAGTCTCTAGTCTCTAGGCTGTACCTCACTCACCCTCCCTTTCTACTTCCCATGCGCTCTGGGGGCCACGTACCTGTCAGAGAGCTGTTTGTGTTGGGCAGTTCAGGGCCAGGCAGGCATGGGCCAGTTAGCGGCTGCGGGGGAGAGGGGGCAGCTGGGGACTTGATATTGCTTCCAAGCTTCACCTGGTGTCCCAAGCTGGGAGTCGCCCCAACTAACGATGGTGACGAAGCTGTCCCAAGATGGAGGTGGCTGCTTTCAGAAATGGGGTGTTGTGTTGGTTGGGGCCGGATGGTGGTGGTGGGTGGCATGTTCAGAGATGCAGCTCTGTGGCGTGCAGTGTGTGGCTGGTGGCTGTCTCCAGACCCTGTGCAGTGTCCCCAGGTGCCAGGCTACTGTGTGAAGGGGACCGTGGCAGTGGTTGCAGTGTCCCAAGATGGAGGCGACCTGAGGAGCCCCATGGTGGTAGATGGGGGTCCACATGTGAGTGGTGGCAAGAGTTCCTGTGCGGGTATGCGGCCAGGAGTCCAGCGCGGGTGCTGAAGCCGCTGGTCTTACTAGGGCACCTGGAGGACCCGCGTGGGCGAGCAGCCGGGTCCTGCACTGACCTGAGGGCTGGAGAGCTGCACGGCAGGCAGCTGTGGTCCCTGCGGGGGGCAGCTGTCGAGGGTCCTCTGACCACTCGCAGAGAAACAGTCTCCCCACGATTGGAATCCCAGGTCCTGGGGCGACACAGAACGCTCCCTCCCTCTGGCCGCCATCTTGGATGCCCCAGAAAGTCGCCTTTTACACTAGATTGTTGGTTGTTATTTGTTGTTGTTGTTGTTAGATCTTTATTTTTCTATGTATTATACTCGGTACTGATGAATGAACCCAGGGCCTCGCACGAGCCAGGCAAATGCACTACTGCTGAGCCCAGCCCCCTGGTTGTGTTAGTTCTTTAATCTTCTTATCCCAGTTAGCAGGAAAAATTGAATACAGATAAAGCAGAAGGGTTGAAAATGTTGGAGCATATTATTATTACTCAATAATAAACAGCGGGAAAACCTCTGGAAATAAAACCAATCTTCGGTGTTCTTCTAGAAACCACTGGTCAGCCTACGGCTGTTTTAAGAATCCCAAAGCCAAGAGCATTCACGCATGCTTGGTAATTCTTGTTTAAAAGCACAATTCAAGAAATGTCCAGTGTACACTGTGTCTCTGCAATCCTTACATTAATAACTTCCCTTACTGTAAAAGCAACTTCTATTTTTAATCAAATGTTGAGGTTGCATGTTTGATTGGCCTGACTTAGGAGCTTAGTGGGCTCACAGTGGGGAACGGCTTGGAGTATATTAACAGAGATGTATCACATTGGCACATCCACCAAGTATTTTTAGTGCTGAAGTTGAGGTAGATGTGTTGTATCTGCTGTTTTTCCCTGAAAAGCTTGTCTGCCTTGTCAATTGAGCAGCTGTGACTGGGGATGTTTTGTAGTGAGCTCATCAATTAATCATTTTAAGTTCAGTGCATGCCACAGTAACCTTTTTGATCAGTTTTCTCTTTCTTTCTTTCTTTTTTTTTTTTTTTTGGAGAGGAAAATGTAAAGTGGTTTTGGTAAAAATAAAATGGCTAAGTAGCTCCCTGAAGTTGATTTTTATGAATGCCACTCTCTGATTTTAATTCATCACAGTTTTCCAAGTCCCATGAGAAGGTTGAAAAAGCCCTCAGTGCCGGGGACCCTTCCAAAGGTGGCTACATCTCTCTGAATTACCTAAAGGTCGTCCTTGACACCTTTGTGTACTGGTTACCAAGAAGAATTTTCCTCCAGCTAATGAAAAGGTAAGAGTTCTGTTGTTTCCTTGACAGTTTCTTCACCCAGACGTCAACTGTGAGAATAAGGAAGAGCTTCATTTATTTTTTATTAGTGTTTTAGGCTTTTTATTATTGAAAATTTCAGACACATACACAAGTAAAGAGAATAATGTAAGGAATCCACCTGCAGACCCATCCCCAGCTTCGACAGTTACTGGGTCCTGGCCTGTCACTTCACTGTGTCCCTGCTTATTGTCTCCAGTCTCAGATGTTTCTGAAGCAAACATCAGATATCATATTTCCATATGTGACTCAAAAGATATGAGTTCTTTATAAAACCAGGGCAGAATCCTACTCTCACATCCAGTGGAATTAGCACTGCTCTCATAAACCCCGGGTTCAGTGTGACCGCCTGTCCTGTGCTCCTCCTACAGCTCATGCCAGCACACTGCCACTGGCCCATCCACCACAGTCCTCTTGTAACCTCTAGGCCTCCTCTCCGGTCATTTTAGAAGTAATCTGGATTGTTCATAATCTGGGTGTAAGGAAATGCGTTGACTATTGCAACCCATGGTGACATTTCATGCGCTCCTGTCCCTTTCCCCCAATACCTGCCCTGAGGCTGTCCATCTGCAGCTCATGTCTGTGTTTGTGCTTTCTGCCTTGGGCAGGAATACCTTGGAGCTGATGGCAAGCTGGTATTGACTGATTGTTTCTTTCTGTAATACCAGCAGCTGTTATGGTTGAGATATGTCCTCCAAAAGCTCATGTGCGAGACAGCACCAGAATTTTCACAGGTGAATTGGATTAATCCTTAACCTGATTAGTGGATTAATCCACTGATACAGATTAAGAAGGCAGTAACAGTAGACAGGTGGGGTGTGGCTGGAGGAGGTGGGTCACTGGAGGGTGCCGCTGAGGTTTATATTTTGTCCCCGTTGCCGTGTCCTGAGCTGATTTTCTTCTGCCATGATGCTTTGCCTCACCTTGGGCCCAGAGCAATGGAGTCGTCTGTCTGTGGATAGAGACGTCTGAAACTGTGAACCAAATAAACTTTCCTCCTCTAGGTTGTTCCTCTCAGGTCTTTTGAAATGAAAAACTGACTAAAATAGCAGCCACTGTCGATGGTCCATCTTACCTGGGACCACAGCAGTTGTACCTAGTGACTGTGAAGTGGAATTGTTCTGTGTCTATCGTTTCTTCTTCTGTCATTAGTTGAAACACTTCTGTGATGAAATCGTCTCTTCTCCAACCACGTGACAACACCAAGCACAGTTGGCATGAGAAGGGCAGCTGTCCTTGGTCCTGTCCCTTCAGTGGCTGCTTTTTAGCATCATCGCTGGCTCCCAGCGTCCTCTGGAATGAGCAGTGGGTACTGATTCATAATAATCATTATGAGATCATGAATTTGAGCGTATTTGATGGGTTTCAATTCATTACAAGTTATTCTGACTGATACTCGGTTGCCCTGTCTTTGCAGGGGGGGCTTTTTCATGTTGGTTTCTGAGTCCTGATGATTGACCCTAATAGTCTTGGACAGCTCTCTTGCTTTCTGGAGAGACAGCAATGCTCCGGGTTCTCTTGTACATCTCTTGCTGTACACCTGGAATCAGCCATTTTCCAAGGGTCCCTGGTTCCTTTAGTTGGTAATCAAATGTTGAGCTTGTGTGTTTGATTGGCCTGACCCAAGTCCACATGGGGAATACTCCAGTTTACCTGGTTGTCTGTCCAGGGAGACAGGGAACCTTCTCTCAGGGGAAGTAGGGCAGAAGCTAATGGAAAGCTTGTCCTGTGTAGCCCTGGGCAAGGGTGGATTCCTTGGGGTTACCTAGGAAAGAAAGGCCTGTGGGCAGGGGAGGAAAACAGCATTAAGCAGGCAGCGGGTCCACTCTGAGAACACTGGGCCTCCGGGATGGCACCCTGCGTGTCCAACACTGTGACTTCTAGAGCGAAAAGCACAGTTCAGTTTTAGGATTAAACATTCCCATGTCCAGTTAGCAAATGAAGATTTTCAAAAATTACTCTCTTGGATAGCTAAAAGTTATAAAGACGTTTCTTCTTATTTCATTTTCAATATGCAAATAATAATTTAATAGTAATAATAAAATTAAAAACAAAAACCATACACCTTAATAGCAAACTATTTTGGTTATTCTGCATTTTCTTTCATCATTTTTTAACCATGTACATAAATAATTTTCACATATTTGTAATCAAGGTACACTTACAGTTTTTACATTGTACTTTTAAAAATAAAAAACAGAAATTTTTAAAAAACAGACATTTTTCATATGGCTTTATGGTCTTCAGAGTTATAATTTTAATAGATATATAAAATTTCATTCATCTATCATTTACTGAGTCTATTTATGGTAGTTGCAAAGACTGCAGAAATAAATGACAAACAGTTCTGCGCCAGAGTGACTTACCAGAGTGACAGATATGATGGGTGTGGAGAGCAAGTACATGGGGCTCACAGTGGCCCTGCTGTTGCCCATGGCCCTCCGAGTCCCTTTTTTGCATCTACCCAGAATTCCCAATGGAACCAGGCACAAGAAACAACTGCAGAGTAGACACCCAGGTGTCACTGTGAATTACGTACTGCTTGAGCATATGATCCAAAAATCCAAATTCTGAAATGCTCTAAAATCCAAAACCTGTTGAGTGCTGACATGACAACGAGTCAAGTCAAGCACAGACACTCTGAGGATGTTGTAAAAGGCACGCAGGAGGCGTTCACGGACATTGTGTTAGACCTGGGTCCTCCCTAGTCTCTCATCATGTATGTGTGCAAATGTTCCAGAATGTGAAACCCATGATCTGGAATCGTTCTGGAGTCAAGCATTGCAGGTACCCAGTCCTCAACCTGACCATCTACCTGCCTCTTCGTGCACTTACCTGGCACCGTGTTGTTGTCATTGGGGTCTCTAGGTGGTTTTTAGCTTTGCATGTTCTTGTTCAGTTGACCAGCACAATTCCTGAGTGCTCGCTGTACACCAGATAGTGTGCTGCACTCTGAGGCTCCGTGAGGAATAAGAAAAACGTGCTCCTAAAGAGCTTTGCCCGCCGTGGGGGACCTGCTGTAAGTAAGCATGTAAATAATGGCGTGAAGCATGCACGGGGATCGGGCTCGGGAGAATCCGTGGGATCCATGATGGACATCCACAGGAAGTGCTTCAGACGGTGTGGTCTGAGAAGGCCTCCAGGAAAAATGGGGCATCAGGAGAAGCCGTCACCGGAAGCTCTGTGGGAGCAGCCCCAGCAACGGGCCACTGGCTCTAAGGACAAGCCCACAGGCGGCATTCTGGGGCTTGGCTCCAAAAGGCACAAGGTTCAGATGCAGAGGCAGGCAGGGTCCTGGTGAGGAGCCCTGGGGTCACCGCCCTTGCCGTGGAGACGTCCAGGCACTTTCCTTTTTCCTTTGGAGGGTACTTTTTCTTCAGACTGTATTTCCATGCTGCATACTTCTGAATATTTTTTCTATTTTTAAATTTTAGTTTTCATTGTAAAGTTAACACATTATAGTTGTATGTATTTATGGAGTACAAAGCAGTGTTATGATTTGTGCATACAATGTGGAATAATTAAGTCAAGGTAATTAGCATATCCATCTCCAAAATACCAAACATCTCTGTAATGGGATATTTGAGATGTACTCCCAGTGACTTTGGAATGTGTGATACTGTACTCTAATATCTAATCTATTTGGCATGCTATGCAATCTCTCTCAAAGCTAAAATCTGCTGATTATTTCTGCTAATTGAGCACTTCTGTTCCCCTCCCCGCAGTCTCTGGTAACATCATTTGACTCTGTGCTCTGGTGAGGCGACTGTTTTAGCCTCCATTTGCAAGGAGAAGCTGTGGTACTTGTCTTCCTGTGCCTGACTTATTTCTCTAAGCATAATGTTCTCCAGTCCCATCCACATTGTCATGAATGACATGATTTCCTTCCTTTTAAAGGCTCAATAGTATCCCATGTGTGCTATGGCTTGGTTTCTTTATCCATCCTCCCTTGATGGATACATGGGGATTCCATAACCTGGCTACTATGAACAGTGCTGCACTGAACACTTGATGTAAATAAACACCAAAATACACGTTTGATGTAGATAAACATCTTCAAGAAATCGACCTCACATTTTGGGGGGTAAATACCCAGTGGCAAGGTTGCTGGATCACAGGGCGAGTCTATCTTCAGTGTCGGATGAGACCTCCCTGTAGTTTTCCGTATGGCTGGACTCCTTCACCTCGCTGCCCGAGTGCACAGGGCTCCCCTTCTTCACCTGCGCACCACAGCTGTAGGCACAGGCTGAGGAGATCTACGTGGAAAGCTCACGCAGCTGCATTCCCAGGAGCCGCTCTGAGGTGTGGGTGGGATGGTAGTGTCCAACATTTCATACATCTTAGCCCCTGTGTGTCTTTTGAGAAAAGTGTGTTCAGTCCCTTGACATTTTTGATCAGATTATTTTCTTTCTCCAGAGTTGCCTGAGGACCTAGTGTATGTTGGATATTAATCCCTTAACAGTACACGGTGTGCAGATACCGACTCCCAGTCTGTGGGTTGTCTCTTCACACTGTTGATCGTTTTCTTTGCTGTACAGAAACCTTCTATTTTGAAGTAATCCTATTTGCCTATATTTGCATTTGTTGCTTGCACATTTGGGGTCAAATCTGAAAAAAACAGAAAGAAAGAAAAAGTCTTTCCCCAGCCCACTGCTGGGTAGTTCTCCCCTGTTTTCTTAAGAAGTTCTCTATTTCCGACGTTATGACTGAGTCTTTAATCCATTTTGAGTTGGTTTATCGATGTGGCCTGACATAGGGTGCACTTTTGTTCTTCTGCATGTGGATTTTCAGTTTTCTGGGAAGATACTATCCTTTCCGCAGTGTGTATGCTTGGCCTTCCTGTCAAAAACACGTGACTTCATTAGTGGGTCCTCTGTCCTGTCTCATTGGTTGATGAGTCTATTTTTATGCTAGTACCATGCAGTTTTGATTACTATTGCTTTGAAATCAGGTAATGTAATGCCTCCAGTTTTGTTCTTTGTAATTGCCTTGGTTATTTGAAGATTTTTGTGGTTCCTGATGAATGTTAGGGTTATTTTTGTATTTCTATGAAAAGTGACATTTTCATAGCAATTGGATTGAATCTGTAGATTGCTCTGGATAGTACAGATATTTTAACAATGTTAATTCTTTTGATCAATGGATATGGGATATCTTTCCATTTATTTGTGTTTTCTTCAATTTTTTTTCATATATATATTATTGTTTTCACCTCCTTGGCTGAATTTATTCTGAAATATTTTTAGTATCTATTAAAATTATATTATTTTCTTGATTTCCTTTTTGGATAGGTCATTATTAGTATATGAAATGATAATGAGTTTTGTGTGTTAATTTTGTATCCTGCAATTTTGCTGCATTCATTTATTATTTCTAACTGTGTGTGTGTGTGTGTGTGTGTGTGTGTGTGTGTGTGTGTGAGAGAGAGAGAGAGAGAGAGAGAGAGAGAGAGAGGGAGGGAGGGAGAGAAATCTTCAGGATCTTACATATATGAGATCATCTCTCCAGCCAACAGTGATGATTTCGCTTCTCCCCTTCCTACTTGGATGCTTTTTAGTTCTTCTCTTGCCTCAGTGTTCTGGCAAGAACTTGCAGTACTCTGTTGAAAGGAAGTGGTGGAGCGGGCATCCTGGCCTTGTTCTGAATCTTAAAGTGTTTCAATTTTTCATCATTGAGTATATGGCCTTTATTGAGGTCAGGTACATTTCTTTTATCTAATTGTTGGACTGTTGTTTTTTTTTTATTAAATAAATCATGAAGGGATGTTGAATTTTGTCAAATGTTTTTTTTTTCTGCATTCATAGAAATGATCACACAGTTTTTATTCTTTATTCTGTCAATACGATGTATCCTATCTTTTTAGCATGTTGAATATCCCTTGAATCTGGGGTTAAACCCCTCTTAATCACAGTGGATGATCCTTTTCGTGTGTTATTAAATTCAGTTTGCCAGTTTTTGTTTTGAGAACTTTCACATTTATGTTCAACAAGGAAATTGGCCTGTAGGTTTCTTTTCTTGTGATGTCCTTGACTGGCTTTGGTATCAGGGTATTGCTGGCCTTGTAAGAGAAGTTTGGAAGTATTTCCCCCTCAATTTTTTTGGAAAGAGTTTGAGAAGAATTTAATTCTTTCAATATTTAATAGAATTCAGAAGTGAAACCATCAGGTCCTGGGATTTTTATTGATGAAAGAATTTTATTACTAATTCAACCTCCTTACTCATTATTAAGTCTGTTCAAATGTCCTATAGATTCATGATTCGATCTTGGTAGGTTGTATGTGTCTGGAATTTGTCCATTTCTTATAGGTAATCAGTTTCTTTGGTTCATAGTATTCTCACGATCCTTTGAATTTCTGAACAATTGTAATATCAGTTGCAGTGTCTCCTCTTTCATTTCTGATCCTAGGGAGTCCTCTCTTTTTTCGTAGTCTAGCTGAAGTGTGCCTATCTTGTTTATATTTTCAAAAAATCAACTCTTAGTTTCATTGATCTTTTTTAAAAATATTTTTTAGTTTTAGGTGGACACAATATTTTTATCTTTTATTTTTATGTGGTGCTGAGAATCGAACCCAGTGCCTCACACTGGCAAGGCAAGTGCTCTACCACTGATCTGCACCCCAGTCCCTAGTTTCACTGATCTTTTAAAATGGATTTTCTAGCCTCTATTTAATTTATTTATTCTTTAATCTTTGTTAATTCTTTCTTTCTGTTGATATTGGGCTCAGTTTGTTCTTTTTCTATTTCCCTGAGGGGTGAGATTAAGTTATTTATTGAAATCTTTCTTAAGTATAGGCTTTTGTTGCTAGGTTTTCCTCTTAGAATTGCTCTTCTTGAATCTGAAAGTCTGGGTATGTTGTGTTTCCGTTTTCATTTGCCCTGAGATATTTTTTAATTTCCCTTTTAATTTTTCATTGGCCCATTAGTTGTTCAAGAACATAAGCCTTACTCTTCATGTTTTGTGAGTTTTCCCAAGTTCCTCCTGCTCTTTGAGTGATGCAGCTGGGTGGGGTGGCAGCAGGGCCCCGGGGTTAGGTGGAGCCTCTGGTTGGGATGGACAGGAGCTGTGCTTGGCTCAGTGGAGCACAGGCGAGGCTCACTCCCTGCCCATGCGGTGCCGTGGGGTGGGCTTTGAGGCTGGGCTGAAGACTGTTGGAACTCCTGGTTGCAGCAGATCTAGCCTCTGCTCTTTGCCAAAATCATTTGGGGTTGGCAGAGTCTTGGAGTGGGCTTTGAGGCCTCCAAGTGCTGCTGAACTCCTGGGTGTGGCACAAATAAAAATGGAAACACGACACACCAGAACAGGGGGTGCCGGGGCTTCCGGGCTGCCTTCCTAGTCTGCCCTCTTGCTGGCTCCTTGTCACCCTTGTGCATTTTTATAAGGACTGCAGTCGATATCGTGCGAATGTCCTAGCCTCATGTTCGTTCCCGCATTGAACATGAACATTGCTTCAAAATTTTGACAACAGATATCAGTAGTGCCTTGTTTTAATTTATATTTGGGGCTGATACAGAGGTTGGACATGTCCATGCCCCTGCACTGACTGTGTCTCCCGTGGTGTGAGTTCTTTTCATGCTCTAATTGGCAGTGGCTCAAATGGATTGTTTTTTGAGTTAATTTTTTTGGTTAATTTTTTATGATTAGATAATTGTTAAAAGATAACCGTTTGCATTCTAAGTGCTGCAGCCATTTCTCTCAGCTTTCTATTTCTTTCTTAATGTGATGCCTCATCGTTTTGAAGTTTATAATTTAATATAATCAAATATATTAATCTTCCTTTTTTATTTTTGGAATGTCTTCTCTTGTTTAAAATCTATTAACTCATCCTTCTCACCCAGCCTTGATTATAAACTCCATTCTGTACTGCTTGCTTCTCTTATTCTGTAAAAAAAAGAAATTCCATTAATCCATTGTAATATAAATTGAGTATCTAAATTAAAAGAAAACACTTTTTTTCTGAATAGATAATCTGTTTTCCCATCGCCATTTATTGAATAACCCTTTCCTTCTCCACAGTTTTATTTTAAAGGTCTCTAACATTCATTAAGCGCATTAAAGAGACTCTGCCCTCTGTGGCCCTTGTTCTTTGTGTTTCATGCCTACTTCTCTGTGGCTTCTTTCGGTGCCCAAATCATACCACATTTCCTGCTGAAGTCCACACAACTGAGAGGAGACAGACCCATGTCTGGGGAAATCACCAGACCAACAGGGGCAAGCGCAGGACCGTGAGGCAGACAAGTCAAGCTCATGGTCGGAGCAGCCATGCCGAGCTCAGGCCGGGCTCCCGGCCGCCACAGCTCTGTTCACCTCTCCTTCTGCCTCGGTTTCCCATCGAGCTGGACTGTACCCCAGGGCAGTTTTCCTGCTGCAGAGTCACAGACGGCTCACAGTCTCCCAGGTTTTCTCCCAGTTCTTCTCATTCAGATGCCTGAGGGTCACCTCACGGGGGCCCAGCTGCTGCACAGACCAGCCCCTGCATCAGACAGCTCTCTTGCTCTTCTTAAAGTCCACCAACACCTTGCCCAGGTCCTCAGGTAGGAGCTGGGCTATCTGCTTCACGGCTTCTGGGGTCTGTTAAGATGGTCATCTTGGGTCGGGGTAGCCATCACTGCCGTCTGGTGCACGTGATCTGACAGGCTCTGGATTTTCGACATTTCTCTGGACCCAGACAGTCCATGGACTCTGCTGAGCTGCCCCATCAGCCACAGGAACTGCCTCCCTGTCATCTGAAGGGTCTGCTTTGCCATATCTTAAATTCTTATTTAAATTTTGTCCCAATTTGTATTTCCTATTCTATCCAAGGACATTTCTTTGTAAGGTTCTATCTTTAATGATCCATCCATTGTACTAAAATGTCCTTTTTATTTTCTGTTATACTTTTAGAGAATACATATATTAAGTTCCCCATACTGTCACAGTTGCTTGGTTGTAACCTACTTCTTGTATTTAAATGGTGATTGTTAAGGTCTTAGGACTGATAGGGAGATCCTGCTGGATTCTACGAGGAAAGAACAGGCAGGGAACGAGAGCAAGAGGTAGAAGTAGTAGGGGCCGAGGTCGCCTGGCTGGGTGGGCCAGGCTGATGTGCAGGTGGGGCGGGGGGGACACAGGGGCTGCCCGGAGAGGGCACCCTTAACTTCTTCCTACCTTTTACTAAGAGAATCATGAGATTCATCTAAATTTAGGCTTAACGTTTCTGTTACTTTTCCATGTACTTACCAGGAGGAGTCCATGTTTACAGCTGGGCAAATTTTGTATGACTTTTAGTAACTTAAGAGTTCACTAAAAAAATCTATGATAAGGGCTGAGGTGTGGCTCAGCAATAGAGTGCCCGCCTAGCACGTGCGAAACACTGGGTTCCATCCTCAGCACCTCATAAAAATAAAAACAAATAAAAATAAAGGTATTTTGTGTCCAACTACAACAAAAAAAATCTATGATAAATATTCATAGCAGCTCTATTAATGATCATCCCAAGCTGGAAGCAGCCCAGCAGTAACTCAGCAGGTGGGTGCCTGACCTGCACACCATCCAGCAGATGCCGGCCAGCACAAGAGGGTGTGGACCGTTGTCACACACAGCCGTCCCCTCGGAGATGCCAAAGGAGCCGCCTCAAGTGTTGCCACAGTAGGACGCCGATGTCCAGCGTGCTGGGAGAGGCAAGACAACGGGCAGAGTGGGGGCGGTGACTTGCCAGGTCAGGAACCAAGGGAAGGGCAGCAGAGGGTCTGTGGGTGAGGGGACCGCGCACTGAGCACAGGAGTCTGCATGCGTCTGAGCACATCAGGACTCACAAAACTGGATCATGAGGAAAAGCCAAAGGCACTGCGTTTGAATTTAAGAAATAAAGTGAAAACACATGTTTAGTTTTCTTCCTAAAGGCAAACAATATGGGGAAGAATAAGGAAGGAAGGAAAATAAAATCCAAAACCTACCTCCATGCAGAATGATTTGAGAAATTATTCCTATCCAATTTAAGAGTAGATAATACAAAAAAAAAAGATAGGTGTGTATTTGAGTTTGTTATTTTTTAATAGTCAACATCTAGGTGTTAAATTAAAAACCCTAACAAATCGGTAATAACGCATAAAGTCTTGATCTAAATAATCTTGTAGAGACTTTAAAAGCTACTTTCATATATATTTAATAGAATATATATATTTTTTAATGAAAAAAATGTAAATGAATGCTAGGCTTTAATTGCACAGTTAACTTGACCTTCATTATAACATCTGTGCCTTTCAATGTGCCTAGACTTTTCTATAAAATAGATCTATTAAAAATAAACCAGTGTTAAATCTGAAGAATGAGTTGAAGGAAGAGCTGAGAGGATGGAATGACCTGGCACGTTGGTGGAGCGGTGTCTGTCCACCTGTCCTGCGAGCTGGTCTTCAGTCAGAAGCGTCTCCTGCTGATGGTTTCCCCTTTCACGCCAGTGGCCCAGTGGCCTGGCAGCGCTGTGCGGACAGGAGAAGTAAGCCACTCAGCCCCGACATGTGAGGGAGGATGCACACTGGGAGATGTTTCCGGTCATTGCTAAACCCCTTTGACCCTGGGCTCTAGGATCTCTCCGTTTATGTGACATCTGGGAAAGGCAGCACAGTGACACAGGAGGGATGGAGAACAGGTCTTGGGTGACAGGGCTGGGCCAGGGGATGTGGCTCAGAGGAGAAGCAGGAGGGTGCTGTGGGTACCAGATGGCTCCGCATCCTGACTGCGATCTTAGTCTGGCCACACACTGGCCAGAGTCCAGGCAGAAAACAGATGGCCAGTCGTCCTTATTTTTTATTTGAGAGCGAGTCTTACTAATTGCCCAGGCTGGGCTTGAATTTCTGATCCTCTTGCCTCAGCCTCCCGAGTCATGGGTGCCACTTTGCCTGACTCTTACAGGTTTCTGAAAGGGTCTTTGGCCGATGTGAAGGCAGGAGGCAGTGAAATCAGCACCAGAGGCAGCAGCTTGGGGCCAGGGGGAGGGGAAGCCAGGAGAACTTCCCTCGCCTTAAGGGACAGAAGAGGAGGCAGTTCCTGAGTGGAACAAGAGCTGTGGCTGGAGGAGGCTCCCCGGCCTGCAGCAGACAGGCTTTGTGGGAGAATGCCAGCCCGGGCAGCCGCAGCCTGCAGGGAGCGGGCTGAGAGGAACTCAGCCTCTCACCCTCCACCTGCTGTTCCCGGTGCCAGCCAAGCCCAGCTGAAAGCCAGGGGTGTGAGAGTCCAGCTGAAGCCACCCCTGGGCACTGTGCAGAGCAGAGAGCAGAAAGTGATCTCAGCACGGTCTCCAGTCAGAGCCTCGGCATCCTTTCAGGACAGAGGACCCTTGTCCTTTCAGTGAAGGCCTCGAGCCCCTCAGAGCCCTGGAGAGGCTGGTTTGCCCCCGCCCAGGATCTGAACCGCTGGCTTCCCATAGGAGGCCGTGGTGCGAGGGAAACAGAGACGCCCTGCACAGAGCTGCCCAAGTTCATGCTGTCCCATCGGGAGGTCCTTGTGGACAGTCTCTCACGGTCCATTCTGTGCCCCCTTTCCCTGCCAGCATCTGTGCTGGACAGCATCGTTCCCTGGTGAGGCGCCCAGCCTGCCTTCCGCAGCTTCTCAGTCCTGGTGTGCGTCTCTGTTGGGCCACGGTGTCTGGATCAAGTCACAGTGTGTGTCCTGTGGCACGGTGCCCTCCCCCACAGGAGGACTGGACTGGCGTCATGGGCAAGGCCTGCAGCCCTCTGTCAAGTCAGCAGTTCCAGGTGATGGGGCAGGACCACCGGCCCCCGTGCATGGAGTCCATCGCCACCTTCTTCACGGCAGAGGGGTCCCTTGGTTGAAAGCTGTGCTGCGGTGGGACATCAGGGTGACGGGGCAGCACCTGGAGGTCCCCAGGTGATGGTTGTGGAGACGCACGTCAGGCAGGGGAGGCAGATTTGCACCAGGGATCTGGTGTCACCGTGGCCAGGTGTCTCTACAGTCCACCCAGAGGAAGGCGCAGGCTGGCCTCCGCTGTTGGCAGGGTGGGTTCTCGGCAGGCAGCACCAGCTCAGCTCAGGGTCAGGAGTCCATTTTCAACCTGCCCTGCTGACGCCATTCCTGCGACTGGCCATGCTCACTTGTGTTGGAAGGCTGCACGTCAGCCCTGGGTCACTTGGGGTGATGAGTGACAACTGAAGTCACTTTCCTCCCTGTCGGGAGCCACTACACAAGGGCATCTGCATGGGACACACATTTCTTTCAGATTGAGGTCCACTGGGGGCGTCTTCCATGCCTTTCTGTCCCCAGTCTTTTAATCTCATTCTCCCTGAGTCCCTGACCAGCCAGCCAGCCAGCCGTCCCGCCCGCAAACCCACACACTTCTTCGTGCAGGTCCCTCTCTCTGGCCGCACTGCTCTCGGCCCCCGGTGGGGCAGGGCCCTGAGGGCAGGACTGGCTTTCCTGGGAGGTGGGGAAGCATGCTGGGTGGCCATCTGCTAGCCAGGCCCGGATCTCTCTTGTCACTCAAGCACGAGGAACTTCCTGAGGTGCAGGTGTGGGTGGAGGGAGCCCGTGGGGGCAGGAGCGGGTGCCTTGGGCGTCTCAGGCCCGTTCACATGTACTCTTTGCCTTGTTCAGACCCACTTGGGCCTGGCCTCTTGTGGGCCATTTCCACGAAATGGAGAGTCACATCCAGCTCCGTGACCCCCTGTCTGGCCTAGGTGGTATGGGCTCACGGTCACCTTTGTCTTGTGGCAGGCATTCAGACTGTCCAGGCCTCCGCAGCAGGCTGAGGGCAGGGCCCTGTGTCCCAGCTCTAGGGGTCTGTGTGAGGCGCTCCTTGTGAGGTTTTTGGAAGGGCCCACATAGCCTCCCTTCACCACAGGCGCCTGTGGTAGCACTGGGCACCTGGGTCAGAAGGCCCACGTGGGACAGCAGTTGGTGTTCCAGCCTGGACCACCTGTAAGTGATGGTACTGTCTACGCCTCGGTCACATTTGCAACCTTGTGAGTTACCTGCAAATGGATCAGAGCAGCAGGAGCAAATTGTCCCCATCTGGGACACCCTTCCAGCCCATCCTCTTCCTTTGGGATCAGTGGCACCCTTCACCTGAGGTGATGTTCCCACCCAACATGCCGCAGACCGCCGGGTCCCTAGGAACTCTGCAGCACGCAGGCCTCGCACCGTCTCAGGTCTGTCTCCTCCACTTGGCCTACGCGTATCTTCCTAGAGCCCCCAGGACATCCGCTACCAGACCGTCCAGAAGTGGGCACGAGGCTGGTGAGAGTGAGTGGAGAGGCAGCGAGGGGGGCTCCAGGGACTGGGCAGGGAGAGTCCGCCCCAGGGCCTCCACCTCTCCCCACCCCAAGACCTCCCCCAGAGCCCTGCCCCCTTCCTTGCCAGCCCCCTCTGGTGCCTGAGACCTACGTGATCCGTCTGTGCCCTCTTACTCCTTGCTGCCGCCTCTGATGTGGCCATCTGGGAATGGGCGAGACTTTGGGAACAGCGGGACATGTGCATGCTGCTTCTCCCTCTCTGCTGAGGGGTCACTTGCCACAGTAGGTCTGCACTGGACTCCTGGAAGGGAAAGGTGGATGGGGAATGGTGCTCGGCCCCCCGCAGGGGTGACCACAGGAGGCAGTGCTGGGGGGCTGGTGCTGTCAGGAGTGAAATCTCAGCAGCCTCTTTGTGATCTGGGTTAGTTATGGTTACTCGTGGGCTTGCTAGTAAAAATATGTACTGTTTATAAATTGTGTTTATTTGTGTTGATTATAAAAGCCACATGTGCTCAAAATGGAACATATTGGAAAACCATAAAGAAAAAGTGATCTACCCATAACTGTTATAGCCGGAGATGGCTATTATTAATATTTTGATATTTATACTTCCTTCAGAATGTGTGTGTGTGTGTATGTGTGTGTGTGTGTGTGTGTGAGTGAATGTATGAGGTACCACATGAGACCATATGAGGTACACATTATGTTGTTTTCTCACAGAACATTATATCAGGAGTACTTTCATGTGTCACGATGGGCAAAAGGTGCGACTTATGAAGTCCAGGGGGAGAAATAGAGAATGTCCACATGCTTCTGCCCTTTCCAATGCTTTATTCACTCAAATCACTCAATACCATTTCACTCTATAGGGTCTTTTTTAAAAACAAAATATTTATTCTTAAGTTTTAGGTGGAAACAATATTTTTATTTTACATTTATGTGTTGCTGAGGATTGAACCCAGTGCCTTGTGCATGCTAGGTGAGCGCTCTGCCACTAAGCCACAACCCCAGCCCCTCTATAGGTTCTTAATCAAGAGAAATGACAATCTTTAATGCTGGGCACTGCAATAGACATGATCAATTCACAGCAAACAATTCTAGATTAATTAATTCTAAGCACTGCGAACACACTTAATCTTGGAAGGCTAAAGACAGACTTCCCTCTGTGTGCTAAGTTCAAGTGCCAGGTCAAAAGTCTCAAGTCTTGGGCTCTAAGTCTAGCAGGTGCACACTCACTCAGACCACGGTGATCACATCAGGAACCAAGGCTTCTCCTGGGGTGGAGCTGATGGCGGGTCATAGGGAGAAGTTGGGGCTCTCACCAGGGTCAAGATGTGGCTGTAGAGTTTGAGAGCGGTGAAGAAAACGCAGAGGATCAGCAAACGATGAGAAGTGTTGGGATCCGCCCAGGTCCTCACCAGGCTGTCCAGCTCGGGGGCATCAGAGTCAACTGGCTGGATCCCCGTTCATCAGCTCTATTATTTATACTAAATTTTGAGACTCTTGACCCCCCTTTCAATCCTTATCAGCTACCACCAGATTTCTCAGTGACATCATTTCCCTGGGGTTAAAACATCTGTTCTGGTGGTCCCACCCTGATCTTCTTGCCTTTCCCTCTTTTCGGCAAGGAGAGCCTGCCAGAGGCTTCACTCTGAGTTTGTCAGGGTTGGGGGAAGTGACTTGTTTGTGCCTGAGGGCCACACTGGAGGGCTCCTTTAGGTGCTCCAGGTGAGACTGCAGGTTTCAAACTGGAGTTTTTTAATTGGAGTTGCTTAGGCTCAGGCCTAAGGCCATCCTCATATCATGTCACTGAAAAATGTTTGAAATGAATTTTTGGTGGCCGCACAATGCTTTGTCAACAGAGAGGTTCATGAGGGTGCTTCGTGTCAGCCCTTAATATCGCTGTTTAAAAACCCTTGCTAATTTCATAAGCAAAGGTCAGTTTCTTATTGTCGCTTAGATTTGCATGTCCCCATTGCTATTGGGGTCGTGTGGTTTTCTTTTTTAAAAGTCAGATGTACTTCTCTAAATTGTTTGCTCGTGTTGTGTTCTTTGTCTATCTTCTGCTTTTAAAATCTGTTACCCCAGCTTCATTGAAGTGTACTTAATAGAAAATAAACTCATTTCTAAGTGGGAGTTTAACGGGCTTTGGCAGTCAGGCGGGCATTTTTGCTGTGCTGGCAATGGGAACCTGGGCCTCTGGTCACCGCTGACCTGCCCCCGTCACTGTCGTTATCAGAAGTGGGTTCCCGCAGACGTGCTGTTGGGCTGGACTCCTCTCCCGGGCCATCCGGTCAGGCCTCACCCTCGTGTTGCATGCTCTGCTCTCCATTAGTCCCGCCCCGGCTGGTGGGCGTTGGGCTGGTTTCGGTTTGGGGCCGTCGTGGGAGATGCTCCTAGGAACACCCACGAACAGGTCTTGTGTGGACACGTGTTTTTGTGGCTCGTGGGCACATGTCTAGTGGTGCTGTCACCAGATTGTGTGGCAAGCATTCATTTACACTTGTGGCACCATCAGCCTGTTCTCCAAAGTGCCCGCGTGCCCTGCGCCTTGGCCCGCAGTGAGAAGGTGCCAGCGGCTCCACTGCCGGCCAGGTGCCCCCGTCTTCTGTTCTGGTGATGTGCGGACGGGTCTCCTTCGGGTGTTAGTTGCAGTTTGCTGATGATTTAACGGCACTGACCTGTTTTCATGTGATGTTGGCCTTTCATGTACCTTTCCCCATGTGTTTTACTGGTGCATTCTAACTGTGGGTGACGGGGGAGTCACTGCCACATATTCGTACATGCACACGATGTGATTTGGCCCACTCAAGGCCACTTTGTCTTCCAGTTCTTGATTTGCCTTCTGCATAGTCTATTAGAGAGAATTTCACTGAACATTCTATTTGATTTATTGTGCCTTTCATTTCCAAGATTTCTGTCTTGGTTTCATTTCAATATCTCTATCTCTTTATTAAATTCTCATTAATATCCTGTATACTTCCTAAATTCATTTAGTTGTTTTTCTGTGTTCTCTCAGAATTTATTGATCATTTTTCTAATCATTCTTTTGATTTCTTAATCTGGCATTTCATCTACTTCAGTGTCTTTGGAGTCATTGCAGGTGAATGATTAACTTCAGGAGGATCCTGTTGTCTTGTTTTTTCATGCTTCTCGTATTCCTGTGTTGGGGTTTGTGCAGTCTGTTGGGATGGATTTTTGATTGGTGTCTTTCATTAATTTAAGGAATGTTCTTTCTATTCCTTATATGCTAATATATATTGAATTTTTAAAAATACTTTTCCAAATAAATTTTGATGAATAAATAAGTTTTTCCTCCATTACCCTACTAATATGGTGAACTACATTCATTGATTTTTCAAAAGTTAAACCCACCTTTGTGTCTTAGGATTAAGGTTCACTGGGTTGTACCTCATTATCCATTTTGTATATTGTTGGGTTTACTTGCTAAATTTTGTTAAGAATATTTTTGCATGTTTTTCCAGGAGTGATATTTGCCTAGTAGTGCCTTTTCTTATAAAATCTCTGGATTGGGGATCAGAGTAACACTGGTCTCAAAAAATGCCTTCAGGAATGTTTCCTTCCTGAACTCTGCCACCAGACTGGTGTTCATTTACTAAACGTGCAACCGAATCCACCCGAGAAGCCGTGTGCACTGGGACTTTTCTTTGGGGAAATATTTTTTTTTTTTTTTAGAGAGAGTGAGAGAGGGGAGAGAGAGAGAGAGAGAGAATTTTCAATATTCATTTTTCAGTTCTCGGCGGACACAACATCTTTGTTGGTATGTGGTGCTGAGGATGGAACTCGGGCCGCACGCATGCCAGGCGAGCGCGCTACCGCTTGAGCCACATCCCCAGCCCTCTTTGGGGAAATATTTTAAGTCACAAGTTAAATTTTGAAAAGACTAACATAGATCTATTCAAATTTTCTCCTCCTTTTTGGGTCATTTTGGTAATTTGTGTTTTTCAAAATAATCCATTTCATCTTATTGCCAGATATATCAGCATAATGCTACTTGTAACATTCTCTCATCATCTTTAAAAAAATCCACTTATTTTAGAGCAGCTTTACATTAACAGAATGACTGTGAAGGTAGCCTGTGGCGTTCTAGAGCACTCTCGGCTGACTCTATTGTTATTAACATCTTTCATTACTGCACTTTCACAATTAATGAATCAGTATTAATATATATGTCAAATTACTCATATTTCCTCAGTTTTTCTCTAAAATCTTTTGTTATTGTTGTTGTTATTATAGGACATTATTTTGGGATGCCCCATTACATTTTGGGATGCCCTTAGACTTCTCTTGATTATGACAGTTAATCAGGATCTGGTTGTTTAGTGACCTTGCAAGTTTTGAGGATTACTGGTTAGAAATTTTAAAGAATGTCTTTACTTTGGGATTTGGCTGATTAGACAGCAGTAGCGTGTCTTTTGTGAGAAAGGCCACAGAGGTGAAGTGCATGGTCACCACATCACTCCAAAAGTGCTTGTTATCCGTATGACTTTTTGCTATTGACGGTAACCTTGATCACCTAGCTAAAGGTCATGTTCTTTCCAACTTAGGTTTATTATGTTATAAATGTGACTCTTTTATGAAAGCATAAATTTAAATCTTTAAAAATCCATTCTGGGAGCTGGGGTTGTGGCTCAGTGGTAGAGTGCTCACCTAGCACATGTGAGGTGCACTGGGTTCAATCCTCAGCACCACATAAAAACAAATAAAATAAAGTTATTGTGTCCATCTACAACTTAACATTTTTAAAATTATTATTATTATTTATTATTATATTCTGATAATCTCTATTTTTCAGTTGAAGAATATGGTATATTAACACTGAAAAGAATATTCAGATGTTTAGTTCGAGTCTCCATTTATTCTTTATCCCCTCGGTTTTTTAAAATTTTCTTCTGTTTTTGTTTTTTCTTTATTCTTTCCTCTTGCCTTCTTTTTAGATGATCTGAATATCTTAAACATTCCATTTTAATTTTCTTGTTAGTTTTAGGTATATTTCTTTGCATCATTCTTCGTTGTGGCTCTGAGGTTATAATATGCACTCCTAACTTGTTCCAGTTTGCATAGAGCTGATCCTGTACCACTCACATAAAACAGAACCTGGGCAGGCATATAGGTCTGTTCTGCCCGCCATGCCATTCACACTATGGATGTAGTGCCTGTGCAGAAACCCCACAAGACAATGTTAGTTGTAGATTCACAGGTACGCTAAGAGATAGCAAAGAGTCCTTCCTCTTCTCGGACATTTTTCCATTCCAACCCTTTCTCCTTCCTTTCTGAGGAGCCAGGGCCTCCTTCTGCTGTCATTTCCCTTCAGCCTGAAGACTTCCCCGGCTGAGCCGTTGGTGGCTAATGATGGGTCACCTTGTTTTTCTTTTTATTTAGAACGTCTAATTTCTTTTTCATTGCTGAAGGATATTTTCTTGGACAGGAAGTCCATGGGTGACATTTCTTTCCTTCAGTGCTTTCTGGCATTGTCCCCACTGCTGGCCTTCCGTTGTTCTGGATGGAAACAATCACTTCGGTTCCTGCTCCAGTGGGTAATGAGTCGTTCTTCTCTTGTAGAGTTCAAGATTCGCCTTTGAGGGCCGTGGCTGTGGCTCAGTGGTGGAGCACGTGCCTAGCACACATGAGGCTCTGTGTTCCATCCTCAGCACCACATATAAATAAATAAATAAAAGTATTGTGTCCATCTACAACTAAAAAAAATCAGGAAAAAAAGAGTCACCTTTGAGCCTGACTTACAACTCGGCACTGCTGCTGTGCCTTGCATGGCTTTGCTGTGTGTGTCCTGCTGCTCGGTGTTGTGTTGTGTCCTAAATCTCTAGATGTATATTTTTAATCAAATTTGGAAAAATTTGTCCTTCGTTTCTTTAAATATTTTTTCCTCCCCACTCTCTTTCTCCTCTCCTTCTGTGATTCCAGCTACACGTATATAAGACCCTCTGGTATTCTATAACATGTTTTTGAGTCTCAGATGAGATTTCCTATCTTTGGACTTATTATGAGCATATTTTCATTCATTTCATCAGGAATAGTTATTATCATTGCTTTTAAAATCCTTGTCTGTTAGTGTTAACATTGGGTTGTCTCTGTTGATTTTCTTTTTCCCTTAGTGTATGCTCCATTTTTCTTGTTTATATTTGGAATGCATCTTAGAAATTTGGAATGATCAATTCAGGAGATAATAAATTTGGATATCTTTCCTAATGAATGTAGTATATTTTGTTTTAGCCACTGTATTGGTTGGACTCAAACTGCACACTCTGTTTCTTTGGTGGCAGTCCTGATCTGAGTTCAGCTCCTTTGTGCTTACCTGAGGTATTTGGAGTGTTTTCTGAGCATGTGAGCTTCAGGAGCCAGGTAGAAATGTGGTGAGACAGATGAAGGGATTCCTGTCTGGCTCTTTCCCTTCTAGGACTTTCTCCCTAGTGACCACGGGTGACCAGCAATTGGCCTTCTACTTTCCAGACCAGAAAGCCTTCTTTTTTAGTTCACTTTTTTGATGGTGCTTGTGCCCCACCTCATGCTGCAGTACTAGCCTGAGGCTGGAAGGACTGAGAGCGACCCACCTCCCGTCTCCCAGCGTAGATTCCCACCAGCCTTTCCTGCTTCTCTTCACGGTGCAGCTGTTTGGGGTGTTAACCCAGAGTGCACCGTGATTACCTGCAGGAGAGTTGGTCCAATAGAATCTCATGCTACTGGAAGAAGTCAGGTATTAGTATCTTCATATTAATTTCCAAAATAAACACTTTGTTTGATGATGTTAGTGGTTTATTGTGCATAGTTACAGTAGATAATGTTGTTTGGCTGTTTGATATTTCTGTTTTACAAACATTTTTTATTTTGATATAATTAAATAGTTTAGGGTTTCTTATTTAAGAATAAATTCCTTCCTATTCAAGTATCAAATAAGTATATACCTAGGTTTTCTTCTAGGTTTTTTTTGTGTCGCAGTTTTAAATTTAACTTTTAATCCATTTTAATTTACTTTAATATCTGGTACCAAGGGAAGATCTCATTTGGTATTTTTCCCCAAAAGAAAGGCAATTTGGTAAGCAATATATTGATGCTGATTCTATTTTTAATAGTAGCCATAATGTTCCTGTAATAGGAAATTAATTTCCAACTTGCTGAAATTTAGGATGGAAATTAATATTGTCAAATTACATCAAAGTTTGGGAAAGAAAAACTGTGTAAGAAGGAAACATTTTTGTGTGTGTGAGTAGTAGCACACCAAACCCAGGACCCTTGTCTAGCTGACCTTGTCTCTGTGTCTGACAAATCCACTCGCCGGTCTCCTTCTCACTGCCATGAGCACGTGCTGCAAGTAGGAGTGATGACCTCTGCCCACCATTAGCTGCTCTGGTCATGATCAGTAACAGTGCTTTGGAAGGGTCAGGGGCTCTGTTCTGGATCCTGAATGGTGGGTGAGTCCCAGGCACTGCTGTGAGGGTCAGGGAGGAACGAGCGAGGCTGGTTTCAGATCTGACTACGCACCACAAGGGGGATGGGAAAGGACTGGGGATGTGGCAGTGGCACAGGAAGCCCATGGAGGGTCCAGGAAAGGGAGGAGCAGACCCCTTCTGAGGAGCTGCAAGGTCCTGGTGCAGACAGCAGCGGGTGCCGCGGGGAGGCTAGAGGCCAGCAGGGCCAAGCCTCAGAGGCTTGGAAGTTCCAGGACAGGTGTTATCCAAGGAGCGGTGGAGAGGCACGGGATGATTTTAAGCAAGGGGGTCATCTGCTCAGATCTTCATTTCAAAAAGTTCTGGCTGGCAGGAATATGGAGTAAGGCAAGACAAGCACAGGGAGACTAGTTAGGAGATGGTGGCAAAACCCCGTGTTAGAGAAGACCGGCGCTCGGTGCTGTGTGGTGGACGGACAGCTGGCCGGCTGCCCATGGAACAGTCCAGACTGAGTCTCCGGCTCCTTGCTTTGTTTCCCACCGTCCCTTTTCACTTGCTGGCAGATCAGTTCTTCTTCCTGAAGGAAACACGGGCAGACCTGGCCTTCCCAGGTGGTCTTGATCGTACCAAGACCTCCGTTTAGAAATGCGGCAGCCTGAGTCGTGGCACTCACACCTGTAGGCAGGATTTCATGTGGACTGTGCTCCTGCCACCTGTGAGGACTTTGCAGGCGAGAGCAAAGGGGCACGATGGCAGCTTCCCCTGTGTCCACCTTGCACAGGAGGGAGAGGAAGAAGACGGGCGCGAGTTCTTAGATGGCACCACCCAGGGTCTGGGCCCAGCGAGAGTCTAAAGTACTTTTTTCCAACCAAGCCTTGGCCGGCTTTGGATTTCACATTTGATGAAGGCAAGCGCATCTCCTTCCCAGCTGACTGACGGTCCCTTCAGTCTGTTGGTTCCTCCCGGTGGCCCTCTCATTTGGGACTGCGATGCCCCATGTGGGTCTGCGATGCCCCGTGTGGATCTGCGATGCCCTGTGTGGATCTGTGTGCACCTGCTCTTGCCCTCTGGAAGCCCAGGAATACTTTCCTGATAACTGATGGGGAAGCCAGCCAGTGCCCCACCCCCAATCCATGCTGGCAGCAAGCTCCCCTTTCACTTGCAAGATTTCTAGGTGGACACACATCACTATCCTAATCGTAGGGGATACATCTCAAGATCCTTGAGAGGAACTGTACTATGCAACGGCTCACTCTGTTCCCTGCACGGGGAAGCCAATTGGTCCAGAGGTGAGGGGGTAGAACTGGATCAGGATGAGCTGGTTACTGGACCCTCTCTGAGGGGGCCATCTTGCCAGGAGCTGCCTTAGGGACGGTTTCTATAGGAGGTGGGTGATCACAGGCTGGTGGGCACCTACTCACAGGTGGAGGTTGTGCCAAATGACCATCTGGTCCTAATCTCCTGGTGGTGGGAGGTTTTCTAGCTCTGCAGTTCTCTGCGGGCCATTATTGTCACTGATTGGCTTGCCCCAGGGCAATTCCAGGGACATGGCACAGTGCACAGGCTAGAGAGGGAGCTGCCCCGAGGTCCTCCTGCTGGTGAGCAAACTCAGGATAATAAAAGAAAACTTACTTCACGTGATTATCATGGAAGACGAGCTCAAGTGAAGTTAAACAGGGAGTCAGGCCCCAGACCCCATCTCCATGCTTTAGAACCACAGCCCCCAGGTGGGACCAGTTCCTTACACAGGCTTCAGGGGCGCAGGCAGCCTCTGGCTGCCCTCAGCTCAGGGTTGGAGTTTGTGGAGCACTGAAAGATCTTCCCCTGCAACCTCCTCTCGCTCGCGCTCCTGGAGGTTTTAATCCCTGCATGGGGTAATCAGTCCGTCTACCCAGCGCTCCCCCGGGCAGCCTGTCTCGTTCCCACTTGGCACCTCATAGCTGTAGTCCAAGGGTCTTCACCAAAATGAGCTTTTGCCCTCCTGCTGTGGATGGATGGGAGATACTAGTGTGTGGGTGACCACACAGAAAGTCAGGCTGTGTGGTCACCCCTGTGGGTCGTCCAGCCTGCAAGGAGGAGAAGCCTGCTGCTTTTTCTTTGTCCCTTGTCCTTCTCCTCCGGGGCCCACTGCTCCGCTCTCTTACAGGTGAGAACAGAGGATGGGAGAAGGAAGCCCCTTGCCTGGTCAGCCAGCCGGAAGGGACGGAGTGGGAGTTGCACTCGGGCCTTTCTGAACCCTGCACCGGCTCCTGCTGGTTGCTCCTGCTGGCCTCATGTGACTCCAAAAACACTGGTTCCTGAGTCATGGGAACATATTGATTTTGGAAATTTGTTTTTGAGCAGTTTTCCAATTATTTGTTCCTGCTGAGACTTTATCTGCACAGCTTTTCTGCTGCTTCCTCCTGGCTTCATCCACCTGAATTTATTATCTTAATGTTTGGCAGTTGAGGAGCCCAATCCCCACTCACAGGGCTGGAATCCAGAAGTCGCAGGGCCCTGGGGGAGCTCTTGGGGAAATCCATTTCCCATTTTGTGGCTTCTACAGGCCGCCTGCTCCTCGGCCCTTTCCTCCCTCTCCCAGCCACCAGTGCCACATCCTCTCCTGGCTGGAGCTTTCTCCATTTTTAAGAACTCACGTGATTAGCTGGCACCCCCTAACTGAGGGTACTCCTCCACCCCAAGGTCCACCCTTGTCACGTGGATGAAGTCCCTTGGCTGTGTGAGGTAAGGTGAGGTGTCTACAGATCCGAGGGTCAGGACATGAGCACCTAGGGGCCTACTGACCACAGCCACTGAATGAGCCTGAAACAAAGTGGACCTTAGAATTTAACCAGTTCCCCTCTTTCCTTCCTGGCATGTGCCACCACCAACAGACATGGAGACAGAGAGCGTGGAGGCGGGATCTGTTTGTTTTTTACTTACTTTAAAAAAATCAATTTGTAGTACTCTTTTACTAAATGATTTTGTTTACCTTGGGTTTGAAATGTCATATAAATTCATTGCTTCCATTTTCAATTCAATATTAAGCATCTAATCTGTGTGGTCTTATAGAAAAAATGTTTAATATTTTTGCTTTCTTTTAATCTAGATTTGGACTTAAAACCACCAGTAAAATCAATTGGAAACATTTTTTAGCATCATTTAATGAGCCTCAGGAATTCGAAGTCAGTTATATGGTTTCCTCAAAAAAACCAAGTAGGTATGTAAACAAGGAGGGCTCCCTGAGAGCACCGCCTCCCGTGGCACCCTGAGCTCTGGGTGTGCCCTTGAGTCCCATGGAAGGGGACAGTGCTGACGGTGTCCAGCACTGTGAGGCACAGGTGTCCTGGGTCCTGGGCGTGTCTGCGTCCCTCTCAGATGTGTTGTGACTTCAGCTCACACAACCGCACAGACTGGGGGTGGGGGGCACAGAAATGTGCAAGGGAGGACTTACCAGGGTGTTTTGGAACTTAGACGCTCGTTCTCAGAAATCCTTTGCTTCTGCATTCTGTATCGATCCCCCCATGAAGCTTGAGAGAAAACCCAGGCTTCCTGATGTCACATGGGCACCAAGAGCACTGTGCTCTGTTGTAAAGCAAAATGTTCCACACAGCAATGCCCGTTTCCCTGGGCCCCTTCCCTGTCCGGGGTCTCTTTAGTATTTAGTGACTGCCCTGGTCATCAGCCTTCCGGTTACTCGGAGCCCCTTCCTGCTCCTGGGATGCCACTCTGTGAGTCCCTGGTATCTGGGTGAGTGAGCTATGACATGCTGTCTATGGCAGGTCTCGGGGCGATCTGTGGTCTCTCTCCTGGTCTTTTTTGAAGTCAGAATCACAGATTTGCAAGATGGCTGACCAGCATGGGGGCAGGGCAAGGGGATGGTGCCACTAATGGATGCTGAGAGGATCACACCCACAGCGGCTGAGTGACAGTGGGACGACACAAGCACTTTCCACTTCTGGCAAGTGTCGTCTACAAAGAAAGTATTATTATAGTTGTTGTGACGTGCTTGTTTTTTGCATTAAGAAAGGACGAAGTTCAAGAATATAATCTTTCTCCTGTTTCTCTCCTAATCCATTATAGCCTTGGCTCAAGAAACCAACCTCAGAAGGAAAATATTGTCAACAAATTATTTAGACACGGTGAAGACAGCTACATGGCGTTGAAGAAAGTGTTACTGATAATCAACACTGTAAGATTTGAAACCCTTCTCATTGAAAAGCTCATTGTTTCTAAGAAAGCTAACACTCAGAGCAAGACCAATAAAAACTCTGTATTCACCCATTTATCCATCCAGCGAACGTTTTTGAGCTCCTGCTGTATGCTGGGGCATGCAGGACTCAGCTCAAAAGCTGAGCCTTGCTTGTTTGGTGCCAAACGAATTGCAGTGCAGAGAGCCCAGGGCCATCAGCAGGGAGAGGGCGGCAGGGCCACCCGGAATGGTGGGACTTGCATCAACCATGCAGCTACCACATACCCCCACTTGCTGGAGCGCCCACCCTGACCTAAAGGCCACCAGCTCAGCCATGTGGTGCCCGCAGCAGGGCCGGTTCCTAGCTGCCTAGTCGCTGTTGACTTTCTGACTGTGCTGGGCGAGGGCCACGCGGTGGATTGGCTGCTGGCTTTCTCTTGCTGTGAACTTCAGTCCGTTCACCGTAACGTTTGTTTGAGAAAGCAGCGCTTCCCTCGTTGGTTATTTATTAAGCATTTTTGGTAACTGAGTCTCTAGTAAATGATGAGTAGGGTGAATTTCTTGTCCTTAGACTCCAGTGGGACCCTGTACCAAAGCTTCCTTACGAGAGCATCACTTCGCATCACCGTCCCAGGTGCCGACCCAGGGGAAGGTGCAAGCTCTAGGGCTCAGGCGGGGAGCCCACCCTGCCTGGCATGGCCTCAAGGCTGGCGGTGTGCCCGCTGTCAGTCTAGGCTGCCATCGCTTGGGGTTTCCACTCCCACTGTGGGTTCAGAGGCGTGGGCTCGGCGCTTCTCAGGTGTCTTACCTACTTTAAACACAGCTGCCCCCTTTATCTGTGAGATGTGCTCCAAGGCCCCCTCCCCTCAGATGCCTGAAGACAAGGGTAGACTGAGGTCCCCACGGCCAGATGCTGCTCCCTGATGGCCCCACCCCAGCAGCGCATCCCAGCCATTCATCATTTTGTGAACACGGTGGGTCAAGGGTACTTACACAACCTGTATACAGCCAAGTGCACGCCACTCTGTGTGTCTGCCATCCACCAAAATGGTGTGAAGCAGCGCATGTTTATAGGCCATTTCCCCTGTTACATAGTTGAACTTATAAATCAGGCACAGTAAAAGATTAATAATGACAAATGATAAAAAAGACAATTAATATGCCTCCATAAAAGTTATATGAATGCACTCTCTCTTGCTCTCTCTCTCTCTCTTTCAATACTTTCTTGTACCATGTAGTACTGACCACAGCTGACCAAGGATAAAAGTGAAACCAGGTACAGGGAGATGACTGTAATCCTTGGGACTGTGTGACTGGCCTCTCTGAGTGAATAATATTGAGCACCTACTGTGTGTCCGCCCTGTCTAAAGCGATTGGCAGGTACACACTTGGTCCTCTCACTACCGTGTGACGTGGACATTATCATCTCCATTTGACAGGCAAGGAGAGGGAGCCTGGGGCTGGGGCCAGCCTGAGCCACCTGGCTAGTGGAGCAGGGTTTCCAACCAGGCTGCCTGGCCCCACGCAGGCTCAGGACGAGCCTTCTGGGTAAGAGGGCAAAGGCTGTGGTGTGTGCACCCACCTCAGGTCCAGTTACTCCACTGAAGCAGTCATTTATGGAGTTTCATTTTTAGTAGGCATAACGCTGACCACTGCAGACACCGGGTGGTGTCAAAGTCAGGGCTGCGCTGCCCACCAGAGGCCAGCCAGCACACTGGGAAGTGAGCTGAGTGCCCAGCCCGCAGGCCCCACATGCACAGGGGGCTGAGCAGCTGGGTGGATGGCACAGAGCTGCTGCCATTGACAAGCTCACCCCTAGACTCGCACAGGCAGCAATGACGGTCACACCCCCTGAAGTCATGCTGTGAGGAGTTTCTGACTGGCATGTCCCCCTCTTGGCCATGGAAAGGACTGGATAAGGAGGAGAGCAGGGAAGGGAGCCAGGAGTAGGCAGGCTGGACACTCCCGCTACAGAGAGGCCTGCAGAATAGCTGAAGAAAGGCTGTTTCAGGTCGCCCTGAGTGGGCGTCCCTCCCACTTCTGTGTGTGCTCCCTGCAGACTCTGCTGCCCTCCTGCAAGTGGCCCTGGGCATCGCGACCACTCACCTTTCAGTCAGGCGTGGCTCATTTCCTATGGCCACATGCAGTGTGCATCCTGCCTCCTCACCCACGCCTCCTCCACCTGGTATTATTATTATTATTATTATTATTATTATTATTATTATTATTATTATTAGTGCTGGGGACTGAACCCAGCACCTTGTGCTTGCAAGGCAAGCTCTCTACCAACTGAGCTATATCCCCAGCCCCTCCTGGTATTATTTATTGGTGACATGATTTCATTATTAGAAAGCCCGAAAGACTCTTCCCCCAAATGATACAATTAATACTAGAATTTGATTCACTGGAATCAAGATCAGTACACAAAGACCGATACATTTCTAGAAAACTGTAATAAATAATTAGAAAAAGAAGAATTTTTAAAGTATTGCTAAAACTTTTTTAAAAAATCAAATACCTATAAATATATCTTAACAATGAAAGTGCAAATTCTCTACATTGAAGAATACAAAGGTTGCTTTTAGAAATAACACCCGTCCTTCACGAACCCTCAGAAGCATGGAAGGAACACTCCCCCCCCCCCCCGCATTCCAAGGCCATTGTGACTCCAAGACTGAATTCACACAGGGGTGTCATGAGAAAAAATGCAGATGAGCACCTTCCTGACTTGGTTGCATTCTCAACCAAAAATAGTGAGTCAAATCCAGCCATGTCACAAGCATTGGATGCTATGAACATGTGAGACTTATCCCTGCACTGCCAGGTTGGTTTAACTTCCCCCAAATCAATGAACATAAGACACAATATGAATAGAGTGAAGGCTGAAACCATATAATCATCTCAGTAGATGGAGAAAAGATATCTAAAAACTCCAACACCCGTTCAAGATAAAACTTTCAACAAACTTGAAACAGAAGAGAAAATTTCTTAACCCAATAAAGGTCATTCATGGCAAACCCTTAGCTAACAGCATAGTGCTGATAACAACGGAATGCTTTCCTCCTATGGTCAGGAACCACACAGGGATGCCAGCCCTTGCCACTTCTATTCAGCATCGTGCTACAGTTCTCTACAGTCCAGTCAGGAAAGGAAAAGAAAGAGAAGGCATCCAGATTGGAAAGGAAGAAATGAAACTAGCTTTATTCTAAGACAGTGTGATTGTATCTGTAGGAAATTCTAAGGCAGAGAGAGGGAGGGAGAGAGAGAACCAATAGCATTACAAAGGTTGCAGGATATAAGATTAATATACAAGATTATATTTTTGTAAACTAGCAATGAACAATCTGAAAATGAACTTCAGAAAACAATTCCATTCTAATAGCATCAAAAGAATAAAATTCCCAGGAATAAATTAACCAAAGAAGTGCCAGAATTGTACACTGAAAATTATAAAACACTTAGAAGAAATTAAAGGAGATGTAAATGAAGAGACATTCCATATTCGTGGATTGGAGGACTCAACATTACTGAGATTCAGTTCTCTCCAAATTCATCTATGTATTCAGTACAAATGCTATCAAAGTCCAACTGGCTTTTTAATTTTTACAGTTAAAAAAAAGATCTTAAAACTTACATGAAAATACAAAGATCATGGAATTGCCCAAACAATCTTGGAAAAGAAGAATGAAATTATATTACTTAAGCCCCCTGATTTTGAATTCTAGAATGAAGCTACAGTAATAAAGATTTTGGAACTGGCATAAGGATAGACATATAGATCAGTGGAACAAAATTGAGAACCCATAAATACTTATCAGTTCACTTTTTGACAAATCTAATGGGGAAAAGGATTTCAAAATGCTGCTGAGAAAATTGGATATTCATTTCAAAAAGATGATAAGGATGAGGAGACACTGGAACACTCCCACACTGTTGCGGGGCATGTGACCACCATGGAAAACAGCTTCTTTAAAAATCGAACCTAATTTACCATTTGACCCAGCAATTCCACACCTAGGTCTAGGCCAAGAGAAATCAAAAAATGTAAGTCCACACAAACACATCGCAAATATTCATAGCAACATTGTTCATAATTTCCAAGCTGAAAATGATCCAAATGGTCGTCCGCTGGTGACCAGATATTAAAAGATATTGTAATACCAATCAGGAATAAAAAGGAACAAAGTGCTCGAGCATGCTGTAGCATGGACAGGCCCAGCCACACTGGACTGCTTGAAAGAAGCCAGACAAAGAGACCACATGTTCATTGTATGGTTCTGTCTTCAGAACCAATCGCACAGAGAATGAAAACAGTTGTTGCCTCAAGCTGTGTGGAAGTAGGGAATGGAGTAAATGTACTTCTTCTGGGGCAGTGACAAGGTCCTACCATTAGTGGTGACGATGACACAGAAGTTATTAAAAGTTGCCACAATCACTTATTTGGGCATGAAAGTTGATGATCTCTCCCAAGCCAAAAACTAAGCATGTATATATATTCCCTGATTTAATTTACCCTAGGGGAACTTATTTCCTTTTCAGATTTTGGGTCTCTCTTAGTAAGCACTTTCCATGTAAGTTTTGTTGCATTGATATTCACAGCGTCTCTCTGTGAGAGGTAGGGTTTCTTTCCCCTCTTTCCAGTAAACAGGACCTCTCAATTTTTCATATTTAATTTACTTATTGACAATTTTTAATTCTGGGTGAAGAAATGTGCCTCAGAGTATCTTGCTCATAACGTGTTCTTTGTGTGGCGTGGCCGAAAGTGATCTCGCTAAGTAACCGTCCACTGATTTAATTGATGAGGTTGGTCGTACTCAGAACCAGCATAATTAGTATTCTTAGTCAATCGGCAAGTTGAAATTGAACTGCCGGGAAGCTCTGAGCCACCAGGTGGGCGTTGGGAGGACTCTTCACACCATGGACGCCCCTGGGGAGGGGCGGCCTGTGTCCCAGAGATGGGCCTCATCCCTCACCTGGCCGTCTCCTGCCCACCTGGTAGAGAACACGTAGGCAGGGTACTGGGAAGGTTCTGGTACCCCCAGGCCCCTGCTCTTGCACATGTGTGACATCATGGTCCTCAATTGAGGTATTCTCATTTCAAATCATAATGCTATTTGGCCAAAGCTCACTCTGTACCAAATTATGCTAAATATATATGATACTTTTCCTTCCTTTTCTGTCTTTTTCTTTTTTAAATTCCCTTGTGTACATACTCGTGCTCAGGAGCGTAATGTAAAGATGACAGGGGAAGAATTGCGACACATCCTAAATTGCATGCTTGTAAACTTAAGTGATTCAGAATTCAAAGAACTAATGCAGACCCTGGACCCCGGGGGCACTGGGACCGTCAGCATCAGCTCCTTCGTTGATCTGCTAGAGAACCCCAAGGTAAGATTCCTAATGACTTCACTTCTGCTTTTCTCTTTATGGCAGGAAATTCAGTAAAATAAAAGATGCAGATGAAATGTGGTTTGAGTCAGTTAACGACTTCACATTTTCAACTGAATTAATTTTCATTGTAAGTAAGAGTTCACAAGTCATTTGATTTAACTTTTACTTTCCAAATCTCATCAAAGGACAATATTTGACACTTCTGAAAACCCCTCTGCGGACAGCACTGTGCTTGTGACCATGCCTTGGGGGGGTGTTTGTGACAACTACAACATGTGGCTCACCTTTTAAGAAAGCACTGCTTATTACCTCTAGTGACTGACGCTTGCTTTTAGTATCTGTTTCTTTTGCATGGAGAGTTGACATTTTATTATTATAAATGCATCTGTAACCTTGATAGCTATTAGCATTTAACATTTTGAGACTTTTTAAAGAAACAGATTAATTTCAGATAATGCAAAAAAGGATAGGCTTTAGCATTTCTTGCTGCAATGTTTGTTGAAGATGTCTTTTAACAGATACAAATTAGCTTCTGATTTTAGATTTAAGAAGCTGCATGGCTATATGTCTACATCAAACTGTCACAGAAAAAGTGATGAATCCAGAGAAGGGTCCCAGAAGTTTCCAGAGGTAGAGGGAACTTGACTCAGGACCAGAGGGGTTCTTGGCACATGTGACAGAAAAGAATTTCGGCATGCACCATGCAAAGTCAGAGATAGAGGTTTATTTAGGAAGTAGATACACACTGAAGGGAGAGTGTGGGCTACAGAGAGTGAGAAGCCTCACCTGGGGTGGAGGCTCCACTTTTATAGATGGGCTGTAGTTGGGGGCCGGACTGGAGGTGGAGCCAGGGTGGAGCTGGGCAATCCTGCACCAGTCTTCCCTGAGCTTGCAGGTCAGGGGCATGTTGCTCAGGTTCACAACTGTGCTTTCTGCACCTTAGTGGCTTGTGGGTGTTTCCTTTAAGACTCAGTCTCTCTCCTTATCCTAAATCCCTGTCTCAAACCAGTCACATCCAGAGTTGCACCTTTGCGTCAGATATGACGTTTCTATTGAAGGGATTTCACTGGGGTGCCTGGCTTTGGAGACAGCGTTGAAAGCATTTGACCACTGCCTGGTGGCTTCTGGGTAGGATGCAGTTAACATCATGAACGAGTCCTTCCCCCTGTTGTGGGTTCACACCATGGTCTTGCAGAGTTGGGTGCACACCCATTGGTTAGCAATGGGCAGTTTATTACAGGGAACGTCTCAAGTTTAATTCCCTTCTCTTGGTACCTCTAGAAATGGCCACCGACATGGTGGAAGCAGTGTTGGTGGGCCACGCTAGGGAGCTCACTGACGATATCCAGAACTACAAAGATGAAGATGACGATAAAGTCCTGGATCCCAACACACTTCCCTCCACTCTGAGTGTGTGAATCTATTTTGCAAAAGATGGTTAAACTCCTAGTTATGTGATCCCGCAGCCTATTTCGTCAACTTCACTTTACAATGAGCTCATATAGACATGATTTAATTTGCATATACAAATCATATGGTCTGATACCTATCTATTTAAACATGAACGTCTGCTGACGTATTTTCTAGGAAGTGTGGGAAGGCTGACAGGGCAGACAGGGAAGAGTGCCTGCGAAGGGCTGGGGTGAACCTGTGCCCAGGCAGCGTCTGTGACGAGGGACCTGTAACTGTGCCTCGGCTTGGTTCACTGCTGGTGCCTTGGAGTGGGACCAGCTCTGGGCAGGATGTGGAGCCTCTGGGCAGGGGTGGGGAGCAGCTCGGCCTGCCTTCAGCTCAGCCTCCTCCGCCTAGGAGCTGTGAGGGCAGGAGCGCTCCACCTCCCCCAGACTCCTGTCTGCCTCAGAAAAGCAAGGTTGGCAACAGTCGCACCTTGTAGGGCTGTGAGGGAAATTCAGCAGAGAACTCACAGACTGTTTAGACTCTAGTTACATTAAGCTTCAGCCCTTTAACGCCATGATTTCCTGAGTGCTCCCTTGGTAAGGCCACGTCATGTCCAACCCAGGCCACTTGGTCCTTCCTTGGCCCTAACTCCAAAGTCCCTTCCACATGTGGAAATGAAGCCTGCTGGAGATGGACCTGCGTCAGCTCTTGGGTGTCCTCATGTCTGGACGTCACAGCAGTCCTGCGCCGTGTGGGCAGGACACTCCCTGCAGGTGGGGTGGTAGCCTTGCTCAGTAGAAACCCGATCAGGTCAGCCATGCTCACACCCCTCTTTTGGCTTTCGGGGGCTCTGGGGATAAAGCAGAACTTCCAGAAATGGCTGGTGGGGAGCCTGTGTGGCCCTGCCTATCCTTGGGCTCCCCCAGGTGGCCCTCCCAGGCCTCAGCACTGGGGCTCCTTCCTGCTCCTCTTCCCTGGTGGACCACCTCCAGAGCCCAGAGTGCCCAGCACTGGCTCAGGACCCTCCCTGATGCCTCTGGCCACGCCCCATCCCCCAGTTACAGACCTTGGGCAGCCCCTGCTCCTGTCGTGGCCACTGAGCAACTGTGGCCTTCCGGTTGCTACTGCCCAGGTACCACAGGGCATGGCCCCCTGGTCATTGGCTGAATGAGTGAAGGAGAGAAGTTAGAAAGCAGAGGTGTGCAAGCAGGGGAAGCGAACAACACCAGGGACCTCAGCTCGGGGCTCGTCTTCCCGCCACGCTTCGTCCTGCTCCTCTGTTCTCCAATCCTGTGTGCACGTGGGCACATTTTCTTTTTTTAAAAAATAGCTTATTGAGGTATAACTGATATTTTTAAAGCTGCACATATGTAATATATACATTTTGGTGAGTTTGGATACAAATTTTCATGTCATACTTAATTCTATTTAAAAACAGGAGCACATAATCAGTGACGCTTTAGCCTATGTTGTTTTTCATTAATACACTGTTAACATTTAACATCAAGAAAACTCTGCTATCTGATTTTCAAAGACACTGAACTTCCTGTTATGCTCTAGATGTCCTCTTCTGTTTTTCCCTTTGGCCGATTTTCCGGCATCTGCTCTCCGGCATCCCTCTAAGATTGGTGCTTGAGTCTAAGATGCTGGAGACAGAAGTGTTGAGAAAATAGCACGTAAGAGACTGTGCTTTATTTTATTCACTACTTAAATGACTTTGAAGAGGAGCATATGGAGAGAATGCAAGATGCAGAGCGTCCAGCCACCCCCATCTCTCCGGCCGCAGACAAGGCCAGCCCTGAGGCTGTAAGTCATCAGACTGTCCGGTCTGACCCACGGGTGCCGTGGTCAAGCTGCTTCCAGACACCTCCCATCAGCCTCACTTGCAGCTTTCTGACCCCTAGCCAGTGCTGGCCTTGGCTCCTTTCTCATTTTGCCATCTTGACACACAAGAACACCATCTCATTATTTGCCTTTATTTAATTTCTAGATGATGGATTTTCATGTTCTTAAATAAACAAGTGAAACTTAAATACTATCCCCATTTTCATATGGCAACCGGAGGGCAAACTGACCTGTTTCAGGTCTCAGAGCTGGGGGCCAACTGAGGCAGAGCTAAAGTTCAAGTTCAAGTCCAAGACTAAGTCCAAGTCCTTCTGCCTACAAAGCCCCTGCTGCCTTCCTGAACAGCTTTTACTTGTCTGCTTTTTCTTTCCACCCAGACAAGAAGAACTTTGCCCTGTGCAGAGTCCAAGATGCCACTCCACCTGGCCTGGAATTCGGTAAGCAGCACCCGCCTTAGGGTCCCTTCCTGTGTGGTCGGGTGCACAAGGAGTCACTTTGTGAATATGCTTGCTTCTCTGTCAGGTGGAAGAAATGGTTCACGATGCGATCACTAGACATCTGCAGGCTTTCCATGACACGCTGCAGTCATATGACCTCAGAGACACAGGGACCATCAGTCGAAGTAATTTCAAGAAAATCATGCACACTTTCTGCCCATTTTTAACAAATGAACATTTAACAAAGTAAGTTTTTTGTTTACAAAATTAATTCACTTCATGGCTTTCATTGTCTCACAAATCCAAATATTCAATGTTGTTTTGCAATGCTAATAGCTTAAGTTAATGATAGCTATTATTGATCAAGTCCTTCCTAAGCACTGGTCATCGGCTAAGGGTTCAATGTACGTTAGGATTCAGACCTGACCATAGTCGTGTGGGGATGCTAGGCTCACCCCTCTCATGGGTGGAGAAAACACAGGCCTAGGGGGTGGACCTTAACCCCAGGTCACGGGTAAGTTTGGAGCCTCGGTTGGTCTGGCTCTCTAGCCACCCAGATCTTTTTGTTGTTTTTGCCAAGCAAATGTTATGCTTTAGTTTTTTGTAGTATCTTGTAAGATGCAAGATTTCATCTGAACCTCCTGTGTCGTCGTCACTTCAGTTAAACTGGCTGAGTTTGCAGGTCTGAGCATCACTGAGAGTCACTCATGGTCTTAAAAATTCCTCAAAGGAATTTCATCCTATGGAGTGTGTCTGTCATTCTTTGCTGTCCAAGAAATTAAAACTGAGGTATTTAAAAAGAGTCATCGTGGAAAACACACATACTTGTATTTCCATGTAGGCTCAGGGTCAAAATAATGATTTGTTGGGTGTCAGTACAGTGACGGGAATCGTGGCAGGTATAACCGAAGAGCCCAGTTAGAAGTGCTGTTAGGAACTGAGTTACTCTCTGAAAACCTATTCCTAGCTCCTATCTAGACTCTCCCCCACAACCTTAGGGGCGCTGGGAAACAGGCCACATTCCTTGGGGTCAAGCAGGGCATGGTCACACAGCTGTGGCCTTGGCAGGGCTCCCCAGGAGGCAGGAGGGGAGCAGTGTAGAAAGGCAGTCGATGCCTTGGGGTCAACAAGAAATAGTCTTGGCCTCGCTGATGCCCCAGAGGTGTCCTCAGATAGTACCTGGCAAGCTCCTGTCTTGCACTCACAGTTCTGCCTCACAGAGCTCGTAGCCAGCTCAGAGTACCAGGCCTGGACCTCACCCACCACTGATGCCTTGTGGGTCTTAATGAATTTGTGGAAGTTAATTTTGGTCTTTAGGCTTCACCGAGTTTGCAACAATGCATAAGTTCACAATTAGAAAAATATTTAGCAAAATATTGAAGAAGAAATCAATCCTAGGACTGGGTAAAGGGTGGGTGGTGCCACTAACTGACAGAGCACTTGCCTACCCATGCACCACAAAAACAAAAAAAGAAAGAGAAACCAGTCCCACTAGACTACTGGTTTTCTACATTTTCTAAAATATTTTCATATGCTAAAATTCCAATATAAGTACTTAAATGAGAAAAAAAATTCTTTCTTTACACCTCTTGTGTCTTTATTGTGGTAAACTTTATATGCAATAAGCTCCACATATTTAAACAATATCATTTGATGAAATTCCTCATGTGTCCACATCCACGAAGCCACCACAGGGTATTAATCAAGACATCAAACTTGAAATCTTTCTTGTGCCTTTGTGCAATGCATTATTCCCCATCCCCCTCCCAAACACTGACCTGCTGTTACTGTAGGTTGTTTTGCATTCTCTAGGACTTCATGTAAGTGGGAGAATGCAGGATTCTCTTCTTTGGTCTGAATTTATTGACTCAGCATAATGATGGTCAGACTCATTCTTATGGTACATATATCAACCGTTTGGTCTTTTTTTTTTTTTTTTTTTTTTTTTTGCTGAATAGTATTCCATTTTACTGGCACGGCCTCGTCAGTTTTTGGATCCATTTATCTGTTGATGGACATGTTTGGTGTCCAGTTTGGGGTATTATAAATAAGCAGTGTGCCTTGTACAACTCTTTGTGTAGACATGGGTTTTTATTTCTCTTGGATAACTACCTAGGAGTAGAACGGCTAGTTCCTCTGATAACTGTATACTCAGTTGGCAAACTGTCTCCCAAAGTGGTCACTGCTGCACACACCGTGAGCAGAGGTGAAGGCTGTAGTTACCATGTGCCCGTCATGCTGGGTGTGTTGATTGAAGCCATTCTAATGGCGTGCCCTGTTCTCCACTCTCAGACTCAGCAGTAAGTTTCAGGACACAGTTTCAGGAAGAATCCTGTACAAGAAATTTCTGGCATGTGTTGGAATTAAGGACCTGCCCACTATGCCTATCATTTGTGTTTCCAAGGACAAGTCAAGTGAACATTTCCAGAAAGAGCAGCAGCAGCCGCCGGATCTTTCAGAGAGGTAAAGAAAGGGAAGCCATGGTGGAGTAGGCGGTTAGTAGCTGTTTGTTGGCTAAATGAGTATTTTAGTAGTTTATTATTTAAATAAGGAAGACACTGCCCGTGCACACAGAGATGAGAGTCGGTGAATTTTAGGGCAGTGGTTGAAACCACCTATGAACTTTAGGAATGCAAGTGCAGTGGTCCGAGGTTGAGGGACGCGCCTCCAGTTCTCCTGCACCTGGTGGCCAGCCTGGGTCAGGGCCTGGGACCCACCTCCCTGAGAGGCTCCACAGCTGTGCTCTTCCCTCTCCACGCTCACATCTGCTCTCCTCCAGAGACTGAGATTCCTCACCACCATCACAGTTACTGCAAAACACCCCAGCCAGCCAGCGAACGCTCTCTAATGTGGATGATGGAAATATTTAAATGATCGCCAAATTGAACTGTAACCATAAAACACACTTAGTAAATCTATAAAAAGCTGGACTGATGAATATTCTAGTTCTTCATTTTGAAAAATCAGCCTTAGTCTAATGAAAAGATATTCTTTTAGCTTGCTTGTCCTTAGCTTGTCATAAATCATGGCAGAGGGAGAACTCCGAGACTCCGCGGGCTCACATCCCTGTAAAAATGTTCTCAAGTGTAGAGCAATGGGCATATTTTAATGATATGATAACGAAATTTGGATATCTGACTTTTCAATAGTAGCTTTATAAACGAGCAGAGAGATGGCATTTTAAGAGAAAGGTTGGATATTCTGTGAGGGTCGGCTTCTGAACGCCCTGGGAGGAGCGATGGCGATTAAGCATTGCGTGAAGTCAGACTTTGCCGGAGCTTTGGAAGCTGGGGGAGCAGAGCAGGAGTGGACGTTTATGCCCACGACTGTCTTGTCCCCTTCTGGAGAGAGAGCAGGGGCAGCAGTTATCTTCCCCACACACACGTGCACTTGCAGCACACACAAAATCACACCTCCCGGATCAGCCAGTCTGCAGATCATGTGGCTCCCTTTCCTTCCGTGGTCCTTGGTGATCCCTTGGTCTACTTACCACAAAATGTCCTACTTCTCCCATTTGAAGTCTTATGATGGGCCCAGGTCATTAAAAATCCCTCACGGGCACCAGGCCCACACCATTTTCACGCAGCTCAAAGCGCATCTGGGTCAGCCCGAGGACGACAGCCCCGCCCCTCGTCCTGCCCACTGCAGCACGTTCCAGAGCTCAGGGGTCTGGGCAGCCCCACCTTGCTGAGCATCTGTGTCCTCACTTGGAAGTGGGGACTACGGTCCTCCCTGCTGTTGTGGGGCAAAGAGAGGGCGGGCCACACCCACGGGATGTGCCCATCTGAACATCCGCTTGTGCTTTTAGAACCAAGCCCCCCGAGGGTACAACCACCGAGACCAAGAACATGACCCAGGAGGCAGTCATTGAAAAACTCAAAACCTGTGTCCAGGGGCAGGACCCCGTGTTCAGGCAACGGTTTCTCGAGGTCAGCCAGGAGCCTGAGGGGAAGATCGACCTGTGTGACTTCAGGAAGGTAGGAGAAGGGGTCTGCTGTGCCACTGTCCCTGCAGAGCCAGGGGCTTCCCGGTGCCAGCACACTTCACCAGGGCAGAGCCCAGCCTCCAGTGTGCTGTAGTCTGGGTCAGAGCAAAGCCGTTGCTGGTCACCTCCCAGAGTTCAAAAGGACTCTGTGGCAATCCCCTCCTAGAATACTTCCAACAGGGGTGTGGCCAGCTTTTGAAGAACTTTTAAAACAAGAAAGTCTGTTACCTTGCCTGGCTGTCTCCTGCAGACGGGGACCATGCCTCATGGGCGGGGTGGGGTGAGCACACAAAGCCGCTCAGGCCCCACCTGCCAGTGAACGATCCCCACGATGCTGTGATAACAGATCTAGGGGTTGTTTCTCTAGAAAATTGAAAAAAAAAAACAACCCAGCCTGGCAGTGAAATTTGGAGGTGCAGAGGGCCAGCCTGCTGTGCTCACAGGAACTCGAGCCTCTGCTATAGAGGCTAAGCCTGGAGGCTCTGCGCAGCTTCCAGGAGTTAATGTAAACCGTTGCTTCAGATTCCTATCTGCCCCTCCAGGGGCTCAGCTCTCAGCTGTTTTTAAGAAAAGCATTTTGGTCAACATGTTGCCGTGTCCATGGGGACAAATGTGGAAGGAGTGGAATGTGTCTCAAAGAAGGGGACGACTCCACCAGTGGCCGCTGTTCTCCTGGTGCCTGCCCCATGCCAGGCACGGTAACAGGCTCTTTCTGGGTCTTATTTCTGAGCCCCATGGAGCTCATTCAGCTCATTTCCTGGATGGACAAGATGGGACAGGGCTCAGGGCGCCCACGGGGTAGGGAGCTATGAGATGGTCCCGACATTCCTCCTCCCCAAACAGAGCAAAGCCAAAGATGGGCTTTTGTGAGCACCAGGGGGGACAAGGGGATCCGACTCCAGAGGTGCTAGACGTAGGGGAGGGGGAGGAGGAAGTCAAGGGGTTCCCAGGGTCCTGGCTAGGGGGATCAGGTGGGGATACTGAGTGATGATGTAGCGGGAGCAGGTACAGGGAGTCTGGGGGCATTGCAGGGGTTTAACAGGGTGCCAGTCACCTAGTCTCACGGCTCCCCTGCCCCACCCCTGCAGGGCCCTGTTCCGGGTCCTGGCCCTAAGGCACAGCACTGGGACTTGGAGTTCACCCACAGGTGCACTGGGGCCTGCCGGTCTGAGAGGGCAGGTGGCTGCCCTGGAGCAATGGCAGACGCGCCCAGTGGGGCTCCCAGGACAGCTCTCCTCAGGGCACCCGGGCCTCAGCTTGGCAGAGATGTGCGTCAGGAGCAGGAGTTAGAAATGGCTCAGCCATGTCCCAACTCCTCGTGTCCCCGCCCCCTCTTCTGCCCTGCTGGAGGCAGAGCCTTGCCTAGCACCAAGTGCACCTTCCTCCTTCCTCCCCAGAGCTCCCGTCCCTCTGTGTGACCAGACTCCCAGGCCCAGGAATCGGTACCCTCCCCATTACCAGCAATTCCTGATGCCATCCATTTCCCACTGGGAACAGGGACCCCGGCCTACGTAGCCTCTGGACACAGTGGGTGGGATGAGTAATGGAACCATCATGACTGAGCAACTAGATCTTCCAAAAAGTCAGGTATCAAACATTTCCACTCGTCTGGTTTTCAGTTTTCTATTGGGAGCATTCAACCCTGATCAGTAAATAAAACAGATATTTTAAAAACTCTTTTTGTGTATCATGGTCAGTTAACAGAAAGGAAAAATGTAAAATCAAGGGCATAATAAGAGGGCAGAGACTTCCTAGTGAAACACGCAGATGTTCCACACAGCAAAGACGAGGAGAGATTTCATTGATATCTTTGCCGGCCACGCACCCCTGGGCCTTTGCAGCTGTGGCTTTGAATCTCAGGCAGGCTCTGGTGACAGTCAGTGCACGGAATTCCTGGTGCCCCTCGGGCCTGCCTGGATCTGGGGGCGAGGGAGATGCCTGGGGAAAAGCATCTATATTGTGGGTGGGAGGGACTGGCTGGGGTTAGTTCCGGAGCTTCCTCCTCCACATGGCTCCTGAGTTAGTAGATGTTTTAAGGAACTGACCAGCTTTGTGTTTGAGGTCCCCCACGTCTCATTTGTGTCCGTCCCAGTCCCACATGACCATGAGACGTCTGCACTTCTCCCTCCTCTCTGCAGAGGCCACAGCAGGATCTCTCAGCACACAGCTGAATAGGCAGGTTCCTCTGGGGCTCAAGAGGCTGCACCTCCATGTCAGCCGACCCTGTCTTAGGGCTTCTCAGTGTTTGCCTTTGGCACCCAGGGCCTTGCCCCCTGGTTGGCGGGATCCCCTAAGTGCCACAACAGTGTGGGGACTTTTGTCCAGAGTGCAGGCCACATCTGGAAGGGAGACCAGTTCTGGGCTGAGCCCTCTCAAGTCTTTATTTTTATTTACTTATTTATTTTGGTGCTGGGGTTTGAACCCAGGAGTGCTCTACCACTGGGCCACATCCCCAGCCCTTTATATTTTTTATTTTGAGACAGGGTCTTGCTAAATTCCTGAAGCTGACTTTGAACTTGCTTCAGTTGCTAGCATTACAGGCCCGTATCACTGCACCCAGCTAAAGTCCTTAACTTGCCACCCTGTTGCCATATAATTAACCCAAGCTTTCCTAGAGAGGCCCGCTGCCTGGCCACAGACCCCTCCATCCCAATTCATCATCAGTGGCTCCCAGGCGAGTGCAGGTGCATATCCCGAGTTGTCCTCTGAAGGGTCCCCTGCTGGGGACTTGAGTCCCTCAGTCTTGCTGCTTCCCCGCACTCTGATGCTCTTGAGGGTCCCAGCCGAGCCCGAGCCTTGCTAGTTGTCCTCATTGATGGTGTCTGCTTCCTGTGAATTAGTCCACCCCATCTGGAAGCAGTAATAAATGCATGTGTGTTGTTATTTTCTCTATTGTATATTGTTTTACATTTCATTTATTTCTGTTGTTACATTATTTCCTTCCTTTTACTTGATTGGATTTAACTTGCTTTCACTTCTCTAATTTCTTGAGATAGAATTTTAGATAATTGATTTCAGCCTTTATTTCTCTTAACGTATGAATTTATGCTATACATTTCCCTCAAAGTACAGGGTTTGCTACACCATACAAATTTTTTATATTATATTTTCATTATCATTCAGTTCAAAATAACTTTACAATTTACTTTTTGATTTCTTCTTTTTTTATGGTTTATTTAAAAAGTGTGCTTAGCCTCCAAATGTTTGGGATTTTTAGTTCACCTTTTGCTATTGATTTTAAAGTTGATTGTATTATAGTCATCTGATAGATTCTAAAGTCTAAATGACATAGTCTTTTGAAATATATTGATGCTCATCTTATGACCCAGCGTACACAGGCAGTTTGGGTAGCTGTTCCACAAATACTCATGAAGAGGGCACGCCCCGCCTTAGGAGGCTTGGGTTCCGTGCTCGCCTGGTAGGTTAGATTTTAGAGGTTCTTTATTCTTACCAGATTCTTAGCTGCTCATTCCATCAGTCATTGTGCTGAATTCCCCCGTCTGTTGATGGGTTTGTTTAGTGAAACTCTTTTTTCTCCTGTTGATTTTTGCAGTATCACTTTGCAGCTGAAGTGCTAGGCACACATAGATTCAGGATTGCAAAGACTTCCTGAGAGCTGTCTGCTTTCACCTTATGGCATGGCTGTCTCTGGGCCGAGAAGTGCTATTTGCCTTCAACCCTGTTTTGCAGTTTTGTTCACTCATTTGTACGCAGGTAAAATCAGAGTGTTCCGTGGACAAATGAAATCAGTATTTCATTGACTTCCCTCCCTCAAGGAGGTGTTCTCAAGTTCTGGAAGTCAGATCTGGTGTGCAAAAGGCCACAGTGGAATAGACTCCAAGGCCCGAGGCTCTGGGACAGGAGAAATGGGCAGTAAGCACTCTGCCACCGAATTCTTCTGTGTTCTCTTCTCAACAGCTAGACAGACTTGTAATGTAGGATTTTATATATATATATATATATATATATATATATATATATATATATATATATATACATATATTAGTTGTAGATGAACGCTATACTTTTATTTTACATATTTTTATGTGGTACTTAGGATGGAACCCAGTGCCTCACGTGTTAGGCAAGTGCTCTACCACTGAGACCCAGCCCCAGTCCATAATATAGAAATTTAATATGAGTCCAATTACAATTGGATAAAATGACTTTGAATTTTATATGCAAAATAGAAACCTAATCTGAGAATAGCTAAGAACATACAAAAAGGAGGAAATTTCAGGAAAAGACCTGTTTTACTAAATTAAAAAAAAAAAACCACATTGCATTGAGAGAGATGTATAAGCCAACAAATTTAAGACTTTCAGATGTGGTCCCCGGCACCGTGCGAATTCCACCAATGATCAGAGTTTCCTTCACTTTGGGACTGTGTTTGCCGTGTTCCCAGGGCCTGGCTTGGCACCTGCCATGTAGGTGCTCAAATGTCTGAACAACTGAACAACGGGAAGCCACCTCTTTGTCTTATGCATGACCATTTCCAAATCTCTAAGTTGTCTTTTTAAGTTTATCATATTTATGTCTTTGCCATTAAAACATTTGGAGTTTTGTGCAACCAAATACATCCATCTTCCTTCTTTTTTTATTTGAAAATGAAGTCCAAGTTAGCCGTCTTGGTGAGCAAGGTGTTGTTCTTCCACCCTCTAGCCTCCTAGACTTTATTGTGTGTTTGTTTTAATAGACTTTTGAAAAAAAATCTATTTTTTAAATGTAGATGGACACAATACCTCTATTTTATTTATTTATTTTTATGCGGTTCCAAAGATTGAACCCAGTGCCTCACACATGCTAGGCAAGTGCTCTACCACTGAGTCACAACCCCAGCCCAAGACTTTATTTTTTAAAGCACTTTAGGTGGACAGCAGAATTGAGCAGAACTCTCAGAGAATTCCCACAAACCCCCAAAACCTGACATCTCCAACCCCTCCCCATGGCATCCGTGGCCAGAGTGGTACATTTGTTGTAGTCTGTGAACTTATAATGAAGTTGTTACAATTTTTTGCTGATAAAAGAAGTAAAATTTTCAGGTCAAAGGAATATTCACATTTAAATGTTAAAAGCATATTGCCATCTTATATTTCCAAAGATTCTATCAAATTCATCCCTGTCGGCAGTGCTGGGGAATTACTAATTTCCAAATGTTGACCGATTCTGAGTATAATGAGAAGTTTAGTATGTGCTACTGTGCTAGTCAAAATCATGTTCATTGTGGTAACTTGCATCTTTCTGTTTTTATGGAGTCTGAGCTTGTCTTTCCTAAGGGTTTTTGCAAGAATTTTTATTGTTTTATTTTTGGATGTAAATGTTTAATACATATGGAATAATTTTTATATGTTATAAGATGGGGCTTTTCTGAAGTTCTCATTGTACTAGTGTTCAGCCGCAGGGCTGCAAAAGCCCCAAGCATGCTGTTTACTGACCCCCAAAAAGAAATTGGAGGACTCCATGGAAGGGGCTGGACATCTTATGACTCACATGCTCCTGGGTGGTGGCACTGCACTGATGAGCAGGGGCCTAGATGGGGCGGGGCAACCTCCCCCCGCCCCCAGGCCGGCCTCTGCTGGTGTTGATGAGCGAGCTCTACAGGCAACAAGGCTGATCTGCTTTGACCCTCACCCTAACACTGGAGACTAGGGCAGTGGCAGCTCCCTCTCTGTTTCCTTCCTCAAATTCTTTTTTAAAAATATTTATTTATTTATTTATTTTTAGTTGGAGTTGGACACAACACCTTTATTTTATCTCTTTATTATTATTTTTTAAAATGTGGTGCTGAGGATAGAACCCAGGGTCTTGCACATGCTAGGTGAGCACTCTACCGCTGAGCCACAACCCCAGGCCCTTCCTCAAATTCTTTAGCAGGCTTCTTATCCCACTGCTTAGAGCAAGAAGACCTCCCAGGCCCTGACTAGTAATTATGCAACTAGGTACCATGTCTGAAAGTCTCCATTCTGCTGGATGATACTTCTATTTCTATCTCAATGCAGCATGGCTTTTTAATTTAGTAAAACAGGTCTTTCTCTTAATGTTCTTCCTTTTTTAGTGTTCTTGGCTATTTTCAGGCAAGCCTCCTGCCTCTGAATATTCTAGGAAACATTTGCCAACATTTGAATTTTCTACCTAAGCACAAAGTGAACCTACCTGGAAAGTTCCATGCTCCTTCCCAGCCGTGGCACGCTTGACCCTTCCCCTGACTTGCATGTGATCAGATCATCTTGATGACAGAATTCCTGGGCCGCACCTGCGTCCTGGGGATGGCTCTTGGTGGTGGGCAGTTAAGAGGCAGATGGAGGAGCTAGAAGATCAGGTGACACTGGGATGGGCAAAGGGAGGCCTGGAGGCAGTGTGTCTGGAATTCTAGGGAAGACAGTTATTTTTTAATGTGTGTGTCAATTTTGTTTTTCTCTGTGAATGGGTGTGCAAAGAAATAGAAATACCGTTGCTTGGGAAAAAAACAAGTCTCTTTAGTTTTATCACAAAGGAACTTTGTCCAGAGAATTCCCAGGTAAGGAAGGATGTGTTTGGATGGTGTCCCTGAATCCCCCGTTCTCCTCAGGCTGTGTCCTTTCAGTCCCTGGCCTAAGCACACACACGAACTTCTTCCTTGACTGCCTGATGCTTGCAGAGGAGCGTCTACCAGATGTAGCATCGAGGGGACAGCCGTGAAGATGTCATGGCTGACACAGCACAGAACAGCACAACATGGAGTCAGAAGGGTCTGTGGGGCCTGTCGAGGAGCCAGCGCAGCTTCACAGTCCCTAGCCTGTCCCTTCCTCCTGTGTGTCTCACAAGCACAGTACACTTCTGTCCCGCCCCACAGGGGTCTCGGTTTTCTGACTGCATCCTTGCCGGGGCTGAAGGTGGCCTGACGCTCTTGTCTGTGCAGATGTGACGTTCTTAGGCTCAAGACCCACCCAGACACAGTAGATGACGTCTGTGAGTTGTCCCTTGCATCGACATCCTCTCCTCCTCTTTTCACTTGTCACTGAGTATCTACTTTGTGCTCTTGGGATATGCAGGTGATTTCCTGTCCTACAGGAATATCACTGTGTAGACAGGAGACCTGCCATGTGTTAGGCTCCTACTTCTGTGACAGAAGTGGGCAAGTATGGAAGGTCACTTGTGTGGGGCTGCGGAGGACTGGGAAGCCTTCTCTGAACAGTGACCCCTGCATCTTGAGGGCAGGTGTGCCGCAACACCCCAAGAAGGGTCACGGGACGTTCTGTTTCCAGCATGGCCGAGTAAGTTTCTATTGGAAACTTCTCAAAGATCCCACATAGAAATGCTGGATGAGGTTGGAGAGGTAGATCAAGAGGACCCTGTAGGCTGAAGCTGAGCAAGAGGATTCTGGGGGAGAGTTGGTCCTGAGGTGGGAATAGCATGAGTTGGAGGTGCCCTGGTCCCCAGGTTTTCACCTGCGTGAAGGACGAGGTTGGTGCCACCCAGCGAAGACAAAACACCAACAGACCGCCAGTCCTGTTTCTGGCCTACAGAACCAGGGGGACGAGGTCTGAGCATCTACATCCCTGGAGAGTAAATGGCGGGGGGGGGGGGGGGGGGGGAGGCGAGGCAAGGTTTGAAATGGAGACAGCCAGACAGCAGGGGCTCCAAACTGGTGCAGAAGTTCTCCCTAAGTCCCTGATTGACCCTGAACCATCTGTGAGCCAGGCAGATTGCAAGCAGCCCACCCAAGGATCAAAGAAGTGGGCCGAAGTTCAAACTGTATCCTGAAAGTCTGAAAAGACAGCCTTTCTCAGATCCAGGCCAACCAAGTCTGTGGCTTCCTCAAATAAAGAAAGGAATAGCAACCAACTTGTCCATAGATGATGTGAACAGAATCCAGAGTCATGACACGTAACGTTCACAGTGTCCAGGATGTCATCCCAAAGTGCTCAACATGTGGAGAAACAGAAAATAAATCCTTTCTCAAGAGAAAAGACTGCAATGACCAGGTGTTAGAATTAACTCTAAAAATCTTTAACTGTTATAAAAATGCTCAGTGAACAAAGAACAATATATTCAGAATTATTGAAAATGTAGGACCTCTCAGTAGAGAAATAAAAATTATAAGAAGAAATCAGTGGAAAATCCAGAACTAATAAAAAACCTTACCCAATGTCTTAACCACAGATGAAAAAAGGAAGAATCAATTCTACAAACTAAAGAAGAGAGAGAGAAAAAAATCAACAAATAAATAAATAAACAAGCATAGTGCCGCCAGGTCATGGGAAATAATATGAAAAGGTCTAACACTGGTGCAATGAAAACCCAGGGAGGGAGCAAGAGGGAGACTGGAGAAGACTTATGTGAAGAAATCATGACCACAACTTGTGAATGTTGGCGAAAGGCCTACATTTATAGATTTAGGAAACTCAGACTAAGATAAATCCAAAGAAAATCACAGAAAAACTTCTGAAAACAAGAATTGAAGAAGGAAATCTTAAAGGAAGTATGAGAAAAGTGATGCCTTACGACCAAGAGGCCATGATTTGAATGACCACTGACCCCTCATCAGAGACAACGGAGACCAAGAAACACTGGGCCGATGGACTGAAGGGCGGAGCCAAGCCAGGGGCTGCCGAAGCCTCAGACTCAGAATTCGCCCAGCCAGTGTCCTTTTAAGAATGAGGGTGATGTTCTCAGATTAAGAAAAACAGAGCAAGAACAAAAAGATAATGCATTGTGACACATCTTGCCTCCCAGCAGTACTACAGGATGTTCTGGGACCCAAGAAATTTGATGCCAGGGGGACCCAGATGTTCATGAAAGGAAGAGGAACATTAGAAATGGTAAATATCTGGTTAAATATAAAGGAGTGCTTTTTCTGAATTATAAAAAAATGCATAGAAATGTCCATACACAAATTCCAGCCTTGTCTTTTGGGGTTTGTGACAAATGTAGATGAAAACAGTGACAGCCATGGTTAGGAAAGGGATGGGCCTGTGTGGTCGCAAGGTCTCTACCTTTTTAAGTGGGGGTGGCACGATATTCACTCTGAGTGGTCTGCGCGTGTTGCGGTTCCTAGAGAAACACCACCGCCGGGTGCCGAGAGGCTTGGAGGACAGGTGTCCCCCGAGGAAGCCGGTGGGGGGGGACTCTCTCAGAGGCTGGAGGACAGGTGTCCCCCGCGGAAGCCGGTGGGGGGGGACTCTCTCAGAGGCTCTCTGCAGTTGGGGCTTAGACAAGTCTGATTCTCACGCAGCCACCACCCACGCCAGCACCTGCCTTCGGAGAGCCCAGCTAGGACGGAAATGGTAGGTCCCAGTGACAGAAGTAACAATTTGGTGAATCAGAAAATGCCAGACCATCGTTTGTCACTCTGCGAGAAGTTTCTCAGAAACACTTCCAGAAAAGGCCCGAGAAAACGACGCGCATGGGTGAACGTTTTGAATCTGTCACTGTGTCACCCACCTTACGTGGCATTGTAAATCGCCTCTGAGCTTGTGATAAATCCAGCTGATCTGCGGCTGTGTCCATCTGAGAAATGAAGTGTGGGGCGCAGCCGGGGAGGATCCAGACGCTGGTGGTGGTGGAAGGCTCTGGGGCACCTCCCAGCGGCGGCTGGCTGGGTTCTGTGCGCTGCCCCACAGGCTGCCCGAGGCCTACCACAGCCCACGGTGCTCACAGCCCTCAGGCTGGGAAACATTCGCCTGCGTCGTTTTCTTCCCGTTCTTTACATATGTTTTTTGTGAAGGGTTGGAGCAGGAGGAATTCACCATGAATAATTCATGTGTAATTGTTTTCAAAATATAAAGTTATTTTTCAAAGCAAGCAGCCCGTCTATTCGCTGCAGAGGCCGACTGCCTCCGGGTGCTGGTGCGTGGGCTGTGGCCTCCCCTCTGTGCTGTTGCCATCCTGGCTGGGACCGGCTGCTCCGCAGGGCTGGGCCGAGGCTCCCGTGCAGATGGCACAGCATGCCCAGGCAGGCCCTGGGGACGGCCTTGGAATCCATCTGCTCCCCTGTCACCCCCTGTGTGGCTACCTGCAGCCTCCTGTTCACTGGGCCCCCAGCCCAGCCTCCCCAGGGAGAGGGACACTTCCAGCCCATTGTGGCTGGTTCACTCTCAGCTTCCGGCAGCCCCGCCTGGGCCGGGAAAGAGGCAGTGACCACTTCCACATTCAGATGGGTCATATCACTGTGTAGACAGGAGACAAAGAGCAAGCCACAGGTCCCCGTCCTCTTCCTGCACACCACAGAGGGTGACACCAAGACAATAGGAGCGGGAGGTAGCCCTGCCATCGTGCGGGTCCCTGCCGAGAGCCAGCCAGATCTGAACTGCAGCCGAATGCTCACTGATCCCTGCGTGGGAGAGGGGCTCTCCTCCTGGACCCCGGCCTCCCAGCCTCCTGCCCTCTCCTGTCACCAGGGCTCCACTTAGCCTTTCCTGTGTGGCCAATTTGGATGCTGGGGTCGGGGGTGCCAGGGTCCAGGGCAGGGCGGCTCCCCTACTTTCTGCCGACTGGCTTCCTGTCCTTTCCACCTCCCCGGCTTTGTCCAGCCCGGTGACCCATCCCCCATGGGGCTCATCAGAGCAGTTAGGACTCAGAACCGGGTTTGAACCCTGAGCCTGCTGCTCCCTGGTCAGGCCATCAGGGCAAGCCTCCGTTCCCAGGTCAGTCAGGTTTGGAAGAGTGTCTTTCTCAGGGCTCATGATAAGGATCAAATGAGCTTTGGGCAGGGTCTGGAGAGAGCCCAGCCCAGTGCTTGAAGTGGCAACGAACACTGCCACACTGGTGACCATAACGATGCTGCCCATGTAGACTTGTGCCTCGGTCCTACCTGATCCTGTCCCCACCCGCACCTGGACTCCCCAGAAAGGGCTTTGCTCCTCCAGCCTTCCACTGGGAGACATGGGCTTCCTGTGGCTCCAGAACCATCTGGCATGCGTTAAGTCCGCGTCTGCCCCATCCCCTTCTCCACCACCCTCTGCACACTCAGCCCTGCAAAAAAGCCTCTGTCCTCTGTCCCACGCGGGAGGTCGGTCATCCTGGATGACTCTGGGCATATGGAGCTGTGGTTCTGTGTCCTCGGCTGGGAGGGGAGCAGGGCTTTCCCGTTTCCCTCGCCACTGTAGGAGCAGCAGCGCGGTGCGCTCCGTCGGCCGGGGTCCCCCAGCATCCCTTCTGGGTGCCGTCTCTCCAGGCAGGCAGCTCTGTCTGGGCTGTGGACCCGCTGGCCGTGGTCAAAGGTCATCGTCTGCCCTGGAGCAGCTCCAGCCACCTGCCTCTCTGGAGATGGTATGGGGACAGTTCCATGGTGATGTTTACCGTGATGTTTGTCATGCAGGGAAGGGTGCTTTCCCAGGTGCTCACACCCCCACATGCACAGGGGGGACAGGCGTTGGTGGGTCAGGAACAACCTATAGGGAGTGGGCTAGCACAGGGAGGGGGCGGGGTGGCCATGGATCCCCCCGTCACTGGCCACATAGCTTGCCGTGTGACCTGTGGGTCATGTTAGACTTGTAGAAATCTGTCTTCCCTCCTCACACTGCCTTGCTTTGTTTTGTGTTTCCCTGAATGTATGTGAGTGTAAACTCCAAAGCCCCTGCAGTGGCCACCACAGGGACGTGGGTGGGTGGCAGGGCCTTTGCAGAGGCCTGCTGAGCGCCCTGGGCCGGGGCCTCACTGGCTGAGCCAGGGCTGCTGCGGGGTCCTTTGTTCATCACATGCTCAACAAACACAAGCCTTGTGCTGGGCCCAGGGACCCGGGGGCCCCGCCCTCAGCTGCTGGGCTGGGAGTGGAGCAACAATCAGGGTGGGAGGTGGTCGCTGAGCAGTGGCCAGGGTGACCAAGGCCTCTCCACCCTCACCTCCCTTCGCCAGGTACTGGAAGACAGCGGAATGCCCATGGACGACACCCAGTTCTCTCAGCTGACTACAAAGATCGGCTTTAAGAAGGAGGGGATGAGCTACCTTGACTTTGCGGCAGGATTCGAAGGTACTGAGGCCATGCCTGGGCACCCCAGCCTGCTGGGGCCTCCACGGGGATGCTGAGCCACCTGCGTCCTGGACTGGACTCAGGCACTTTGCTTAATCTTAGGGTTTCAGCCCTTCCTTTTACTAAGTTAAACAGAGTGCTAGGGTGGAACTGGGCCTGGGTCTTTTGCAAACCCAGGACCCTAATGGTTCTAAAATGGACTCCCAAGCCTGTGTCTTCCCTGAGACCCCAGTCAGACCTCATGTCCCTTAGGATTTTTCTGCCTGAAATTATGCTGGTGACCTGTATTTAATAATGCTATCAGCAGGCAGGGCAGTTCTTACCCTTCTCTGCTGACAGATGTGGAGGCAGAGATTCTAGAAGATTCACTGATGTGCCCAAGGTCACCCAGCCACGGTTCCTACCCCCCACCCCAACAGTTGTGAGGAAATTAGGAAACCCATCTGGTGTGAGAGGTCAAGGTGGGCTGGGTCCCCCGCCCCTGCTGGGTCCCTCCCCCAGCCACATCACCTCCTTCTGCTGTCCTCCATGCTCAGGCTGACAGTTCAGTCCTGCCCCAGGGCAGGGACAGGGGCCTCCTGCCCTGTCTGCTTGAGGCCCTGGCACAAAACTGCAGGGGCCAGGCATGCGGTAGGTGGAATTCCCTTCTCTCTCTCTCTGCACACACTGGCCAGGCTGGCTGGGCCACAGCAGCCCTGTGTGCGCAGCCCTTCTCCTGCTGCTGGCTCTGGGAGGTGGCTGCTGCTCTGTGTCAGCGCCAGAGGTCCTCCCAGCCCCAGCCAGCTTCCCGTCTGCCAACTTCAGGAGGTCCCCTGCTGAGGGAGGAAGGCAGAGTGAGCAGCATGGCCCTCTAGAATTCTGATGCTTGCCCTGGGTATGTTTGATCCCCTGAAGGAAAATGAAAGTTGGGGGGAGGAGCCTACAGCACAGGTCACCGCTCTGCCACATGGATGCATCCTCCTTCAGAGAAGGGACCAGAGTAGGTGGGAAGGATGCCTGCCTGAGACCCAGGCAGTGAGGCCACCCCTGAGCAGACCAGAGTCAGCATCCATCCCTGTCCTCTGCCCATCCCTTTCCTGCTCTTCTGCCCCATGACCTGTCCCCTGTGCTCCTGTGAGCAGCCTGGCATCCTTCACCAGCCCCCCACAGGGCCAGGTGCTGTGGGGCAGGAAAGCCAGGCTTTGACAGCCCCATGCTGGGCCCCTGTGGAGGGGGCAGGGCATCCCCATGTGGAAGCCAACCCCCACTGTGAGGTAGGGGTGGGGCAGAAGCCAGGCTCAAGACTGGACCAGAGGGTGCCCACAAGCTCTGGGCGCCCTGTCCCTGGCCATCTCCTGCAAATCACACCCTGTGGGGGTAGGGCCAGCTTGGCTGCAACATGCAGAGAGTCATGTCTACAACCATGTCCGGGTGGTGGCCTGGCTTTAGACAAGGTCATGCTCAGATGATCAGGCCTGGTGGATCGGACTGGGTTTTGAGTAGAGGTTGCACTTTCTCTCTCAGTTTAGGGAAGGGAGAGGGCACCATACCAGCTGGGCGCTGGAAGCCAGTTGGCCTGAACAGCTGTGCTGTAAGAACCCTACCTGGGCAGGCTGGGGAGCCCTCTGAACCCCTGTCATCCTCTGTGAATAGCTATGGTGAACTTCCTTGGGCTTAAACAAGGCACGAGAGTCCACTTCTTTGGGTTGTTAGAAGAATCAAAAACTGTGTGACGGCCCCTGCATGACATCTAACAGATTGGTGGTCAAGAAGTGGCTGTCAAGTTGATGATAGGGGATACATTACACATTCCTGTCCTTATGGCATGGATCTAGAGACCAAAGAAGAGGCAGCTTCCTGCCTGTGCCTCTGGGCATCAGTAGATGAATGAGAGGACGGAAGGACGGAGACTGCAGACATAAACCTGTGGTGCAGCTGGGGGACCCGTCCCTGCGGTCGGGACAGCCCCTCCAGCAGTAAGGGGAGCTTTCCCGAGACCTGGAAGGAGGGGGAGCCAGACACGGGGTGTGGGGCTGCGGCGGGCATCTCGGCAGGACTTGGGAAGGGGAGGAAAGCAGGGAAGCAGGAGGAAGCGCTCAGGGCTGCCATGTCTCCTTGCAGACCACAGGCGGCAGGAGGCCACGCCCCCTCAGACTCCAGCTGGGTTCTTCATCACAGCCCAGGAGTGCCTGAAGCTCTTCCCCAGGAGACTGAAGGAGCACTTCCAGGTAACCAGGACCACCTGCGGATCCACCCATCCCGCCCCATGGCACAGCCACCCATGTGGGTCCTGGTGCCCGGTCACGCTGGGCCACCAGGGGTACATGGCTCTCCCCAGGCCCTCAGTGCTGTTAGAGAGGTGCAGGCCCCGGAGCGTGTGGAGAGGCTAACGCTGAGGTCCCCCTTCCCCTCCTGTGCTCCTGCTAGAAGCAAGGGGACCCCTCCTGGCACTGGGGGGGATGGCCACCCGTGACACAGTGAGTATCCGTTCCATTCCACTCGTTAACTCACCAAACAAGTGTCACACTCACCGTGTGCTGGAGTCTGTGCCAAATGCTGGGGATGGAGGGCAGGAGCCCCTGAGACACCAGGGTGAAGGACAGTCCGTGTTCACTGCAGTTGGCTGCTGCGGAGGGGCAAGTGGGCTGTGGGAAAGGCCCTTCAGGGTGGACTTGGCGGGAAAGGAAGCCCTGCACGGACTCTTAAGCCCTAACCTATGCAGGCCAGGAAGAGAGGGAGCCAGGCACAGACCGGCCGCCACGCCGGGGGGGTGGACAGGGCCAGCTCTGGGAGAGGCACCAGGCTCCTGATGCGGAGGTGCAAGTGGGCACTGGGACAGATCAAACTGAAGTGGACAGCAGCCTTCCCCATGCAGAAGCAGGAATGACTGCCCTGACTCTGCTGAGAAGCCAAAGAGGGGGTGTGAGCTCCAGGAGGGGTAGAGGTACCTGCCTTAGAGGGCACCCTGACCCAGTGGGTGGAGGGACAAGCAGGAGGCAGCCCACTCCGAGCGAGGGTGAGGGGGTGTGGTGTGCTCTGAACCATCTTCCCCATTCTGATCGCTGCCTGGAGGTCCATCTTGGCTACAAAGCTTCCATTTTTAAATGAGCCTACTCATGATGGCCATCTAGCTGGTATTCTCCTGCAGGGGTCTGACTAGAACATTCTGTGCTCTCGTCAGGCCGTGAGTCCTAATTTTTGCTTTGAGAAACTGTGGGCACCATGTGCACATGTGGAGAAGGGTTAGTCCTCACTATGGAGTCCACCCTAACACCCGGCCAAGCAGAGCACTCTGGGAGTCCTCAGGGTGCCTGCCCAGTGTGGGGGAGGCAGGAGTTCTGGGTGGGGAAGGCCAGGTTCTCTGAAGAAGGAAGCCCAGCCGGGTGGGCAGTGTGGCTGCTGGAGGAAGAGAGGAAGGACAGGAGCAGCTGTCCCCAACGTGCTGGCCCCTGGTGGGCCTCTACCTGTTGCCAGTAGACAGAGGCCAGGCAGCTGCTGACACTGCCCTGCACGTCGCAGCCCAGGCCCCTCTCCAGCCCCTCTCCTCCCTGTTGTCCCCGTTGGGGAGGGACCAGCCCCACAGCTTCCTTCCCTCCTTCAGCATTGCGTGGCTACAGGGAGCACTGTCCTGCATGTCCTAAGGCAATGTCTATTTTAAATAATTAAACAATGAGTTGATTGAAGAGACCTCACCGACACAGCTCTAGGAATTTTAAACCTGGGGGTAAAACAAAGGTGTGACCCATCACTAGTTTTGGGAGGAGATAGACCAGGGTGCAGATTGCCTGGGCTCCCTGGGGCTTGCTCCTGACAGTGAGGCCGCAGTAGGGTCAGTCACTTTTCAGCGCTTGGTTTTCCACTCCCAGCCTGTCCTGGGCACTGGCCTTGCGGGTCAGTCTTGTCGGTGTGGGGCTCTGATCTGGGCTCCCGGTGGACTGAGCGCATGTCTGGAATTTGGAATGAGAAGGTCTAACCCTTCACTTGACCTACTGAGCGCCTGTCCTTGAACATTCACCTCATCAGTATGAAGAAGAAGAAGAAAAACCCAAACCCACACTGTTTTGTGTTTGTGAACTTTCTGATTAGTTCAAAGAGCTGCACTCTGGTGTCATTGCCCTGTCACAATGGACCCAGATGGCCATCTCAGCCCTGGCCAGTCTACAGCCCACAGCCAGGCTGAGGTAGTTCATCACACTTGACAGCCCAGACCCAGGACTCGAGCTGCCATGGTAGGGGGGAAGCAGGGACAGACCCCCTTGGTGACCTGGACGTGTCCCGGGCAGAGCCACACCCAGGCCCTCTGGGGCCCCCCGTGGGCTAGCGTCGGCCTGGGGCTCACCTGGAAATGTGGCTAGGAAGGATGCTGCAGCCGGCTTCCCTGGACTGGCATGCCCTTGGGTCCAGCAGGTGCCCCTGTGCCCTGTGCCTTCTGAAACCAGACGGGACGTGACAGTGAGGCCGCAGTAGGGTCAGTCACTTTTCAGCGCTTGGTTTTCCACTCCCAGCCTGTCCTGGGCACTGGCCTTGCGGGTCAGTCTTGTCGGTGTGGGGCTCTGATCTGGGAGCCTGGAGCCTGTGCAGCCTTCTGGGGAATCCTGGGTCCTGGGAGGGGGTGGAGGCAGTGGGACAGGGAGAAGGGCCAGCAGGTGCCTGTGGGGCGAGAGGGAAAGGGAGGGATCGGCGGGACTCGGAGATATGTGGTCTGAGCGCCTAAAAGAGTGAGCTGTCGTTGCCAAGAAGAGAGATCCTGGGGAGGAACGTGGGGGCAGGGTTGGCACCCAGGTTTCATTTTGGCCTTGTTCAGTTTGACGTCTGTCGCAAGAGAGCCTTGTCCTTACCAGAGACCACACATGTTCGTCTTTCCATAATGTCAGGATTTATTGAATAACAGCAAATTAACTAGCTACATCAAGTTCATTGATTTTAACCACCAAGTATTCACGGTTCACTTGGTAGCTATGAGCAGGTCAGTCACAAGTTCTTTTATACACCGCAATCTTAATGACTAGGGCTGGGCTGTAGCTCAGTGGTGGAGCACTTGCCCAGCATGCACGAGGCCCCAGCCTCCACCCCAGCTCTGTGCGCATACGCACACGCGTGCACACGCACACACACACCAGTCTTATTACTAATATCTATAATACTCCAGTCACACAGGACACTTTGCACAAAGATCTATTGATCACAGAGTGGCTCCAATAAGGTTAACAGTGGCCTCAGGTTTAAAGAGGCAGAACTGCAAGCAAAGGCAGAGAGTGGACACAGATGCAAAAGAAGTCACTGCAGGGGGGTCAGTGGGTTCAGAACCCAGCTGGGCGGCCCGCAGCATGAGTGGACCCTTGAGCCTGTTCAAGGCTGGTGGCTCTGCTCAGGTGCTGAACTCCTTCAAAGCGTGGGGCTCACTGCAGCGCAGGAGTGGACGACGGCAGTTCTGAAGTGGGCTGCATCACAGGGAGAGCTAACCAAGCTGAAGCCACGGGGAATGGTCAGGAGTTCGTTGCCTGCCACCAGCTGGCCTGACGAGATGACAGATGACATCTCAGGTGCCCCTCCCAAGTGGGCCTCAGGGACGGGCGCAGCACTCAGAGGTCTGGTGGGCTTGCTCAGCTCATGGGCTGTTTCTCTGCCATGGGTTAGGGACATCCATGTATCTCTGTGCCTCTGCTTTAATTCAGAGAGTTTAAGAGGGTGATTTTTTATTAGCACGATTATTTATGAGTTTGTGCCCTATGACTCTGTTGCACGGCTGGGCCATTCTTTTTGACAATCCCTGAATGTCCAACATCAGGACATTCTGGGCCTTGCAGAAGTCCTTTGCACTTGCTGCCAAATGGAGTAGCTCCGGGCAGGCGCAGCCTGAAAGCCACCGTTGTCTACAGTGTGGAGCGGCTCAGCGCAGGACTCAGCTTGCTTCCACATCCAAGAGGAAATGCCCCCAAACTGTTGGAGATATGGGCTGGAGGGTGTGAGAGGCTTGGGCTGTGGTCAGGTGAACCCTCAGGCAGGGGCTGCGGGCTGGTTAGGTCTGACCTTCCTCCCGCTGCCTGGCAGAAGCTTTCCAATTAATTTCCACAGTATTTAGCACAGTGGTTGCACATATGGAAAATGTTTGGTGAATGAGTACAGGTAGACCTGTCCCCCAAATCCAGGAACCCTTCTCTAGACTCTGAGTTGAAGCAGGGCTTGCTTTATATCCTTACAGCCCCTTGTGGAGGAGAGCTGTACCACAAAGGACGGGGCAGTCCCCAAGATGGCCAGATAACCCCCGGGTGAGGCCCCGAATCAGATGCTGATGGAAGTGGGAGCTTGAGGCCACATCGACAGCTCTTCAAGCCCTGACATAGGAAGCACTGGGGAGAGACAGGTGTTGGCTCAGACAGCCCCACCCTGCCGTGTGACCTGGGGCAATAGAAGTTGAGACGTAGAGCACTGGTTGTGCCAGGCACCACTCTAAGAGCTTTGCATATATTAGTGTGTTCAGTCCCCACAAGGACCTGCAGGGGTGGAGGAACTTTCTCTATCATCCCCACAATGTCTTGTCCTGAGTCCCCACAGCTAGTAGGTGGCAGAGCTGGGATCCGCAACAGCCACCTGCCTCCAGGGTGTAGCCCTGGAGACCCAGAGCCTCTGTTTCCTCATCTGCCCTCAGCGCCATGGACCGAGCAGGGGGGCCTGGGCAGAGGCCCTGGGGAGAGCCCTGGCCTTTGGGGGTCTCCTCTGGGTGACAGGCAGCACGGTATTTGTTTGCCCAGGACAGAAGTGGCCAGTCCTCATGGCAGTTCCATCAAGACATGCACAGGGTCTGATGGTCCTAGGAAGTCACAGTGTGCTCTTTTCACTCTGGGTGCAGGAGCACGGGTGTCACAGAGTGGAAGGGACAGAGAAGCCACTCTGTCCCCTCTCCGGCTCCTTGCCTGACAGAGAGAGGGCTGGAGAACAATGTGTGGCTCTTGAGAAAAGCAGAGCCCGCAGGGAGGACAGGGCAGGGTGGACTCTCCAGAGCAGCAGGCAGCCTGGCCACACCGCCCCATGCTGTGCACTGCCCCTGCAGTGGGGAGTGGTGTGTGTCTGAGCGGCGCTCTGTTTTCAGGACGCCTACGCTGCCTTCTTCAAGATGGACACCGACATGGACGGCATAATCAGCATGTACGACCTGCACAAGTTGCTGCTGCAGCTCCGGCTCAACCTGAAGGAGCAGGAGTTCGAGCGTTTCCTTGGCCTTCTTGGCTTGAGGGTTACCGTCACTTTAAACTTCCGAGAATTTCAACATCTGTGTGAGAAGAGAACCCCCAGAACAGATGATGCGCCTCAAAGACTCATCAGGTAAGGGGCGGTGCTCTTCCGCATCATATGCACCTGGGCTTGGCCAGCAGCTGCAACAAGGCATGTGTCAGCATACAGTGAGCAGAACACACAGCCACCGTCCCTCCTCCGGGCATCCTTTATGTCCACAGGACTTCTTTCTGGTATTTCTATTTGGACGAGGAATTGAACCCAGGGGTGCTTAACCACTGAGCCACATCCCCAGCCCTTTTTAATATTTTATTTAGTGACAGGGCCTTGCTAAGTTGCTGAGGTTGGTTTGGAACTCACAAACCTCCTGCCTCAGCCTCCCAAGCTGCTGGGATGACAGGCGTGGGCCACTGTGCCCAGCTCCAGTATTTTTTTTTTTTTTTGAGGCATTCCAGTATATACCTACACTTATTTTTCTGTCCATTAATTAATCTGAAGTCAGATGTGTATGTTTTTTTTTAAGCTTTTCAAGAATGAGGCTTTGAGGGCTGGGGCCGTAGCTTGGTGGTAGAGCGCCTGCCTCACACGTGTGAGGCACTGGGTTCACTCCTCAGCACCACATAAATATAAATAAAGATATTGTGTCCATCTACAACTAAAAAGATATTTTAAAAAAATAAGAATGAGGCTTTGAGCCAGGCATGGTGGCACACACCTGTAACCCTAGTGGCTGGAAAGGATGAGGCAGGAGGATCACAAGTTCAAAACCAGCCTCAGCAAAAGTGAGGTGCTAAGCAACTCAGTGAGACCCTGTCTCTAAATAAAATACAAAACAGGGCTGGGGATGTGACTCAGTGGTCGAGTGCCCCTGAGCTGAATCCCCAGTCCTGCCCCCCACCAAAAAAAAAAAAAAACAAAAACAAAAAAAGAGAGAGAATGCGGCTTGGGAGACTCCTATGCACTCTGAATGCTGCCAAAGACTTAGCCCCTCCCCGGGGCCAGCGGCAGGCCAGGGAAGGCCACACAAGAGTTGGCTCTGGTCACCTTCCTGCAGATGCTCTTTCCCTGGTAGATGCTCCTGTCTCCTCCCCTCCAGATGTTGATCATGCCCGAGGTGGGAGTGGGGCAGCCACAGGCCATGGTAGGACTGAGATGCTGGCCGAGCCCACTGCCTTAGGAGATGCAGCTCCTCACAGCAGTGCCGCCCCCCACCCTTGCCCACCCTGCACAGCCTCACCCCTGGCCAGCAGGAGCACCTCAGTGCTCCGCGGAGCCCCAGTGCCCTGTACTCTCGGCCTCCTCTCTGCAAGATGCATGTGTCTTGAGGCATAGTGGGGGCCCCAGCACCCTCCCCCGGCACCTGTCACAGGCAGCTCCTGCAGAGGCCTGCTGAATGCTGACAGGTGTGATGAGCAGCCCCTCCTTGACCCGTGGTTATAATGTTTGTGTTTTGAAGTGGTGGCGGCAAGGTGCGCTTCCAGAATAATGTGGACGTGCTCCTTGGCCCCAGGGGCTTCAGGCAAACACCCTTCTGACTAGCAAAGGGAGCACCCATAAGCCACGGCCACTGTGCCAGCCTGCTGTGACACTTGGTGAGGCTGCAGGAGGCCCTCTGGTCTTGAACTTCATTAAATTTCCCCTCTTGAATTCATAGGGTTTATTTTAACTGATACTTAAAAAAAAAGAAAAAGAAAAGACTGCAGTCTCTTTCTAAGTGAAACGATCATGTGACGTGTGAGCTGAACACCTGCACCCGATCGCTCAGGTTCCGAGGAGCTCTGATCTGAGGCTTGATCTCACAACATTGACACAGAACAAACAAATCCTCCCAAAGAAGTTTCTGGAGGATGTGTGCAGAAGGAACATGGAAATTCCATCACAAAATGTGATCTCCCCCTTCCAGTGACTTAACCTCCTTATTTGTATTTATTTGTCCCTTAATTAGATGTTTACTAAGAGTGGGCTCTGTGGGATGCTGTCCCAGGGTGGGGTGGTGCAAATGCCTTGAATAGGACCCAGCTGCTCCCGTGTAGGGGGCTCACGGTTGAACGTGAGACAGGAACAAACATAAAGAGCTACACTGAACTGCAGGATTGCTGACGGCCACAGGAACCGAGGGGGGCAGGAGGGCGACTGAGGTGCTCAGGCGTGAAGATCTCACTCATCTTGAAATGGGAGTGGGAGTCCCCCAGGTGCAGGCCAGAGGAAGGTCATTCAAGGCCCGGGAACAGCACTTGGAAAATCCAAGGTGGGAGCTGGGCACATTCAGGGGGCCGGACCAGAGGCATGTGGGGGAGGGGCTGCCTGGTGGGTGTGGAGGGGAGGCGAGCGGCAGGCCCGGGCAGAGGCAGGTGTGCCAGGCGGAGTGCCAGCAGGCAGGGAGGCTCACATGCTGTCAAGTATGCTCTAGAAAAACCCAGAGGGAGGGTGGCACCTAGCAGGAGGGCTGAGCCAGCGGGACCTGGCTTCCAGGGTCGGGGAATGATGGTTCTGAGGTCCAAACAGGTGCTGCCTCAGCAAGCCCACCTCCGGGGCCAGGTGCTGTGCTGGGCTTCGTGTCCTGCCCCTTTGCCACCCTGAGGCCTGCAAGGAGGCCTTCCACCTGACTCCACAGTGAAGGATGGGTTAGAGCAGACTTGTCTTTGCAGGCCCCGGGGAGGTGGGCGGGTGTGGGCAGAGCAGGGAGCCTTCTGGCCTTTCCCCTGGGCCCCTCTGCCCTCCGGCCTTCACTTCCACCTGCGTCATCAACACACAATGCTTCGGAAATATGACTTTGAGGAAGAGGGTCCGCCATCTTGTTCACTTCCTAACCGCAAAGCGTTTTTGTGTTTAGATACATGAATACCGATGAGAAGGGCCACTCCGATGCTCGCTTCACTCCCCCCTCGTCCATTGCCTTCCAGTCCCTGTTTGGAACACACCCGCCCTGACGGCTGGCCCACTTACACCCCCATGAAGTACCTCCAGGTGCAAGAACATCACAGAAGCTGGACGAGTACTGTCCCATGTCCTCACAAAGTGAGACGGTGCAGCTTCTTATCACGAAGGATCGCAGGACCCAGTCCTTGCTGTTGAATGATTAGCTGATGAGAATTTTTGCCCTTAGAAATGTACCATGTGTTCATCGGGAGCTTGGGCTTATGTGCTGGGTGTGCCTCGCCCTCGCAGCCTGCGCTGTCCTCCGTCTGTGCCATCATCTTCTGATTGTGAAGCTTCCCGCTCACTCTCGTCCCTTAGCCAGTTAAGCATGAAGTGAGGCCTCTGAATTTTTCACAGTGTTCAGTACAGTCTACTAAGACACTGTGTGGATGGTGTTACTGCTTTCTGGAAAGAGACCAGCCAGAGAACTGAAGGGTCACGAGCTGGTGGTGGCCCGCTTTGGTACACTCTCACCTGCGGGCAATTCCATCATTTTTTGTTCCTTCTTATCATGATCTTTTTTTCTTAGTTTGGAACAATCGAGCCATGATCACAGATTTTTAGGATAATGAAATAGATAAGTAAGATCAAAACCAACATTGCTAAAACCCTATGATGTACAACAGACATGTAGGCGGGTCTGTGGACCCTCACAGTCACTGCAGGAGGGAATGACCTTGGTTTTATAAAGAAGATAATTTCAAACATTTTTACTCTTTGGATGACCTCTAGGAAAGAAGAGCAGTCGTAAGTAGTACAGTCCTGGCTTCGGCGTCACACTACTAGAAGAATCCCCCTCATCTCATTTCTGGCTTCTAGAGAAGTAGTTTTTTTTTTCCCTAAACATTTTCTAGAATTCACAAATAAAGTCATCAAGTCCTGAAGTGACCTTTGTTGGGAAGTTTTCAACTATAAGTCAGTTATTTAGTAGCCATAGAGTCATTCATATTTCTTCTTGAGTGAGCTTTGGTAATTAGTCCTTCAAGACGTTGGTCCAGTTCATCAAAGTCGACAAACGAAGGGCAATAAATGCTTCATAGTAATTCCTTATTATTGCTTTAAACTCTGTGGAGTGTTCAGGAATAGTCCTGCTTTCACTACTGATACTGATAGGTGGCATCTTCTCATTTTTTCTATCATTTTAGCTAAGATTCATCAATCTTATTGATCTTTTAAAAGAACCAGTTACTCATTTCATTGAGCCTCCTCCATTGCTTTCCAGCTCTCAGTTTCACTGGTTTGTGGTCTTATCTTTATTAGTTCCTTCTTTCTGCTTGTTGTGAATATAGTTTTATCTTCTTTTTGTTTTCTAAAGTTGGAAACTCAGATTTTTTAGTCCATTCTTTTCTCATATAAGCTCCCAATGCCACAAGTTTCCTTGTGGGCACCGATTCGGCTGCGTTTCACGAATTTGGATGTGCTAGAGTTGTTGTCTTCCTTCACTTCAAAATACTTTCTCATTTCCTTGAGGCATGCTTTTGTGTCCATGGATTATTTAGAATTACTGTTGTTTAATTTAAAACATTAGCACAGTTTCCAAATACTTCTCTGTTAATTTCTAGTTTCATTCAGTTATTGATAAGGAATAGGCTTTGGGTGACTTCAGTCCTTTTACAAGTTTGTTTTAGGACCCTGATGTGCTCCAGCTGGAGAATGCACAAGGTGTCCTCTGCTTGAGTTGGGCGGAGTGTTCTGGAAGCATCAATCAAGTTGGCTGCTAGGATTGTCTGGGTCCTCTGAATTCTTGCTGGCTTTCTGTCTGCTTCATCAATCAATGACTAAGAGATGACAATGACAATAACTGGAGTTTTCTGTTTCTTCTTCTAGTCCTATCAATTTTTGCTTTCCGTGCTTTGGTCCTCTGAGGAGAGATGGTGTGTTGTGGTCACCAGACCTTATCACCTCTGCCGCTCCTCCTCTATTTCTAAGGCTCCGGATCCTCTCTGTACCTTTTCCTTCCCCTGAGGAGCACGTGCTCTGAGCACGTCTCTTAGGACAGGTCTGCTGGAGACAAGTCGTCTCAGTTGCCTTCTCGGGAGTACCTTTATTCTCTTTCATTCCTAGAAGGTATTTTTGCTGGATATATGGGGGTTGACAATTCTGGCATTTAAAAAGTGTTGTCCACTGTCCTCTGGCGGCCTCGCTAGCTGTGGTGAGCAGTCCTGTGAACAGTGGTGGTACCCCCTGCAGGTCACGTGGTGTTTTCTCAGGTTGCCTTCAAAACTTTCAGGTTTTCAGCCCTCTGAGCATGCTGTGTTTAAGCATGGAGTCGCTGAGATGAATGAAATGTGCATGTTATTGAATATGCATACTTAAGTCTTTTGCCAAATTTGGAGAGTACTCAGCTACAGTTTCCACATATCTGCATGCACCATCTCTTCCTGTCTCCTTTGGGTACCTTACCATGGGGCTTAGACCTCTTTCTCGTGTGGTGCTGGCTTCTGGGCTACCTGTGTGCGTTTCCTGCCCTGCCCCTGTGGTCCAGGTGGGATCATCTCTGGTCCCCTCTCCTCAGCCTGTCTGGCTGTTTACGCTTCCCATGACTGGGCCCACCCTCAGAGTAACGTGGTAAGAGAAAAAGAGAGGTGGAGAATGACACAGATCTCCCCGACTCTCCTTGACCCCCATTCCTCTGGTGGGACAGAAGAACCCAGAGTTTTCAGAACCTGCGGGGCCAGCGTGGCTTCGAACCCCACCATGAAAGCACAATGTCCTGACGGGGCTTCCTCTAGACCAGGACCAGGATGGTTAAAGAGAGTAGTGGGTCCACACAGCTTTTGTGCTGCAGGCCCCCTTCCTGGCTCTCAGTCAGAAAGTCAGACGTGGTCTTGCGTCTTTTCCCCCCTCGACCTCGCGCAGTTGCAGTGTTTGGGCTGCTCTTTGACCTGAGCTGGGATCGTGGGAAGTCGGGCTCCCAGGAAACTCATGTCTGTCGTCCTTCAGTTTAGATTTCCTCCTCCATCAGCCCTCAGGTCCCATGTTGTGCTCTGGGCAGGGTTTTCTGTTGTAGGGGAGGGAGGGGAAGGTGACGGGTACCTACTCCGTCTTCCCTGGAAGCAGAGCTCACCCCAGGACTCTGGCATGGCCTGGGTGTCACATAGGCATGACATCTCAGAGAGTAGCCCCCGCCCTCTTGCTGAAGAGTGCCCTGCCCTCCTGAGGTGCTCGGAGTCTGAAGTCATATTTGCTGCTTATTTCAGCATGTCTGTCCCCAATTGTGGCTCCACAGCGGTAGCTCCTGAGGACTTGGACTGTCCTTGTGCTGGTCACCAAGCCTGCAGGCCCGAGTGCCCGGTGAGGGAGTGCCCATGCGTACTGTGGCTGAAGGGCTGGTGATCAGGAGGCCTAATGAGCCAGGAGAAAGGAGCAGGCCACGGCGGGAAGAGGCCCCCAGCCCCGCTCCCTCTCGAGGGGCACAGGCGCCAAGTGAGAACCAGGAGAAATGGTGGAAAACCCAGGGGGCTCCTGGCTTGAGTCAGGCAACTCAGGACCAGCGGAGCCGTGTGGCCCGGGAGCTGCGGGGCTCTTGGCCGAGTGCTTGGTGGGTGAGAGGTGGGAGGCCCTGGCTTGCCAAGAGCGGTGCCCTGGGGCTTCGAGACAGCCCCCTGGGGAGGTCAGGTGAACCACCTGGGCGCAGCAGGCCCTGGGGGGATGGAGAGGTGAAGGCAGGACGTCACTAGGACTTCAAGTTCCTGCCAGCAAAAGTGTGACCAGGCCCCACCACCTTCCCCAGCTCTGGGGGCAAAGCAGGGGTGGGGACTGCGGTGGAGTTTGGATCCTTTCCCACCCTCGAAATTCCGTGACTGTGGGGTCCGGTAGGCAGTTGGAGAGATGGCGCAGAAAAGCAGGTGAGGTCCAGCACTGTGGGGAGCAGCACCGGTCAGGGGCCTCAGCAGGGAGCCAAAGGGAGGCCACGGGGCGGGAGCCGCCAGAGCCCAGTGCAGACCCAGGTGCGCTCCCAGATCTCGGGACCCACGAGCCCCCTGATTGGCTTTAGAGGGAGGACTACTCAAGGACACCCAGGTTCCTCAGCCACCGTCTCCAGTGTCCCCGCCACCTATCCAGGCAGGCCCGGGGCCCAGGTGACTGCAGACAGCATCATGGTGTGAGTACAGGGGCAGGGTTTGGATGGCGCTGAGTCCTGAAGCCTGCCCCGCGAAGTCAGCCGAGGCCGGAGCCCAGGCCGCGATCCGGGTCGGGCCCCTCTGTCCGCTTTGACGGCATTCTCCCTCCAACTTGCAAATTCCAGAAAAAAAACAAAAAACAAACAAGAAAAGGTTTTGGTTATTTTCCTCCTAAGATACTTAATGTTGTGTGATGCTCCCTCCTTCCCCGAGAAGAAATGAGCCCTGTTTGTTTTGTGCTCTGGGAAGAGGAAAAAAAAAGTTGAATAGCATTTATCTGAAAATAAACAAGGACTTAGAAAATTTAGGAAGACTTCCCTACCATGCAGCTGGGGAAATGCGACTGTATTTTAAGAATTAAGTTAGACCAGATGTGAAATAACAGACTTTAATGGTGTCTTTGAAACAGATAGGGGGTAGGAGAACCCCTCAGGAGATTCATGAGCCCATTAAATTTAAACACAGTTATTTATTATTTTTTTTTCTCTCAAGAACCAAACAGAAAGTTGCGGATTCTGAACTAGCCTGCGAACAGGCTCATCAGTATCTTGTTATCAAAGCGAAAAACAGATGGGCAGATTTGTCTAAGGTAAGAAGACGGTTGTTCCCTTAAAAGGAAGAAAATGGATCCCAGTGTCAGGGCTGCGGGGAGCCAGGCTGTTTGGAGTCAGCCACTGAGACTGAGACGGGGACAGCTTCGGGCCGATTGTTGGCTCTTGTGTTCTTTGTTACCGTTATTAATTAACATGCATTAGTCGTGCCCCTTAACGGGTTCCGCAGGGACATTTCCGCACAGGCAGGTACAGGGCCTTGGTCATGCCGCCCTCCCTGCACCTGCCCCTGTCCCCACCCTCCCACCAGCCCCATTCATAGTCCCAAGTAGTCCCTTTCTGACTTTGAGGTCATCTTTGTGTTTTGCTCATTGTGGGTTTGATTTTTATTTATCTTTATCCTCACAGGGGAGTGAAAACAAGCAGTACTTGTATTTCTGCATGCGTTTTGCTTTACCTGATATCCTCTGGTTCCATTCCTTTTCCTGTAAATGTTACGATTTCATTCTTCTTAATGGCTGAATCGTACTCTACTGTGTACATAAAGCATATTTTTATCCATATCTATTGATGGCACCTGGGCTGACTCCACTCCATGGCTCTTGTGAACGGTGCTGCAATAGATGTGGAAATGCACGCACCATTTTGAATGCTGACTTTATTTCCTTTGGCTGTAGACCCAGGGAAGTCCAGCTGGATCATTTGGTGGCTGTGTTTAAGGAAATGCCACACTGTTTTCCGTAGTGGTTGTACTAATTTACGTTCCCACCAACAGTGTAAGAGGATTTTTCCTCCACATCCAGCATCCAGCATCCCCTAATTTTGGTTTGTTTGTTTGTTTGTTTGTAATGGCCATCCTAACTGTGGTGAGATGGAATCTCTGTGTAGTTTTGATTTGCATTTCCCTGATAGCTAAAGATATTGAGATTTTTTAAAATTTATTATTCACTTGTGTGTCTTTTGAGAAGAATCTACTCAGGACATTTTCCTATTTTTTCACTGGATTATTTTTATTTTTGTTAAGTTTTGGAGGTTTTTGTTGGTGTTGGTTTTGGTTATTTTGTTTTTGGTACTGAGGATTAAACCCAGGGGCACTTACCCACTGAGCCACATCCCCAGCCCTTTTTATATATTTTTTAGAGAAAGACTCTCGCTGAGTTGCTTAGGGCCTCACTAAGTTGCTGAAGCTGGCTTTGAACTCACCATCCTCCTGCATCAGCCTCCCAATTCACTGGGATTACAGGTGTGTGCACCACGCCTGCCTGATTTTTGAGTTCTTTATATATTCTGGATATTACTTCTCTGTCAGATGAGAGCAGGCACAGATCTTCCCTCTTCTACAGGCTCTCTCTTCACTCTGCTGTCTGTCTCCTTTGCTGTGCAGAAGATTTTATATTGGATGTCAGCCCATTTCTCAATTCCTGCTTTTGCTTCTTGAGCTATCGAAGTCCCATCCAGGAAACCACTGCCTATACTGAGATCTTGAAGTGTCCTGTGTTTTCTTCTAGTAGTTTCGGATTTCCACATCTTATATTAAGGTGTTTGATCCACGGTGAGAAGGGGAGTTTCAGTCTTTCCCATGAGGATATCCAGTTTTCCCAGCACCATTTGCTGAAGAGGCTGTTCTTTATCCAGTGTAGGTTTGGGCACCTTTGTCAAGAATCATTTGACTGAAGATCCATGTATTTATTTCTGGTCCTCTATTTCATTCCGTTAGTCTCCACACCTATTTTCAGGCCAGCACCATGCTGTTTTTGTTACAAGGGTTCTGCAGTATGTTTTGAAATCGAGTATGTGATGCCTTCAGCACTACTCTTTGGGCTCAGGATTACTATGGCTATTCGGGGTCTTTTGTGATTCCACGTGAATTTTAGTTTTTGTTTTTTTCCTAGTTCATGTCATTGGTATTTAGATGGGAGACTACCTTGGATCTGTAGATCCCCTGGGTAGTGTGGTGATCTAGCAATACTAATTCCCCCAATCCATGAACATGGGCTAGTGTCTTCAGTTTCTTTCTTCTTTGTTTTGTAATTTTCACTGTATAGGTCTTTCACATCTTTAGTTAGGTTTATTACTTAGGGGTGTGTGTGTGTGTGTGTGTTTTGGGGGGTCCATTGTGAACAAAATTACATTACTGATTTCTTTCTCAGCAAATTTATTATTGGTTATATAGAAAAATTTATGATTTTATATGTTGATTTTTGTATCCTGCTACTTTCCTGAATTTACATATCAGTTCTAAAAGTCTTTTTTTACAGTTTTAGAATTTTTTCCATACAAAGAACCATATCACCAGAAAACAGGAATAATTTGACTCTGTCTTTCCTGCTTGTATCCCTTTTATTTCTTTCACTTGCTTAATTGCTTAAGCCAAAATTTCTAGTACTGTATTGAATAAGAATGGTGAGATGAGCACCCCTGTCTCGTTCCTGATCTTAGAAGAAATGCTTTCAGTCTGAAATGCTCATTCAGTATTATTTTGGCTATGGGTTTATCTTTATTATGTTAAGGTATGATTTTTTATACCTAATTTATTCAGGGCTTTTATCATGTCAAAGGCTTTTCCTGCATCTATTGAGATGACCAGGTGATTTTTTTTATCTTTAGTTCCTTTTATGTGCTATATTATGTTCATTGATTTGCACGTGTCAAACCATCCTTGCATCCCTGAAATGAAACCAACTTAATCATGGTGTGGGATCTTTTTAATGTGCTAATGAGTTTGATTTGCGCGTATTTTATTGGGAATTTTGGCATCCATGCTGTCAGGGATATGAATCTATAGTGTCCTTCTTTTGTTGTGTCTTTATCAGGGCTTGTTAGCAGGGTAATACTGACTTAGTAGAATGACTTTGGAAGGGTCCATTCTGTTTCTAACTTATGAAATAGTTTGAAGAGCACTGGTGTTCATTCTTCTTTAAAAATCTGGTAAAATCCAGCCATGAATTAATTCAGTCCTGGACTTTTCTTTTTTGTGAGAACTTTTTGTTACTGTTTCAGTCTCAGTACTTGTTATTGATCTATTTGGTTTATTATATCCTCTTTGTTCAATTTTGGTAGACCATAGGATCCAGACCTTTTTTTTTATTTATTGGCATAGATTGTTTTTCAAAATATTCCCTAACAATCCTTTTTTATTTACTTTCAGTGCCATCAGCTGTAATGTCACCTTTTTCAGTTCTAATTTTTATTTTATTTTATTTTATTTTTTTAAAGAGAGAGAGAGAATTTTTTAATATTTATTTTTTAGTTTTCGGCAGACACAACATCTTTGTTGGTATGTGGTGCTGCGGATCGAACCCAGGCCACACGCATACCAGGCAAGCGCGCTACCGCTTGAGCCACATCCCCAGCCCAGTTCTAATTTTTCTAAAAAAATATTTTGTAGCTGTAGGTGAACGACAGCATGCCTTTATTTTATTTGTTTATTTTCATACAGTGCAAAGGGTCAAACCCAGTGCCTCACACATGCCAGGCAAGGCTCTGCCACTGGGCTACAGCCCCAGCCCCTTTCAGCTCTAATTTTATTTATTTGAGTTTTCTCTATCTTTCTTTTGGTTAGTTTCACTAAAGTTTTGTCAATTTTATTTTCAAAGAACCAACCCTGTTTTGTTGCTCCCTTGTACTGTTCTTTCAGTCTCTATTTCACTTATTTCTGCTCTAATTTTTTATTATTTCTTTCCTTCTACTGATTTGGGGTTTGATTTGTTCTTGTTATTTCTGAGACCTCGAGATGCATTGTTAAATTACTTACTTGAGATATTTTTTGTTATAGGCACTCATTGCTATAAACTTCCATTGTAGGGCTTTTTATCTGTGTCCTAGAAGTTCTGATATGTTGTGATCCCATTTCTATTGTTTAAAGGAATCTTGAATTCCCCCACTTCTTCAGTGACCTGTTCAGTTAGTAGTGTGTGGTCTAATCTCCCTGTATAATTTCTGAAATTTCTCTTGCTGTTGATTTCTAATTTAATTCTATTGTGATCAGATAAGATGCAATCAGTTATTTCAGTTTTTGAATTTATTGGACTTGTTTTGTAGTCTGAAATATGGTCTATTTTGGAAAAAGTTCCATATGCTAATTAAAAGTACGTATATTCTGAAGCTGTTAGATGAAACATTCTGTTAGTCCTGTAACATGTCTGTCAAGTCCTCTGATCTACAGTTCAATGTAACTGATGCTTCTTGGCTGATTTTTTTGTCTATTGGTGGGAGAGAGGTAGTGAGGTCTCCCACTATTATCAGATTTGGGCCTGCTTCTCCCTTATCAGAGTCGTCGTCTGGCAGTCACGGCACATATATTTAGGATCCTTAGATTTTCTTGATGAACTTTTCCCGACCTTTTAGTCTCTTCCCATTTTCGTCTTGGAGGCTGTTTTGTCAGAGACAAGCCTGGCTGTCCCTGTCACTTGGGATCTCATTTGCATGGAGTGTTATCTCCTTTCACTTTCAGTCTGTGTCCGTCTGCAGTGAGGCGAGTCTCTCTGCAGCACCTATTGGTATGCCTTGTTTTATGATCCATTCAGCTCGAGTCTTTGAACTGGAGAATGAGACCATTTGCATTCAGTTATTATTGAAAGGTCTGTGTTGTTCCTGTCCTTTTCTTGTTTCTTCTGGTTGTTTTGAACATTCTTGGTGAGTTTGGTGGCGTCTGTGTCGTTCCTGTTTGATGATTCCCTGGTTTTCACCTGCAGGCCTACTCTTCAGTGAGGTCTACTGTCTTCGTGAGCTGTGACGACCACCCTCCCTCTCCTGGGCGTCTTCCTAGTGCTGGTCTGGTAGCCATGGATTCCTTAGTTCATGCTTCTCTTGGAACGTCTACTTCTCCTTCAGTTCTGAGTAGGGCAATCTTGGTTGGTAGTCATTTTCTTTCAGGACTGAAATAGATCGTTCCATGCTCTCCTGGCCTTCAGGGTCTCTAATGATAAATCTTCTGTTGGTCTCATGGGTCTGCCTTTGAATGTGACTTGGTGCTCTCCTACAGATTTTAATATTCTTTCTCTGTCCTATCAGTTAACATGGCAATTTAATATCTTGTGGTCAGGTTCTTTTCTGCTGTGTCCATTTGGAGTTTTGAATGTCTCCTGTACTTCAATGTCCATGTCTTTCCCAAGATTTGGGAGATTTTCCTCTATTATGTCATGGACTAGGTTTTCTGTGCCTCCAGTCTGTATGCCATTTATGAAACATTGTGTCTTTTATGGTGTTCCTATTGAGTCTGTGTCACTCATTGTCCCTTTTTTTCCTTTATTTTTGTATGAGTGTAATATTTCATCACAATGGTCTGTAAGCTCTGATATTCTTTCTTTTGCTTGACCTGGTCGGTTGGGAAGCTTTCAACTGAGTTTTTCATCTGGCTAATTAAGCTTTTGATTTACAAGATTTGTTTGGTTCTTTTTCAAAATTTCTACCTTTTTTACTGAATTTCTCATTCATATCCTGCATCGTCTTCCTTGATTCATTCAAGTGTTTACCTGTATTCTCTTGGAATTCAATGATCTTTTTAAAAACTATTCTTTTGAATTCTTTTTCCAGCACTTCATTCACTTCTATGTCTATGGAATCTGTTATTGTAGAAAAATGAACTTTACGAGTCATATTGCCTTGTTTTTCCATATTTCTTGAGTTTCTGTGCTATTTATGCATCTTTGGGATGGATCTCTCTCCATTTTTATGCAAGGGCCTTCTTAGTGAGGGCCTCCCCTTGACACTGTGTCTTGGGGTGTCGTCTGTCGTGTAGGGTTGAATTGATTCCAGTTACAGTGTGATCTCCCTGTGGCTGTGACGGGTGGGTTTCGACACAACGTGAACCGTATTAGAGTACCACAGGAGTGGGGTCCCTCTGGTAATTCAGGCAGGTGGGACATAGAAGAGTGTTTGGGATGCGCACCGTGTTACTTAAAAATTATAGGACTCAACTTGTATAGGGCAAACGCCTCCATGACAGTCGCACGAATTGTGTTATGGCGTTGAGTTGAGGATGTGTATCTGGCAGTGACAGTGACAGCTCTACCTACAGGATTCGAGAATGGAATGGACAAAACTAGGCTCATTCTGAAACAGAGGACATGGAATCACCATTTTATGTGGCACAAGGACACAGGAACTTCACTCTCAAAAGTATTTTAAAACTGCACCATGAAAGTACTTTCACATCATCTTGACCAAGTCTCCAGTTTGTTTCATCTTCTAGTTTTCCTTCTGTCTGCTCTTTCTGGGCTGCGCCCAATATGAAGTTCTGCCCCTTATGTCCCTCACATGACCAGGGCCGCCTCTCCTAGACCCTGTCCTCAATGGAGTGGACTGGCTATGCTGCTGGCCAGGCCACCTAGTTCCAGAACAAAGCTCTGCGTGGCCCACTGAGCCAGCCAGCTTTTGGAGCTGCCTTGTGGACCCAGGAGCATGGAGCAGGATCTGGGCTAGACACCCAGTGTGTACCAGCTGGGGAAGAGGGGGACACGCTGCCAGGCTCTGGCTTCCCCACCCTCCACCAGCTCGTATAGTCCTGAGCCCCCTTTCTCAGAAGCCACCTTTCCCTCAGAGTTGTGTGCCCCTCACACACACTGCTGCTCCTCTTCCTCTCCCTGTAGTCTGCCTGTTATGCAGAAGAGACCAGCCTTCTGCCCCATATGCTGCTGTTGTCCTGTGGAGCCCAGGGACTCTGAAAACCAACTCCGGGGACCTGCCCAGCCTCGCCCTTCCATGCTTTGATGTAGTCAGCACATACTTACTGACTTTGCACCAGACTCAGTGCTAGCCAAGATCAGTCTGATCCTTGCCTCGTGGTCCTCACAGACCAGTAGAGTTGATCACCATGAGCAATAAAGCAGGTTATTCACAGCACAAACCAGTGAGCAGGCTGCTGGTGTGGCCAGCAGCTGGGTCACCTCGCCCTGAAACACATCCCTCCCCCACCTCCCTGTTGGTCACATCCCAGTGGTCTGTGTGGTGACGTTCTGGATAGGCGCTTCTAACAGGCATGAGGTGGCACCTTATTGTTGTTGGAATTTCCGTTTCCTTGATGACACGTGAGGTGGAGCATCTTTTCGTGTGCTTATTTGTCATCTATGTGTCTTTTCCGTGAGGTGTTTGTGAAGGTCTTGTTTCAGCCAGCTGTTTCGCCACTGTGAGCAAAGGACCCAACCAGCACCGTCACAGAGGAGGAGAGCTTTGAGGGCTTCTGGTTTCAGAGGTCTTAGTCCACAGAAGGCCAGCTCCATTCCTGAGGGCTGGAGGTGAGGCTGAGCATCATGGTGGGAGAGTGTGGCAGAGGGAAGCAGCTCATGGTGATCCAGAAGCAGAGAAGGAGGTCTGCACTCTCCAGATACAACTGTACACCCCAAAGCCACGCCTCAGTTCCCACCTCCTCCAGCCACACCCACCATTCAGTTAGCGCCCAGTTACTCCTATCAGGGGGTTAACTCACTGATTGGGCAAGGCTCTTACAACCCAATCACGTCTCCTCTGACCCTTCATGCACTGACTCACACTTGAGCTTTTGGGGGACACCTCACATCCAAACCCTAACAGGGCTTAGCCCTTTTGTAAGTTGAATTGTTTTGGATAATAGTCCTGTCTTAGATAAGGTCTGTTCCAAATTCTTCCTCCCAGGGTGTGGTTCGGTTTTTGTTTCCTGGCAGTGTCTTTCACTGAGCAGAGTCTTTAATTCTAGAGAAGTCTGACTCATCAATTCTTCATGTATTATATTTTTCTGAAAGTTACTGCCAAACCCGGTCACCCAGGTTTTCTCTGATATTTTTCATCTGTTATTTCTTAGGTGTTTTAATTTGGGGCTCTACAGTGAGGCCCGTGACCCCATCTGAACCGTCTCTTGTGGGGGGTGGAAGGCCTGGGCTATCCTGTGGTTCCGGACTGCTTGCTGGGAAGCGCTTTTCTCCGTCGTTGTGCCTTTGCCCCTTTGCCAAGGACCAGCGGATGGTTTTTATGAGGGTCTGCTCCAGGGCCTCCATCCTGTTCCAGGACCACTTTGTCCTTCTGCGACACCACCCTGTCCTGACGTCTGCAGCTCTGCAGTACACCTCCAGTTGGACCCGTCACTGCTCCAGCTCTGGCCTTCCGCTTCAGCGTCGCATGGGCTATCCTGGGTCTGTTGCCTCTCCGTATGAACCCTTAGTCAGTTCTTTATCCATGTCTTCCTGGGGTTTTAATTGGACTGTATTGAACCTCTGGATCAAGTTGGGAGGAACTGACATCTTGATGAAATCGAGACTTCCCATCCATAGGAGCATCTCTCCATTTATTTAGTTCTCTGATTTCTTTCATACAGATCTTGTATGTATTTTGGTAACTTTTTAGCTAAATATCTCATTCTGGGGGGTCCTAATGTAAAGAGTATTGTGTGTTAATCTCCAATTCCAGTTGCTCATTGCTGCTATTTGGGAAAGTGACTGACTTTTGTATATTAACCTTGTATTGGGCAACATCGGTTCATTGCTCATGAGTTACAGGAGGTTTCTTTTTGTCAATTCTTTTGCATCTGCCACATAGAGTCATGTCATCTGTGAACAGTGTCAACTCTATTTCTTCCTTCTCAATCTGTGTACCTTTAATTTATTTCATCTCACTGTCTTAGCTAGGACTTGTAGTACGGTGTTGAAAAGCAGTGGTGACAGGGGACATCCTCATCGCAGTCCTGATCTTGGTGGGAAAGCTTCCAGTTTCCCGTCATTAAGGTGGGGCTGACTGCTGCTGTTCCACAGGTGTCTTCCATCACCAAGAGCTTTTTCTTTATTTATGGCAGGACCATGTGCTTTCTCTCCTTTTCTCCATTGTGGAGGGATTACATGAGTGGACTTTCAGGTGTTGAACCATCCTTGCACTCCAGGTTAAACCACTAGCTCACACTCTGTAACTTTACAATTGTTGGATTCAGTTTGCTGATATTTTCTTGAGGACTCTTACTTCTATGTGAAGTGAAATTAGTGTGTGGTTTCTTTCCTTGTAGGCCTTGTCTGTTGTGGTATTAGTGTGGTGCTGGTCTAGGAGTGACCAGGGGATCTTCTTTCTGATCCTGTCCCCCTGATTTTGTGGAGGTTTATGCTCATGATCATCTGCTGCAGCGAGTGGTGACTCTCTGAACCCCCATCTGTCTCTGCAGTTGGGGGCCTTGGTTTGACCCATGACCTCACTTCTCTTATAAACCTAAAAAGAGTTGTTGATTTTTCAGTTTGCTCAGATTTTTACAAGTCATTGGGACAGACTGGTGAATTCCAAGATTTTTATGTTCCAGACCTGCTGTGTGTTTTTTTTTTAAGAGGGAGGAGAGAGAGAGAGAGAATTTTTAATATTTATTTTTTAGTTCTCAGCGGACACAACATCCTTGTTGGTATGTGGTGCTGAGGATCGAACCCAGGCCGCACGCATGCCAGGCGAGCGCGCTACCGCTTGAGCCACATCTCCAGCCCATGCTGTGTGTTTTTAAAGGGATTTGAAATTCTCTTGACTTAATTTTTTTAAAGTTTGTCTTTTCATTTGTGACTCTACTGTGAAATATATAAAATGCTTGTAATTCAAATAAATTTAAAGTGGTCACCATTGGCCCACTGTCCAGGCATAGGAAAGGAATCCTGTCACTATCTTGGGCCAGAAGTCAGCACACTTTCTCTGTGAGGGGCCAGACAGTGAATACGTTTGGCCCTGTGGACCCCACAGCTCTATCACACAGACTTGACCCTTTATTGTAGCACTTGGTGCCTTCAGACTTGATATTTTCCACTCTAGTGGATGTGTAATAGTATCTGATTGCAGTTTTCATTAGCATTTTATTGGTTATTAATGAGGTTGAGCATCTTTTCATTTGTTTATTCATTAGTCAGTTTTTCTTTTTTGCAAAGTGCTTGTTCGAGAGTTTTTATAGTCTTCACACTAAGCTATATTCTTTCTTATTGGGCAATATCTTATCCCCACTGCCTTACCTCATGCCCACTGGTGACCTGGATACTCGTGTGTGTGTGTGTGTGTGTGTGTGTGTGTGTGTGTGTGGTGTAGGAGGTGGAACCCAGGGCCTCACATGTGCTGGATGAACACTCTGCTACTGAGCCACGCCCCGGCCCTGGTTAATCCTCGTCCCTAAGTGAGCTCTGATGCAAATGTCCTCTCCCAGTCTGTGCCCTGTTTTTATGCTTTTTATCTGGTACCCTTTGACAAATGCATTTTTAATATGGTCACATGTATCAACCTTTCTCTGTGGGTCTTGTGTAAGAAATCCTGTCTCCCACCCCTGCAGGCATGAAGATGTGCTCTCACAGTCTCCCCTGGGTACTCACCTGACTGGCTTCACACTGAGCTCCTGAGATCTGGACTGGACACTCAGATGTGCTAGGAGGCCTGGACCCATTTCATGTCTTGGGAATGACCTTCCCGGTGTCCCTCATTTCCTTGTAGCCTGTCTTCCCCACTATCTTCCCCCAGGCCCACTGGGTGCCTTGCTCTGTTCTGTTGGTCATTCGTCCATCCCAGCCCCACTCCACATCTTCATGGTTGCTGTAACTTATTGGTGCATCTTAGTTACTGGTGGGCATTCCTTTGACTCATCCTTTAATCAGTTTGACACATTCCATTAAAAAAAAATCTCTTGGGATGTTTGGAGAAAACGGCCTCTTTCCTATTTTGGAGCCTTCTAATTCAGGAACATAGTGTACTTCCACTTATTTTGACCCTCTTTAATACCTTTCTTCAACATGGAGGTCTTACATCTATTCACAGATTTAGTCCCCAGGCTGCATCCCTGAGGTCATGACCCTCGGTCTCCTTTCCCAGGACCTGATTGGCCTTTATTTCACCTTGATCTGAACAAGATGCCAGGTCTTGTGATGGAGACCATTCACTCACCCAGAAACAGCCCTCTTGTGCCCATCAGCCTTGTTCATGGTTTGCTCCCACCTTCTCCAGGGGGTCAGTGAGGCTCTGAAACTTAGATTAAAAGGTGTTCAGGTGGATGGGAAGAAAGCCACCTCAGATTGTCCCACATATCGATCACTGAGAGTCCTCTAAGTCATCATGCACATTTTACGTTCCTAAACACCATCTTCTAATGTTTGCAGAATTTTATAGAAACTGACAACGAGGGCAACGGCATTCTTCGTCGCAGGGACATAAAGAATGCACTCTACGGCTTTGATATTCCCCTCACACCCAGAGAATTTGAGAAGCTTTGGCAAAGGTAAGCAGTACCTGAAGGCCGGCGGTTCCCTCTGACGTCTGGGCTCACTTGCTACAACAAGCTCCTTACAAATTCCTCACTTCTCCAGAGGAAGGGTGGGTCTCGGGTCCTGTGTCCGTCTCCTTGTTCCTCATTTCCCCTGGAAAGAGCTATGGCCAGGCCAGTCTTCAGGAATGGGAAGAGCCGGAATACCCTAAGCAGCACTGCTGGACTCACAGGTCCGCGGGCCCAGGGTCCCCGGAGTTCAAGCCCATACTGTCACCATTTAGTGAAATAAGTTCCTGCCCGAAGACTTCCTCCCACACCATGCCCTGAGCTACAGGCAGTGGTAAGGGAACAAGTGGCTCCCTGTAGCCCAGAGATGGAAACCAAGTTGCAAGGCTGTTTTATGGAAAAGTAATTTGTTAGAAGAAAATAACCAAACTTTTGAAAACTTGGAGTGGTTTCCCAAAGGTCCCCTAAACTGGGAATAGTACCTAATGTAGTGCTATTTGTCAGAATGTGTTTTAGATGTAGCTGTCTGGGGACCAGGCTCTAGTTACGGTGCTCCCTGTGTAGACGGCTAAGTTCCCAGCGCCCCAACAATGTGGCTATTTCTCAGTTTAGTTTCGGATCCATCTTTGAATCACTTCCTCCTTCAGTATTTGTTAGTTGCTACTGGTATCCCCCCCAGGATGTACCGGTGTCACACGTCCGCTCAGGAGGCAGGTGCACAAAGCGGTTCCTGTCAAGGTTTGGCTTTCACCTGCTCACAGTGGAGGCTGAGTGTGGCTGAGTTTGGAACTAGGCAGCGGCTTGTGTCTAGCCTGGAAAAGCAGCTCGAAGTTATCACAAAATCCTTAGTTTTAAAAGGCCCCACCCTGGCAGAGAGCAGGTCAGGTGGTAGACGCTAAAAGCCCTGGAGGGTTGGGCAGTGTGATGACAGAGACGACCTTGAGACAGAGTTCAAGGTCAAGATGGAGATGGAGGACATACTGAGTGGGGACTGCCCAACCTGGGCAGTGGCCCAGGACCCAGGCCTAAGGGAAGGAAGGCCAGTCCCCTCACCGTCATGGTTTCTGGGTGTCATTGACTGAACACTGGCAGTGACACTCAGTGTGGCTGTGACAGCTCAGAGCTGTGGTCTAGGACAAGGGTCAGGAACCCATCTAGGGCTGCGCTGGTTCAGGTGTGAGCCTTGGACAGTGCCACCGCGTCAGGGGCCCGTGAGCGCCCCGCGCTCCCATGGTGCCAGCCATGTGTCCCACCTGGAAAGTGACAGCACACACATGTGCCTCTCCAGAGGGGATGGAGCCTTGGCCGTTCCTTGGAGGTGGACACTGTGTCGTTAGGCTGAGGTTTCTTAGATGCTACAAACATCATCATGAAATGTAAATTTTTCACCTTGTTTTAAAACTGGCTGTGGTTAGAATAATGTCCACCATTGTCAGACTGGCCTCGAATCAAGATGCTGAGTGGTTAAGGGTGACTGTTCGACAGCCAGTGTGGGGTGTGACCTCTACCCCACTTCCAGCTGGGTGCCCTTGTCAAGTTACTTGACTTCTCTGGGCCTCACTCTCCTCCCTACCACCTGGGGATGCCACCAGGCTGGGCTGGGTAACCCCCATCTCTTTGCTGGGTGGCTCGGTGGGTGAGACCAAGGTGGATGAAGAGCAGAAGTTTCCTCTCAACAGTGTCACCTGGTTTTAAGAGGTTCACCTGGAGACCCCGTGCCATGTCCCCAGGGATGGATGACGGCCCTGGCGATGAGGGTGCTGTGCCAGGTCTCCAAGCCGAGTACTTCAGGATCTTTACTTTTCAGATAGCAAATCAGCCAGCTGAGCCCTGAGAGGTTCGTAGCAGCAGGGCACCGGGGGAGGGGGCGAGAAAGGAACCTGGGAGCCGAGAAGCCGGTTGTGGTGCCCCTTCCCTCCTCCTGCCCTTCCCTCAGGGACCCCCCTCGCTGCAGGGCCAAGGCTCTGTCAGCCGCAAGTCTGCCTCTCAGCCCCGCCCAGGGGCTTGTTTTCCACTCATAAGGCAGTTCCCAGGAAGTGTTTGCAAATTAAAGCACCTATTATTTAATTTTACTTCATTAGGTGAACTACTCCTAAGCAGTGTATCATGCTGTGTCTACATTTCAAAACTCAAGTTTGTATTGATTTCGAATTTTGTTAACCACTGCCCCCTTCCATTTTTTTGTGCTAAAATACACACAATATAAAAATCATCATTATTATTATTATTCCTCTGCCACTGGGGCTTGAATCCAGACGCACTTTACCACTGAACCACGATCCCTAGCCCTTTTTATTTTCATTATTGTTTTGAGAGATGGTCTTACTAAGTTTCTCAGGTCCTCCTGCCTCAGCCTCACAAGTCACTGGGATTACGGGCATGGCCACCACGCCTGGTCCATGCATCTTGAGCATTTGAAAGAATACAGCTCTGTGGCACTCAGTGAGTCATGACAGTGTGTAGCTGTCCCCGCCATCTATCACCATCACTCTTTGTCTTGTAAAACTGAGATTCGTAAGGTGGCTTTAAGCTGGGTAGTGACGTTGGCCAGGGCAGGCTATTGACTGCCATCTCAGCGGCTCCCCAGATGGGTTGTGGCCTGGTGTAGGGGCAGGGTGGGTGATGGTGCTCCTCCCTCAGGATCATGAGGGGCCAGTGCTCGCCCCCGGGCCTGGAGCCCGTGTGCCTGGCCTGCAGAGAGGGGAGGGAGTGAGAGCAGAACGTGGCCAACATGGTGGGGCTGGGGCCAGAGAGGTGGCCATCACTCTGCCCCAAGCTGTTGGCCAGACCCACTGACAGGGCTGCACCTGTCTGAGGGAAGGCTGGGACTGGCGGTCTGCACATGTTTCCAAGGGAAGAGGCGACAGAGACGGGGAACTCAGAGTGGCATCTGCCACATGAGGAGGAGCGTCCAGGCAGAGGGAGGTCCAGGAGCACAGTCCTCAGTGTCCAGGGGGAAAATGCAAAGTGACATTTCCTACAGCGAACGAGGGTGCAGGCGGGAAGGGCTGGAAGTCTGAGGGCAATGTGGTGTCATCAGGGACCAGGGCTGCTGACTGGCCGCCGGAGCAGCAGAGGAGGGGCGCCCATAGGCCAAGAGCCCAGAGGGCAGCAGCGTGTCTCCTGCCTCCACCCTGCTACACCCCACGGCCAGGCCCAGCCAGGTGCCACCGATGCTGCCAGGGCAAATGGAGGACCTCAACCTGGGGCCTAACAGGAGCCACGGCCATTGCCCTAGTGGGTCGGCACTGGGAACCACAGCTCTGCCTCCCCCACCAGGCCGACCTCCTGGAGCCGCTGGGGGTGGCACAGAGGACGTGGGGAGGGACAAGCCAGGCCAGGGACCACCTGGCGAACACCCTCCTGGAGAGCAACGGAGGGCCACAGTGCGACTGCTCACCAACTGGGCGGCCACAAGGACAGCAAGGGACCATCAGAGAGGAGTGGCCTGCACAGCAGCTAAAGGCATCATGACGCCAAGACAGAGGGGACCTGGTCCTGAAGGCCAGGCACTTAACAGGAAAACAGGCTGGACAGGCCACTTTCTAGAAGATCACCTGGCTGCAGGGAGGGGTGACTGGCAGGAGCCAAGTCTCAGGGCCAGAGGTGAGTGAGGAGCAGTCACGGTCCAAGCAGGAGGAGGCTGTGGCTGTGTGGGCTTGTGCCAGGGGGCTGGAAGGAAGGAGCTGGCCAGAGATGCAGGAGGCGAGGATCGGCCTTCAGGAGCCCAGGAAAGAGGCTGTGCGAGGACAGCGGGTGCTCCCAGGCTGCGGCCTGTGCAGATGGTGGTCAAGCCAAGCGGCCCAAGCGCAGGGCTCTGCTGGGAGCCGGCCCCTGCACCTTGTCCCCGAGAGCCACAAAGCCTTGGGCTCTGGCCGTCCATGAGTGGCTGGTTCTGGACTGCGCGGCATCTGGAGCATAAAGATTGGTAGCAAAATGAAAACACAGACTGGACCCTGGTTTGCAGTGAGACTGCCCACTCATTTCTGAAGACAAGAAAATCCAGAAAAGCACAAAGAAAGAGGAAACCAGCAGCAACGGCAGGTCTGCTCCGCTCCTGGGGATGAGGAGGGGGCTCCGTGCTTTTTCCCTTTTTCTGCATGTCGACGTGACATCAGTTCCAGGGTCCTCGTCCTCCATTCCTCCTGGCTCCTTCCTCACCCTGCAGAGCATTTGTGGTAGTGACCGAGCCGCCGACGGGGCCTGCTGGCCGTGGGTCGTCCTAGCAGCTGGAGCCGCCTCCTCAGCCGCCCTCATAGCTGGGAGCCAGGCTGGGCCCGAAAGGAACAAGCCAGGGCCGTCTCCCTGGGGTGCCTGGTGGCACGAAGGAAGGGTGCCACAAAAATGCACCACAGAGAGGCCCCGCAGCAGGCAGCGACCCAGGACGTCAACGCAGGTTGCCAGGTGTGCGATCAGCCAGCCACGCGGCCCGCGGAGGTGTGGTCTGGTCCTTCCACGTTCACATGTGAGGGACAGTGACCCACAGTGAGCGCACGGTGGGACAGCATCCAGGTGTAAAAAGAAGAGCCGTGGACAGCTGCTTTGTGAGGAGAGGACTCGGGCTTTCAGTTAACAGGAAGTGAGGCCATTCCTGTTGCTCAGCCAAGGCCGTGTCCGGAGCCACACTCGGTGACTCGCTGGCAGACACTGGAAGGGTGAACCTAGAGGTGGTAAAAGTTGGAAGAAGTTGAGTGAATGGGTTCCTTAGCTTAGCAAAGGGAGATGGATGTGCTGTGACCAGCGGGGTGGAGCAGTGGGCCTGCCTGAGGGAGGCTGTCCTTGCAGACGTGCGCCAGGGGGCTCCTGGCGGCAGAGAACGTCCCAGAGGTCCGAGCTGTCCAGGGCTCTAGCAGTCTCTGAGGGAGCGGGGTCCCCATCTCCGGCATGGCTCTGTCTGAAGCTAGACCACCACTTGTTGGGAAAATAGAGGAAGGGTTTTGGCCCTGGATGGAGACTGGAGCAGACGGTGTCTACCCTTCCGTGGTGGCCCAGGGTTGCTGAATGTGCCCACAGGCCCGCGTGGGCGTCAGTCACTTCCTACGCTGAAGAAACGCCATTTGAGCCATGAGACTATCCTCTGAGACGGGGCCTGGGAGAATTCCTCACGTCCCAACTGCCCGAGTTACCATGTCCACCTCTGCAGCATGACTGGGTCACCAGCAGGCCATATCCACGCCTCTGACTGACCCTTACCTCTGTGGCAGTGGTGGTCAAAGCTCCTTCTGAACTTTATGAAACAAACCATCTGCAACTGAGCGTGAAGGACTGAGGCTTTCTCAGCAAAGCAAGGCAACCCATGTGAACATCCAAATCGTGTGGACGAGGGAACCGCCGTGTGTACGATAAGTGGGCAGAGTAATCTGATTATACCATAAATTAATGGCTGCTGCTGTGTGCAAACGCAGGTTTTATGGGGCCTCTGTTATGTGCACGTTTTCCCTGGCACATCTGTTGCTGAACCATTTTAAAATTCAACCTTTATAGGCAAGTTGATTTTTTTTTAAATGTTACACAAAGGATTATATAATGAAGGGTGAGGTTATGTAAGCTGAATTAACTCTCTTATTATTCACATTCATAACAATATTTTAGTTGCAATTGTGCAATCTGGTCTTCTGTTTCCTCATGATGAGAAGAGAATGTTTATGATCTTTATTAATGAAGTAATTAAGAAGTGCCTTTTCATTCAGTTCAAGTGTCATGATTTAGAGCAGGGAGCTGCACTCTCAGGAGCGCGCCATGGCGAGAGTGGGTCACCGCAGGAGAGGGGCCTCCCGGGAGCACAGCCCCTCCCCTGGTTCTGCGGCAGGAGGGTAGCGCAGCTTACGCAGAGCTGAGCCACCGGGCCCCCTGAGTGGTGAAGAGTAGGACAGGGGCCCCAGGAAACTTGCAGTCCCCAGGGACTCAGACCTGCACTTGGGAGGAAGAGGGAGGCAGATGCGGTAGAGCCCTGGGCTCTTGGTGTCTCCGAGCCTGGCTGGTGCCCGTGTGCGTTGACCCACCCCTCCTCGCCAGCTGGAGGAGCCAGGGGGTCCAGGATCATGGTGTCTAGACTAAACTAGAGGGAGGGAGGAGTCTCTGGAAGAGGCACACTGCTAGCTGGGGGCTGTCGAGGGGCGGCCGTGGACCACCTGCCGAGGGGAGTGGGGAACTAATCAGCGGGGTCTCGACCAGAGTTGCCCTGTTACCTCACTCTGGTGGCCCAAGGCCAGTGATGGTCCTGACGCAATTAGGAGAGATGCCCTTCCAGCAGCTGACCTGCACCAGCAAGCAGGACGGCCCCGGCTGGAGCCACTGCCCTCGATGGCCCTGCCTGGGTCATTGCCACCATCTGCCTCAGAAACAGGTTCTGCCAGCTCCTTTGCCGGTGGTTCCTGGGCTTTGTTTTAGAAGCAAAACCCTGAGTAAAGGCAGAGTGGTTCTCTTGTGGGGTGCAGGGAGGGGTTTGGATAAGCACAGGCCTGGGAGAGGTCTCGAGGGACCAGGAGTGCCCACTGATCCCTTAAGGACTGTACCCAGGGCCTGTCAGCCTGGCCAGCGGCTCCAAGCCTGCCAGCACCTGCTAATCTCAAAGTTTCCAGCTGCACTGCTCCAACTGGGGCAGGGGATGGCCAGAGGGCGTAGGCCACAGGAGGACAAGGACGGAGCCTCAGGGCAGGCCTGCTGGCTTTCCCAAAGATGTCGGCCTCCCAACTCCTGTCTCCTCTGCACATCTGCACAGAGCGAGAGCAGGCCCCAAGCTTCTTACCTCCTCCTCTGCCGGCCACGCCACCCCGTGAGGACGAGAACTAGGAAAATCGATGCGTTCTCTCCGTTGTTAGGGATCAGGTGACTGTGGGGCTCCGCCGATGTCCCACAGGAGTCTCCCCCCAGGGAGGCCGAGGCAGGCACACGCCCAAGCAGAGTCCCGAGGAAGAGCTGGCTCACAGGGTCCAGGGGCTGTGCCGTCTTGTTCCTCGTAGCTCTGAGCTTATCAGGGGGAAAATCACATCTGCAAGCACCATTTTATGGATTAGATGAGGATCTTTCTGTAGAAATAAATGCTTTCTTTTTCTTTAAGGAAAATTGACAATTTGCCTTAAAATGTTTAATTGAAGTAATTCTATTCTATGTGAATAACTTTGGGAGGTAAAAACCTCTCCATCAGGCCTCTTTAATGAATTATAATTCAGAAAAGTCTCAATAATAGAAAACGACATGAAAGGCATACAGCGCCCATCTTATCTTGCTTTCCCCGCAGTCTCTCTTGTGGGTGCGTGTGACTGGCATCTCCTCGGGAGAAGACAGGGACTTTTCCGTCCTTGAATCAAGTGGCATTTATTTGTTCAAGTTTTAAGATGGAATATACTTTTTGAAGGATTTTCTGCTATTTTCTCACATAGTTTCTTTTACTGCAGGTACTCTGTGAACATTTTGAATGTATGGAAGGGGTCGGCATTAGTATTCTGTGACCACTGCTGTGCCCCCGCAGTATGACGGGACACGGCTTTCTCTTGGGGTGGGTGACAACTGGAGCAGTGACTTTTACACTCTGATGTGACCTGGGGACCTGGTGAGTGCTGCTTCAGAGCAGGTCGGGGGCTAGAGCTGAGACTGTGCTTCTGCTGCCACAGGACCACTGCGGGTGGTGAGGCGGCAGATGGGACTCCTCCCAGGACTCCTGTCTAGCCCTGCGCGCCGGCGCACCTCCATGGTGGCTGATGAGAGCTCTTCTTTTTCTTTTAAAGCTATGACACCGAAGGAAGAGGGCATATCACTTACCAGGAGTTTCTACAGAAGCTGGGTCTTCGCTATTCGCCCACCATCCACCGGCCGTATGCAGAAGATTACTTCAACTTCCTGGGCCACTTCACGAAGCCCCAGCAGGTCCAGGAAGAGATCCAGGAGCTGCAGCAGAGCACCGGGAGGGCGGTGCCTGCCAGGTGGGTTTGCAAGTGCTGGGGCCGCGGCTGGATGCTGTCTGTCCTACCTTTACCCTGGCTGCAGAAGTTGCTTCAAAATGGGGCCTTCTGGCTTGTGCTGGCCAAGTTATCATGGACTTGTCATGTGCTCACTGCCCAGATCCTAGAAATTGGTGCTGAATCAAAGAGTTAGAAAGCAGTTAAGAAGCATCAAGCCCATGCCGCCCTCCCCAGGCACAATCCCGTGCCGTTCTTCTATGATTTATGGGCCACCCTGGGAAACCACCCTTTTCAGCCATGTGCGCATAGAGCCCCGCCCCTTCCTTGGCCCGCTAGGATGCAAGCCCTTGGGATGCCTGTCACTGTCCTCTAGCGCCCGACAGGTAAGTGAATGGATGTGTAAATGAATGATGAGACAGCCTGGAGCCCACCCTTTCTACTGTGAGGGCTTGATCCAAAGAAACAGCTGAGAACGGCTCAGCAGTCGCCAGGGGTGGCTTGCAGGGTGTCTGTAGCTACGGCAACAACCCAAGGAACGCCTCCAGGCCCAGATTAGTGAAGGGTGGCCCCAGAGAGCCTGGAGCTGGGAACGAACGGCTGTCCAAATCCCCGTGGATAAACACAGCAGCTGCCTCGGAGGGCCAGCTGGCAGTGAGGTCTGGGATGGCCCGGGGACCATGACTAGAGTGCCGTCAAGGGCACGCGCACATGCCCAAGGACCAGGCTGTGCAGAGCCAATGGCAGTACACTGGGTTTGGAGGTGGGATTGTACAGGACTGTTTTCCATTTAAAACTAGCTTCTGGCGTCCAGTTCTTAACATTGACCACATAGGACAAACTTGGGCTGTGTGTGGTGACCCTAAACATTGAGGGGCCTCAGCCTGCCCTCGTTTTCGCCCTCCACACCCTCTGCCTGTGGCTCTGCCACAGCTGCACCTGGCTCTGCTCACACATCTGTCCCCTTTGTCATCTCAAATGGCAGAGCTCAGCCCTCCGTCCCCAGTACCTGGCTTAGCACCTGAGTGAAGGGACGAGTTGCTGTTGAAGAATCCCCAGAGGAAGTGAGGTGCCGGGACCCAGGGGGGAGTCTGTGACTAGTAGCCTTGAGCAGAGCATGTGGGACATCCCTGCATTGGGCCTGGGGTACCGAGTCACAGAGCCCAGAGGCAGCGTTGGGCTCGTGGAACTCAGCGTGATACATGCACCAGGTTGGAGTGAACCAGACCTGCCTCCAGACCAGGGAAATGTGGAGTCTCTCCTCACCGACAGAGCTGGCCTCATCACCCCGCGTCCTCTCTTCTGTCACTCCTGTGTGTAAGAGGCTCGGAGAGGAGGCTTCCCTGCTCTCAGGGCCGTGCTCTCTCCCCTGTTCTGCCGAGCATGGCTGCAGGACCACGTGGTTGACTACGCTCACGGGCCACCCCATGAGCAGGCCACTGACCACACAACCAGCTTCTGCTCTCTCAGAAACATGGGCTGCTCCAACTCATGAAGGAGCTTGCCCTCGAGGCCTGTGTTGGGACAGTGGGGGAACTTTCGGGTGAGCCTGGGAGTCGGGGTCCCCAGGATCTTTTTACCTCCTCATTCCTTCTGAAACTCAGGTGGGGCTGGTACATGGGAGTCATGTTGGATGAAAGGGACTGAAGCTGTGCATTTGTCTCTTGGATCTAAGGAGCATGTCTTGTTTGCAGTGTACTGAACACCTTGTAAGGAGGAAAAAATCCTATGTAGCTTCTGTTCTTTTTCCGGGACTTGCTCTTTATTCAGCCTGAATCAGAGGAGCAGCGGTGAACTGGCCACGCGACACAGCTGCTCCAGAGCACACCGGAGGGTAGGGGTGAACCCAGCAGAGCTGGCGTGGGCTGGGGAGGTGGCGTTCGAGAGGAGCTGGTGGCCACACAGCTGGCCATGACAGTGCCCTCTCCAGGCTCCCTGTCCAGACCAGGAACTGGCCGCAGACCCTGCACGGCTCTGCTACTCCATGTGGGCCAACACCGCTTCTGTCTGGCAGTGTTCGTGATCTGGGTTCCAAACCCTCATTTACTCTGTGCACATATTTACTCTGAAAGGGAAATAATTACTGCCGAGAAGCCAGTCCAAGAAGTGCTGAATGCTTCAATTTTCTAAAAATATGTATCTCAAAAAAAATGTTTTGCTTTTTTATCTACCTTCATTTGCTTTCATCTTGGAGGATTAAGTGGGATATGATGTTGCGGTGGCCAGCAGCCGTTGGAAGTGTGGGACTCAGTTCGGTGGACCCTGTAGGGAGTCCAAAACATCCGTGCTGTTGCTGGACATCGGGGACGGTCACTGCAGCCCCTTTGTATCAAGCGCTCCCGTGTCCTGCAGGCTGAATGCACATTAGAGGCCCTCAAGGGAAGGCCACAGGGCATGGGGTGGCTTCAGCTTGAGCACCACTGCCCTGCCTCAGGCCCCTGAAGAGTCCCTGTGAATTTCACCTCTCCCAGTGACTTTTCTGTCCCCTGGCACTTTTGTCTCAGGCAGATTCAAGGCACGGTCCTCTCCCACCAGCGCTTATCTGAGTCATGGACAACCAGCCAGACAGGGCTTCACCCTGAGTGTGACCCTTCCTCAGCTGGTGAGCAGGGGCCTCTCAGACCCCCGGCTGAGCTGGCTACAGAACTTAGGGTCAGCCCACCGCAAGTCAGGGGCCAGGCTGTTGATTCTTAGAGACCGCCACCTTCTAGTCACTAACGATAATGAAGTCAGGGAAGGATTTTCCCAAGCTGACGAACTGACTCCTAGACTCTTGAATGTGTTCTGGCTGGGAGCTCAACAGGGAGCCAAGTCCTTGGCTGCCAGGGGAAGGCCCAGTCTTGTCCCCACCCTGCCCTCGCCCTCATCTATCAATGGGCTTGATAGCCCTGCAGGGCTGTTGAGAAGACGAACATCCCACTGCACCCAACAGGGGCTGTGCTTCTTAACAGTAAAAAGACCAAATCAAAAAACAAGGTGTCCGGGGACACTGCCTTGTCCCCCAACCACTGGAACCCTGACCTGTCCGCCCCTGCCCTCTCCCACTCCTGCCACAGGGCCTTGGCCAGCTCTTCCCTGGACCCCTGGGAAAGCCCTTCCCACAGCCAACCCCGCCTCCTGGTCTTTGCTCAGTGTCCTGTCCCAGTGAGGCCTCCTGCACTCCCGCCTAGAGTCCCCGCCCACTGGACATGGCTCTTTCTCTTGCCTACCAACCTCGCCACAGTGCCCTTGGGGCTTCTGTCATTGTCCCTCGGGCCCCCACTAGAATGTAAATGCCCCAGGGATTCCTGTTTGACTCTCCGTGGTGCCTCAGCCCCCAGGGCAGTGCATGGCGTGCAGAAGGTGCTCCGTGAGCCTTTCCTGAGAGCGAAGGTGTATTTCGCCTCGCGTCTGTAATCTCCCTGTAATTTTAAATCCTTGGTTCCATTTTCAAAGTACCAATTTCAGTAAAAAGACAGGTTGTAATTTCTCCAGTGTAGATTTGCTAATGATAATAAAATGATAATGGGACACATATAATTTTTTCTGGGATACCTTTTAACATAAATATCACACCGAGCCTGCGAAACACCTTCCACATCAGTTCTTAAAGAAGCCATCAAGCCATTGCCTTAGAGTGATCACAAAACCTGAGCTTTAAAGAAAGGGTCTCCCTGGCTTTGGAGGGGTCTGAAGCGTGCTCTCTTTCAGGGATAAACTTGAGGACCATTATCAAGACATCAGCAAAGCCCTCACCACACTGGATAAATCCAAGACCGGCTCCGTCTCCCTCTGCAAGCTGCGGAAAGTGCTGCGAGACTGTGGGTGTCCCCTCAAGGAGGTGGAGCTGAGCAGCCTGCTGAACAGGTTCCTGTCCCCTCGTCATTGTTGCGCCCCTTGTCGCTGGGTGCTCTCTCCACGGACAGCGGGAGAGCCACGGGGGACACATGTGCTCCTTCCCCCCAGCAGCGTGACCTCTGCTCTGATTTGGGATTTTCTTTTCTCCACACTGCTCCTGCGCTTTGGGGAGAGTCTTGCAGTTCTGTGAGGCTTGTTCCTAAAAGCTGTGGCCCCTTTGCCCTGCCACGGTCCTCCTCTCCTCACCAGAGTTCCCAACTCCAGGGCTTGTGACTGGTGGCTCCTGGACTGACCGTCCCCACTTCTAAGGGACGTGCTCGTGCCATTTCCTGACTCTGTGCTTGTAGGTGGTGTCTTTGGCCTCCTCCTGGAAGCTGTGGGTTGAAACCTTTTCCCGCATCACCCGCCACCAACCACCCAGCCCCTCGGCCCCTCCACCCCACAGGAACACAGAGCTCCCCAGGGCTCCCCGTGTTGTGTGGTGGCACCCAGCTTGGGAGACATCGAAGTGTCCATACTGCTGCAGCCCGCTGACCACTTTTCCTGTCTACACTGCTCTTTCCCTGACGTGCTGGTCCTGTTTTCCTACTCACTTCGTTTCCTGTGTACTCACTGTGCCTAATTAGGTCCCCAGCTGGCCTGGGGTGTGGACTCTCTCCGCGTGTTCGCGCCTGCGCACTGCCAGCTCGTCGTCGTCCTGAACCGTCCCTTTCATGGTCTCGTTCTGGGACTTTCTTGATGTGTTTGGTTAACAAGCTCCGCTCCTTTGTTCTTCCCGAGCTGCTCCTGATTAGTGCCCGCTGAGCCCCTGCGCTCTCCCTATGGTTTTAAGTCTCTCTCTTTTGTTTCCATCTCTCCTCTTGGTTCCACCTTCTGGGAGATGCCTGCTTTAGCTCCCTGCCCTTCTGTGGAGCCGTCTCTCTCCAGTCGCACCCGGCTGATCCCCGCGTTGGCTTTGTCAGAGTCCCTGCCTTACCGCACCCTGCTGCTGTTTCTTGTGCTCTGAAACCAGCATAGAGTTTAAAAGTCTCCTTTACCCAAAAAGCATCTCCTCAGTGTGACTTTAAAACAGTCCTTCATATTAGACTCTTTCCCCAAAATAGGCTCATTTAAGAGTGGGCTACTAAAAATCAGATTGGAAGCTCTGCACAGCCAGCGGAAGGGGCTGACTTTGGCCTGGACTCTAGGGGACCCTGGCGGGCCGTGTCTGTGGAGGACACCAATGTCAGCACCTTTAAAGCCTTTCTTTGGGGCTGGCTGGATTTACCAGAAAACAGAGTTGCCAGACGAAATACAGGATGCCCAGCGAAATCTGAACTTCAAGTGAACAATCATTAGTGTGTAAGTGTGTCCCATGCAGTCCTAGGAAACACTCACACTGAGACACTTTGTCATTTGTTTGCAATTCCATTCCTGGACACACCTTCAGTTTTTTGTTGTTGCTAAATCTGGCAAGAGGACCTTGGGTCCCTTGCTGCCAGCACTTAGTGCTGTCTGGGGAGCCACACGGAGATTTAGTGACAGGTGCTGTGGGCCGAATAATGGCCCCAGAGAAACCCACTGCCGAGGCCTGCAGTGCTTCCAAAGGGCACCTCCCGGATGCGGAATTCTCTGTTGGTGGTTTTTTCTTTCTAAACTTCATCTCATCCACCTCCTTTGTTCCCACCTGATCTCTGATGGAAACCCACAGTCGACGCGTCTCTGTCCCTTGTAGGCGACTCTTGTGCTTTTACTTCTGTTTTTGTTGTGTTCTCTGCCCTCTGGTGCCTTTCAAGGGCTTTCTCTCTGACTCTGGGTCTCTGCAGCTGGAATGTGGAGTGCTGGGTCAGGTGCTGCTTAGTGTCATCCTGCTGGGAAGCATCCTCAGAGCTTCCGGATGACACCTGTGGCTTGGTGTCTGTCATGGATATTGGAAGAGTCTTGGCCATTGCTCCAATGTGCTTCTGCCCCTTTCTTCCCTCCTGGGTTTCGATGAAGCACAGCTTTTGAAGTCTCCCCACAGTTCAAGACCTTCTCTCTTGGTGTGGGTTTCCTGGGTTTCCTTCCCATTCTTCTTTCCACTTCATTTCAGTTGGGAGGCTTCTGTGGACACGAATTCCCTCCTCAGCCTTGCCTGGGGCTCCTCCTGATGTGGGGTGGCTGCGGGGCTCTCCTCTGTACCCACTGTGGCGATGCCAGAGCTGGGTTGCAGTTCTGTGCTTCTGACTGGAGCGCCATCTGTTGGTGGGCCAGGCCCCGGCTGCAGCCTGCAGACACGTCTTGTAGCTCTACTCCCTCTTCAGGTGACACAGGAAGCTGGAAGGTGCCCGAGGGGCTGATTCCCTGTCCTGGGTTGGGAGAAGGTCTGATCAAGTCTCTTCCCTGTTGCAGAGAAGGGTCTGGGCATACTTCCCAACGGTCACTCTTTCCCTCCTTGCCAGAACACTTGGGCTCTCCCTCGGGTCTTCTCTGTGGTGGTTCCTGGCGGCCTCTGGGCCACACTCAGCAGCTCCCAGCTGTTCAGGAGAACCCTCACAGTTCCCACCAGCTTACAACAACAAGAGCTTTGCTCCCACAGAGCAGGTCCCTGCTGCGATCCTCAGGATATGACTTCTCTACAGATTTCAGGGTGACTTTTTGCCCTGTGACATCTGTTTTTCCCTGGACCCAAGAAAAGCCATCAGTGCTCAGCTTGTTCAGCTTCTTCTAGTTGATGGAATGAGAGGGAGACTGAGTTCTAATTCGTCCCCATCCCTCCAAACCACATCTTTTTATTTCTTGCTTGCTTTGCTTTCTTTTGCTGGAGTACTTCCTGAAGGAGTTTTCAAAGAAAGGTTGGACAGGAAGTGAATTTTCTGAGTTCTTACGGCTTAAAACTTTTTAAATGCTTGCTTACACAGGTTCTTAGCTTGTTGGAACCTAGAATCCTAGGGAGAAAATCACTTTCCCTTTAAATTTTGAAGCTGTCATCCAAGGGTGTGTGTGTGTGTGTGTGTGTGTGTGTAGAAAGGGAGGGCATTTCATCCTCAGATTCTCTCATGTTCTCTTCTTCGTCAAGCAGCATCATCTCTTCCCACTGAATCTATTTCCAGCTGAATAAGAATTCATATGAATTCAATGCATGAGCCATGAGGAAATCGCAGTAGATAAATAATTGACTAAATGGTTATAAGAGAGACTTGTTAAAACGTAGTTAGGCTTGATACTTTTATAAACAACCACAAAAGAACTGTGAGATTTCTGTAGTCCACCTTTCAATGGGTGATCAACTTCTTCAGGCATTGAAACCTTAATAAGGATCCACTACTTGGTTGCTTGTTCTTTCTCAAAGACCCTTGATGATAAACATCTTGGCTATTGGCAATTACATGGAGATTATTCTTTTCTAGATCCGAAATAGACTTTTCTAAATACTACAGAGGAGATTAGCATATGCATTTGGTTTTATTACTACATTTTAATACCATGCTGGCAATTCATCCTGCTGATGAAATGGCGTTGATTGTCCTCTGCCGCGGTGTCTCCGTCACACGGGCGACCCGATGCAGGCTGCGGGAGGCTGCCATGCAGCTGTGAGCTGGCAGAGCCCGGCTCTTTTGGCTTGTCTTCTCTGGAGGCCAGTCTCTGAGTCGCTGGAAACTTCTCTCTCTAACTTACCAGTGTTCCGAGCTGTCCTGCTCTGACACCTGCACCCCGTACCACTGAAGGACAGTTTGGGCACTCGGGTACCAATGGCGCCCCAAGAACTTAGGTTACAGAAATGTGAATTCTGAACACAATGAAACTTTATTTTGAATTATTTTACATCTTTAATAAATATGCTTATACTTTTAGGGAACCTTTGGGTTCTACCCACCATCTATTCCTTCATAATTTAAAGGTAATTTCCTCAGTGTTGGAGTTGAGGGCACAAAGGAACCTCCATTTCCACCCAGACGTCCTCGTGGAAGCCAACACAGATACAATTTTTATTTGAAAAAGCATTAAGCCAGCTAGGCTTTGCAAAAATACCTTTGGAGAGCTTTTGCCTTGACAACTTCATTTCTTGGAAAATAATTTAATGTCTGTTTCATGTGATTCCTCTTGTGCTTTCCACTCTCTGACAGATTTCCATTCTCCTCAAATCCCATCGCGATGTCCAAGTCACGGCCCCATTGGTGACGGCCTTGGCGGCCGGACACCCCACGTCATTGCACCTGCTGTCTCACTCCCCGGGTCTCAGACCCTGCTGTCAGTCTTGACCCCACGCCCCACACCGTCATGCGATTGTGCCGCAATGCCACGTCCCTGTTCAGGCACCTCTCTCGGGCCCAGCTCCTCTGACCAGTCCTCTCCTTCCTGTCATCCACACTCCAAAGCAGTGAGCCCCACTGTCCGGTCTCAGGTCTTCAGAGTGCAGTGGCCTGTGTCCCTACCACCTGGAGTGCCCCTAGCTGTAGTATTTATGTGCCTGTCTAATAACAGAGCTGACTGGCACGTGTCCCCACGGGCAGGGAACAGCATCTTGACATGGCTTATGTCCCCCACAGCACTGTTCAGCAACTGTTTGTTGAATGAGTGAGTGATAGACTTTGAAAAATTAATATATTCTTTTGTTTGGGGGTCAAGTTGGGGCATCAGCCAGCAGGATAATTCCGTCAATTACCTTGACTTCTTGAGAGCGCTGGAGAAGAGCCAGCTGGGCAGTCCGCGGTCCAGAGACCCAGAAGGAAGCCTGCCCATCAACTTCTCCACGCTGAACCCAGAGGAGATCGTCAAGAACATCCAGGAGGCCGTGGAGTCTGCGCAGCCGGCCCTGCTCCAGGTAGGCCAGCTGCAAGTCGGCGTGGAAACTGGGCTCCACCACGACCCCAGCCACCACCTGCGGGCCCCGCCGCCTCGCTCCTGCTCCTGCTCCGGGTGTCCTGTTCATCAGGGTCGGATGGCGCATTTGAGCCAGTGCTCAACCCCTTCTCACTCCGTAAAATCCTGCCCGACTCAGCCCCTGGAGCGCTTCAGGGCCAGTCCCCATGCTCAGCAAGTGCTGGGGTGGGTGGGGTCAGGAGAGGACAGAAGGTAGAGCAGGCCCCTGGGACCCGCCAGTTCTCAGTGTGGCCAGGCACTGGGCCCACGAAGATGAGGGACACAAGGTGGCTGTGCCACCCCGACCTCATGGTGAAGGCGGCCAGCAGGGAGAGGGGGAGGGTCAGCTGAGGGTCAACCGAGGGATTGGCTGTATGTTGGTGTGGCGCGGGCTGTGACCCGTGCTGGTGTCCTCAGGCTCTGGGCAAGGCGGGTGGTCCACAGGTGAGTTTTCTCCTGCAGCAGCCGCCAGGAGAGAAAGCACCATGTGGATGAAATGAGGCAGCACATGCAGAGGGCCCCACAGGAAGCCGGCCCGCCCAGATGCCCACAGGCCAACCGGAACTAGCCATCAGGTCAAAACTTCAGGGCCCCGGTGACCTAGCCCCCCCGCATGAAAGGCCCCCTGACATGGCAGAGCCCTGACCTCCACACCACGGGAGGTCAGCGTGGCCCCAGGAAGGAGCCTCCATAGCTCTGCAGACAGCCACGCTCCTTCCCCGGGGAGCTCTCACGGGCCGGGAACCCTGGTGAGATTCTGAGTCTTGTCTCTTGGGTCACAGCCTTGGACGCTAGGGCCGACGATTCTGTTGGACAGGAGGGAAGTTGAAGCTCAGGATGAAAACTTGCCAAGGTCACGTAGAGAATTGAGTTAGGAACTGGCTGTTGGGTAGAGAGAGAAAGGGAATTGGCCCGGCCCTTCTTTTCCAAGTCCAAGAGGTTTGAAGAATTGAAGTGCTGAAGATCTGTAACTGATTTATTAGGAGGATCAGCTCTAGTGTGCTGGGTCTTGAAGGAGCCCAGGCCGAGAGCCACTGGTGTTGTGAGCTGTCCATGGACAGCCAGTGTGGTACGAGGCCCAGCGAATGCTCGCTCTCCACTCTTGAGATCTGAACTTTGTGGAGTGAATCAGATCCCTCTTTTCTCAGTGTGGGTGGGGAAAGTGGGCTCTGGAGTCCAAGGAGAGGGGCTGATGGGCTTCTCACACCGAGGTCCATGGACGGGGAGAGGAGCAGGAGGCCAGCATGGCCCAGCTGTCTTGGGAAAAGCTGGTGGACTTGGCCTGCGTCCTGGAGAGAAGCCGTGTCGGCACCTCGGGGTCTCCCGTGGGCAAGTGGCTGTATCTTTGATGATTGTCTAGAGAAAAATTAGTGTGAGCAGGTCGTGGGCCAGAAGAGAGCCCAGGACCACACCTGCTGCCAGAGGCCTCCCTGCCCAGTGGTCACCTGGAAAGCTTGTGGACAGCAATCCGGGCAGCATGGCCCTGTCCCTGGTGAGCACATGGACCTGACGATGGGCCCACGTTGCGAGCCAGGTCTGGACGTCCTCCTGGAGGCTGTGAGTCTCCTGCCGCCTGATGTCAGCACACTGTTCCGATTTTCAAAAGTATCCCGCAGGTCAGATAAGCCCCAGTTCAGATGGCTGTCCCTTCTAATCTGAAGTGCCACCACTTGACTCCGTCAGGTGCTTCTCACACTAAGGTCCGTGGAACCTGTGGGAGGAGCCGGTGCTTGTTTGTGGGAAATGCGTCTTCTGCAGTGAGGTGCTGGGCCAGGGCCAGATGCCCTGGCCGAGAACATGGAGGTGGGTCGGAGGGAGAGAGGGCCAGGGAGGGCGACGCCGACGCCGGCCCAGGATGCCTTCAGAGAGGAGGCAGGTGTGTGTGTGTGTGTGTGTGTGTGTGTGTGCGCGCACGTCTTGTTTGTGGAGTGACTTAACAGTGCCTTCTAGCCACCACGGCCTTCTGACACCTCCCCCCTGCGGCTTGGAGGCAGGGCTGACCGCAGGCCCAGGGAGGCTGGGATGGTGGGGCCCACGCTGTCCTCTTAGGTCCTCGCAGCACCAAGCACTTGGTTTGCAGTGTCTGTTTCTATGGTCATGATCCTCAGCATGTGGTGGGAGCCATCACGGGCAGCAGTGAGGCCACCCCGAGTGCAGGCCACTTTTATAGGGAAGAAGGTGAAGTGCAGGGAGGCCACGCACGGAAGGTGGGCAGCAGAGCCCAGTTCAGGGCCGACCCCTGACTCCAGGGCCAGGGCCCCCTGCACTGCTGCCTCACGTCACTGCAGCCAGAGGAAATGTTGAAGCTCTGGGTCATCCTCTGCCGTGGCTTTGGCCACACCTGACCACATCCAGGGTGTGCCTAATGAGCCCAGAATGAAAACCAACCTCAAGAGGATTTGGTTGGGGTCTACAGGCACATTAAATTTCTTACTTAAAAAACCACTTGATTTTTCTACCACTTGATACAGATTTCCTAGTGCAATAAAAATGAATGATTTTATTTCGACAGATGGAAAAAAATGTGCTTTCTTTTTATAGCACATTTTTGCACCTCTCAATGTGACTACGGCACTGCTGGATTTGCAGTGGGTCCTCAGCCCCTCAGCATAGGCTCAGGGCGGTGCCATCTTCTCAGGATGCGAGGCCCCTAAGGCTCTGGCCCAGGCTTGGCCAGGACAGCAGTCTCAGTGATAAAGCCCAGCTGGGGACAGGTTTGGGAGGGAGGGACCCATCACCCTCCCCCAAGGTGTTCCCCAAGTCCGACATCGGCCTGAGCCCTGCCTGATGCCCTGCACCTTCCCCTGCTATTTATGCTTAAAGGAGCTAGAATTTAATGGTCGAGGGACCCTGAACAAGTCACTCTGTCCTCTGCAAAATGGAATCCACGAGGCTGAGGAGCAGTTCCAACAGGTTTCAGGGCCCTGGACCAGGATTCCCCTGCCCCTTCTTCCTCCCAATGTGAACTGCAGTAAGAGCTGATTAGGTGAAGATCCCCTGGACCTCAGAAGCCCTCCGTCCACGGTGGAGAGTCGCTCTCATTCCCTGGCCTCATCTGCATTCAGCAGAGCCAGGCTGAGGGTGATTCCCCGATGTGGTCACTTCAGGCAGCTCTTGTCATCAGACTCGTCTCTGCTCTTTTCAGGCATTTTCTGCCCTGGATAAAGAGGACACCGGTTTTGTAAATGCCACGGAATTTGGGCAAGTCCTGAAGGACGTCTGCTGCCAACTATCGGACAATCAGTACCATTATTTTTTGAGGAAACTAAGAATTCATCTAGTGCCCTACATAAATTGGAAATATTTTCTAGAGAACTTCAGCTCTTTCCTAGAGGAGGTAAGGTGTCTGCAATACATAAGTGTCTTTTTATGAAAATGAACTGAAATTAGTTTTTACAAAATGGGTAATTGATTAAAACCACATCAGATAAATTGGCAATCACCTCATGTAATTAGCTCATTCTAAATGAAGAATTGGTGTGAATTCTACATAGAGAATTAGAAGGTGAATATGTATCTTCTACTTTCCTGCAAAGTTTCATTTATTTTATTTTCAAAAAAATCTTGGGAGCTGGCTTTTGTCAGGTTGTTTTAGAGTTCTAAGGAATCTTAGGTCCTAGAAGATGATCCGGTGTCCAGAGAAGCAGGCCTGCTGTGGTCCCGGCCCTGGGCTGTGTCCTGGTGAACAGGGAGGCAGAGGTGAAGGTGGAGGTGGGGGTTCTGACAGGGCAACAGGAGGAAAGGCCCTGGGAAGGGCAGGGAGGGCATCCTCTAGGACCCGAGTCCCTGACACCTGTTCCTGTGTACGTGCGGCTGCTCTGGGTGCCACTGGTAAAGGGGTGGCCGTGCTCAGCTTCCCTGATGCCTCCACAGCTCCCAGTGTGTGGCACTGACGATGTACCCTGGCCTGCTGGGCCCTGGCGCGTCAGATGTTCCGACTCCTGCCAATCTGGTGGTTGGTCCGGGCAAGTGATTTTGCACGTGTCGGCCGTCTGGGTTTCCCCGTCCACAAGTACCGGGGAAGTTCCCCGTCCTCTGATGCCGCTTGAGTTTCAAACACCTTCTCCTGTCTGGCCTGCGTCCGCTCCTTCAGTATCGTGACTGCGCTTTCAATGACTACTCTGTTGTGATTTAAAACATCAATTGTGGAAATCTGAGGAAATATACAAAAGAAGGCAGCCTCTGGAGCCCGCAGTGGTGGCTGGTGAGAGCCACCTCAGCCCCTGAGGGAGCCGCTGCAGGGCTCCGGCCCTCGGGTGCCTCTCCACACAGGGGACGGACGGAGCAGAGCAGACGGCTCCAGGAGTCCACCACCACGTGGCCTCCGTGGCAGGGACGAGGCAGGGCTCAGCTGTGGGGCTGAGTTCTGTTCTACGTGACTCACAGCCTTGGAGATGACTTCTCAGTTTCCAATACGCTCTTCAGAGTGGAGATGACAATATACTTGGGTATCTTGTTGTTGTTGTTTATTTTTTTCACTTAACGTTGAACTGTACTATGTCACTTAGAGATTTTCCAAACACCAGTTAAAATGTCTGAACCAGCCCACGGACTCCCTGACTTTTAAGCCTTTTGACTTTCCCGAGCTCGGCCACGTCGTCCACTCTGCAGTGAGCACCATGTGCAAATCTGCATCCATTCTTTCTTGGAAAGAATCCAAGAAATAAAAATAGCTGGGGTTGGGGACAGGGATATTTTTGTTGATCTTGAAAGCGGCCCCTTGTATGTGTTTTTAAATAGTTTATTTATTCTTTTGGATGGAGTCCTATGAAGTCACCATTTTTAAAGTCACGAATGACTGAACATTGACTGACTCAGGTGGCTCGGGCTGGTGTTGGAGGGGCATGGATACCTCTCGCACAGTTTGGAATCTACTGATAATTCTGAAGAAAAGACTTGAAACACCCTGGGAACAACTGCCATCCCCTCCTGACGCCCGCCCGCGCCACCCTTTCCTGGGAGGACGAGGGACACCTGGGTGTGCTATGGAGTTTGGGGACTCCTGGGGCTTTTCTGGAGTCTTGAAACTATTTTATTGACAGCCTCTGCCCAGGCAGATATTTACTGAATCGCTTTGAGAGATTTAGAACAGGTCACTTGACACCCGCGGCCCCAGCCTGCTCCCCAAAGCCCGCACTGTGGCTGCTGCTGGCTGCTCCTGTCTCCTGCCTGCCCCAGCCTCCCCTGGGGCTTCCCTGGCGCGTGCTGGTGCGGAGGGAGGCACAGCTTCCCCCCCTCTCGGCTGCCCTGGCCTGCTCAGTGCCTTCCCCCCGGCATTCTCCACTCTGTGCCCCTCCCTCCACAGGGGGCTTGGAGTGGGCATGCGCCCTTTCACTGTGTCACCTCCTTCACTGTTGGTTGGCCCGTGTCTCCCGTGGGCCCACGTGTCCCAGGCACTGAGCAGACGCCAGGTTCAGCACGAGCACATGGAGGCAGTCCCTGCCTCCCAGGGCCTCCGTCACGGCCAGGAAGACAGAGGAAGGGGCAGGTCACAGGGCAGGTTCCAGCATGTTCCACGAGAAGCAGAGGAGGAGCAGGTGAGGGAGCCCAGGGCCCTCTCCAGGACATGCAGAGGAGAGATGGGGTCCCTGCCAGATCGGGGCACCAGCTGGTTGGAGAAGTGGAGCCCGTGGTGGGGCTGCAGTGAGGCCGCTGAAGGGAGGTCAGCAGGGGACACTGTCAGAAGAGGCGGGCCAGGCAGCTGGTGGCTTGGGGTCCTTGGCTTTACCCAAGTCACCCAGGGCTGGTCTGGTCTGCTTGGGCTGCCTGTGAAGGACCTGCTCATTCCTGCTCATACCCTCACCCAGAAGTCATGGCGTGAACGTCCCTAAAGCTGCCTGTGACCAGTGCGCCCCACCCTGGCGGGTCCCACGGATTGCCCTCACCTTCGCCTGCGGGTGAGGTGCCAAGAAGCAGGGCTGACTGCAAAGGAGTGGCAGTGAGAAGTGTGCATCGCAGTGGAGCAGCTGCAGAGATGGCCTCGTCCTTGTGGCCTGCAGGGCCACCGTGGGAGCCACAGAGCAGCCTCCTGATACGTGGCCTGCAGGGTGTGCTCAGAGCTCTGGGCCAACTGTACCAGTGTCTGCAACCAACCCAGGAGGGCACAGGACACCTTTCTGAGAAGGTCACCTGAGCCCAGGAGGTCAGAAGGTGTGCAGTCACCAGGAAAGGGCTGCCTGGGCTAGGAGGACAGTGAGGCCCCCACAGGAGTGACCACGAGTTCTGTCATAGCAAAAAACAGAGTACCTGAGGCTTCCCTTTGTCCTGTTGATCTGCCATGAGGCACAGGTGGTGGTGGCAGGGCATCGGTGCCTCCTGCTCTGGGAGTGGGTGGGTGGGGCGGGGGACAGCACACCATCCCAAAGCTCCTCCAGTCTCCTCCTGGGGCTTGGTTAATAGGAGGGAAGAGAAGTAACAATGGAGTCCTTGGTGCCTCTTCCCCGAACTCATTAAATATGACACCAGTCTTCCCTTCCCTCGAGGGGACACGAGGAGGCGAGTAATTAAAAAGAGATTACCAAAATGTAATTAAGGCAGCCAGTGCCCCCTCGCAAAGGAGTTCACAGAGAAGAATCCCCAGCCAGACCGACTGCACTCCTGGAGAGGGAAGAAGGAACTGTACCGCAGGCTTCAGGTGAGACCCGGAGGAAACTGAAGCAGGCGGAGAGAAGACAACAGTCACACCTGCTCACAATCGACTTCTAAAGCTGAGTGTAGCTCTAAATCTGTCCTCAACACGTGTGGCAGTGCCACGCCCCTCCTCTGTCAGGGCCTGCCATGCGCCTCGCCTGCTCCTTCTGCCTTGAGCCACTCGAGGCAGGTAGCACTTCTCAAGGTTCAGGGCCTGGGGCGCTGCCCAGCATGGACCACCCCACCCTGGGGTGCAGGATCTGTCTGTGGACAGAGCCTGGAGCCTTCCGGTGCCCCGGCCTCCTGGCTGTTCCTGCACACGGCACTCCAGAGAGCAGCCCTGTGGGCACAGAGGCCTGTGGCACTCAGAGAGCAGCCCTGTGGGCACAGAGGCCTGTGGCACTCAGAGCAGCCCTGTGGGCACAGAGGCCTGTGTGGGTGGGAAGGCAGAGGCAGCGGCAGCCCCTTCCGAGAGGAGCCAGCCCTGGGCCCTTCCTACCGGGAACCTCACACCTTGATTCAGGACGAGAAAACTGGCCACAGTAGGAAGGGAGAGATGGACGCTAACACGGGCGCCGCCCCAGCGGATTGGTCTGAAAGAAAACGGGCCAGGCTGGCTGAGCCGGGAGCCTCTTCGTGAGACGCCCGCAGACCACGGCCAGCTCTCGGCCCACAAGCTCCCCGCCCTTCTGGAAAAGCATTTCACATTCCAATTCTTTGTACAAAATACAGAGTATCGCCTCGTTTTTAGAAAATCGTTCCTGTTTAACATTCCTTTTAAACCTTAAAGTGCAATTTCAGTATCTTCCATGAATATAAAAATAATGCTCAGAGCAGAAATAGAAATTTTAAAAGACATAGTAAAAACCCATATGAAATCTTGCTACTTTATTACCATGGAAATAATGGAATTTTTTTAAACAAAACACATGCTTATTCAATACAGAGTAATTATTTTGTCACATTTTAGCAAGCAGAGAGCCAATGAGACCTGCTCTTGTTGTTTCTCATGTCCATATGATCTTAGAGCCATTCACCTGTGTGTTGAATAACTCAAGATGAGTTTCCTTCTGAGAGAACGTGAGAGTGTGGTTTTCAGCTGAAGAGACTGTGAAGCATGTAAAAATGTCGGCAGTCTTGTGTGACGTGATTTCCAGGTCAGATGCTGTGCCTACTAGTTGCCACGTTGGGTTAGTGTCGCGTTAACTGACCTCTGCGTTTACTGTAGCTACAGTGGCGTCCGTGTGTTTTAGTGACTGTGACAGAGAAAGGGGAGGGGTGCTCGTGGCACCCAGTGCCCACTGTCCTGTGGACTCTCGAAGCTGGGCCGCTTGAGAGGGTGACTCAGGCCAGCCTGGATGCTGGAGTGGCCTCGGTGCTGGGGCAGGGCTGCTGCTGCTGGCACAGCATCTAACACAGGCAGCAGACGCCCCACCTCAGTCCCCTCAGTCCCAGGTGTGAGCAGCGGCCCACCTTCTGAAAGAAGCCAGGGACAGCATGTGCTCACCTCTCGCGCTCAGGCCCAGCCCGCCAGGGGGAGGGGCACCCCAGCCCAGGAAGCCGTGAGCACCAGCACTACATTGGCCCTGGTGCTGCCCAGGTGCCACCGTGCCCAGATCTCCTGCTTCAAGCAAGCTGGGGTGACCAGAATGACACCGACATGGAAAGCTGCGGCTGGTGGGGCCCAGCACAGTGTGGAGGCCACAGGGCCACAGCGGCTCCTCAGAGCCCCACCACGACCAGAAGCCTCTTTGGGGGAAGGGGGACACGCCCCTTCCGACCTCAGTTTCCAGCAGAGTGGACAGTCTAGGGACTGGGCACCTGCTCAGCTCCAGCGGCTGCCAATGGAGCTCTGCTAGAAGCAGGGCAGGGTGACCACCAAAGGTGGCTTGTTTTCTGATGCCTCTGTGGAAAGGTGAAAGTGGACACTCCAAGCTTGCACCAGCAAGGGTTGACCCCGTGCAGGCTGGTCACAGTCCCTGTGGCCCCTGGAGAGGCCTCTTGCAAACACAGACATTGTCGGCCGAAGCCGGCTCTGCAGGAGCCCTGTCTGCGAGGCCCAGAGAGAGGACACCATGCCGGCCCTGGATTTCCAGTCAAGCAGTCAATTCAGGTGGTCAAATTTTCTCAGCTCCTGCCTTCCCGGCAGAGTCGGGGTCTACTCACCTTTATGACCCCCTCAGACCACGCATCTGCTGCAGGTGCTCAGCCAGGCTCCCGGGCACCGGCTGTGTGGTTCCTGTGGTCCCCGCCACAGCGCCGTTCGCCCCAGGCCTCTGGATGCACTGTCACCAGCCCTCCCTCCTGGGACTGTGTTGGGACTCCTGATTCCCAGTCTCAGCGGGACGCTGTGTGATCTGGTAAATGGACTGTGGCACCCGCAGCCCCGGCAGGCTCCCCATGGTTCTGTCCTTCCAGAGCCACAACAGCAGCTTCTGGGTAGGTTGGCAGCAGACGGAGCTGCGCCAGCGGATCTGCCAGGTCGGGCCCTGTCAGTGCAGCAGTCACGGGGCTCATCGCAGTGGCTGTGCAGAGGGAGCCCGCTCCACGTGGCACTGCCTCCTGCTGTCCCATGGCTGCCCAGGCTCTGGCTAAGGTGCTGGGGGAACCTCAGCACCCAGAAAACAGGAGTGAGAAGAAGAGGCAGGCAGCAGGCCAGGCCCTGGGCCCAGGCTCGTGCCAGACAGTGGCCTCACTCACTGCTCCCTCAGGACGGCCAGTGCCCCAGCAGAAATGGCTGTGGCCATTCGTGAACTAACCAAAGTTCCATCTCTAGACTAGTACTTGAAGGAGCGAGTCGACCTGGTGACTGCACCTGGCAGATTGCTGCCATCCTCTTGTCACCACATCAGACATCGTCACAGTGAGGGCTGATGGACTTGGGAGGTGCCGCGAGCAGCCTCTGCTGCAGGCATTCTCCTCGTCCTCACGATGGTCCTGCGAGCCAAGGCCGCTAACCGTCACCAGCCCTGCTTTACCGAGGAGGAAACAGAGGTTCAGAGAGGCACAGCATTCTTCCCGGTCACCTGGCTAGGAATGCCAGAGCTGGGATTAGGGCTCCGGCCAGTGCTGGCCGAGGCTCTCGGCCTCCTTCCTGTGGACTCAGAGCTGGCTCAGTGTTCACCGTTTTTTATATTTGGTGAGCTAATGTGCAGAGGGCTTTGCAGAGTCCCTAGGAGCCAACGGCGAGTGTTTGCAGTCTTTTTATTTTGTATTCCACCCTGCTCCAAGAGGCTGCATGTTTAATGCTGAGTAATGATGTGATTAAATGGTGTAGAATTTATTTGGGTGGAGAAATTTATTTTAACAGTTTTACAAATGGCTTCACCTCTGAGTTTATTGAATCATGAAAGGGTCGAGGGGTGGCTTCAGGGTTCCCTTGAAGCTCTCTGCACTTCATGGCAATTGCATGCTGCCAGAGGATTTGTGAGGTGGGTGTTTGCAAAGGTCTTGGCACAGATCCTTTGTGAACGTCAAGCAGAGGGTTGGAGGTGAGACGAGGAGCTGGGGGGCAGGGAGGGGAGGAGGAGGAGGTGCTGCTGCCTCTGCGCTGGGGACAGCCAGCAGGAACAGCTTTCTGAGGAGCTCTGGAGCCGGGAAGGGGGAAGAGGAGCCTGGGTGGGGGAATGGCATGTGTAGCGCCTCGAGGTTCAGAGGCAGCACTTGGGGTATGGCCAGGGCACAGGGGACGTGAGGGGGGCCCATGGCCAGAGCCTTGTGAGGAGGCTGTGGGCAGGGCTGGAGGGCTGGAGGGCTGGAGGGCTGGAGGGCTGGAGGGCTGGAGGGATGGAAGGCTGGAGGGCTGGAGGGCTGGAGGGCTGGAGGGCTGGAGGGATGGAGGGCTGGAGGGCTGGAGGGCTGGAGGGCTGGAAGGCTGGAGGGATGGAGGGATGGAGGGATGGAGGGCTGGAGGGATGGAGGGATGGAGGGATGGAGGGATGGAGGGATGGAGGGATGGAGGGCTGGAGGGCTGGTCTGCCTCTCCTGGCTTCCCTGGCTGGGGAGGAGGAGCATCTCAGCGTGTCGTCTTCTGCAGGGCAGAGGGTCTGGTCTGCCACTCACCGCTGTTGGTCCTGTCTGGGGTGGTGCCTGGCACCCAGGGGCCGCGTGGGTGTCCCTGAGTTACTGGGTTCCTGTTCTGGGTGGGCTCCCGTGCTCTCATGTGTGGTGGGCCACAGGCTGGAGACAGGCAAGAGAGCTCGGCTTTGGAACAGGGCGCCCCAAGCTCCACCCTCCAGCAGGGCTGTCCTGGGAACCAGTCCCATTGATTGGGTATAAAATATGGGTCCACACCTGCCCCCAGTGATGTGGGGATTAGAGAAGAATCTATGCCCCGTCAGCATCACTGAAGTGACTGGACTTCCAAGGACGTTCTGGACTCCACATGGCCCCACTCGTTGTACAGATGGAGGTCCCAGGCCTAGGCCGAGTGGTGCCCAGGACACCTGGAGTGGCACCTGGAATTCTGGGGTCAGAGCCCCACCTGTGCAAACCATGTGCTGGATTATGGACGCTCACCCAGAACTCACTCTGGGGCCCCATGGGTGCACATGCCAAGCCTGTTACTGTCCACCTCTGGATCTCAGATCCAGGACAAGCACTCAGCTCCCACCCAGGCTCCCCCTGGATTTCCATCTGGATTTTTAAATGTTTTATCTTTTTTTTCTTTGACAGGGAGTTTTGCTGATGTTATTTTTAGCATTCGGTTTATTCACTGTAAATACAAATGAAGATACAGTACAATTAATTTATTTTCTAATCAAAATATTTGATCAAATGAAGCAATTTTTCAATTCTTAGAAGTAATTATACCATTCTTTAAGAGGAGAGCAGGAATTCTTTACTGAATATTTCTAATTAGTATTTTTTGCTACCTGCTGTGTTCCTATTATGTATGAAGTTTCAGGATTGTTTTCCTCCTATAAGATATCATGGAAAGAAACTATATAATTGTCTTCCTAAGTATTCAGAACAAAACTTATTATATGAAGCATGCAGCCAGTGAGCTACTAATCACCTCCATAATAATTATATTCGCACACAGATACGTGTCTCTAATCTGACAGCTGGCATGGACCTTGCAAAGCCACTTTGTACTAACTTGAGGCTCAGGCAATGGCTGTCTTAGAAACCCACAAAGGTACCACAAAACGCCCTTGGAGCGGGCTCATGGTCAAGGAACACTGAGGTCTAAACGCGCTCTGTGCTATGTGCTGTATGGCTACTTTTTCCCATATTCTAAGCTCACCCCCTTTCATTGCTTGTCGTTAGAAATTCAGAACCATACCAGGACCTATTGCCAAGGAACCAGCAACTGCTAACGGAGGGCACAAAGTGTCTACCTGGGCTTGGCCTCCACCTCTGTGGGTGGCTGAGCTGGCCTGGGCCCAGATCTGGGGGCAGGGCTAGGGCATCTCTGCTCCATGCCTTTCTTGTCCTCCTCAGACCAGCTCGATTGCCAGGTCATATTCTCAGGGTGGTGGCATCCACGCAAGCCTTTCCCAGTTATGCTTGAGCTGTTTAACTCTTTGATCACGTTATATAGACAGTCCCCAACTTAAGATTCTCAACTTTACAAGTGGCGCAGGAGCAACATTCAGTAGAAGTTGTATTTGGGAATTTGAATTTGAATCTTCCCCAGGCTGGCAGCATGTGGCCTGATCCTCTCTCTCCATGCTGGGCAGTGGCAGTGACCACAGGCCCTGTCCAGCCCTGCGACCACGAGAGGAGACCACTGAGTGCATGGTGTGTGGCGGCTAAGCGAGGGTGCTCGGAGGCCAAGGTCGTCAGGCGCATTTGCAGCTGAGCCTGTCTTCATTTTCAGGCCTTCAGGGGCCCCACTCTCAGCTGGGGAACCCGTCTCCCTAACATGCCTTGACCAAAGCAAGGCCGTGGCTGACTCCAAGGCCAAGGGGTAAGGAAGTCTTCTCGCCCTGGAGTGGGAGAAGCCACGATGTCACACGTGGACACAGGGAGAGCTGAAGAAATGGGACCAAGGACACAGGCCTACAGCACACCATCACCTCCTGCTCTGCTGCATGACTTGACAATTTAACCTCCCAGCCCCCATCGTCCAGAGGTTTTAGGGCACAGCTGGGTGTGACTTTACCAGTCAACCAAGAGTGAGGCTGGACCTAGCTTCTCCACTAGGAGCGTCCTGTCCAGAGCTGCCCGCCCCGTTCACGGAGCTGTTAAACAGAGCCCAGGGGCTGCCAGTGCAGCCTGCCTGGGCTCAGCCAGCCCCGCGGGGCTCACCCAGGCCGCCCGCTGGTTCTTGTCCTTGGCTGACCTGCTGGCTCCTTCCCAAGGTTTGGGTGGTGTAGGCGAGCACCCCAGAGCTTTCCCACCTCTACAAGTGCCCTGCAGAATAGCCCCATCCATCCATCTTCATCACAGACACCAGGAGCGCAGCGCCCTCCTGGGGTGGACATGGCCTGCACATCCCTGTTTCTGCACTGACCCCTGCCTGCCATCCTCTCCAACGGTCTCCATCTTGCAGACAGAGCACTAGGCAGAGAAGAGACGGGCTGACTCAGCAAGCTAGGAGATGGCAGAGCAGGGCCCTGACACCCTGCTGTCCAGGCCCACAGCAGCCAGTCCAAGGATGCTGTTCCATGGGATGCCACATGGACCCGGCTCTTGCTCCTGCAGCATGACCAAGTCTCAGACCTGGTTTCTCCTGGAGACACACCTACAACACCGTGGCTGGGTGATTTGCCCCCAGGCAGTAATGGGCACCAGAAGGCTTCTGTCCTTCTTATCCAGGGTGGACATGGTGTCAGCCAGGTGCCAGGGCGCAAGCCCAGTCTGCCTGACCTCCTGACTCAGGGAAACACTCTGCCACAGCCCCAGCTGCAGCAGCCGCGGGTCTCCCACTGTTCAGGCCCCTGCTGCTCGGGCCTTGGGGCTCCCTTGGAGAGGCTCCTTTTTATACCCACTTTAGGAGGAAAGGGAGGTCAAATGGGGAGGGGGGTATTTTTCTCCCCGAGGTCACAAGAAAGAGCTGGGGTGAGCCCTGGGTGAATGGTGGGCTGTCCCACCCTCCAGGCCTAGCTCCCTCCTCTGGACCCGACTGGCCCTTGGCTGAACTCATCACATCTGAGGTGGCCACACTGCTGCAGGGACTGAGGCTGCTCTCTCCAGAGCAGCCTGCCCCCCCCCCCCCACTCCTCACAGGGTGAAGCCCAGGTGACGCTGGAGGACAGCAGTGGCTGAGTTGCAGAGGGCTCTGCCCAGGTGTGAGCAGGCAACGGAGCTGACCAGGAGGGGCCTGGTCAGGGTCAGTGAGGGACAGAGAGGCGTCAGGCTGGGGAGAAGGGGCAGCAGTGGGCTGGCGCAGGCGAGGGGCCCAGGTGGGCTCTGACCCTACACAGGCCTCTGTCGCCCCTCTGACACCTGGGCCTTGGCAGGCAGCCTCAGCTCTGAGACCAAAGGCTGGCGTGGCCGGGCGGGGGACTGGGATGTGCTCCCCACAGGACACACACCTCGTGGGCGGGGGGTGGGGGTGGGGGCGGGGGCTGTCCCTGGGCTCAGTCGTCACCGCAGACTTGCTCCTTCTCCTGTTTTGCCGGCACAACGGGGTACTCACAGAGTACCTCACAGAGGGTGGAGACTGTCCTTTCCGCAGTGGTGGCCTGTACTTTCTGCCACCTCCAGACGGCCCTTGTTTGCTACAACGAGGTCCCACGGGCACTGGGAGGGAGCTCCTTCCACCGCGTGGCTGTCATTCTAATCAGGTCAGGCCTGGGGTGCGGAACATTTTTTTGTTTCACATTTTTAAAGTCACCAAAGTGCTTCTCTGTGTCAGATGGAGGCTGCCGGGAGCATGAGGTGCGGGGACAGGGGTCCTTTTCCCAGTGACCCTGGGACCTGGGACCTCTTCCTTCCCCAGTCCCCTCCTGCGCCTGTGGTCCTGTTCTGAGGGGTTCTTTCCTGCGGAGCTCGGTAACCTTCGAAGGTGTTGTTTGCATCTGAAGATGGTGGTGTCTTTTCTGATTAGAAGGGACATTTCTTCTGGTTACAGAAAGAGCCTTATTTCCCCATTCAGATGTAATGATCGCATGCACAGTGCCAGGGACACAAAAGTGCCAGACCAGGAGCCATCTGCTTCTCCCTGGCACCTCCTCCCTGGAGCGAGGCTGGCGGCGGCTGAGCTGCTTTCTCCAGGGCGGTGGGAAGGGAGTGCAGGGGCCGCACAGGTTCTGAGCAAAGCGCCCTGGGCTGAAGCCCCCGGAGCTGTGCGTCCAGGGCCGGCGGGTTCCTGGGACAGTGTGGGGCTGGGGTGCAGCGGCTAGGCCCACGGGCCTGGGGACCTGTGGGGCAGAGGTTCGCCCCTTGAGCTCAGAGGTGATGACAGTGCTGGCCATGGTGGGGTTTTCAGTGAGCTTTCTTTGCAACTTTTTTGTTAAGTTGCAGGACAGTGAACCTGCAGGATCTGCTTTTGTGGCAGGAGATGCACATCTGACCGGTGGCCACGCCCGGGTGCCCTGCAGACGCAGTCCTGGGGCTTCCCGCGCCCCTCAGCAGCTGCCGCTTCTGCTTCTCCCCTGACAGGCCTGTGGCCATCCCTTCACCTCTCCCCCGCTCTTCCTGGCCGGGGCAGGGCAGGGAGGCCTCCGTGTCACGGTGGCCTGAACTCTGGCTACACCTCCCAGTCACAAAAGGGCCGGGTCCCCTCCTCGGAGCATGCGTGGTGGTCCTCGTCCCCACTCCCCTGGGGAGCTACCCACCTCTCTGCACCCAGGGGCCCTCAGCTCCACCTGGGAGACGCTTGAAGGGTTCTTTCCTACCTGGGTCCCCAGGATGGAGCAGGAATGCCCTGGATGTCAGGGGATGGTGACTTTGACAGCCAGATGGTGACAGTGTGCTCACCCTGTGAGAAGTGTGTCTTAGGCAGGGCTGTGGCCCACCCTGGGGGCTCTGGGACTCGCTCTGCCCGTGCGTTCTGGATGAGGCCACCCAGGTGAGTACAGGGGCTTGGGACCAATGTCCAGGACTGCGTGAGGCCCATTGGCTGTCGCTCCTGGACCCACCGGTCCCCACCACAGGCCTCCAGGGCTCACAACCCTCGGGCTCACTTGTGCATTTGCTTGGATCAGTCACTCAGTGACTTGTGACATGATCCTCAGCCTGGGGTCCGTCTAGGAGAACGTGGCCACTGTCCAGTGGAAGACCCCCAGGTCATTGCCAATTGCTTGGGTTTTATGAATTTTTAAAATAACCCTGTAAGGGTCGCAGCCCTGGGCTTCTGTTTACTGCGGAGGACCCTGAGGGAAGGGGCGTGGCTGAAGGGAGGGAAGGCCGAAGGCAGCAGGAACCCTTCCTCCTGCCAACACCGAGCTGCTGCGAGGACAGTCTGACACTTTGTTAGAAAGAAGTAGACTCCCGTTTTAATTTCTTCTTTCTCTTTTTAATCCTAACAAGATGGGAGCTGTGTAACAGGCCTGGGCCACTGCCCGGGCAGAGCCGGCCGCGTCCTTTCCCTCCCTGTGTGCCCGTCGGCCGCGGCCTCTTTCTTCATTCATTCCCTCTCAAGCCCCGAGACCCCACGGTGCCAGCCTCTGGCCCAAGCCCCGGGGACTCAGCTGCCGTTGAACCACCAGAGCCCTTGCTTTCACAAACTTATTTCCTCTTAAGTCAGAAAGATGACGAAGATGGTGGATCACAGGTCACCGAGTGTGATGAGCAGGGGAAGGGGAGTGACAAGTAGGGTCAGGGGAGCAGCACTCAGAAATGCCACCAGTGCCCACAAGAAGTGCAGGCACCGAGGTGGGACCCTGAGCAGAGTGGGCCAGAGTCGCAGAGGGCAGGGCAGGGTTACTCTGATGACACCTGAAGCCACTCGAATTGATCTGTCCCTTTAGGGAAGGGGGCAGATTGGAAGGGGCAGCTGCTGGAGCCAGGGTTGATGGTGGCCCTGACCAGGAGGTGGGGATGGGACGCGACTTCAGGGCCCCAGGACCTTGGACGGTGTGGGAGTGAGAAAGTGATGTCACAGCTGATCCCAGGCCCACGCACCTGGAAGGCAGTTTGCTTTGCTTAGTTGGGGACCTGGGGAGGCCTGTGTTTGAAGCTGGTGGCTCTGGGGAGAATAGAGAACTGACTCTGGACGCTCTGTCTTGCTTAGGCGGGCCACCCTCCCCCAGGTCCCTCGCCCTGGCCACACTGCTCCCGAATTCCTAGGATGCTGTGAAAAATAGGCCTTCTGCTGTCGCGGCCTTGCCTCGGGGACACTTGCTGCTCCCATGTCGGCCTCTGCCTTGGGGGCGGCTGCTCTTGACACCCTTGCTACATCCCAGCCTGGCTCTGCCGCTCTCATTTCACCAAGTTTATGGCAAGTTTTAACCTCTTATGGGTTCAAAACTTTGTTGCTGACCTTTTCTAAAAATGTCATGGCAACTTCCGCATATTTTTCAACGTCAACATTAATATCAATATGTCTAACGAGCTCCCCGAATATCCGTGGAGGTTTTCTTCAAATTTTATTAAGCTTATTTACAACTTGCAACAGGTTTTCTCTTTTGGAATTGAGTCTTTCTATCCGGAACACGACACATCTCTCCATTTATTCCACTCTCATTTTGGCACCTTCACAGTGTGTGTTCAGGACTTTTTAGGTCTGGGCCTTTCATCCTGGTATTCAGCAGCTTTGTCATCAATGTGATTGTAGACTTTTTTCACAATTCAACTTCTATTATAGTTACTATTTTTAAAAAATGGTATTGCTTTCTTGTATTCCTAGCTTGAAACTGACCACTTTCCTAAATTGTCTTATTGATATTTTCTAGTTGTAAAATCACCTCCTCAAAAATGAGGATAAATATTGTTTTCAGCCTTTGCTGCTTTGTTTTCTTGGATCATTTCGGCAGTGGATCTTCTACAAATGTGGTGTAGAAGTGCCCAAGCCCACCAGGCTGACCTCAGCCTGTCCCCTGCTGTCCTCTGCCATCTTTACCAGGAATGGCTGCTGAGTGCTGTGGGGTGCCTTTGTGCCATCCCTCAACATGTGGCTTCACTGATGTGAGGAACTGAGAGATTTTCTGACTCTTGATGCATTCTTAGAGTAAACCCCAGCTGGCCTTGGTGAGACTGAACCCAGGGGTGCTTCATCACCAAGCTGCATCCCCAGCCCTCTTTTATTTTTGAGACAGGTTCTCACTAAGTTGCCCAAGCTGGCCTCAAACTTGTGATCCTCTTGCCTCAGCCTCCCGAGTCACTGGGGTACAGGTGTGCCCCACCATGCCCAGCTGGAGAATCTTTTTTAAATGTGGTGTTGAATATTCCTAACATTTTGATTTTGAATTCTTATATCCATAGCTATAAAATAGATTCACTTATAATTTTCATTATCATATTTTGGTATTAGGATAATATGCAATGATTTAAACCCTACATAGCCCTTTCTGTGTGCTGGAATAATTTGACTAATGTAAAAATCATCTATTCCCTGAAGGTTCCACATGCTCGCCTTTAGAACTGTCTGGGCTTGACACCTTCTTAATGATAGATGGGAGCTCTTTTACAGCTTTTTCCATTTCTTTGTGGTTCCCGGTCTATTCAGGCTTTTCTAATACCTCAGTTAAATTTAGTAATCTATATTTTGCTAGAAATCTATTCTGTTTCCTCTGGAGTTTAAAGCATATTAACCTAAAGTTGCACACAATACTTGGTTAGAATCCTCCCGAATCTGTTGTTAGAATAATGGTATTTTCAGTTTGCTTTACCTTAATGGTATTTCAGTTGTGTTTTAACACTTTGGAAGAACATCCACATACATTGTCTCAAGTGAATCTCTGTCCTCCTGGACAGATGAGGAAACTGAGGCAAAAGGTGGGCACGTGGCTTCGTGCAGGGCCACAGGGCCCGGCTGCGCCCTCCCTGGGCCCCCACCTCTTCTTCCCAGTGTGCTTTCCTGGGTCCTCCTCAGACCCCCGATGTATGAGGGTGTGAGACCAGACTCTGCGTCCGTCCTCGGCTCTCTGGGTGCCAGCGTCCCTTGGAGCCAGCCTTCCAAGAAATTTCCCCCCAGGGAAATGCCTGGTTGGCTCTGAGAAGAATTCTACAAATGCTTAAAATGCATCAGTGATGTCACTTTTCCGAAATGAGAGAAGGAAAGCATCGTTGACTTCCAAATGGCTCCGATGGACATACTGAAAAGCTTCCGTCACTCGGTGGGTGGCCCAGGAACCTTTTCTGACTCTGCGGGTGGATGATATAGGGGCTGCCTCCCTGGCTCCTGGCCTCTTGCAGAAGGCTGAGGACTCAGCTGCCCACCAGTCTCCCAAGCCCAGCGTCCTCAGCACTCCCTCCTGACTGGCCTTAGGGCAGACTGAGAGGCCTTGCCATTGTCACGGTCCCTCTGCTGACACTCACCCGCGGCTTCCCTGCTTGTTCTTCCTGCCGTCTGTCCCCTGCGTGTCCGCACAGTGACCAGCAGCAGATGTGAAGGTGGTACAGTCCCCTCAGCCCCCTGCTCACCAGCACATGAGCCTAAACAGGCTTCTGCTGCACTCCTGCCTGGGGTCCAGTTCCTCCTCACTCCAGGATACCCCCGGGCCCTGTGGACAGCGCCCCTGCCACCAGAGCCCTCCCCAGGCCGCGAGCCTGGCCCCACTGCTCCAGCAGATCCCTCCACACTCACCAGAAATAAATCCCTGGGGTCGTGACAAGCCTCCTGCTTCAGGGCACATTGGCCAGCAGCTGTGCTACCACAGCAGCCATGAAGAGCCAGAAGGGCTTCCCGAGTCCAGCTGCTGGAGCCGACCAACCGAACCCACGTCCCGAAACCAAAGTGCAGATGACAATCCTCTTGCTTCCCTGGCCACGCGGTCAGCACACGCCATGTGCCTGTTACATGACCCAAAAGACAGAGCGGGGGACCAGCAGGGCAGGACTGGCCCCTGGACGTGGGGCCACCTCCCAGCAGACACCATCTTGAGGGCTGTGGAGGGAACGCCTGTCCCTGGTGGATGGTCATGCTTGCCCCGCCCGGTACCATGCGGCAGGGCAGCCCAAGCCTCCTCCCAGCTAGGACAGACCTGCCCCTGGACACGGACGTAGACCTGCCTCGGTGGGGTGCTGGTGTCCTGGCCTCTCCCCCCTCAAGCTGGGCTTCCCTGGGACTCGCCTGGGTACTGGGCCCAGAGCCAAAAAGTCCTGACTGCCTGCTCAGCAGGTCACACTCCTCTGTTCTGTGCAGACCGCTGATGAGTGGGCTGAGAAAATGCCCCGGATCCCAACCTCCTCATCGCCTGGGGACATGGCCAACAGGGACATCCTAGAGCGGCTCCACAGAGCAGTGGCCTCCCACCCCCACACCATCGCCCAGGAGCTGGAGAACTTCGACACCATGAAGACCAACACCGTCTCCCGAGACGAGTTCAGGGCCGTCTGCACTCGGCATGTGCAGATCCTGACGGACAAGCAGGTGAGACCCGTCCAGCCCCAGGCGGGCGGCCCCGTGCCCCGTCCCTGCGCGCTCTCCATTTAAAACACGGCAGGTTTTACTTATTTTGTTTTGTTTTTAAATCTTACCAAAGACCCATGGGAGCTTCATGTTTATGTGACAGCTGTAAATCACGCAGTTTCAATCAGGGTGCAAACAATGTCCCTTTCATTTTTAAAATCGAATTAAACTCAGCCCCAGCTCCCTTTCTCCTTCCCCACCTGTGATCACCCAGGGCACACGAGATCCAGGGAGGGGGCGGCTCTCCCCGCCCTGGCCTGCTGCTGCTCACCTCCCTCTCCCTGCCACTCCTGGGGCTGCCGCTCCTTGTGCTGGGGACATGCCCACCTGGGGAGCCTCCTTACTGTGCACAGGCTGGACACAGGCCATCGCTGTCTGGGTCCCTGCTCCCCATCACAGAGCCCCGGAAGGGCTTCCCCGCAGCTCCCTCCCCTGCGGCCCAGCTCGGCTTCTTCAGCTGGGAGTCTCTGGTCACCTGCTGCCCTGGGTCTCTTGGGCCTTCATGGCCTGCCAAGGCAAGAGCACCTCCCAGCAGACACCATCTGGAGGGCTGTGGAGGGAGCGTCTGTCCCTGGCGGAGGGTCATGCTAACTGCTGGCACCCAGGGGCACCACCCGCCCCCCACTTTGTTTCTCCTTCTGTGCCAAACTCTGGCACAGTGCCTGGCACAGAGTGGATGCTCAGCCAGCACCCATGAGCGCAGCGTCCACCATGGGGTGGCCCCTCTCCCAGCCCGGTGGCTGAGCAGCCAGACGTCACAGTGCCTCTGGCCTCACACCCTAGGACTTCCCTTCAGCCCCAAACCTTCCTGCGCCAGCCCCCTCCAGCCACAGGATTCAGACACAAAGTGAGTCCCCTCCCACCAAGCAGAGGCCCCTCCTTCCTCCTGGCTCTGCTCAGGCTCAACCGGAGGCTTCCAGCAGACCTGGGGCTGGGGGTCCTGGGGGGAAACGGGGGGCACAGCTGTCTCCCTTCACCTCCAGAGTCTGGGCATCTGAACTCGAGTCTTGTTTGTCAGCGTTCTGGGTAAGGACTTGAAATTATTCACGGGGAGCTGGGGGCCATCATCACGGCACCCCAGCCCACTCGGGCTCTGAGCACCACCCTGAAGAGGCCCCCAAGGAGACCGAGAGTGTGAATGCTTAAAAAGATTCCACCTCTTAAAGCACTTTCTTATGACCATCTCTGCTCAGTATGGAATCACTGTTTCAGGACAGTCCTGTCCCTCCGAGGACCAAAGGGGAGCCAGGCCTGACCTAGCAGTCGCTTCCTTGTCTTGGTTACATGTGGACACCTAAAAGGAACATAGTCATGCTGTGATTCTGTGGGACCAGCTAGTAGAAGTTCACCAGTAAAGAACTGACTGTGAAGGTTTTCCCTTTCATCTACGTGGATACAATGTTGCTCTAATCATTGGTATAAATCAGTGGCATGCTGACACACCTGACACTCCTAACAGAGAATTTGACTTCATCATCCCTAGCAATAAAGCCCCCTCAAACAAAATGAAGCATTTATTCTAAAATGCTCATTTCTAAAAATAAACTGATAGGCCTCGCTGAGCTCACCTGACAGCAGCCCCAGAGCCCACAGGTGACAATGCGTACGAGGAGCAGGAAGTGTCTTCTACCTGGGGAGGATGCTTCTGGAATGGGCTGGGGACAGCGAGAGCCTCAGGGCTCCGCGTGCTCTCTCCCTGGGTCACTTGGCCAGCGCCCTTCTTGGCTGAGGCTCTGTACTGACTAAAGCTCAGCTCAGAGGTAACCTGGGCCCTGACAAATCCAGGCCCCTCGTGCCACTATTGGTGACTGAAGTCACCAAGATAGTTCCGACCAGATTCAATATCATTTTAACTACAGAATTCACCACTTAGTTCATCTGCATTATTAAAACATCTCACACTTTTAAAATGACGGTTGTTGGGGGCTGCTGTCTTGGCTTACAGAGCTCTGTTGGGGGGAAGGGCCCGGTCTTTTGAAACCTTTGGGACAGGAGAGCACCTCCTTGAGCAGGCCGAGTGGGAAACTGGGGGTCTGCATGGATCTGCATAGAGTGTGTCATAGGAAGTGTGGGGACTGGGTCCACTTGGCCATTGCCAAGACGAGAGATGCGGGGTCGCTCTCTCCTGGCCGTGGGTCCAGGTCGGCCCGTGGTGCTGTGAGAGCACTTGCGCGTGCGACCGTATCAGGGGAGGAGCTGTTGGGGTGTCTGAGCATATCAGATCTGAGACTTTCCAAGCAGATGCCCTTAGGAAGCTCAAGAAATGCCCCTCTCGGGCAGCAGACCTGGGTTTCAGCCACTTCTGCACCTGTCCAGCTAGGTCCACGGATATGAGTCTGCCTCCCTAGCCTGTGTCCTCCTTGAAGAAGGGGGCCCACAGTACACCCCCACCTTCCCAGGTGCCCTCCCTGCCCCTGCCTGCTACTGCCTCTGCCAGCCCCCAGCCCTCCTCCCTCCAACTCTTCTGACCAAGGTCTTCTGACCTGCCAACCTTGAGCTCCGCATCATCTGGCTGAGTCCTCGGACACTCCTGCAGGTTCTGGGGCACAGAGCTGTCCATGCTGACGATGCGGGCGTGTCAGGGTGTTGTGCGTCACCCGCTGGGGGCCAGCTTGCCACAGAGGTGGTGGTGGGCTCGTGTCAGGAAAGGCCGGAGGGCACCCAGGGGAGGACACTTAGGAATACGGGTTCTGCCTGCTGAGGAGGGGCGCAGCAGCCAGGGTGCAGCAGGGTCTGAACCACGTGAGGGCGGTTCCCCAGGCAGAGTGCTGAGCCCATGGAGACCGGGAGGGTGGCAGGTGGAGGGAACACTTCAGATGCAGCCAGCGTGCCAGCAGACCACCCCTGCCCTTGTGGGGTCAGTGCCCTCGAGGGGTCTCCAGACGTCAGCAAACCCAGTAAAACGTGTGTTGCGCGAGGTGGTGACAGATGCCAGGGAGACAGCACAGAGCGGCAGCCGGAGGGTAGTGGGCCGTGGTGACTTGCAGACGCGGAGTAGGGAAGGCCATCTGGGCAGGCGGCCTTAGGAGTGAGGACTGGACACCTGGGCAGAGGACGCTGGGAGCAGAGGCTCCTGGCAGAGAAGACCCGAGTGACCAGAGGATGGACAGTGCTGAGCGCTAACTGGGAAGCCAGTAATGTCGAGGCTGCTCAGACCCGATCCGGGGCTGGGGGGAGGGGCCCCAAGCACAAGGGCGGCACCAGTGAGATGGAGGGCATGTGGGGTACAGCTGGTGAGGTGGGGGTCACAGCTGTTCCAGAGTTGGAGCCCACAGGAGGTGATGATGGCCTGGGTGCAAGCAAGGAGCCGGACGGGAAGAGCAGGGGGCCTGGGGAGCAGCTGCAGGTCGACCGGAGAGGTCCAGAGTGGGCTGTGCACGGGGAGCTCCACAGAAGGTGAGGCGGGAGGAGAGGCGGGCGGGGTCAGCAGGGCCAGGAGAGCTGGAGCCCAGAGAGCCCCAAGCCCCCAGCTGCCCGGCTTGCAATCAGGGAGACAGGAGGGACCCTGTCCTCTGAGCCTTGGCCTGCAGAGGACAGGAGATCCTGGGGGAGTTCTAGAGGAGGCCTGGCCGTGGGTGTCCCCAGATGAAGAGCAGCACTTCAGTGGAGAGTAACCAGATGCATCCATCTTTTCATTTCCCATGTCCACTCCACGCTCTGCTTAAGAAATCCCACCTCTCCAAGGTCCTAAGATAATTAACCTCTGCTCTCTTCACAAGTTTTGAAGTTTTCACTTCCTGGGCTTTTTTTTTTTTTTGTACCAGGAATTGAACCCAGGGGCTCTAAACCACTGAGCCACACCCCAGCCCTATTTTGTATTTCATTTACAGACAGGGTCTCACTTTGTGCTCAGCGCCTCTCTTTTCCTGAGGCGGGCTTTGAACTTGCTATCCTCCTGCCTCAGCCTCCCGAGCCTCTGGGATTACAGGCATGCACCATTGAGCCCAACTCACTTCATGTTTTTTCAGTGCCTGAAATATATTTTTCTTCTTCTGTAAAAGATAGAGATACAATTTTTAAAAAAATTTGGTCTAATTAGTTATACATGCATTTTGACACATCATACATAAATGGAGTATAACTTCTCTTTCTTTTCGTAGTACATGATGTAGGATCACATCAGTCATGTAGTCATTTAGGCACAGAAGGGCAATAATACTGTCTGATTCATTCTACTATCCTCCCACCCCCATACCCCCTCCCCTCCCTTCACTCCCTTCTGCCTAATCCAAAGTATCACTATTCTTCCCCAACCCACCTTATTGTGAATTAGCATCCACATAGCAGAGAAAACATTCTGCCTTGGTTTTGGAGGATTGGCTTACTTCACCTAGCATGATATTCTCCAGTTCCATCCATTTACCTACAAATGTCATAATTTCATTCTTTTTTTAAGGATGAGTAATAATTCATTGTGTATATGTACCACATTTTCTTTATCCACTCATCTGTTGAAGGGCACCTAGGTTGGTTCCATACTTCAGCTATTATGATTTGAGCTGCTATAAACCTTGATATGGCTGCATCACTATAATATGCTGATTTTAAGTCCATTGGGTATAAACCCAGGAGTGGGATAGCTGGGTCAAATGATGGTTCCATTCCAAGTTTTCTGAGGAATCTCCATACTGCTTTCCATAGTGGTTGCACCAATTTGCAGTCCCACCAGCAAAGTGTGAGTGTGCCTTTTTGCCTACAAGCTCACCAACATTTATTGTTGCTTGTATTCTTTTTTTTAATTTTTAAAAAATATTTATTTTTTTAGTTTTAGGTGGACACAATATCTTTATTTTACATTTTATGTGGTGCTGAGGATCGAACCCAGTGCCTCATGCATGCTAGGGTAAGCGCTCTACCACTGAGCCACAACCCCAGCCCTATAGCTTGTATTCTTAATAATTGCCATTCTGCCTGGAGTGAGATGAAATCTCAGCGTAGTTTTGATTTGCATTTCTCTAATTGCTAGAGATGTTGAACTTTTTTATATATTTATTGATCAATTGTATTTCTTCTTCTGTGAAGTGTCTGTTAGTTCCTTAGCCCATTTATTAACTGTGTTATTTGCTTTTTGGCATTACGTTTTTTTAGTTCTTTATATATCCTGGAAATTAGTACTTTACCTGAGGTACATGTGGTGAAGATTTTTTCCCAATCTGTAGGCTCTCTCATCATGTTATTGATTGTTTCCTTTGCTGAGAAGAAGCTTTTTAGTTTGAATCCATCCCATTTATTGATTCTTGATTTTTGCTTCTTGTGCTTTAGAGTCTTGTTAAGGAAGTCAGATCCTAAGCCAACATGGTGAAGGTTTGGGCCTACTTTTTCTTCTATTAGGCACAGGGTCTCTGTTCTAGGCCTAAGTCTTTGATCCACTTTGAGTTGAGTTTTGTGCAGGGTGAGAGATGGGATTTAATCTCATTTTGTTGCACATGGTTTTCCAGTTTTCCCAGCACCATTTGTTGAAGAGGCTAACTTTCATCCAATGAATGTCTTTGGCACCTTTGTCTAGTATGAGACAACTGTATTTAAGTGGATTTGTCTCTGTTTCTTCTATTCTGTAAAATTGGTCTATGTGTCTGTTTTGGTGCCAATACTGTGCCAATTTTGTGACTCTAGGCTTGTAGTATAGTTTAAGGTCTGGTATTGTGATGCCTTCTGCTTTACCCTTCTTGCTAAGGATTGCTTTGGCTCTTCTGGGTCTCTTATTTTTCCAAATGAATTTCATGATTGCTTTTTTTCTAGTTATATGAGGAATGTCATTGGGATTTTAATAGGAATTGCATTAAATCTGTATAATGCTTTTGGTAGTATGGCCATTTTGACAATATTAATTTTGCCTGTCCAGGAGCATGGGAGATCTTTCCATTTTCTAAGGTCTTCTTTGATTTCTTTCTTTAGTGTTCTGTAGTTTTCATTGTAGAGGTCTTCCACCTCTTTTGTTACATTGATTCCCAAGTATTTTTTTTTTTCTTTGAGGCTATTGTGAACGGAGTAGTTTTCCTAATTTCTTTCAGTGGATTCATCACTGATGTGTAGGAGTGTGTTTGATTTATGGGTATTGATTTTATATCTTGCTACTTTGCTGAATTCATTTATTAGTTCTAGGAGTTTTCTGGTGGAGTTTTTTGTATCTTCTAAATAAAGAATCATGTCATCTGCAAATAGTGATAGTTTGAGTCCCCTTAATTTATTTCTTCTGTCTAATTGCCCTGGCTAGAGTTTCAAGGATGATGTTGAATAGAAGTGGTGAGAGAGGGCATCCCTGCCTTGTTCCAGGTTTTAGAGGGAAGGCTTTCAATTTTTCTCCCTTTAGAATGAAGCTGGCCTTGGGATTAGCATATATAGCTTTTATAATTTTGAGTTATTTTCCTACTTTCCCTAGTATTTCTGGTGTTTTGAACATGAAGGGGTGCTGGATTTTGTCAAATGCTTTTTCTGCATCTGTTGAGATGATCATGTGATTCTTGTCTAAGGATTGCTTTGGCTATTCTGGTCTATTGATTCAATGAATTATATTTATTGGTTTCTGTATGTTGAACCAATCTTGTGTCCCTGGGATGAACTCCACTGGATCGTGGTGCACTATCTTTTTAATATATTTTTGTATGCTATTTGCTGGAATTTAATTGAGCATTTTTGCATCTATGTTCATCAGGGATATTGGTCTTAAAGTTTTCTTTCCTTGTTTTGGTAACAGTGATACTAGCCTTGTAGAACGAGTTTGGAAGGGTTCCCTCCTTTTCTGTATCATGGAATACTTTGAGGAGTATTGGTGTTAATTCTTCTTTGAAGGTCTTGTAAAACTCAGCTGAGAATCCATCTGGTCCTGAGCTTTTCTTGGTTGGTGTGTTCTATTTCATTGCTTGAAATTGATCTGTTTAAATCATGTATGTCCTCCTGATTCAGTTTGGATAGGTCATATGTCTCTAGAAATTTGTTGATGTCTTCAAGATTTTCTATTTTACTGGAGTATAAATTTTCAAAACTGTTTCTAATTATCTTCTGTATTTCAGTAGTACCCATCATGATCGTTCATTTTTCATCATGAATTTAGTAATTTGAGTTTTCTCTCTTTTTCTTCATCAGCATGAGATTAGCACAGTTTTCCCATGCCCATGGTCATTTTTCCCGGCACCACTTTTTGTTTGTTTTTGGTACTGGGAATGGAACCCAGAGGCGCTCTACCACTGAATCATGCCCCCAGCAATATTATTCTTTATTTTGAGAAGGGTCTGGCTAAGTTGCTGAGCTGGCCTGGAACTTGCGATCCTCCTGCCTCAGCCTCTCCAGTTGCTGGGTTTTCCAGGTGGGCACCACCACATCTGGCCCAGCAGGTATTTGAATCATGCATTTACTTCCCACCTGTAACTTGACATTGTCATTGATGGACGCTCCTGGCGAGGTCTGTTTCTGGACTCTACTCCATTCTGCTGCCCTTTTTCTCTGTCCTTGAGTTAATACCAGATAACAGATAATTATTAAATTGCTTGCGTTTGTAAGTCTTGGTGTCAGGAGGATTATATTTTTGTTCAGGAATTTGTCCACTTTTCTCTCTTCCCTTGTTCCTCTCTTTTAGGAACATCTGCCATCATCTGAGCCCCTTGCTTTCCAAAGATATTTCACAATCAATCATCTGGTCAATTTCCACAAAGAACCCTGTTGAAATTTTTCTTGGAATTGCATTAAATCTTGTCTCTTTGATGATAAGCAACTTTCCCCAATGGTGAGCTTCCCTAACTAGCAGCATGTTCCCCCTCCCTCCCTCCCTCCCTCCCTTCCTCCTCCTCCTCCTCCTCCTCCTCCTCCTCCTCTTCTTCTTCTTCTTCTTCTTCTTCTTCTTCTATAATTTTCTGCATTAAGGTCTTTTACATACTTAAGCTCTTTATATTTTTGCTGTAAATAAAGTATTTCTAATGGTATTTTCTAACATTAAACTCTGCTACTGTTGGAACTTCCTTGCTAAATTATCAAATTTTAACAATCATCAGGAATTTCTCTTGAGCATGGATAAAACTCAGTAAATAATGGCAGTGAGGGGTTCTTTTCTAATCTGCATACATTTTATTTGTTTTTCTTACTTTATAGCAATGCCTACAACCTTTAGCTCCATGTTAAACAAAAGCTGTGATAATGGACTCCATTGTTTTCCTTGATTTTAGCAAAAACGTTTCTACTGTTTCAAGATTAAGTGTTTTCTCTACAGACCTTTTGTGTATCGAGCATAAGAACTTTATCAACTGTAAGAACTTTCTTTTCATTCCTACTTTGCTAACAACTATTAGCTGAGAATGGAGATTGATTTTGCTAAATGCTTTTCCTGTATCTATTGAGACATCCGTGCCGTTTTTCCTACTCAGTTTCTTCATACAGTGAATCACATTAATGGACTTTCTAGTATTAGACCCAACTTGGGTCCCTTGTTCACGCCCCGTTTGTTCATGATATATTAAAAGTGTTTTCACACAGTGTTGGGCATGTAAGTTGCATCTGTGTTTGTGACATTCATCTGTCCCTTTACTTCCTCATGATGTTCTATTTGACTTTGGAATCAGTTTTTTCTGTTTTTCCAGAAGAGTTCTGGCAGGGTCAGAGCTACCAGCTTCCTGACCACTGAGTAGAAATGCCTGGGAAGCCGCCTGGCCCAGTGCTGCTTTCATGGGGAGACTTTTTTTTTAATCTATAAATTTATTTATCTTGGGGGCTGGAGATGTGGCTCAAGTAGTAGCGCGCTCGCCTGGCATGCGTGAGGCACTGGGTTCGATCCTCAGCACCACATAAAGATAAAATAAAGATATTGTGTCCACCTAAAGCTAAAAAATAAATACTAAAAAAATTATTTATCTTTTGTAGTTGTAGATACGCAGAATGCCTTTTTATCTTTATTTTTTATTTTTATATGGTGCTGAGGATGGAACCCAGTGCCTCATGTGTGCTAAGGCAAGCGCTCTTCCATTGAGCTAGAGCCCCAGCCCGAGGGTTTTTTTTAATATATATATATTTTTAGTTGTAGTTGGACACAATGCCTTTATTTATTTTATTTATTAATGTTTATGTGGTGCTGAGTATCGAGGGTCAAACCCAGCGTCCCTCACATGCTAGGCGAATGCTCTTCTGCTGAGCCACAACCCCAGCTCCTCGTGGGAAGATTTTAACTACTGAGTTTATTTCTCTTGTGGTTACAGGGCTATTTGGGCATTTTTCTTTTTGTCAGTTTCAGTGGATTATATTTTTGTTTAGGAATCTGTCCACTTTTCTCTCAGTTTCCAAATTCACTGCCGTACAATTACTGATAGTATGGTCCGTGGCGTCTCTTTAAGTACTTGTTGTGTTTGTAGTTGTGCCTCCTTTCTCCTTCCTAATATTATTATTTTCCAAATTATTCTTGCCAAAATTTGCCTATTTTTTCAAATAATTAACTTTTAGTTTTGTAGAGCCTCATATATCTCTGTTTTCTACTTTTCTGCTCTTCATCTTGTTTGTTCTTCTTTAAACAAAGCTGGACACAGTTTTATTTCAGCTGTTCTTCCTTAATGAGCATTTAAAACTATAAAACAAATATATAAAACTATATATTTGTTTCTAATTACCATTTTAGCTGCATCCAAATTCTGATATGTAGTTTTTAAATCATAATTCAATTCTTGATCATTTTAATTTCCATTTTGATTCCTTCTTTGATCCATAATACATTCAGAAATATGCTTTTTGATTTCCAAATGAAAGCACTTTTTAAAGATTGTTAACAGAAATTAACAGATAATTAATTGATTAGAGAATAGAATTGAATTGTACTTGAAAATACTTGAGATCTGATGTGTGGTCAGTTTTTAAAAGTTTCATTTGTGATTAGATAGTGTGTGCCACCCCCAGTTGTTGGGTGAAGAGCTCCACATTGTTGATTAAGACCCACTGTAACTTCTGGCCTCAAAGAATCTTTGTCCTTTCACTCTGCTTGGTCCGTCAATAATTAAGAGAAATGTTGAAATTTCCAACCAACGTGTTAGATATGTAATTTCTTTCAGGGCTTTAAAAAAATCAAGTACAAACGGATGGACTATTCTGTCCTTTTTGGGAATTGACCATCTTTAAACCTGGAAAATAGTTTTTTGTTTAAATTCTGTCTTAGTAGTATTATGTAACTACTCTAGCTCTTTTATTTAATGAGTACTCAGTATACCTATTGCTAACTTTTTAAAAAAATTTGACCCTTCTGTCACTTAGATTTTGCATGTGTGTGTTATAAACAGAACATAAGCAGATCTTTAAAAATCTAAATTTATAATCTCTTCCTTTTACTTATATGGATGTTTGGTCCATTTACATTTATTGTGATTATGGTATATAGATTTGTTTCTGTTATGTGATCTTATGCTTTCTATTTAATACTCATTTATTTTATTTTTAAAATATCTCCTTATTTTCTTTTGGATTAATCTTTTTTAAAATTGTCTTTCTAACCTTTTTGAAAGCTGTGTATCTTATTTCTGTTCTTTTTACAAACAACTGACTATTGCCCTGGAAATTTTACCATATATTACAAATCAAAATCCAGAGTCTAAAGCACATACTTGGTCCTCTGGCTTATAAAGACACTAAGTTGCTGTAGCTCTAATTGTCTCCTTGAGTGAGTTTTGTACTATTGTTATTTCATATTTTAAATATTCTTTCTTCACAAATTAAACCTTAAACTGATTTGCTTTTATACAAGGCATTCATTCGGAATCACCTCCTTTCCCCTAACCTCTTATACCTTTCTTCTGGGATTGTTTCCTTTCTTTGTGAGGTATATCCTGGGGTCATGATCTGTTGAAAGTAAACTCTCTGTTTTTATCTAAAAATGCCTTTATTTTTGCCATTTTCAAAAGTAATTTTTCTGGTTGGAGAGCTGTGATTCTACAGTAATTGTCTCTTAACACGTTAAAAAACAACAACAACACAGCACTCCCCCACATTCTAGCTTTCATGGCTGTGCTTGTCATGCCTTGGTGTGGCTTCTGCAGGACGCGCCTCAGAACCAGCGCTCTGTGGGTGGGGCCAGCAAGCTCCTGGGGGGCTCTGATGTGCTAGAGGTCAAAACCACTGTACTCGTCTGCCTTCTGGTTCACACAGTCACCCCTCAGCTTTGCCTAATCTGTGGCCTGATCTATACTTTAATTGTTCAACAATTTTTTAATTATTATATTTTTTATTTCAAGAAATTCTATTTGCCTATCATTTCAAAAATGCCTTGTCAGTTTGATAATATCGTTCTCCCTGCTCATTTTTAATCCCATTCGCTCCCTTAACTACTTTATACACAACCGCGCTGCGTTCTCTAATTAATAATTCTCTATCTGAAGTTGAAATCTGCTTGGCTTGTCCTTGCCAACTCATGTTCTCAGTGACTTGCTGCTTCTTGTGCCTGATTATTTTTATTCCGTTAAGAGCTTGTATTTGACCCAGGGCCCCTGAGTGGCATTACGTGACCATTACGAAGTTACGGTTCTGCTGCGGAAGTTCAGTGCAGGGAGCACGTCCAGGGAGGGCAGAGGACAGGGAGAGTCACATGCGGAATCTACACTTACTGAGGAAGCAGGACTGGGTGGGGGTGCTAGGGTAGACCAAAGTGGTAGGTGGGCACCCGTAAGGTTGGTGTGGGGGTAAAAACAGAGGTGTGGCCAGAGGGGAGTGTTCAAACCTGAGACTCCAGGGTGCCCCGGAGGGTGGTGACATAACTGAGATGAGGCCAAGGATTAGGGGAGTCTGGTTTCAAGGGTTCCCCCACCTGCCTGCTGGGGTGCCGCATCTGCCAGAAGCCACAGTAGGTCGTGAGTCACGGAGAAGAGGTCAGGGACCTGGGAGCGCAGGGGGTTAGGAGGGCCCCTCCCCACACACCTCCAGGCCCTGCAGGGCACTGGTGGCCCAGCCGAGTGGCTCCCTCCTCCCAGGAAAGATCAGCTCCAGTCAGGGCCAGAGTTTAGGAAGAGGATGTGTCGGAGTGAGGATGTGTTTGCAGGTTGTGGGGACTATCCCTGGGGCACCGAGGAAGGGTGGAGGCTGGGAGGGGCAGAGGTGGGAGGAGAGGCCCCCAGTACTCAGTTCCCCAGCAGAGTCCCTGGGGGCCGTTGGTGAGGCTTAGGCTTCTGGAAGTCCCAGCCTGCTGTGACTGGAGGTCCCAATGGCCTGGGGTGAGGTGGAGGCTGCTCAGCAGGGCCATGAGTCGGCCTCCCATGCTCCCAGCCTGCTCTTCCAGGCTTCAGCAAGTTCTCAAGGTAGGAAGGGCACTCCACCTCCTCCCAAGCGAAGGCTGGCTCTCCTCCCGGGAGTGTACAGGTCCCTTAGCGCCAGCCTGTTGTCAGTCACACACCCGAGGATTTACTTGTGCAGGGCAAGAAGCTGTGACAGAGACTGGTCGGTGCGTGCCCCAGCCCAAGTCACACAGCAGCACGCACTGTCACCTACACCTTTGCCCATGCAGTTCAGGGCGGTGGGGCGGCTGAGGGAACTTTGATTTGCCATGGGGACACCCCAGTGGACACTCAGAGCAGATGGGGCTCCTGGCGAGGTCCGGGCAGCATGGACAGGTGTGGGGTGGGAAGGAGGGAGAGCTGAGCCTCCCTGTCCCCGTCCCCGTCCCCGTCCCCGTCCGTCTCCCTCTGCTCTCTCAGGGCTGCTCCTGCTCAGCCTGCGTAGGAGGCCCAGGGCTCAGCAAAACATCCAACCGGAAGCTGCTGCTGCTCTTCTTGGCTCCTGAAATCCCTCAAGTCATCTAAAGGTGGTCACTGAGGAGACCCCGAGTCATTCTCTGTTGGTGGCACAGGTGGCCGAGCGCAGAGCCCTGAGCTTCTCTCGGGTTCTAGGGCCTCCCTTTTCATCTTGTGAGAGGACGTTTTTGCCCAGAGGGTGAAATAGATTGTGGATGCAAACATGGGGGTGGTGGGCTGTCGCGGGTGAGCAGTTGGCAGAGCCGGGTGTCCGAGGGGTGAGGGAGCAGTGAGGCCCCCCCGGGACAAAGGCGGGCCAGGCTTTGATTTGCATTTTGTCCTAAAATGTTTTTATACACTGCAGCTCAGTCACTGTGACTAATCACAAGATTTAATGGCCTTAAACTGCTCACTAAGGGCCCAATTCAATTAAAAAATGTCCTGCGGAAGCCATGAATAATCCCCTCGTCTTGGCTTTCCCAGTCTTCCAGAGGCTTCCGCCAAGTGGAGGCCAAATGGATTTTTTCCTTTTTTAATCTTTTTTTATCATCGTGGGCCTGGGCCCCCTGCCAGCGACATCACCTCCCCTCCTTCCGTCCCACTTCTGCACCAGGCCCTCGGGCCTCCAGCTGGGCCCCGCTGACACTGGGAAACGACTTCTGCTTCTTTCCAGTTTGACAGGCTCTGGAATGAGATGCCCGTCAATGCCAAGGGGCGGCTGAAGTACCCCGACTTCCTGAGCAGGTTTGGTTCGGAGCGGGCAGCCACGCCACCAGTCTCCGACAGCTCGACCAGGGCCCAGAGAGGGAGCAGCGTCCCCGTGGTCTTGGAAAGAACCAGATCTACCGTCTCCTCACCCACCCATGACCTGAAAGTGGGGTCGAAATCGCGGAGTCTGCCCAGCGTGAGTTCTCAGACGGCCAAGGCCCCTGCCACCTTGCTAGACCCACACAGCCTGGGGCCAGGTGCTCCTTCCCCGGGGTGCAGGCGACCAAGAGACTGGGCTCAGGGGAGCCTGCCGTGGGGGACACGGGAAGGGGCTTCCTGTGGAGGACTGGCTGTGAGGAGGGCAGGAGGGAGGGTTGGGCAGGAGGGAGGTCAGCACTGGAGTGACCTGGAGACTCTGCTGGTCTGCTGGCGTGGAAGGTGGAGGGGCCCCAAGCTGAGGACCAGGGGAGGTCTCTGGAGGCTGGAAAGACATCCGGACACCTGGGTTTTAGCTCAGCAAGGCCACTTAGACTTTGGTTTTGGGTGTCGAGTCGCCAGGTCTGTGTTCATCTGTCAGAGCAGCCATAGGTCACACATAGGCCTGAGGGCCCTCAGGACACCCCGTTCACTGTGAGGGGCACGAACCGTGGCAGGTTGCTATGCAGCAGAGACGTGGTCTGAGGAACCCTGGTGCCCACTGTGGCTGCTGCAGGGAAGGGACCCACAGAGGCAGGGAGATGGTGGGTGGATGGTCTGGGCGAGAGGCCCCTGTCTTGCAGCGGGGTGGGGAGGGCGTGGGAGCAGGGTCACACCCTGGACGGTCTTCAAGGTGGACCCACAGGACCTCCTGATGGGTGCACTGCGGGCGGGGCAGGAGTGGGAGAGTCAGGAGGCTGCCCAGTGTTGGCATGGCGGCTGGAGAAGGGAATGCCCACCCCAGGAGCTGCGCAGGCCCCGGCAGGAAGAAGGACCTGGGCCCCCGCTGAGGGTCATTGAGGAACTCAGGAGAGAGGTCCGGGTTAGATGGAATTAGCTTCCCTGCTGTAAATGGAAAATACAAGGAAACCAAGAACAGCCTCCTACTTGGTCCACATCATTTCGAAATAAGAGATATTCTGTGTTTACTAGATGGATACCTCGGGGCCAATGACAGGTCAGTCCCTCATTTAGGTAAGACTTCCTCAAGGGGAACCCCTGCCCCAGGCCCCAGGCACGTATACCACTGGTGCATTTCAACTGTGGCGGTATATTTATTTCCCAAGCTATTTTGGCATTATGATTTGGCTCAAATACAGCTCACTGATGGAAATGAAATTTGTCAGTTGTAGGATGTTTATCTGCTTTATTCTTCATTGAATTTACCCTATCTGTGTCACTGTGCACCTCCAACCCCGAGTCCCCTCGGCTGGTTCTTTATTATTTTCACTTACTTTATTTATTTATTTATTTATACCAGGGATTGAACTCAGGGGCACTTAAACACTGAGCCACATCCCTAGCCCCATTTTATTTTTTATTTTGAGACAGGGTCTTGCTGAGTTGCTTAGGGCCTTGCTAAGTGGCTGAGGCTGGCTTTGAACTTGCGATCCTCCTGCCTCAGCCTCCCAAGCAGCTGGGATTACAGGTGTGCTCCACGCACCCCCTCTTACTTCCACTTTACATCTCATTTTAAACCACCTTTTATTTTCCTTCCCACCAGACCCCCGCGAGCATGGGGCTAGCGCCAGGCACCCCGCCCCTGCAGAACTGCGAGCCCCTGGAGAGCAAGCTCAGGAAGCAGGTCCAGGGCTGCTGGCGGGGGCTGCTGAAGGAGTGCAAGGAGAAGGACGTGGACAAGCAGGGCACCATTTCCGCCTCCGAGTTCCTGGGTGCGCTGCGGCTCTGTCCCCTTTGCCACTCCTCTGCAGGAGGCTGTTCTCCCTGGCACAAGCCCACACTCCAGGGGGGAGGCGAAAGAGAGCAGGAAACCCACAGGGGCTTCTGGGGAGTGGGCAGCCTGCAACCTGCAGGGCCACGGCACCCTCTGTGACTGGCAGCTGTGTCACTGGAGAATGTGGAGCTCACAGAGCAGGCAGCGAGGCGGGGGAGGGGCAGCGGCACAGTCCAGGGGGGCCCCACTCCGCCCGCCTCCCCTCCTTGGTGTTGGTTAAACTGCTGGGACTTACACACCACTAGGTGTGGCGTGCTGGCCGAGGTCTACACCCAGGAAGTGAGTCGGACCCAGCCGCTTAGCTCTTCCTAGTAACCCTGCTGACATAAGAAGTTCCCTCAAGACCCTCCAACACGGTGCACACTCACTATCACAACCAAGACTTAAAATGCACAGAACAAGGTGTCATTTAACAGCACATCTGAAAAAGTACTCGTAAATTAAATAGGAAATATGAGATCAATACTAATCAAATACTATGATGTTGATCAAATGCAACATGTTTTGCTAAAACCAAATCAGCAAAACTGATTTTAATGCCCTTTCGAGTTGCCCTCAGTTTTTGAGTTAATTCTTTTGATTCTGAGCATGAGGCACCCTGATTGGTGCTGCTGTTCTTATGGTCCTTGTTTTTCTTCTTAACCATGAACTTCCTGGTCAGTCACCGATCCGTTATTCCCAGGAGCTTGCTAGGCTTAATAGTGCACCCAGAATTCAATACTGACCCACGGCCAGTCCTTCCGCATTCCCCTCCCTGCTGACGCCTACTGCAGGTCGGGCACGGGGAGGAGTTCCACAGATCCTAGATGTCATTGGAATGAAAATGCAGGGCGTGCAGATGGTCGGGGCCTAACAGAGTCCCCAGCGCCCGTCGAGCCCCCTCCCACAGCCGCCCCAGCAGCCTCCCCCTGCTGCTTGCACCAGCCCCCTCTCCTGGCTCCCACAGTACCCTGTCCACCCCCTGCCACCACAGCTCTGGTGACAGCACAGCAGACTACCCAGGACCGTGGGCCTCTCCTGGGGCACTGAGTCTGTCATGCGTCTGTCTGCCCGGCCGTCCACCCACCTGAGCGCTGAGGCAGGAGGGAGGGCCAGCTGCAGGTGCTGAGGGGAGGGTGAGCCAGGGGACTGCCACCGACGGCCTGCCGTGATATCTGCAGCCCTGGCGGAGAAGTTCAACCTGGACATGAGCAAGGAGGAGAGCCAGCAGCTCGTCCTCAAGTACGACTTGAAGAACAACGGCAGGTTCGCCTACTGCGACTTCATCCAGAGCTGCGTGCTGCTGCTGAAAGCCAAGGAGACGGCGCTGATGCACAGGATGAGGATCCAGAACACGCAGAAGATGGTAGGAGCGCAGCCGGGGCGGGGCGGGGCGGGCGGGGCAGGACGGGGCCCCTGCTTCTCAGAGAAGGTGGACTTGGTGCATCAGAGGCTCCATAGGGGCCCCTGGCCAGGCCACCCCATTCTGCCGCCAGCCAGGACTCACTGCCAGGTGTCCCTGGCCTCTCTGCCACCTGCCCACAAACCTTGCTCAGAGGTTCCTGGACCCGTGACACATGCTGAGCGTGGCCTGACCCCATCTCCTCTGTTACCCAAAGGCCCTGCAGGGCAGCTGTCTGGGTCAGGGCTCAGCCTGGAACAGGGCAGGGTAAAGTCGAGTGTCCACCAGGCTTCAGGGACATTGAAAACAACTCAGAGACTTACTTCCTTGTAAATGATTCAAAGATCTCCTTTCTCTCCTTCTGGAACCACAGAAAGGCCTGGAGCCTGGACCTAGGGTCCTCGTGTCCTGGGAAGAGCTCGGGTGGCTCTTCCCAGAGCCATGAGGAGCATCAGCCTGACGCCAGGCACAGTGTCAGCCACTCCCGCGGGCCCTGCCATGTGGGGCAGGGCGGCAACCACCGGAGACAGCTGAGTGGGCCTGGGCGGGGGGTGGGGCTGGAGGACCCCCCACTCCTCAGGGAGTTCTCCCTCTGTTCCCTCAAAGGCACCCTGCAGACACTAGGTGGCACCGAAGGGCGGGGCTCTTAACTCTCAGCTGTGTGCAGTCTTCAGCTGACCCTGGCGCCAGGCGCATTCGTGGCCTCTCCTCCCGCACACCTGGGGCAGGCCCCCAGGCCTGGACCAGGAGGGGCCCCAAGCTCCTCTGCATCCTCAGTGGCGCTGAGTTAGATGACAAGTGCTGCTGGCGACTCAGGGAACAAACACTGAGTCCAGTCACCTTGGGACTCAGCTGGAGGGGCCCTGCCCCACCCACCCACCCACTCCTGGAAGCCAGCAGAGGTCAGGGCGCACACTGCCAGCAAATGACGTGGTGGATCCGTGCAGACAGTGTCTGCCCAGCTGCACTGGTCGTCTTGTGCAGAATCGGGGGCCCTCTTAGCGGAGCTTCCATTTAAATAAGCAGGGCCCCTGTGAGGCTGAGGCTGAGCTCATGGAGGGGAACTCAGGTTGGGGCGTCCTCTGGCCAGCTCAGCTCTCTGGCGAGCGGGGAGAGGCCACAGGTCCCAGGAACACAGTTGGGGACTATGGAGACCACGTGGCCTGAGAGGCCCCTGCCTGCCCTCCTTCCTCCATGCCCACGACCTGTTGCCTGGCCTGTGAATAAGCGAGGTCTGCTGGCCGGAAGGCCTGCGGGGAGCGGCCAGTGAGAGTGCTGGGAAGAGCGTGCGGGGCCTCCTGAGCCTCCCGAGGAGAGGCTGCCCAGCTTCCAGAACTCATCTGCCCTCCGTGCGGCTAAAAGCCTGTGACAGGTGCCCTGGGACAACCAGGGAGACCGGCCCACTGCTCTCCTGGCCCACCCCAGGCTCCATGCCACGCTTCACAGTGGTTCTGCCCTTGGCGCCCCTGGGAGAGCAGCCCCTGCCCACCTGACTCGCTGTGGCCCTGTCTCAGCCATCTCCGTCCCCTCTGGAGCTGCCGAGGCCCCACCGTAACTGAGGCGCTCTGGTGAAGTTCTTGCAGAGAAGGAAGAGAGTGGGCTTTCCAGCCCTCTGGGCATCTTCTCTGCAGCCTTCAGCAGCGTTGAGCCCTCTGGGGAGGTGGCCCCGGGGCTGCTGGTTCTGGTGCTGCCAGGGTCACGGGCCAAAGAGTGCCACAGTGTCAGCACACCGTGGAGTGATGGGAACCGGACGTGGGACGAGCCGTCCTCAGGGTGCATGGACCCACCCATTAGGCAGATTAGCAGCTACCAAAGCTCTGGGGATCTGGGGACTTTCCATCGTAGGCGCTAAGTGAAAGCAATTTGATCTGCTGATTTGTTTTACATAGCGCCATGTTCAGATTAAACTTTCCTCAAATGTGTTCCTCGTTGCTGCCGACAGCTCACCTCTGTGATATCCAGACATGTGCTGGGCGACATCCTGCTAAAATACCCTGTTTCCAGTCAGTGGCGCCTCAGCGAGGCTGGGGTGGTGTGCGCGTATGCTCTAATTGCTGGATGTGACCACATCCGGGCGAGGTTTTAGACTCCTCATAATCTCCTGGAATTCCCAGGGTGGAACCTCTTTTTTCTCCAACCATCTTGAAGTTGACCTGGCACCTGCCAGGCCCTCACCTGCAGGAGCATGTGGCCTCCTGAGCCTCCGTCTCCTCCTCTGTGACCTGGGGGTAGGAGACTGACCCCCTTCACAAGGTGCGGGCAGGGCCCCAGGGGGCCCTGGCGGGCGAGGACAGCCACCCACAGGGAGCTCCCGCCCCTCCTCCACCTCCCAGCCTCCCTTGTGTTGCAGAAGGAAGCAGGCACAGAGTCCTGCTCTCTCTACATGGTGCTGCTGCGCATCCAGCCCAAGATCCTGCACTGCTGGCGGCCCATGCGGCGCAGTTTCAAAAGCTACGACGAGGGCGGGACGGGGCTTCTGAGTGTGGCTGACTTCAGGAAGGTGAGCCCAGCTCCCGGGGTGGTGGCCTCTGAGCAGGACCCACCACCCGGCATCAGTGGCCAGAAAGCTCAGAACAGGGGCCCTGTGCTTCCACACAAAGGCCCAGGTGGCCTGCTATCCCAGCCCTCGCCCCCTGGGGCTGGTTACCTGGGCCCCGTCCACCTGCCCCTCCCCTCGAGCTCCAGCTCCTCCTGAGGGTGGCCCTGGCCTGCACCCCATCCTGCAGCACCACTGCCCTGGGCAGCTTCCTGTGGGCCCCGCCGACTGCTGCTGCTCCTGAGCCCTGGTGGGTGCTGGGCAGAGACCCTGCGCTCCATCCAGGCCCCTGCTGCTGGGCCTCGTGGTAGACCCAGAAGAGAGCAGGACACAGGCCTCCCATGCAGCCCGCACACAGTGGGGCTGCGCCCTTGTGCTCAGGCTGAACTGAGCCCAGGCCAGTCCCTGGTCAGCAGCCCTGCAGTGGCTCCACATGGCCCCTGGCCACCTTCCCTGGGGCCAGGCACAGTGGCAGCCAGGGTTCTCCTCTGGCCATGAACGAGGAGCAGGAAGGAGGGCGGTTCTCTTCTCCCCTTCTTCAGACACTGCCCTCAGCAGAGGAGGAGATGGGCACGGGCAGAGGACCCGGCCCTGCTGAGCACTCACTGCTTCATCCCAGGGGCCAGACAGCCAGGCCAGCTGCCCTCCGCCCAGGGGTCTCCTCTTGGAAACAAACCATGACGAAACATAGATAAGAATGGGGAGCCTAACTTGATGACCAGAATCTGTCTCCTGGGATTTGTGGCTGAAGGTCCAAGTTGACTTCCCTCCACATCAGGGAGTCCAGAGCTGGCATGGTGGCTGGACGGTCATCAGGGACGCGTTTCCATTTACCACCCTGGGTGCCTGGCTTCCTCCCCCAGTGCCAGCTCGTGGTCCAAGATGGCTGCTGGGGCCCCAGCCTCATGTCCACATTCCAGAGAGGAAAGGAGGAGAGGAAGAGGACCTGCGCAGTCTCGCAGAAGTTCCAAATAGCATTCTCCTTTCGTTTTCTCTGGGTCAGGTGCCTGGCTGCAAGGGAGGCTGAGAAGTGGTCCCTGAGAGTGGGCCACAGCAGCCTAGAAGAAAAACAGCTTCTGTCACTGGGGCAGGGCAGTTGGCTCTGGGCGGACAAATAGCTGTCTCTGCCAGAGGCTGCATCACTGTCCCGCCCCGGTGGGCTGCGGCCCACCCACATTCAGGCCCTGAGGCCAGGTCTCCCCACCCCAATCCGCTCCTCCGTCTGCTCACCCTGCCTGGACATGTGGCCCTTCAGGAAGGCCGGGGGGATTGACCTGCAGCCCGGGAGAGCCAGGGTTTCCATCCCTTCCAGTGTCACACCCAGATGCACAGAGGGGCCGCCCTGGGGCTGCGTCCCGTGAGGCGTGCCTTTCTGGGAGGGCTGGGGCTGGCCTGGGTGACGGTGGCCTGCCGTGTCCCGCAGGTGCTGAGGCAGTACAGCATCAACCTCTCGGAGGAGGACTTCTTCCACGTGCTGGAGTACTACGACAAGACGCTGTCCTCCAGGGTCGCCTACAACGACTTCCTCCGCGCCTTCCTGCAGTAGCCTGCACCCAGCACGCACAGCGGGCCTGGCTCTGGCCCAGGGCTAGTAAAATAAGGGCATTGAGGGGGCTCCTGAATTTCCCAAAACCTATCCTGAAGGAGACCTGGCCAGCCTGCAGCCCTGGTTCGGCAGGCCCTGGCCGCGGCTGGAGGCCTCTCAGGCGGCCTGAGCACCCTGCCTCGTCTCCTTCACTCACTGGTTTGAACAAATAAAAAGTCTTCTTGAGGCTTTAAAAGAGTATGGAGATAAAGTGTTTTAAAGCTTGACATTTCTGGAGGTTTTATCCACAGTCACCCGATGGGCAACCTCCTCCAGTCCAGCCCTGTGCACTGCCACCCGAGGGCTGCCACTGGCTCAGAGGACACCTGCTGTACCATCTGTGGGGCCGCGTCTCTGTCCCTGGGGCCTGCGCGCTGCTGCAGGGTGCCTGCTCAGGGACGCTGGCCAGCTGATGTCTGCAGAGCAGCTCACCCCACGTGGGGCCTGGTTGCACCCTGGGCTCAGCCTTTCTGAAGCCTGGCCCAGGGGTTGTTGGTGTGACAGGTGACGAGCTCAGAGAAGTCTGGCCTGCTGCTCTCCTCCCCCTGCAGTGAAGCAGCCGAGGGCCGGGGCAGGTTGCAGCCTCTGGAGGCCTTCAACCCACCGCCAGGGTGACCACCTAGGGACAGCGGCAGGCGCCCCGGGATAGGGAGGAGGCAGGTCCTTGCCCCCAGCTCCTCGGGCACTGGGCCACAGCTGAGGTGACTTGGGCCAGGCAGGGCTGGGCAGGCCCCAGGTCCAGAGAACCCTGGGCCAGGGGAGCTCTGGGAGAGCCTGCTACAGGGAAAGCAGGGGCAGCCGAGGAGAGGCCCCAGAGCCGCATGAGGCCCTGAAGCAGGGACCCCACAACCTGGCTGCCCCTCTCGGGCCTTGCAAGCCCCTGCCACTCCCTGCCTCGGAGTCCTTGTCCATGGATGGGGAACACGCTCTGACCCTGGGCCCTTGGGAAGCACTGTTGCAGGGAGAGGCTTCCATCTGAGATAAGGAGGGACATGAGCACCCACGTACCCGGTCCAGGCAAGGACTGGAGGACACCAGCTCGGGCGTGGGCAGAGGGGCGGGGTGGGGCCAACGTCCAGGGAGCACGGGAGAGTGCCAGTCTCTGGCCGGCCAGCACTGCTGACACATCACCATCTGGGCTTCCCCTGGTATTTCCACTTGACAGGTGAGGAAACTGAGGCGTGGGAAATCGACTTACCCTCAGCCTCACACTCACAGTGAGTGGCTGCCCACGCCAGTGCTGAGGCCCAGGTGACAGTGTGTGCTGTGGCTGGGTAAGTGTCCCCTAAGGCCCCCGTGTTGCAGGCTGGGTCTCCACCCATGGCCCTGATGGGAAGTGTCAGGAACTTTGGGATGTGGGCCTAGCAGGAAGGGTTTAGGTCCCTGGGACTGTGTTGCCAAGGGGATGATGGGACCCCCAGCTGCTCCCTCTTCTCTCGCCTTTGCTTCCTGGGCATGAGGCTAGTGTCTCTGCTCCATCATACACTCCTGCCATGAAGTGCTGCCCACCACAGGCCCAGCCTCCTCTTCATAAGCTGGTTGTCTCGGGTATTTTGTTACCGTGCAGAAAGCTGGCTGGCACAGCCTGGGGCTGGGATGGCTGCCTGAAGGAGGGCGAGTGCCCCTGCCCAGAGCCTCCTGCCCAGCACCCTGCTGCAGCCCCCCAGGGCCTCCTGCCCTCTTCTGCATAGCCCCATATTCCTCCCAAGGCTCAGCGCTGAAGTCACCCGCATAGGGAGCCTCTGTGGCCTCCGGGCAGAGGCAATCTCCCTGCCCATGCCCCAGTGGAGGCAGTGTCACAGGCAGCGTGTAGCTTCATCCCCCACACCTTACAGGAACCCTGGGCATAGAGTCCACCAGGGTAAGGATGCTGACCTTCCCCACCCACCTCATCTGCCCCACAGAAGGTGCTGTGTCTGGCTGGGCACAGCTCATCCCTTTCTCAGAAGGAAAGCAAGCTGGTCTCTGGCGACAGGGGCCTCTCTATGACTGACAGCGGTTGCTGGCTCCTCATGGTGCTGAGGGTGGCCCGGAGGTCAGACCCCTTCAGTTGGATGCATCTCCCAGATCCTAGGTCCTTTCAAAAATCCTAGGTCCTTTTGGCCAGCACTGCTGGTGGGACACCTGGTGTGACATCTTCAACAGGATTAAAATGCAACTTCATCTATGAGATGAATCAGGTGACTCTGCTTTTAGTGAGCTCTGGAAAGAGATTTTTGTAGCCGAAAACTATTCTTCTGACCCCCAAAATTGGAAGTGTGTTCCTAAACTTGCAAAATGACTTAATACAGTCCCCGCCGTGCTGGTGGGTGGGCTGCTCTTGCCAGGCCTCAGCACTAGTGGCCCTGCCTGGGTGCCTGGCCCCCACCTGAGTACTGGGCTTCGGCTTCCTCTGACTGTCACTCACAGCCTCACAAGTGGCATCTGCTGTTTCTTCCACCCATTCCTCAAAACTCAAAGCCCTCCCTTCCATGGAGCCGCCCTGATTTCCTGAGGCTAACATTTAGCCTGGCACTGATCAGCGGTCTTGTGGGTCCATGATTTTTAAGGAATAAAGATGGAGAAGGAAGTAAAGACAGAAAACAAGACCAACAACAGACCATGTAACCTACAAAGTCAAATATATTTACTATCTAAATTCTTATGAAAATATCTGACTTCCAAGAACAACAACAACAACAAAAAAAATGAGGCATCTAAAGGAAATTTTAAAATATAGTGTGTGGAGAGAGAACCTCCTAAGAATCAAACTTAGATATGACACAGATTTTGGAACAGGTTTGGGGCCTGGGTGACTGGGACAGGAGCAGTAAGGTTTTCTGAGGAGGATTCCAAGAAGATAAAGGAGGAAGCAGCCATGCCCAGAGCTGAAGATAGGAAGATCATTTAGGAACAGAAAATAAATTCAAACTAACAGGTTGATCTGTTACATAATGGAAAAGGAAGACAACACACAGGATCATACGTGATTGGCATAAAACCTCAGGAAGGGATCCAGTGGAAATGCTTGAGATGAAAACCATCGTAACAAAGCTAAAGAGTGCCATTGACAGACTCAGCCGCAGATTTGGCACAGCTCAGGGAAGAATGAGTGAATGTGACCAGGTCCATAGCAGGGGATAAAAGTGCAAAGGAAAGAGTGGGGATAGCATAACGGAATATGTAAGAGCTAATGGATACCCAGTGAGCCTTGAAGAGTCCCCTCAGTTCTCTCTCTGTCCTTAGGACCCACCCTAGGGGTCAGCACTGGTCCCGTGTAGAGCTCATCTTGGCCTCTACCTCTCCCTCTGATTCTGCCACATTGATCTTTTTTGTTCCCTGCAGGGACTTAATCTGTTTCTGCCTCAGGGACTTGGCACATGCCATCCTCTCTGCCTGCAGCGATCTTCCTATCCTCAGCTCTGGGCATGGCTGCTTCCCCCTTTATCTTCTTGGAGTCCTCCTCAGAAAACCTTACTGCTCCTGTCCCCATCACCCAGGCCCCATTACTATCTCACTGTCCTCAGAGCCTCCCCATCATCTCCAAAGGGTCTTGTCCTTTCCTGACCCCTGCCCCCCAGGAAGCATGCTCCGCACAGGGGGAGACTTCCCTGTGGCCCCCATCAGTGTTCCTGTGCCTAGAAGAAGTCCCAGCACGGGTGGGCTCAGCAGGCAGAGCCCCCATAAATGCTGGCATGCAATGGTGAAGGACGGTTGAGATTCCGGTTGGGTGTCCACCGTGGGCCTGCATGGCCTTGGAAGAGTCAGATCTCCACCCTCTTCCCTGGCAGCGCCTCTCCCGGGTGAGGACTCGCACTGGGGTTTCCTGTGAAGAGGTTTTCAGAGGATGAGGCACTTCCCAGGGTACCGGGGAATGAACCCCTGGCAGCCCTGAACACCCCTCACCGGCAGCACCGCATCCCCTCACCTTTGAGGAGCCAGGTGGCCGGGGAGGAAGACCCTGCCCTGGCTCATGGGCCTCCCCTGGACATCTTCCCCACCCTGGAGGGTCCCCCACCATTGGACAGAGCAGGCTCCCCAAAATGGCAGAGGCTTGACAGCTTTAAAGGCACCTTTCTGCCCCAGCCCCGACTCACATAGCACATGTCCCTTCTCAAGTGACTGTACACAGCAAAGTGTCCTGGGTGTCTTGGCCCACCCAGTTGTCACTGTGAAGAGCAGGGCACCTTGGAAGACTGTGTCAAGGGTGTGGCAGGAGAGCGGGCACAGAAGACTCACGAGGTCTCCACACATCAGCGCCAAGCGTTCCCCTGGCCGAGCCCTCTGCTCAGACCCATGGACATCGCCAGACACAAGCAAGGAGAGGTGGGCAGGGGTCCTCCAGGCAACCACAGGCCCCCTGGCCAGCACCTCCCACCCACACCTCAGGAGGGCGCTCTGGAGGTACGAGAGGCTGAAGGGCAGGCCTCGATTCAGGGACAGTGATAAGGACAGCCGCGGGGGCTCAGGTCACAGAAGTGCCTGGCACTTGGGCCTCATGTGGGAGAGAGGGAGAGGGAGAGGGAGGGAGAGGGAGAGGGAGAGGGAGAGAGAGGGAGAGGGAGAGACAGAGAGAGAGAGAGAGAGAGAGAGAGAGGGAGAGGGAGAGGGAGAGGGAGGGAGAGGGAGAGGGAGAGGGAGGGAGAGGGAGAGGGAGAGGGAGGGAGAGGGAGAGGGAGAGGGAGAGGGAGGGAGAGGGAGAGGGAGAGGGAGAGAGAGGGAGAGGGAGAGAGAGAGAATATGGTTACAAGGCTGCAGGGACCCAGGACAGGAAGCAACACCTGCTGTGTGACCACTGTCAGCATCAGTGACCTTGCAGGGTCCCGCCCCTGCCCAGCGGGGGGCTAAGACTTACCTTGGCGGGAGCAGCAGCAGTGGGCCTCGCTCACACTGAACATCTCCTCAGGCCTACAGATAAGGAGCCAAAGCCCAGGGTGGGCTGCCATGGGCACTGTGAGCCCCTGGTCAGGGGCCGTCTGAGGGCAGAGAGGGTGATGGGGAGGCTGGCCCAGGCTGTCTGTCCCTGCCTGCTTCTCCAGTCCTCTGCACACTCCCTGAGAGGTGTCCCTAGCCTGTGGCTACACTTATGGCCCACATTGTCCCCAGGGACGCTCCTCATATAGTCACTGGCCACTGGATCCCTATCACTTGTGCTCCAGGTCCAAAGAAAACTGAACATCCACGCTTGAACCTGTTCCTCTTGCTCCATGCTCTCCCTCCATGACAAATGGCCAAGACACACAGCCTCCTCTCCACATCCTCTCTCACCAGTCTCTCCTACATCCCCCGGCCACACCACTAGACCACCGCCTCTGTCCAAGCCAGGCCCCTGGGAAGGGCCCAGCAAGTGCCCTGTGAGTGAGGGATAGGTGGATGACGGGTGCATGGATTGATGGATGATGGACGGCTGATGGCTGATGAATGATGCATGGATAGGTGGGTGGATGGTGATTGGTGGGTGGATGGATGAAGGATGATGAATGATGAATGATGGATAATGGGTGCATGATGGATGGATTGATGAATGATGGATGGATGATGGATGATGGCAGATAGATGGATAGGTGGGTGGATGGGTGATTGGTGGATGGATAGATGAAGGATGATGAAGGATGGATGATGGTTGCATGACGGATGGATTGATGGATGATGGATGGAAGATGGATGGATGATGGATGACACATGATTCATGAATAGGTGGGTGGATGGATGATTGGTGGATGGATGGATGGATGGATGGATGGATGGATGGATGAAGGATAATGAATGATGGATGATGGATGGATGATAGATGGATTGATGGATGATGGATGGGCTGATGGATGATGGATGATTCATGGATAGGTGGGTGGATGAATGATAGATGGGTGAAGGACAATGAATGGTGGAAGATGGATGATGATGGATAGATGACGGATGGACAAAAATGGGTGGATATGTGGAAGAATGAGTTAATGGGTAGATCAGCGATTGAACTGGTGGATGGTTGGATGGATGGACAGACAAATATAATGGAATAACTGCAAGACTGGGGCTGCAAGACTGGGGTCATTTTACCTGCAGTGCTTTGCTTGGACAGTGCCTGGGCCCTTGGCGATGGGCTGAGTCGCACAGGTCACTTCCAGGGAGGGTCCAGAGCTATGGCCATCTCCAGGCACTTGCTTTGAGAGACAGTAAACACTCGGGCTGCAGTAGTTCAAGTCACCAAGGGAAAAAAAAGCCCCCAGGAAGAGAAGGGGAGAAGCAAGGCCACCGCAGCCTCGCCAGGTGTGCTCCCAATTCCTGAGATGTCCCTGAGACCTGCTGCACCCTCCCCGAGACGCTCCAGCCCAGGGAAGCTGGCGCAGACAGGTGTGCAGTCATGGACACATGGGTGGTCCCCAGCCTCCAACTCCATCCAGGACCCAGGACCCCTCCACCACCTGCCCCACACAACACCCAGGGACACACAGGAAACAGCACCCAGTGGACTTCGCTTTCTTTTTACAAAGACTTTATTGTTGGACATGCTTGACAAAAAAAAATTACAGCCACAATCGAGCTATGCCAAAATGATTGAGGAGCACATGTCATCTCCATCCCGCGAGGACTTTTAATGAATTTTCTCTTAAAGTAACAGCTGCCGTCATAACTTTTCTTTTCCACATAAAAATACACCATATTCTGAAGGTACCTTAGGAAAAACATTTTTTTTAAGTTTATAGTCCTTGGTCCGCATAGAAACTGAGTAGAGATGACATGGAAAGGGCCTTGTGTTTTCTCTACCCTGCACGCGCCATGCATCTGAGGCACCCGCGAGACCTTGTAAACATCCCTGGCTACCAGCAGCCGCTGAGGCCACATGGAGTCCTGCAGCCCCACGGCCCACAGGCACAGCCACCGGCCAACCCAACGCGGTGCAGCTGCCAGGCCCCGGAACACAGCCCCCCCTGCAGCCTCCCAGGACGCTGGGATGCTGGGCTCAGAGATGAGAATTCCCCAAAGTTCAAGGGTCCCCCAGTGGAAAAGTAATCAGAGCTGGTTTGAACGGGACCCTCAAAAACAAAACAGAGCCTTGGGCCATGCGCAGCTCTAAAGGGGAGAGGACTTTGGGTGGTGGTGAAGTGAGGGCTGTGGAGCCAGAGAGCCTGGTTCAGATCCTACCTCTGCCCCTTGGTGCTGTGTGCCTTCAGGCAAGTTACCTTGCCTCTCTGGCCTCAATTGCCTCATCTCTAAACTGGGAGCCACAAGACATACCTCGCAGGACCATCTGGGGATGAAACGAGCTTCCATCTGCAAAATGGCACGTGGGGGCCTGGCTCTCAGACTGAGAGCAGCCTGGGGAGCGAGGCCCTTCCCTCAGGCCCACAACATAAAGGGGAGCAAAACCCCAGTAAACAAGCTGGGTGCAGTGGCCGTGACCCCAGCCACTCAGGAGGCTGCAGCAGGAGATTGCAAGTTCAAGGCCAGATTGGGAAACTCAGCTAGATCCAGTCTCAAAATAAAAACTAAAACAACTGGGGATGTAGCTCAGGGTGGAGCCCCCTGGGTCCAGACCTCAGCACTGGGAAAAAAAAATCAGTAATCAGGACAGATAATACCATTGTCATGTGATGTTAAGATCAAAATGAACGTAAAAAATCCCCAAGATGGACAAAACATCAACATGTCAAATAGAGCCCCTGCCCCTGCCGGACCCTGCTCCCCTCCCCAGACCCGGGGTTCCCCTCCCTCAGCATCAGGCCATCCCCACACCCCGTCCCAAATCAAAGAAAGGCAGCTGCCCAGTGACGCTGTGGAGCCCAGGATCTGCTGTCCACGGCGCTGTCCCCCCGCAGTGGGAGGCTGGAACTGGTCAAGGAGGGTCTGAACACTCTGGGCCCCCCCCCGCCGCAGGCCAGCAGACAGAACCCGGATGCTGCAGACTGGCCCGCAGCACGCCACGCCTGCGGCACAGCAGTGAGACGCCTGGACGCTGCCTTCAGCCAGACGGCGCCTGAGTGTACCCACGGGGCAGTGGAGCCGCAGCCGGGCCCCAGACTCTCCTGCTGCTGTGTTCTGGAGAGCAGCGCGGTCCCCACAGGACCCTCCACCAGGTTCTGGGCACCCACCAACCCCAAAATCCAGGCTCTGAGCAAATGCCCGGGACACTCGGGCTGCAGTAGTTCAAGTCACCAAAAAAAAAAAAAAAAAGCCCCCAGGAAGAGAAGGGGAGAAGCAAGGCCACCGCGGCCTCGCCAGGTGTGCTCCCAATTCCTGAGATGTCCCTGAGCACTCCCGAGCCTGGCCACCAGTGGTCTCTGCCCAGCCCGGCAGGAGAAGAAGGGCCATCTGCGCCCAGATTACAGGACCTCCGGCCCGGCCGGCCCCGGGGCCCACAGCCCCCGGACTCTTGGGCACAGGGACACTTTGTGCAAGCACTTCCAGAACCTTCCAAGAGCAGCGGCTTCCCAGACCCGGGAGGAGGGCGTCCAGCTGGGCGGGAGGGCGAGCCGGTCATTTCCCAAGCAAGATGGGGAGTGAGCCTGCGGGTCCCCGGCTGGTCCCTGGGCCAGGCGCACAGGGAGGAACGGGCAGAGGGGAGGGGCCGGCAGCGGGCCCCAGCTGCAGGAGGCGGAGGTGACAGTGAAGTGATTTCCTCTATTCCAGGCCTCAGCCCCAGGCAGGGCGGGTCCCCAGGGCCAGGTGGCTGGTCTGGGCTGCTCTGGTGCCAGGGCGCGTGGCTGGGGACCCGAGCTGGGCCGGGCGGGCGTGGCTGGTGCGGGCGCTGGAGCGGGGCAGCGGGGGCAGTCAGGAGTTCCGGGGCGTGGGGAGGTCGATGACGATGGGCGGGTTCACAGGCTGGTAGTTCACAGTGCACACGGACGCGTTCACGTAGGTGGTCGTCCCATCCGCCATGACACCGTACCCTGGAGGGAGAGCACAGCCCTCAGGCCCGTCCCCGGGGCGTCCACTGTGTGCAGGAGCCTGAGGGAGCCGCCACCACAAGACCCTGGAGCGCAGGCTCCTCCTCTGTGAGAGGAAGGCGCTGCCCAGCCGGAGCCTGCCGCGGGGTAGGGACGGCACCACCATCCAGGCACAGCGCAGGGCCAGTGGGCGCGCACGTGGCCCCTAGCACCAGGCCACCGTCACACGGTCCCTTCCCTGCCAGCACCACCACGTCCTCACCACCATCGTCATCGCCTTCACCACTGTCACCATCAACACCACCATCTTTACATCAAGGTCCTCGCCATCCCCACCTCTGCGTCACCACCATGGCCACCCTCACCACTGCGTCACCACCATGGCCACCCTCACCTTCCCAGTGTCACGACACCGCCACCCTCTGGGCAAATCTCCTCTCCCCCACCTCTGCCTGAAGAGCCCCTCATCTGCAGCTCAGATGACCACCAGGCCACAGGGACGCCTGCCTCCTCTGTCAGGCTGCCTGTTCCTGGGACCCCCCTTTGGCCCGCGCGGTTGTGCAGAGTGTGCTTTGGGTCCCAGGCCACCCGCGGTCTGGCGGCCCTGCAGTCTGGTCACCCCACTGCACACGAGCCCCCCTTCCCGGGGTTCTGGGACTCTGCCTGGGGCGGCTGTCACCTAAGTGTGCCTTGAGGCCAGGTGTGGTGGGACCCCTCCTCCTGAGAAGTCCCCAGAGACCCTCGGGCTCAGCCTGAGGCCCGTTTGCTCTGAGCTGGAAAATGACCTGAAGTGTCCTGGTCCAGCAGGTCCCCTGCTGGGAAGTGCCTCTGGGGGAAGCCACATGGACCCCACCACACAGCAGCCACCGTGTTTCCTGCAGGGGGGGACGGGAGCCTGGCCCAGGCAGGACAGGTGTCAGAAGGAGCCGAGGAGGGGGCTGAACTCAGGAGGACGCCGGAGGGCTGAGGACAGCGGACGAGTCAGGCACGGGTGGCCAGGACTGGAGGTGAGGTCACCCTCCCGCTCCCCACAGTGTGAAGTGGACGTGCCCACAACCCCAGGAACGTGGCTCCGGCGTCCCAGGACAGGGGCCAGAATGCCATGTCCCTGGCGGCGTTAGGAATCCGGGGCCGTCCCTGCCCCAGAGCCCTCAGGCAGGCAGCCTGTCCTCGGGTCCACATTCATCAAGCACCGACTACGCGCCAGGCCCTGGGCAGGGAGTGACAGGGCCACTACCTTTAGGACGTCAGAGCCCAGACGTCCCCACCTCGGGAAAGTCCCGGCCTTCTCCCAAAGGCTTCCCAGACTAGTCTTGGGGCTCAGAGGACGGCACCCCGAGTCCTGGGAGAGCTCGCCCTCAGCCCCCCACTGTAAACATCACAGGGGTAGCCAGTGGCAGCCACGGTGTGGACAAGGTTGACCCGGGCACAGTGGCCACTGGCTCCTGCCCTTCAGGCTGAAGAAGTCAGGGAAGGTGGGTGCCCGGGCTGAAGGGAGGGAGGCAGCCCCCTGCAGGACCGGTGGGGTCCCTCCCCCCCACTCACCCACTGACCTTCATGGATGTGTCCGAAGACGTGCAGCCGCGGCTGGACGCGCCTCTGCACGGTGTTGAGCAGCTCCACGCAGCCCACCCGCTGCATCTTCTTGGGGACCCAGTCCAGGAAGCCTGCGCAGGGAGACACTGGGCCGTGACGGCTCTGGGAGACATGGCCTGGACTCCAGCCTGGGGGCCGCTCCTCCTCCTACAGCAGGCCCCCCCACCCGCTTCAGCCCAGGGACAGGGACCGCCACACGCTGCCCCGCAAAGCCACGGCCATCCTCCCAGCGGTAGCCTCCTCGCGGGCACCTGGGCGCGGTGCTCAGCAAAGGCCAGTACCCCAGACCCTCCCTGCTCAAGTGGCCTCAGGGAGGCGTCTGCCCAGTGCAGAGAGCAGCAGGCTGGGCCGAGGGCGCCGTGACCAGGGCAGGCGGGGCCTCTGCAGCGCCAGGGCGTGAGGCTCCCACTGCAGAAACTTCCCGAGCAAAACAGCACAGAACCATGACCATGAACGTGCTCAGCCACCGCAGCAGCTCACGTGGCCGTGCCCGTGTCTGCTGGCTGCCAGCCTCCCGGAGCCGCCCAGATGGCAGCTGCTTATTATCCTCACACGGCTACACAAACGAAGAATAATTGATTACTCCAAGCGACAATCGGGTTCCTCTCGCCCCTCTGTTTGGGTGGGCAAATAGCCCCTTCTGCAACTGCCAGCCAGGGACGGGGTGCTTCCTCCTGGAGTCAGGAGCTGACTTAGAGATGAAGCAGGCAGAGACCCAGGAGGAGGATGGGAAGGCGGAGAAGAGTCAGGAAATGGGTGGAAAGTAGACCCTGGGGTGACCACCAGGCTCTGCAGCCTATTGGCTGTGTGGTCTTGGACAAGCAAATTAACCTCTCTGTGCCTCTGTTTCATGCAAAAATTATAAGTGCTGTGCTGGGCACCGGGATCCCACCTGCCTGCAGCAGGGCCCATCTCACCCCCCATGTGTGCCAGGAGGGGTCTCCAGCTCCTCGGGCTCCTGGCATTTACAGCCGGGACCGGGGTGGGGTATTTCTCCTGGGAGGCCTGGCACACAGCTTCTGGCATGTGGTGGGGGTGGGTTGCCCAGAGGGCAGGAGGGCAAGAGAGCCTGGAGGGAGAAAGGAAGGGGGGCAGGAAGGGGGAGGGGAGGAAGGGACGGAGGGAGGGTCCAAGGCCCTGGACAGAGAGCCTCCCGTGACAGAGGACGCTGGATGTGGAAAGAACTGGCCCTGGGGTCGGGAGGCCCTGGGGACGGGAACCTGGTCATAAGCCCTCAAGCTCCTACACCCCCAGAGTCCTGGGCCTCTCCTTCCTTAGAAGATGGGATCACCGTCTAAGGGAGGGTGGCGCCCAGGTGCTGGCTGGCGGGCAGTGGCAGCAGGTGTGGGTGGGCACTCAGGCTGTGCTGACCTTCCACCCAGGACGTCCTCCTCCTCCAGAGCCTCTACCCGCAGCCCAGGAGCCCCGCCTGCCCTGGCAGCCCTGTGAGATGCAGCACCGCCCAGCACAGAGGCCGCCCGGGGCCTGGGCATGATGGCAGGTTCACAGAGGCGACTGTGGGAGCAGGAGGCTGGTCTGAACCAGCGTGTTGGGAGTCTGAACTCCATTCTAAGGACTGAGGAGTCACAGAAGGTCACGGAGGGATGGCACAGCGCAGCCCATGATCCCAAGGGCTCTCCCCACTGACAGGAGGGGAGTACACGAGAGGGCCAAGGGTCAGGCCCGGGGCCAGTGAGGCATGGTGGGCATGGAGAGGGAGGGAGGGGAGGGCCATGGTGGTGGAGGGTTGTGAGTGGAAGGGGCGACACAGATGGACAGGATGTGGGTCCCAGATGGGAAGCCGGGGGCCCAGGAAGTGGTTAGCAGGTGAGAGGCAGCCTCAGCCCGGACAAGGTGGTGGCCAGGGTGGAGAGGAGAGTCATTGGGAGGTGGAATCCACAGCCCTGGGGACACGGGATGGTGGCAGTGAGGGAGCCGCGTCCCGGTTTCTGACGGGGCAGGGGCCTGGATGGGGCGGGCCACGCAGGTCCTGGTAATTCTGTTCTGAGGACTTGGGTCTGGAGGGCCAGGGGCTGAACGCCCATTGTCCAGCATGAAACAGGCAGATGGGGGCTCAGGCTCCCGTGTGTGGCAAGGTCCAGGCTTGGCACACGGCAGGCTCAGGAGGTAAGGGGGCCCTGGGGTTATGCCCCAGCAAATGAGACTCAGAAGAGCCCATCCAGGACTTCCCTGGACAGGCCAGTTGACTCGGTTCACAGCCCCAGGCCCCGCCCCAAAGCCCCACCCAACCCCAGCGGGTGAGCTGGAGCTGGCCACCAGTGTGGGGCCTGCAGATCTTACCCAGTGGCGGTCCATGCGTGATCAGGATGTCAACACCTTCAGGAATGAGGTTCCACTTCTCCAGCAGGGCTTGGCCTCGTGGGAGGTTAAAGCCCCAGCCGTAAAACCAGGGCTGCCTGGAGGAGAAGAGTGGGCAGTTCAGAGAGGGTGGTCACAGGGAAGGGGACAGGCCACAGGGCAAGAGAGGCGATGCCACGCGGACGCTGCTCCTTCCCTGCTTCCTCATCGCCCCCCGCCCACAGCCACGGGGCTGTAGCTCATTGCCAGCTCCAGAGTGGGGCCACATGGACCCAGCTGTTCACGTCCCCCTGACCTGTCCCCAGCCCAGACCTAGACCCGTCAACGTAAGTCATCTCAGTTGGCTCAGTGGTGAGCAGTGGCTCAGACTCTTGGAGGGAGTCCCAGACATTTCCTTCAATGATGAGAAAAGCAGATACTGACATCCCTCTGTATCAACCAATGGCCTTCTAGACTTGGGCACTGTCAGCAGATATCAAGCCACTATTTCATCCTAACCACCATCATCACCACCAACACCACCACCACAATCACCACCATCACCACCATCACCACCACCACCACCATCAACAACCATCAGCACCATTACCACCATTACCACTACTATCACCACCATCACCACCATTACCAACCATCACCACCACCACAATTACCACCATCACCACCACCATCCCCATCACCACCACCATTACCACCATCACCAACCATCACCACCATCACCACCACCACCACCACCACCATCACCACCACCACCATCACCACCACCACCATTACCACCATCACCACCATTACCACCACCACCACCACCATCCCCATCACCACCACCACCATCACCATCATCACCACCACCATTACCACCACCACCATTACCACCACCACCACCACCATTACCACCATCACCACCACCACCACCACCATCACCACCACCACCACCACCATTACCACCATCACCACCACCACCACCACCATCCCCATCACCACCACCACCATCACCACCATCACCACCACCACCACCACCACCATCACCACCACCACCACCATCAACAACCATCAGCACCATTACCACCATTACCACTACTATCACCACCATCACCACCATTACCAACCATCACCACCATCACCACCACCACAATTACCACCATCACCACCACCATCCCCATCACCACCACCATTACCACCATCACCAACCATCACCACCATCACCACCACCACCACCACCACCATCACCACCACCACCACCACCACCATCACCACCACCACCATTACCACCATCACCACCACCACCATTACCACCATCACCACCACCACCATCACCATCATCACCACCACCATTGCCACCACCACCATTACCACCACCACCACCACCACCATCACCATCATCACCACCACCACCACCACCATCACCATCATCACCACCACCATCACCACCACCACCATTACCACCATCACCACCACCACCATCACCATCATCACCACCACCATTACCACCACCACCATTACCACCATCACCATCACCATCATCACCACCACCATTACCACCACCATCATTACCACCACCAACACCACCATTACCACCATCACCATCACCATCATCACCACCACCATTACCACCACCACCATTACCACCATCACCATCACCATCATCACCACCACCATTACCACCACCACCATTACCACCACCAACACCACCATTACCACCATCACCACCACTATTACCACCATCTCCACCACCACCACCACTGCCAATACCATCTCCAACACCAACAGCAACAGTAGCCACCGACACCACCCCCATCACACCACCACTGCTGTGGTCTAAAGGTTTGTCATATGTTGAATCCCCAGGTGACGGCATTAGGAGGTGGGGCTTGGCAGGTGATCAGGGCATGAGAGAGGAAACTACATGATGGGCTTAGTGCCCCTACAGAAGAACAGGTGAGGACGTGAGCAGCCATCATCTGGGCCAGAGAGGGCCCTCGGCAGACACGGAATCGTGCAGCACCTTGGTCTTGGACTTTCAGACTCTAGAATGGTGCGAAGCAAGTATCTGCCGTTCATGAGCTACCTAGTCTATGGGCTCTTATTACAGAAGCATGAAGAGACCGAGCCCGCCATCTCCCCATCACCGCCATCCCTGTTGTGGGCTAACTTACGTCCCCTCAGTGGTGCTACGAGGACCGTGAACAGTACCTGATTTGTCTGCATATACAACCAAGTTAAAATGAGGCCCTAGGGACTAGAACGGGTTCTGAATCCAGTGACCGGTGTCCTGAAAAGAGGGCCACGTGGAAACAGACACGCAGAGGAGCGCCAGAGGCAGTGGAGGAGAGAGAGACTGTAGTGGACACGGGCCAGGAAGGCCAAGGTGGCCATGGCCACAGGGGGCTGGGAGGCCTGGGGAGGTTGTCCCTCGGAGCCTCCAGGAGGAACGGCCCCCGCTGGTGCCGCTCGGACCTCTGGCTCCAGACAGGTGGTGACCACCTGCACACTCAGCACAGTCCCCCGCGCCCTGGCCCCAGGACCGCCAGCCGGCAGCAGGTGGGCCAGGTGGGTCAGTGAAGGCTTGTTCAGCTCACCAGCTCTGCCAGGGAGGCCACCTGTTTCAGGAACTCATGAATCCAGGGTTCACGTACTCCCATGTCACCATGAGGAGCCTGAGGCCCAGGAGAGCCATGCTACGGGGTCAGGCCCTGGGGTGCAGAGCCACAGCAGGGGTGGGTCCAGCCTTGCCTTCACAGGCCCTTGTGTGCCCAGAGCTGCCACCTAAATCCCTCCCATGGCTCAGGCGTCATCCTGTGGGGTGGCTGACACCCCAGTCTCTTACGCCAACAGCTCTATCCTATTGGCGGCCACTGGGTACACCGCTGGGAACCCTGGAGTTCCGTGGAACACCACTGAGAACGTGGCCCTCCCTCAGCAGGCTCCAGGCTGGAGGACAGGCTCAGGGGGTGGGGAGAGGCACCCAGAGGATCAGACCCAGGCCTGGTTCTCCCTTCCCCAGCATTGGGGCCTGCAGTGCCATCTCCTGGGCCCGAGGTTCCGGAGGAAGGTGGCTGACCACGTGGTTACTCAGAGGCCCAGGAGGGAGGTCAGTGAATGTTGAATAAAGGGTGGAGAGAGGACTGGACCAAGCAGCACCCTGTTACAGGCTGTTGGAGGACCTTCCCGTGGCCCGTGACTGCCACCAGCAATTCAGAGCTGAATCCAGCCCCCAAGGACCCTCCAGGGAGGACACTCAGTAAAACAGATAGAACACACAGGCCACCAACCTCCCAGACACTACTCCCCTAGGCTCTTGGCCTCTGGGAGGAGCTGTGACTCCCACCTCGTCCCCCACCAGGCATGACAGGCTGCAGGGAGCCCTGGGCACAGGTAAGGCCAGAAAGAGCCTGGCTCCCGGTCCCACTCCAGGCCTGAGAGAGGGGAAGATGGTGCCCAGGACCCACGAGGCTGTCTGTGCCCCGGCCCTGGGATCCCCATCCACAGGCAGAGCCCACCAGCTGAGGGGAGGGGCAGCTGGGGCTGGGGAATGGCCACTGGGGGTCAGCACCAGGGGAGGAGCCTCTCAGACACGCCCACCTAGGCCTGCCCTGTCCACCTGCAGAAACTCCTCAGCTTCTCAGACTCTCCCCAGAGAAGACCACAACACACACACACAGACACACACACACACACACACACGCGCACACACACGCACACACACGCACACGCACACACATGCGTGCGCGCACTTGATTTTATGCACAACTTTAAGTCAGAGGGGCCTGGGTGACGATGGTCTACCTCTTATCCACTGTGTGATTTGGGGCAAGGGGGGGGAGAGTTAGGTTGAACCACATCTATACAATCCCGTCTGAATACCCAGGAGCTCTAGACCTCAATTCCCTCATCTATAAATGAGGATTAAGTCAGTTAATCCATGAAACATGTTAAAATAATGTCTGGGTCACAGTCAGCACTCGTCACACTGCAGCTGCCTCATCATCTCATCCCCCCACCATCCCATCATCATTGCCACCACCACCACCACCACCATCATGACCATCACCATCATCACCACCATCACCACCACTACCTCCATGACCACAGTCACCACCACAATCGTCACCATCACCATCACCACCACCACCATTACTATCACCACCATCACCACCACTACCTCCATGACCACAGTCACCACCACAATCGTCACCATCACCATCACCACCACCACCATTACTATCACCACCATCACCACCATCTCCATCACCATCATTATCACCACCATTACCACCATGACCACGGTCACCACCACAATCGTCACCATCACCATCACCACCACCACCATTACTATCACCACCATCACCACCATCTCCATCACCATCATTATCACCACCATTACCACCATGACCACGGTCACCACCACAATCGTCACCATCACCATCACCACCACCACCATTACTATCACCACCATCACCACCATCTCCATCACCATCATTATCACCACCATTACCACCATGACCACGGTCACCACCACAATCATCACCATCACCATCACCACCATCACCACCACCATTACTATCACTATCACCATCATCACCACCATCATCACCATCATCATCACCACCATCATCACCATCATCACCCCCATCGTCATCATCATCATCACCACCATCACCACCACAATCATCACCATCACCATCATCACCAGTATCACCCCCACCCATCATCATCACCTCCACCACACCATCATCATTACCATCATCACCACCATCATCATGACCATCACCATCACCAAGGTCATCCTCACCATAACCACCACCATCACTATCACCATTACCATCATCACCATCACGACCATCACCACCACGACCACCATGAGCACCGTCACCACACATCATCATCACCTCCACCATCCCTTCATCATTGCCATCACCACCACCACCACCACCACCACCATCACCATCACATTCATCACCATTGTTGACATGGACTCCTCCTAGACTCACCCATGAAACATACATGACAAAGTTCTGGCCTAGGCAATGTGTTTTAAACTGCATTTTGATGGGTGGCAACAGCATTTTTAAAAAAAGAAACAGGAAAAGCAAAGGAATGAGTAGAGAGAGCAGGAAAGGGATATTTTAAACATATTTCTACTTAGTAGAAGCACTTCCACGCCCGAGTCACGGTGTGGCCCTTCCTCCTGCGGTCCTGGTCTGCAGTCCTGGCCGGCACAGCCCTGTCCCTGGCTCCAGGCGGCTTCAGCTCTGACTGCCAGGCTGGGTTTCCGAAGGCTCCCGGGAGCTCCGAGCCCGAGGCTGAGCGAGGGCCCTGGGGCAGCAGACGGTGCTGCTGCAGGAGGCTGTGCAGCCCGGATGCCGGGGCCTCGGGAGCCCCAGCCCCGCCAGCCAACGGGAGAAGGAGCAGTGGATTTCTGGCACTGACTTTCAAACACAGGCTCCATTTTTCAAAAATCTAATCAAATATTTACAAGGCAGGACGAGGCCTCCTCAGTGTGGAGAGAAGCAGCTGTTAGTTCTCCGGAGCCACCACAGGAGGTGAGTTTTTGATAGGGACACTCAGAAACACATCAGAGACCCCCATGGACCCCAACAGCTGCCCCTGGGGAGCCTCTGCCTGTCCGGCTTTCCCTCGCCCAGCACTAAGGGACCTCCTCTGGGTGGCAGGTCCTGCCCGGTCCTTGGAAACACCTGACCTGGAATCCCGGGACGCTGAACTCCGCTCACCCCGAGGGTGCCCCGTGATGGCACCGCAGCCCAGGACAGGTGGGCGGGAACCAGGTCTTGACGGGGCCAAAGGTCCTCATCTTTCCCACTTTCCCCCGCCTCCTTTCCCGTCCCATCTCAGCCCCCTCTGTGGGCCACGAGGACTTCTCAATCACACAGGCAAGCTGACTGTCCCCCAGGACCTGGCCGGGGTCCGTGGGCACTAATACCATAGTGTTAGGTCCTTGGCCCCTCTGACCCTAAAGCCGGAGCCGGACACCCTGGTTCCGCCCAGCGCTGGCCTCCTGACCCCTCCCAGCGCGTTTTCTCCCATGTCATGGGACAAGGAGGCATGGTCTGCAGACCTTGTCCCCAGGAACAGGGAGGTCCCTCTTACTCACCGCTGGACCCACTGCCTGGCACGGGAGAGAGGGCCTTACTGCGGCCCGTGAACACACACCTGAGCACCTGGAGCTCGCCCGCCAAAGAGGTGACATTGCAACTTTCATTAGAATTTGGGGACCAGAGAGGCAGGTCGTCGGGGACATTTCCGAGGACATTTCTGAGCTGGCCTCAGGCAGGGGCCTTTCTTGAGGGCAGGCAGGAGTCGCGGGGTCTGAGCAACTCTCTGGGGCAACCTTATCCACTGAGGCCTGGGCAGCCCTCAGGCCTGGACAACAAGGAACTGCCCAGTGTCCACGGACTCAGGCTCCGCCAGGCCAGGTCCCGCCCAGCAGGCGTCGGCCATGCAGGCCCCTCCTCAGCCCTCGAGGCCTGGCTCTGAAAGGAGGCACTGTGACCTGCGGCCTCACCTCCTGCAGGGTGCCTGATGTTTCAGACCAGGACAGGGCGGAGGGGACAAGAGGGGCTTGTCACCTGAGCTGCAGGATGCAGCCGCCCTCATCGCCCATGTCCCGGGCTCTGAGACCCATGGACACATGAGCCGTGGAGCTGGAGCGTCCCCAGGAGCCACACCACAACCTAGTGCCTGGGCCCCACCCCACCGCCCTCGGGCCAGGAGCCGGGGGTCTGCCCCTTCTGCCCCGTCCAGGGCACCTCCGGGCCCCCAGGAGGGCAGTGAATCCGAATTCAGGCTGAGCAAGGGGAGGCGGCTTCCTGTCCTGAATTTCTGTCTTTCGGTTCTAAAGTAACCATTGGAATAATTTTCTTACAGAATGATAGTTGCCATGGCAACCAGAGCAAATTTCCCTTTTCTGAAACAGATGTCTCATTTAGTTGAAAATTAGAATGTGAACAAACCCATGGGAAAAATTAATTCAAACTTTAACAGAGCGCTGAATACAATGTAATCTCCCGGAGGTTAACCCCTTAACAGCTTCTTTGTGCGCCCGTGGTCACCCCCGGATCTAGCCTAATTAAGCCCGCTTAGCCAATATAAATGACCTCGCGCCACCATTAGAGGCTCCCCCAAGCACGCAGCCAGGCTCCCATGCAGGGGAGGGGGCAATGCTTGGCTGCAGCAGAGCAGAGCAGGGCTCCTGCCCAGGTTTCCCGCCTCCCAGGCAGGGTGCACAGCCCGGGGCAGGGGTGGGCCCAGGGGTCAGTGAGCAGGGCACACCTGGCCTAGGCCACTAGGGTCCAGGCCAGGGAGGCCTGGGGTGTCCCTAAGTGGGGCTAAGCCCAGCAGTATGTCCAGGCCAGCATGCAACGCCTAAGAGGAGAGGGCAGGGGCCATGCTAGGCGGCCACTGAGGGCCACCCACACAGGCCCTGTTCTCACAGCCTGCTCAGGGAGGCGGCTGCCATCACCGCCCCCACTTCACAGAAGCCAGGGTGTGGAGGGGCTTCCAAGTGGGGCACGGGTGATTCCACACTCTTTGCCGCTGCCCAGAAGCAGACCTCACCCTCCTCCCCAAAACCCCTTCACCAGCCACCGCTGCAAGTAGCTGCTCAGCTAACCCTCAGGACAAAACTGTTGGGAGAGAAGGAAACCTGTAGCACAGAGAAGTCAAACAGTGTGTCTGAGGACGCACAGGAAATAAGAGGGGCTTGGACCAGGGTTCCAGGCTCTGCACCCTGTGCCCAGGATGGCTGAGGTGATAGAGGACCAGGGCACAGCTCCAGCCCTTCAATGGTGACTGCCTACCTGCTCTGCTGAGCAGCTCCTGAATGCCCCCTGGGGGGCCCCTCTGGCCCCGGCTGGACAGGGAGGACGCAGCCGGCATCTCTCCCATGACCTCCCTCCACTCCAAAGCCCTCCATGGCTCCCCAGTGCTTCCAGGACAAACCCAGACCTCACAGCCTGGCACACAGGGGCCTTAAGGCTGCCCCAGCCCTCTTCTACGATCCTCCCAGATTCCCTGCCCATCCACCACCTAAGGCCTCCACAGCCACCTCCTATTTCCCAAGCAGCCTGGCCTGTCCCACCTCCAAGCTCCCCAGAGATCTGAAAAGCTCTTCCTAGCCCTTCTTCATCAACCACCGCCCATTATTCACCAAGGCCCAGCTCAGAGGCCCCCCATTCCAGGAGTGTCCCCTCTTTATGCTGACTGCCCGCCTGCCCACTCCTTCTGGGCAGGACCAGGTCAAATGCACCTTGGTTCCTCCCCCAACAGAGGGCTGGCCCAGATGGGTTTCAGGGAGCGTCTGCTCCTGGCGCACATGTAGGAAGGAAGGAAAGGGGTGAATGAGAGGTGGGGGCAGGCGGGAGGAAACACACATCAGCCCCTCCCCATCCTGGTGGGAGCCCCACCCGAGGGCCCCAACAGTCGATCCCCAAGACCACATCAGCAAGAATGACCATGCAGACTCCTGGTTACCTGTTCTGTCTTGCCTCCCGTGGCCCTGCCCACATGGGCTGGGGGCCCATTTTACAGATGAGGCCACAGAGGCAAACCTAGACCCAAGACACTCACACCCCTCTGCTGCGTCCAGACCCCTGGGAAACTCAGCTCTCCAAGGACCCCAGGCAGCCCATTCTGCAGGACAGGGGCCTGGGGGACACCGAAGCAGGAACCCTGCTGCCCACCTGGGCAGCCGTCACTCAGGCCCTCTGAGGGAAGAAGAGCAAAGGCCCCGTGGAGTGGAACTGCCAGGCCAGGCCTTTCCTTCTCCTCTTGACCCTCTGGAGTCTCCTTCCTCCAGGGGAGGCCACCGCCTGGCTGGGACGGTGATGTCGCCCAGCTCTGGGGCCGGTGCAGCCTCCCTGGGCGCTCAGAAATGCCCAGGCCCCTTCCCCAGGCAGAGCCCTCTGCAACCCGGTCCTGCACCTGTCTGCCGGTCCCAGCTGGTACCACCCCCAAAGAAGCCAGGCTTTCCGGGGCCACTGCCAGGGAGCTGGCCATGTCACGGTCAATTACTAGCGTCTCAGGGGGGGACCACCCTGGCCCTGGCCCTAAGTCCCTCCTCAGAGCCGCCTGCATCCCAGGGTGCTCCACCCCACTCTGAAGCTGAGGACCCAAGGCTCAGAAAGGCCCAGGACCCGCCTGAGTGCCCCAGGCAAGCTCACGCCTACACCAAGATGGGGACATGAGGACTTCGCAGCCTCCTGGGGACACCTCATGTCCCGGCTCCACTGCCACCCGCCCAGCTGAGTTGGCTTCACCTCCTCTTGCTGCACCCCTGGGCTGTGCTGAGGCCAGGGGCTGCAGGAGGTGGGGACAGGGACTCCAGCTCCTCCTGCCCCATGGCCCCAGGCTGCTAAGAAGGGTCAGGGCTCCGTGGTGCTGCTTCGTGACCCCGAAGCCTGTCAATCACACACTTGCTGGGGCACATCCCACCGTGGGCAACAGCAGCAAGGTGAGTGGCACCCAGGAACGTCCTTTGTCATTCCTAATTAATCCCCCTCCCACGTGCAGAGCCATCCATCTTTTGTTTCCTGGACTCCGCAGCCGGGAGAAGCAGATGATTCGTTTCGAACATTAATCTCACGTGCAGAAGAGATGCTGTGGGCAGAGGGGCCGTCTGGGAAGGAGGAGGAACAGCAGCGCCAGTCAGCGTCACCCACAGGTGCAAGGAAGGCCGGGACAGGAAGGGCACAAGAGAAGCTCTGTGCGTGTGTGTGTGTGTGTGCGACACACGTGTGTGCAGGGGCAGGACCGAGCCCAGGCAGGGCTTCCAGTCAGTGCAGGATGGCCACAGGCAGGCAGCTGCTGGCTTCTCAAGACGGGAGAGAAGAGGGACACCCCTAAAGTCACAGCGACTCCCAGACCCATGGCTCCATGTCCCTCCCTGTCGCACTTCTCACCCCCTTACACAAGAGGGACAGAGGCCTGGGAGGAACGCGTCACACCGGGGCAGGGATCCCGGAGCCCGAGCCCAGTCCTTCCTATGCTCTGCAGCCCAGCAGGGCCAGCAGTGGACCTGGCGGGGCAGGGGAGGCCAGGGCAGCCCGTGCTGTGGGCCTGCCAGTCCACCTGCACCCAGCTGCACTCCTGCATGGAGACCCCGGGGCGGAGATCCAGGCTGGGGGGCAGCTCCCGGGAGGCCAGCTGGGTCAGCTCCTGAGTGATGTGGACGGCACAGCCCCCGCTGAAACCACCCGGAAACGAGGCACACCACGGATCCCTGTGGGGACCACAGCCTCGGGTCCAGAGAGGGGACCAAAGGCCATGCCGTGACAGAAGGGGTGGCCAGGTTGGCCCACGGCAAGTGGCCCTGCAACCTCTTCCTTCAGGCTGCGCCCCAGAGGGCTTCAAGGCAAGGGTGGGTCAGAAAGAGCCATAATCATGCAGGGCAGGACCCTCTGCCACACAGAGCAAGACCCAGGTCCCGCTCCTGCAGGGGCCCCCCACCAGGAACCCCACCAGGACCCCCACCAGGTGCCCCCCACCAGGACCCCCCACCAGGACCCCCACCAGGCACCCCCCACCAGGACCCCCCAGGACCCCCACCAGGGACCCCCCAGGGCCCCCAACCAGGAACCCCACCAGGGACCCCCCTATCAGGACCCCCCACCAGGGACCCCCCACCAGGGACCTCCACCAGGGACCCCCCCCGCCAGGACCCCTACAGGGACCCCCCACCAGGACCCCCACTAGGATCCCCCATCGGGACCCCCACCAGGACCCCCACCAGATATCCCCCACCAGGACCCCCACCAGGACCCCCACCAGGACCCCCACCAGGGACCCCCACCAGGCACCCCACCAGGAACCCCACCAGGTGCCCCCCACCAGGCACCCCCCACCAGGACCCCCACCAGGACCCCCACCAGGACTGTGTGCACCAGGAAGCCCACCAGGACTCCCACCAGGACACCCCACCAGGACCCCCACCAGGACCCCCACCAGGACCCCCACCAGGACCCCCACCAGGCACCCCCCACCAGGACCCCCACCAGGACCCCCACCAGGACTGTGTGCACCAGGACCCCCACCAGGACCCCCACCAGGACCCCCACCAGGACTGTGTGCACCAGGACCCCCACCAGGACCCCCACCAGGGACCCCCACCAGGACCCCCACCAGGGACCCCCCACCAGGGACCTCCACCAGGGACCCCCCACCAGGGACCTCCACCAGGGACCCCCCCCGCCAGGACCCCTACAGGGACCCCCCACCAGGACCCCCACTAGGATCCCCCATCGGGACCCCCACCAGGACCCCCACCAGATATCCCCCACCAGGACCCCCACCAGGACCCCCACCAGGACACCCCACCAGGACCCCCACCAGGACCCCCACCAGGACCCCCACCAGGACTGTGTGCACCAGGAAGCCCACCAGGACCCCCACCAGGACACCCCACCAGGACCCCCACCAGGACCCCCACCAGGCACCCCCCACCAGGACCCCCACCAGGACCCCCCACCAGGACCCCCCACCAGGACCCCCACCAGGACCCCCACCAGGACTGTGTGCACCAGGAAGCCCACCAGGACCCCCACCAGGACACCCCACCAGGACCCCCACCAGGACCCCCACCAGGACCCCCCACCAGGACCCCCACCAGGACTGTGTGCACCAGGACCCCCACCAGGACCCCCACCAGGACACCCCACCAGGACCCCCACCAGGACCCCCACCAGGACTGTGTGCACCAGGACCCCCACCAGGACCCCCACCAGGACCCCCACCAGGACCCCCACCAGGACTGTGTGCACCAGGACCCCCACCAGGACCCCCACCAGGACCCCCACCAGGACCCCCACCAGGACCCCCACCAGGACTGTGTGCACCAGGACCCCCACCAGGACCCCCACCAGGACTGTGTGCACCAGGAAGCCCTAGGCCAAGAAATTCACATGAAGTGGCCCCTGCAGAAGCACAGGAGCAGGGTGGCCGTCCACCTGGCTCACACCACAGGGCTTCTGGAAAAGGTGATGTCACCAGAGGCCTTGAAGCCAGGTGGACCATGGCCACAGGACAGGGCCAGGTGGGCAGAGCCGGCCTCTCTGGTCTCCTGTGAGCAGGAGGCCTTGGCCAGTGGCAGCCAGGGCAACAGGGGCTGCCAGGACCAGGTGGGGTCTAGCCAGCCTGGAGCCTGGTCACCTGCCGTCCCCACCAGGAAGCAACTGCATTCTGATGAGTGGCGTGAGAGGCAAGGAGGGCCTGGGGCGGTGACCCGTCTCGTGTCCTTTTCACAAAGTGAGACGATTGAGCCTCACACTGGGCAGCCCCAGGGCCAACCTTTCCCGCCCACCAGCTTGGCCACCTGTAAACCACCCCCATCGCCCCCCCACCTCTGGGGGTCCTGGGCAGCAGGATGGGAGCCCCGGTGTGCCGCTGGCCAGCCTCCTCGAGGCCTAAGGACAGGGGATATCTCTGCTGTGTTCTCACACAGGTCTGGCCCTGCTGTTTGGGGAGACTGGTGCCCAAGGCTCTGGCTCCTGGGAGGTGCGGGAACCTGCTGGCTCCGGGGTCCCACCCCATGAAGGCACCAGGCCTCCTAGCCGAGAAGGAGGCCCGGACCAGCTCCGTCCAGCCGGCAGACACTTCTCAAAGTTTATGCCTCAGCAGGTTTGGATCCCTCCTTTCAAAACACCAGAAGTAATTAGACCAGATGGACTCGATGCCTGCCAACCTCACCCTCCCGCACTCCTTTTTTTTAAAATCAAGGCCGTTTTCAGTTAAATGAGAACAAAAATGCATCCAAAGTCCATAAATGAATACGGTGCAGACGGATTTTTTTAACACTGAGGGTTTTGTAACAGCTGAGCTCCTCCTCTCCTCCCGGGTGGGTTCCGGCTCCCTTCCCCTGAGCGGCTCCTGGGGAAGGCCCGACATCCAGGCTGTGCCCAAGGGACCAGAAAGAGAACCACTTCCTGAGCCCTACAGAGTCACGGTTCCGCGTTGTCCAACCAGGTGTGGGGACAGCCCAAGCCAGGCAGCAAGGGTCTGACCAAGGGGAGGGGAAGGGACTGTGGACCTTGGCTGGGGTGGGGGAGGACAGGGCGTGGGAAGCCAGAGGCCGGCTTTAGAGAGGCCAGCACAGGAGGAGGAAGGACCCAATGGGCAAGGAGTTGGTGACGAGCCTGGGAGGAGGCCACAGAGAGTGTGGACACAGAAAAGCCAGGCCAGGCACTGACCCTCACAGAGGCCCCACAGCCCGGCCTCGTCCGCCCACCTGTTCGTTCATTCATCCATTTATTCATTCAACAAATGTTTATTGTGACAAGTCAGAGACTGTCCTGGGCACTCGGGTCAGGTCCAGAGAGAGTCTATAAGGAAAAAAGAGGTTCAGGTGCCTGGCCTGGCGGGACCTCAGGGGTTCTAGGCGGGGACAGAGATGGAGAGAAATCACCTGTCTGTGACCGGACATGTGGTCCTGAGCCGGATGGACTAGCCAGGTGGGAGAGCGGCCCACAGTGGACCCCGAGCATAGAGAAGGTGAGCGCAGAGCCGAGGACAGTTTCTCTACGTGGTGACGGTCCAGGTGGTGTCACATGGAGAAGCCCAGGATGGGACCCCTACCTCACACTATCCACACCGTCACCCCGCCCAGGAGTAACAGGCAAAGCAACGAGGTTCTGGAGACAACCTAGAAACCGTCCCCAGCTCAGGGGGGAGGTCTCAACAGGACACAGCGAGCCTCCACCAGAAGGGACACCGAGACGTCCACGACCCACCGCCAAGACGCCGTTCACCTGGCACTGGGCGGGGCAGGTGGCAGAGGAGGAAAGCCGTCCGCAGCATTCCTCCTGACCAAGGGCCCATGCTCACGCCAGAGGACACCAAGGATGGACAGCCCGGCGTTCCTGAAATGCACGAAAGACTCGCGAGCGTCACAGCAGGAAGTCAGGTGGCCAGCAGACGCGACAGCTTCACCTCCCAGGCCACCAGGAGGAGCAAAGCCACGGAGGCACCAGCACAGGCCACCCCGGGAAGGAGCATCTAAAGCCCCCAGAGCCAGTGTTGGCCAGGATGTAAGGGACAGGTGTGCACACATCTGTGTGTGTGCATGTGTGTGCATGTGTGTATGCATATGTGTGTGTGCATGTGTCTGTGTGAGTGTGCATGTGTGTGTGCATGTCTGCAGGTGTGCACACATCTGTGTGTGCATGTGTGTGCATGTGTCTGTGTGCATGTGTCTGTGTGCATGTGTGTGTGCATGTCTGCAGGTGTGCACACATCTGTGTGTGTGCATGTGTATGTGCATGGGTGTGTATGTCTGTGTGTGTGTGTTTGCATGTGTGTGCATGTGCGCGCGTTTGCATGTGTGTGCATGTCTATATGTGTGTGTGTGTGTGCGTTTGCATGTGTGTGTGTGCGTGTGTGTGCGTGTGTGTGTGAGCGGCACACAGACATCCAGGACTATGTACCTCTGTGCCCTTAGAGACGTGTAAGAATGTTCGCAGCAATGGATTTATAACAGCTCCAAACCAGTGGTGGTTAGACTGAGAGACGGAGGAAGAAATTGCAATTCACTCATTTAATGAAACCTAAATGGCAGTAGGAAAAGAACCAATTACAAAAGCACATCACAATGTGGAAGGATCTTAAAAATATAAGCCCCCCCCAAAAAAAAAAAAACCCACAGACACCAAGTATCTCAAACTGTATGGATTCAGTTTGACGAAGTTCAAAGGTCAGGCGGATGAGGGCTGGCAGGAGTCTCTGTACCTAGACAGGGTTTTGCTGTGAACAAAACTGACCTAAAACACCAAATCTCATTCTTAAAAAACTGTAAAAGAAAACAGAAAACCAAAGTACGGCAGGCTCAGGACAGCCAGTGAGACACAGCGGCCAGACACAGCGGACGTGAACAAAGATCAGATCACGTCTTAGTATGTCACGTGACACTCATGGAAAATGGCAGTCCCTTCGCCTCCCAGCAGTCCCTGCAGCCTGGGCTGGGTGACAGCACCCATCCCGGGGCCCCTGCAGGGACTGGGCAAGGACCCGTGGTCAGCACCGAGCTCAGGCCTGGCTGTGCGAGGCTTGGCCAGCCTGAGGCTCATGGCCATGGGCCCCTCCCTCCCCTGGACAGCTGCACCACACATGGTCAGGGCCTTGCACAGGCCAGGCACACCGTGGCCACATGGGCCACATGGCCCCAGCACGGGCCTGATGGGGAAGCAGGACCACAGGTCGGCCTCACCGTCGGCCAGGCCAGGCTCTTGGTGGCCATGCCCACCACGCTGCGCCGCGAGTTGGCCCTTCCTGGCTTGTTCTGGAGAGTCCTGGACACTGAGGCCAGCCCTGAAGGACCCTGCCCCCAGCCCAGAAACTGTGGCCTCCCAGGGGGCTGCGGCCGGAGGACCTGGGTCACCCCCAGCCAGCCCTGCTGCACACCTGGGGACGGGCAGCTGGTTGCTCATCCAAGCCCTGTCAGCTCTCCTCTGGGCTCCTGCCTGGGGCTGACAACCTGCTTCCCGTGGCCCTCTGTGGCCCTGCTCTGCCTCCCAGGGCCACATGGAACACGTCCACCCCTGGCCTGCCGGCCTGGCCACAGGTCACGTCTGCTCTGTTCATTCCCCCCGCCCCGCCCGGCTCCGCTGGCAAAACCATGCCTGTGAAGCTGGAGAGAACCTCTCCTGAGCTCCATGAGAGCCATGTGTCACAGGAGGGAAGAGGAGGGAAGGGCACACCTGACCCATGGAGGTCAGCTCTGCCGCCTGCTGCCTCCTGCCAGCTGCCCTGTATCCGGGCAGCCCGCACCAGGGGAGCTGAGTGCCCCCAGCCCAGACCTCCACAGGCAGCTGGAGAGGTGCACCCACCCGCCCACCCAGCACCAGGCAGAACCCGCAGCCGGCAGGACGCCTCCTCCAGAGAGAGTGGCTTCTGGCACCCGAAGGCCACCAGCAGCTGGGGTCCCTCCCACTGAGCAGCCCAGGAGGACAGCACCCACCACCACCTCACGGCCTCTCCCCCTTAGTGACCGCAAACCCGGCTCAGGGAGGCGACCCAGCTTGTCCAGGGTCCCTCCAAAGCTCAGGGGCAGGACTGGGACTGGATTCCTGAGTTCCCGGTGCCACCCCAGCTCTGGGGACAGAAGGAAGGTCACCTAGAACCTGCTGCACACTCCAGTAGCTGTGTGGCTCCTGGGAGAGGACTCCTCTGTGTCACACACATGCACACACGCGTACACATGCTCGCGCGCGTGCACACACACACACACACACACGCAGGCTCCCGTGGAGTTGAGGAGTCAGGTGGGCATCCTTCTCAGGTGGGCAGCGTATCCTCAGGTCCTGGGAGTACCCAAGACTCCAAGGGGACCCTGAAGCTGCCAGCAGTGTGACGGGGCGGGTGATGGCAGGACCCCAGCTCCGGGCTCTGGCTGCTCAGCCTCTCCTGCAGCCAGCCCACCTGCCCGCCCTGGAAACCCGGGCTCTTCCCTCTGCCGGCCACGCCGTTCGGGCCTCCTTAGGTTTCTGTCCCTTTAGCCTCTGACTTTCCCCAGTGGGAGGCCTCCCTGGCCAGCTCTCAGGGCCTCCCCCAGGGCCTCCTCCCAGGGCCTCCCCCAGGGCCTCTCCCCAGGGGCTCCCCCCAGGGCCTCCCCCTCATGGTTCTCACGGAACAAGGGAACTGGTTGCCAACTACCTCCCACGGGAGGGAACCCACAGGAGGTAGGTCTGCCTCCTCAGGCCCAGGACCCCCTCACCGTCCGCCCCCCAGGGTCCAGATGGGCACCTGGCCCTCAGTAGCCACTGGACAAAGGAACCACCAAGTTCATTCCCACCCCCAGGCCTCAGGTCTCTCAGGGGGAAGGTCTTCATGCCTCCTCCACGTGGCTGAGGCCCAGCACCCAGGAAGTGTTGGGAAAGGACACGGCACCCTCCAACCAGGGGCCTGGAGCAAACCCAGGCTCAGAAACGTGGGTCCTCCCTGCGGAAGCCCCCCGCCTCCCTGGCCCAGTTCAAAAGCCACCTCCCGCAGGAAGCCCTCCTGGATCTCACCAGGCCCTTCTCAGAGCAGGTTCAGGTCCCCAACACACTGCCTGGACCAGGTCTCGTCCTTCCTGGGGCCCCTCTCCTGCTGGGCCTGGTGACAGGAAGGTGTGGAGGGACCGGGCCTCGCCTCCGACCCTCCAGACACCAGGAGCTCGAGTCTGTAAAGTCCTTGCTGGAAGCCGCACAGGCCAGGAGCTCAGAGTGGCCGGACCACAGCGAGGCGGCCAGCCACGCCCGCCCCAGGCCCCAGCGGCCCCAGGAGCAGGATGTAGCCTGGAGGCAGAGGGCCGGGTCGCCCGAGGGCTGGTGGCTGGTTGTGGAAGGGCCCCTCTGGAGCTCAGAGCTCCCCTGGAGGATGTCGGTGACCCACCCCCACCACCCTCCGGCCCCCCATGGGTCTGGACAAGGCCACTTGGGAAGGACAGTCCCTGCAGCAAATAACCAGAATGAGGTCCCTGCAGCAGTCACTGGGACAGGCACTGGGCTCAGATGGGCCCACGTGATACCCTACAATCACCTCTGGGGGAGGCACACTGCACTCCCATTTTTCAGAGAAGGAGCTAAGCACAGAGAGGTGAGGTGACTCACCCACGGTCCCACAGCCCATAAGAGGCGGGGCTGAGATTCGAACTCAGGCAGTTTGGTGCTGAAGCCACGTTCTGAATCTACGCGGAATCAACTTAGAAGACAAGCGGCTTTGTGGGTAGGGTGGGGTTGTAAACCCCAGGCCAAGAGATCCAGTCCTGACTCCTGCCAGGCCCGAGCCTCCTCTCACCCCCCGGGCCCCACCCCACCCAGCCCTCCAGAGACCCTCCTGGAAGACCCCCCAGATCTTCCTGCCCAGCCAGACTGTCAGGGCCTGGGCTCCCCGTTTCTCCTTGTCCTTGGTGGTGAGAAGGTCACATCCCTGGGGGCCCATGAGGCCTTGTCTGGGACCCCACAGGCCACGGGAGGGCCTCCAGCCTCCAGCCCCAGAGGGGCACCATGTGGCATCAGGCAGGGCCGTCCAGGGCTGCCCAGGTCACTGTGTCCACAGCAGCTGTCCCACACACAATGCCCATGAGCCTAGGTGACCCTTGGCCACCCTGCCTGGGAGTTCCAGGAAGCCTTCCTGGTGACACCACACTTGAAAACATGTGGTCTCCCCCCCCCCCGTGGAGACCACCTGCCTCACCATCTGCCCACCTGCAGAGCAGACGCCAGTCAATCCTCACAGGGCCCAGGGCGGATTCTGGAGCCTTTAGTCAGGATCACAGAGACTGCTCCGAAACAGTCTTACCTTCACCATCAGCACCATTGTCAGCATCATCACCATCATCGTCACCACCATCGTTACCATCACCACATCACCACCATCACCACCATCATCACATCACCACCATCACCATCATCACCACCATCATCACATCACCACCATCATCACATCACCACCATCATCACCATCATCATCATCATCACCATCACCATCATCACCATCACCATCATCACCATCACCACCATCACCATCATCACCATCACCATCATCACATCACCACCATCATCACCATCACCATCATCACCATCACCACCATCACCATCATCACCATCATCACCACCATCACCATCATCACCATCACCATCATCACATCACCACCATCATCACCATCACCATCATCACCATCACCATCACCATCATCACCATCATCATCATCACCATCATCAACATCGTTACCATCACCATCATCATCACCATCACCACCATCACCACCATCACCATCATCACCATCACCATCATCACATCACCACCATCATCACCATCATCATCATCATCACCATCACCATCATCACCATCACCATCATCACCATCACCACCATCACCATCATCACCATCACCATCATCACCATCATCACCATCACCATCATCAACATCGTTACCATCACCATCATCATCACCATCACCATCATCATCACCACCATCATCACATCACCACCATCACCACCATTGTCACCATCATCACCATCACCATCATCATCACCATCACCATCATCACCATCACCATCATCACCATCACCATCATCACCATCACCACCATCACCATCATCACCATCACCATCATCACCATCATCACCATCACCATCATCAACATCGTTACCATCACCATCATCATCACCACCATCATCACATCACCACCATCACCACCATTGTCACCATCATCACCATCACCATCACCACCATCACCATCATCACCACCATCACCATCACCATCACCACCATCACCACCATCATCATCATCATCATCACCATCACCACCATCACCATCATCACCATCACCATCACCACCATCATCACATCACCACCATCACCACCATCACCATCATCACTATCATCATCACTACCATCACCATCATCACCATCATCATCTCCACCATCACCATCATCACCATCACCACCATCACCATCACCATCATCACCATCACCACCATCACCACCATTGTCACCATCATCACCATCATCATCACCACCATCACCATCATCACCATCACCATCATCACCATCACCACCATCATCACATCACCACCATCACCATCACCACCACCATCATCATCATCATCACCATCACCACCATCACCATCATCACCATCACCATCACCACCATCATCACATCACCACCATCACCACCATCACCATCACCATCATCACCATCACCATCACCATCATCACCATCACCACCATCATCATCATCATCATCACCATCATCACCATCATCATCACCACCATCACCATCATCACCATCATCATCACCACCATCATCACCATCACCATCACCATCATCACCATCACCATCACCATCATCACCATCATCACCATCATCATCACCACCATCATCACATCACCACCATCATCACCATCATCACCATCACCACCATCATCACCATCATCATCACCATCATCACCACCACCATCATTATCACCACCATCACCATCACCATCATCACCATCACCATCACCACCATCACCATCACCACCATCACCATCACCACCATCATCATCATCACCATCACCATCACCACCATCACCATCATCACCACCATCATCATCACCATCACCATCACCACCATCATCACATCACCACCATCACCACCATTGTCACCATCATCACCATCACCATCATCACCATCACCACCATCACCATCACCACCATCACCATCATCACCATCACCACCATCACCATCATCACCATCACCATCACCACCATCACCATCATCACCATCACCATCACCACCATCACCATCACCACCATCATCATCATCATCACCACCACCATCATCACTATCACCGTCGTCCCCAGCATCACCAGCACCATCACCACTTGACCGTCTGCACCTGGACAATGACTATGGTTCCCACCTCACCAGCTCCATCGTCACCATGACAACCATCGCCATCCCATCACCAGGGTTTCGGTGAACACACCGACCATCACACAGGTCGGTCAGGACCGTCTCTCACCTTGACCACCACCTGGCCAGGTGAGCTCAGAGCGGAGCCCTGATCACTGTCCCCAGGCAGAGTCAGAGCCCACATGGGCTGGTTTTGTAAACAGCTGCCCTCCCTGCGCAGTACACCAGGCTTCTGGCCACCAGGAGACCTGGGGAGAAAGACTCCAGGGCTGTGCGCCCGCGGTTGAAAGCAGGCCTCTGGAGACAGACTGCTTGGGCTTCATCCAGTCTGCCTCTTCCTAGCTATGTGACCTCGGGCAAGGCCCCTACCCTCTCTGTGCCTCAGTTTCCCTGTTTATGAAGTGGAGATGATAGCAACATGCTGTCCCGTGAGACAATATATAGCACACAGGGTAGAGCTGATGTCACCCTTCCAGGTTACATGTGGGGAAAACGAGGCCCAAGGGTGGCAGGAACCTACACCTAGGGTCACACGGGATGAAGGGAAGAGATTCAGAGCTCTCTGCGGCTCCCACCCCCACGTCCCGGCTCTCAGCCTCAGCTCTGGACTCCCAGCACCCTGAGGCCGGGGTGGCCGGGCGCACTCACCACGGGGAGCCGTAGATCCGGAAGCCCCGCACGGTGACCTCGGCATCCTGCAGGTAGATGCAGTTGGTCAGCAGCGACTGCACGTTCTCATAGTTCTCGGGCTTCAGCTTGGACACGGACGGGAAGTAGTAGAAGTCCTGTTTGATGAGGTCGGCCATGAACTCCTGGTCGAAGGTGAGCTCGTGGTTGCCGGCCACCACCACCTTGTACTCGTAGGGCAGGCTGCCTGCGGGGGACACAGCCACACGCTGGAGGCAGGGAGGCTGGGGAGCTGCCAGAGCCCCCACCACGGGTCCCCGACCATGGGTCCCCAAAAGAAGGGCATTCGCCCCAGCGCTGTCCCCAGGGCCCTGTCTGCCAGGCCTCAGCTAGCCGTCAGCCCGAGACCCGGTGAGCGCTGGGCAGCTCCCCTGGCCTCTGAGCGGAGGACGCCCGGCCTCGTCCTGGGGACTGCTCTGCCTCCGTGTCTCGGCTCCCACTGGAAGGTGACGGTAACCTGTGCTCTAGCCCCAGCTGTCACCAGCTTCCCCCGCCCAGACTCCCACCCCCTGGAGTCCTGGGTCCCGGCCTCCACGTCCCAGCAAGACCCAACCCAGTTCAACCTCCGGACACGCCCAGGGACAGGTACAGGCCTGCCTGTCCCCAACGAGGCCTCTGACTCCAGACCAAGACGAAACGTCCCTGAAGACCACGCCTTCAACTAGCAGCGGAGCCCGCTCTGCCCTGGGCAGAGCCCTGGGCGGCTCTCCAGGGGTGCTTCCCGGTCCTCCTCTGAGGCCCCCAAGCAGGGGAGCGCAGCCTCGGGGTGCCTGGGCCGTGGACAGCCCCCACCAGGCTGGCCCCGACAGCCCAGCTCCCCCAGGCCCGTAGCCTCGGGAGGCACCCCGAGCCACCTGCCCCACCTGGGCCCTCACCGCCCCGGCCTCGTGGCTGGGTTCCCACCGGCGTGGAGGGGTGGAGGGAGCGGCAGACCTGGGCTTGGATAAAAGTGAAGCGGATGGTGACGGGAGGTCCAGCTCCTCCCCGGGGGGGGGGGGGGGGCAGGCAAGGGCGTGAGGGCAGGGAGGGCAGGATCCCAGACCCTCTCACCCAGAGGTGACCTGCAGTTGGACAGAACACTTGGACGACTCTGGTTCTGGTAGGGACACCACGCTTCACTGCCACATCTGTCCCCGTGACCAAGGCCCTTCTGTCCCCAACACTCCTGTCTCCAATGCTTCAGTATCAACGAGAGGCCAGACCTGCCCCAGAAGGTTCCCAGAGTGTACACATGAACCCCACCACATGCCAGGCACTGGCCAGGCTCTGGCTCTTCACTGCGTTGTGGATAGGAAGCGGAGGTCGGAGGCTGGAGCGGTGGTGGAGGCTGGGAGGCTGGAGGGGTGGTAGAGGCTCGGAGGCTGGAGCTGTGGTGGAGGCACAGGGAGGAGCAGCAGCTGCCCTCTGAGGTGCTGCTGAGCCCTGAGCGCTTCCTCCCGCTCAGCCCATCCTGAGCCCCGAGGGCTGGCTCCCTCCTGGAGGAGCAGGGCCCACAGAATGCTGGGGGGGGGGGTGTCTCCGGCCCCTCAGGAAGGCCACCTGAGCCGCTGCAGAGCCACACTTCACAGCGTGTCCTCTGCATTCCTGGGCAGCTGTGACCTCCACAAAACCCGCTGATCTGAGTTCAGTCCCGACTCCCTCTCAACTGGGAAGTCACTTAACCTCTCTGAACACAGAGGTCCTCTGCCATACGGTGGGTGTGCTGGTGACCCCCCAGGCTAAGGACCTCCCCTGGCCCCCAGGACCCCCGGTGTCTCCCCTGAGGCTCCCTTCACCCACCCCCTCCTGGGGGAACCCAGCAGTCCAGGGGCCCTAGAGGCTCTGCTGCCCTTGACCGGGAACACACGGTCACACTGCTCGGTCACACAGCTCTCTGCCATGTGACCGTCCCTCGAGAACAGATCCCCGGAGCCTCCGCTCTGATTCCTGGGGACGGTCAGTCCCCCTGGAGACTGAGCCCCGGTCCAGTGCCTGACCCAAAGACAAGCAGTGAGACGTGGCCAGTGTCAGTGTCCTAGGAAGAAGCCCAGGAAGGGCAGGCGAGGCTTCCTGCCCCGGGCCACGGCCACTGCTGGTCTCTATGGCAACAAAACGGAAGAGTCCAGAAGCCAGTTACGAACTTCACACCCGCCCAGTTGGGACCCGGAAATCTGTCCAGCCACGTGGCCGAGAGCCAGGGGACTCAGCTGCTGGAGACATCCTGATGCCCAGCCTGGCCCCCCGGGTGGGTCAGTGGGTGGGCAGGGGACAAGAGGCAAGCGGCTGCAAAACAGGCAGAGGCCACTGTACACTCACTGACCGTCACCCCAGACTTCTCAGCAGATCGATGCTCATCATCCCTGGGAGGCCGTGAGGAGGGGACGGGCCACGGGCTCCTGGGTCCCAGACCCAGCTCTGCCACTGCCGCTTGGCCACCTTGGCCCCGGGCTTTGGTTCCTCTGTAACTGGGAGCAGTGGTGCCCGCCCACGGGGCACCTCTGGTGATGGAGAAGACGCCGAGCGGAATTGCACACACCTTCATGGTTAGCACGGCCTGAGCGTGACGGGGCCAGAAGCCCCGGGCCAGACCTGCCTGGACACATTCTGTTGGCCACAATGTCCGCTTGGTAACTGAATTTGTCGCCAGCATTAAAACTTTGAGAGATTCCCAATAAAACCTCATTCTGTTTGTCTAAAATCAAATAAATAAAATTCGACATTGGGCGATGCTGGCCATTCGGGGAGTACCGCATCCGCCACCCCCAGCCTTAGACGGATGCAAACGTCCAGTTGGCCCCAGACCTCACCTGTCCCTACTACCCACACCGAGTCTGTTGAACTCACTTCAAAGTGCTGCCCCCCGCCAGTGGGTTTCTGGCCCCTGCCACAGTCCCCGGAGACAGGAGGGGACAGAACTGGCCCAGGGTGCTTCCCAGCGGGAAGGGGGACGGGCCATCCTCGCTCCTGCTTGTCAGGGCCACTGTCCTCAGCTGCAGAGTGGACGCAGTAGAATAGCCAGGCAGGTTTTGAGGGGAGGAGGTCTCCGGCCTCCAGCAGGCCGGCTGCCCCACGACAGGCCCCGCTGCCTGAGCCCACGCAGCCCGTCCCTCCCCTCCAGCGGCCACCTCGTGGAGCTTCACAGTGGTGCTTCTGGTGGCTTCATTCACCAGCTGGGACCTGCTGGGGACAGTGGGTGACGCAGACACGCCCGTTCCCATGCCATGGAGCTCTCCTGCTGGGGGTGCAGCCGGCTGCTCAGCACCCGGCCAGGCCCAAGGACAGTGGCCAGAGGCCAGGAAACCCGCCCGGGCCCATGAGGTGCAGTGGCGCAGTGTGACACTGGACATGGGTCCAGCTCCCCCACACCTCGGGGTCAGCGACTGGGACTCCTTGGAGGCCACCAGACCACAGAGTCAGCCTGGGGACACACTGCGGCCAGGAGGCAGGAGTAGCCCTGGCTGGGGTGGACGGAGGAGCCGCCACCCACTGCCTCCAGCTGCTCCACCAGGTTCCACCTCACATCACCCATCCAGCCCCCCCCACCCCGAGCACAGCCCCACGGGGGGGCTGGAGCCCCACTAATGTACTTATATCACATCTCTGACTGGGGGTGTTACTTGAGCAATTAGCAGATTACTCCAACTCACGGCTCCATTTATTCCTGCAGCTCCTGGCTCCTAGGGCTGGGGTGTGCGGGCAGTTGTCAGGTCCCCAGCTCCTCCCGCCTCGGAAGCGGGGAAGGAGGCTTCCCCAACCACCAAGAGGAAAGGGCGGGGGACCAGGCCAGGCAGGGTGGGGACATTCACCAAGCCAGGCACCAGCAGGAGCTGAGATTTCCTGGGGGACCGCATCAAACCCTGCCTGGTCTCTCCAACAAGGTGGACACCGAGGCTTGGAGGCACGGGGACGTCCGTCCAACAGGAACACGGAAGCCTCCGGCACCAGCTCCCTGAGCTGAGACTAGCCACAAGTCCATCTGTCTGTCTGGGATTCACTCGAACTTGGCAACTCACCACCTACTCGTGACCTCTGCAGACACTCAAGGATTACTGTCCCCATTTTACACCTTGGGAAAGTTGCCTAAGGTCACATGAATCAATAACAAAGTGATCGGCAGTCACAAAGGGTGATGGTCATTGGACAGACCCTGTGGCAGCATCTGAGGTGCCCTCTGAACCATCATGCCACCCTGTTTCTCAGTGGAAGGAAGGATGGATGGATAGGAGGGTGGCTAGGTGGCTGGGTGGATGGACGGGTGGGTGGCTAGATGGGTGGGTGGGTGAGTAAGTGGATGGATAGGTGGGTGGAAGGATGGGTGGGTAGCTGGGTGGCTGGGTGGGTGGCTGGGTGGGTGGGTAGGTGGCTAGATGGATGAATGGGTGGGTAGGTATCGATGGGTAGGTGGATGGATGGGTGGCTGGCTGGGTGACTGGGTGGGTGGCTGGCTGGCTGGCTGGGTGGCTGGGTGACTGGGTGGGTGGCTGGCTGGCTGGCTGGGTGGCTGGCTGTGTGGCTGGGTGGCTGGGTGGGTGGCTAGGTGGCTGGGTGGCTGGATAAGTGGGTGGCTGGGTAGCTGGGTGGGTGGCAGGATGGCTGAGTGGCTAGGTAAGTGGTGCCCAGATGGCTGGGTGGGTGGCTGGGTGGCTGGGTGGCTGGGTAGCTGGGTGGGTGGCCAGGTGGGTGGCTGGGTGGCTGGGTGGGTGGATGGATGGCTGGGTGGGTGGCTGGATGGTTAGGTAGGTGGCTGGATGGCTGGGTGGGTGGATGGATGGCTGGGTCGGTGGCTGGGTCGGTGGCTGGGTGGGTGACTGGATGGCTAGGTGGGTGGCTGTGTAGCTGGGTGGCTGGGTGGGTGGGTGGCTGGCTGGCTAGGTGGCTGGCTGTGTGGCTGGGTGGCTGGGTGGATGGACGGGTGGGTGGCTAGATGGGTGGGTGGGTGAGTAAGTGGATGGATAGGTGGGTGGAAGGATGGGTGGGTAGCTGGGTGGCTGGGTGGGTGGCTGAGTGGGTGGGTAGGTGGCTAGATGGATGAATGGGTGGGTAGGTATCGATGGGTAGGTGGATGGATGGGTGGCTGGCTGGGTGGCTGGGTGACTGGGTGGGTGGGTGGCTGGCTGGCTAGGTGGCTGGCTGTGTGGCTGGGTGGCTGGGTGGGTGGCTAGGTGGCTGGGTGGCTGGGTAAGTGGGTGGCTGGGTGGCTGGGTGGGTGGCAGGATGGCTGAGTGGCTAGGTAAGTGGTGCCCAGATGGCTGGGTGGGTGGCTGGGTGGCTGGGTAGATGGGTGGGTGGCCAGGTGGGTGGCTGGGTGGCTGGGTGGGTGGCTGGGTGGCTGGGTGGGTGGATGGATGGCTGGGTGGGTGACTGGATGGCTAGGTGGGTGGCTGGATGGCTGGGTGGCTGGGTGGCTGGGTGGCTGGGTGGGTGGCTGGGTGGCTGGGTGGGTGGCAGGATGGCTGGGTGGGTATGTGGGTACATTTATCAATCTACCCACCCTGAGTCAACCCCCACAGCCTCCTCTATCCAACTGGCCTCTGTCTCCCTAGATTCCTCCCTTTTCTGCAAATTCTTTCTCGCTGCCCCTGGTACGGTGTGGTCTTCAGACTCACCTCCTTGTCCACAGCCCTGATTGTTCCCTCGGGGTCGTCTTGATGGGGCCTGCTCCCTTGCAGGTGGCCGTGAGGTGAATGGCCCTCCCCTGCTCTCAGCTGCTCCCTCTGTGACCACGGCCTGTGGCGGCCCTGGTCTCCAGCACTCCTGACCTGAGAGGGACCACCACTGCGGCCTGTCCTGCTCAGCCTCGCCGTCCCCCTGGCCACGGGGCCCGCACACCAAAGACACTGATGCCATTCCCTGGGCCCTTGGCTGTGCTGTCCCACCCCTGGGGCAGCAGACAGCAGGTGACACCCAGGGGAACCTGCTGGTGCCCAGATGAGAGGTGCTGAGTGCCCGCCAGGAGCTGCTCTCTGGGTGGTGTGGGGTCCCACAGCATCATCCTGGAGACCAGAACCTGGAGACCACCCTGTGGACCACGCAGGGCAAGTGCAGGAAGCCACAAGAGGTGACCTGTCCGAGGGACCCGGCTGGGTTCAGGGACAGCAGCTCGAGGAGGGGGTGGCTGTGCCAACTCAGTGAGGCGGGCGGAGCAGATGGGCCCCATGCCCTTCTACCCACCTGACCTCACAGGCTCCAAGGACGCCAAGGCTCCACTAGCCTGACTCAGGGGCGCTCCCCGCTGGGCACTCACCTTCCTCCCTGAAGCTGGGCCTGGCCGCAGCCCTGGTCAGCTCTTCACAGCACTGGCTGGACACGAGCTTGTTCCAGGCCCTGGTCAAGACTCCACCGGGGCCTGACAGTGAATAGGACACAGTCTGGAGACCTAATCTATGCTACCTACTGGATAGAGGAGAAAAGGGAAGCTCAGAGAGGGGTAGAGAGTTGCCCGAGGTCACACAGTGAGACAGTGGAGACCTGGGACTCAAACCTGACCTCCTGACTCAGGGGCACCTGAACAATGGCCCCACCAGCCTCTGCTGGGAGAGACCCAGTGACTAGTAGTTGGGGACTAGAAGGAGATGAGGTCATTCAGGAAGAATGGGGCAGTGACCTGAGGGACAGGTAGACCCTGCAACGGGAGGCATCCCAAGTGGGCCTTGCTGGGCGGCTCGAGCGCTGATCTCCCAGCCTCTGACAGGCAGCAGGTCCTCGACCTCTAAACCCACCCAGCACCCCTTGCTTTTCGGAACTGGCGGACACGGCTGTACACTTGGGTTCCCCATGATGATGCCTGGATCATTGCCCAGAGCTTTCCTTTCTTCTCAGCCATATTCTTCAAAATCCTGCCATTTACCAGCCACGGGTTTCTTGGGGGTAAAGAGACCATTAATCAGCAGAGCTCCGGGGCAGGACAGCCCTGCTCTCTTAGCTCCTCATCTGCCCTAAACATCCAAGGAAATGTGCGCCCACTCCTAGATTCCTCAGGGCGGCCCACGTGGTTGGTGCGCAGGGCCCAAAGAAGGTCGCGGACAGAACTCTCTGCTGCTGTGCTCCTGAAAGGAATCTCTCTCCAAGAGGAAACCATTCTTCACTGCAAGTACCTCCCCAGCCCACTTCACAGGAAGTGCTGCCTCCAAGCTGCATAATCTGTGACATTCGGGAAGATAAGTGTGAGCCCGGCACCGTCTGTGGCATTCCCAGAGAGGCGTCTGAGCCCAGCAGGATGTTCCCGCGCTCTAACTGCAGTGACAATCAGGAAAATGCCCACTTACAGCTCCTTCCGCCCATCCCACCTCGCGGAACACAGGAGAGGGGGTGGAATAAAGAGCCGCGTGTGATCTCTGATTGCATCTTTAGCACGTCTTTGACAGTTCTGTGTTTAAACACTCGCCCGCATCTGGGAGGCAGGCCTCGGTATGGCACACGGTCCAGGACAGCCCAGAGCGGAGAAGCTCCCACAGTCGGCTGCAGACCACAGTGGGGTCCCTGCAGCTTGGACACGTGGACACCAGCACACGGCCAAGCACACACGGAGGACACTGGCCAGGGGTGCAGGGAGAAAGGGAAATCTGTGCACGACCCCAACAGGCGGGCAAGCAGTGGAGCAGGACACTGGGCCAGTGCCAGGCTGCGGCTCCGGAAGACGTGGCTGGGCTGGGCCGGCACAATTTGGGTTCTGCTGCCCTGCAGGGGCTCCCTGTGCTGAGCACCGTGACCAGCTTCTGGACACTCGGCAAGCAAGGTCACTGACCTGGCTGCACAGCCAGGTGGCCAGGGCCAGGTGTGGAGCCCAGGTCCCTCTCCACCTCCCACTGGCTGGGAGCCGTCGCTCCGGAGCCTCGGTGCCCTCATCTGTAAGATGGAATGCTCCAGGCTACTCCCAGGCTCCCCTGACGGCCAGCTGGGCAGACACTCCCAGGGCTGGGCTGTGCCCATGCCAAGACTTGTTTCAGGCACAGGGTCAGCTGTGCTCACAGTTCCCTACAGGCGGGAGGCACCCTGGGTGCGGGGCCACTCGGGGAGGTCAGGAGGCAGAGGGGAGGGGCGTGGTTTCCTAGGGAAGAGACAGGCCAGCAGGTGAACTGGCTTGGGCTGCTGTGTCTGAGCCACTCTGGTGGCCTCTGGGGCACAGGGTTATTGCTGACTGACACCCTGGGGTCATCAGGGCAGGTGGAGAGTAGCCCTCGCTGAGAGCCCATGAGGCGGTGGCTGGGGGCAGAGGCTGGGGACTGGTTGGTTTGCATGTCAAGACGCGTTCAAGGTGAGTGATTTGCCACCTCTCAGAACTGGCTGACCTGGCAGGGGCAGTCCCTCCAGGGTCAACGAGACCCCGAGGTGTCAAAGCGCTAGAGCACAGAAAAGACAAAGGCACACTGACCCTCCGCCATCAGCCGAGGTCTTGGCATTCCAGGGATGTTTGCAAAATCTAATGCTGAAATCTACAGGGAAGCCCAGGCCTGGGAGCAGGAGGAGAGTGAGGCTCAAAGGCTGGGCCACTGCCCAGGCCACACCTGCTCCCCGTGGGCCTCACCCAGCTGCAGCAGGCCCTGCGGCCCTCCCCAGCCCCTGCGGGAGATGCCTGGATCCAGCCCCCGACATCGGTGCCCATATTGAACAGGCAAACACGGTTTTTCTTCTGTTCCATCCTAATAGCCAAAATGTTTAACTTTCAAACATTTGCTTTTCCTGGGAAATGTTTAAAAACAGGGACATTCAGTCCTCATCATCTTCAACGGCTGTTTCCATTGCTGCCACCGAGCACAGATGACTTTAGGCTAAAAGGGACAGCTGAAAGTTTCCTGTTTTCCCCCAAAACACAAGACCGCCTGTAGGCAGAACTCCGTGGGGCCTCCTGGAAGTCCCGAGAAGGCAGAATGGACATGCCCAACGAAGTCCCTGGAAGGCCCCTGGTGGCCCCGGGAGGGCCTGGCTGGTAACCATGCGCCTCGTGCACTCAGAGCTTGAGGCTGCAGCGCCCCCTGTCTGCGCTTTGCCCTCCTCCCTACCAACCTTGGCCCTGGCCTGGGGCCTCCTGACATTGGCTTAGCTGCTCTGGGCTCTGGGCTCTGGGCTCCCCTCCTGCCCCTACTTTTTAGTCAACTCCACTGGCCCAAGTGTGGCCTCCTCCAAGATGCCTCCCGCGAGTATCCCTTCCTTGCCGCCCTGGCAGGGAGACGGGGCTCCTTCAGGGAATCAGTCCCTGGATTCCTCTCCCCACCCCCAGCACAAGGCAGGCGCTCGCCACGTGTCCCTGAATGCACAAGACAGTGTCCCCTGCAAAAGATGACAAGAGCTAGAGAGGACAAATGACCGGCAAAGGTCTCCTAAGCAGTGGGCCCCAGGGTGTCTGGGAAGGCCAATTGACTGGCAGCTGCCAAGGTTCAGGACATCAAGGCCCAGGCTGCGGAGCTGGCACTACCCAGCAACGGCCAGGGCAGTGGCACCTGGACTGGGAATCAGAGGTGGCTCTTCTCAGTCGGGAGGCAGGTGCTACCCCCGCACTGGGCACCCAGCGAAGGGCCTTTGCTCTCCCGAGGCCTCTTTCCCCCTCCACCCACTAAGAGGTAAATGAACACCCCAACCCTCAAGAGCCCCGTCAAGGGTCTGAGACCCTCCGTCTGATGGGGTCAGATGGAGGGACAAAAGTGAACTCCCACAGGACAGGACAGTGTGCGCCCGCGCTGGAGTTGTTGACATCCCCGATGTTAATTAAAAGCCTGGCCTCCCCGGGCAGAGGTCTGGGAGCTGAGATGAATGAGCAGAGAACTCTGGGACCAAAGTCCCAGGTGGGAGTGGGCAGCAGGGGCTGCCAGGCGCAGTCTGAGCTGTGACCAGAGCCCTGGGGGCACTGCATGTGAAGAGGGCTAGGGCCAGACAGGACCCTGCCCCCAAGTGCCCACTAGTGACCTTGCCCTCCATCACCACCCCCCAGCAAAGGAGGCACACTCTCAGGTGGGGGGAACGAGACTCCAAAGAGCCCCCTTTGTGGAGCATCAGACCTGAGGGGGGATGGGCGGTGAGGTCAGGGTGAACCTCAGAGGACTGAGTAAGAACACACACAGTGACCAGGAGGCCCCGCTCCCTCCCCACTCGCTCTCAAACCTGGAGCCGCTGCAGGACTGGGAAGTGGGACAAGCAGGCCCAGGAGAAAGTCCTGCAGGCACCCGAGGCTCCCCAAAGACACCGCCAGGTCCCGGTGTTGCATGCCCCTCCCACCCCACCCCACACACACACTCACACACTCTCACATTCACACACTCACACACTCACAAACTCACACATTCACATTCACACACTCATGCACTCACACACACACACACACAAAGTCACACACTCACACACTCACACATTCACACATTCACATTCACACACTCATGCACTCACACACACACACACACAAAGTCACACACACATTCATACACTCATGTACTCTCAACTCTCACACTGTCACACACATTCACACTCACACTCACACACACACACACTCATGCACACACTCTCACACATTTGCACTCTCACCTGCACTTACTCACATACTCTCACATTCTTATATACTCACACACTCTCACACACAGTACACACACACATTCACACTCTCTCACACTTGCATACTCACACACTTGCACACACTTGTGCACACTCTCTCACACACTTGCACTCTCTCACTTGTACTCACGCTCACACTCTCACATACACACTCACACACACACACACACATACCACTGATCAGCCGCTGTCAGAAGTCCAGTTCTTACACACACACACCCAGGTCAGCATGTCCCTGAGAAGGAACCCAAACTGCAAACAGAGGCAGAGGCCAGACCCAACAGAAGACAGGAAAGGGGGAGGAGGGGGCAGGAAAGGAGCCGTGGTAACTGACACCCTCGGGGAGATAAGAGAGGACACGGATCCGGAAAAGGCTGGCAGGGCACTTCTGCAGAGGGGAGAAAAACATCGAAGGGTTTTTTTAAATTTAGCTAAAGATGAGGAAGAGGAAGTTGGAGGAGTCTCCCGGGAACTAAAACAGACCATCAAGTGCAAAGCAGGTGAGTCAAACCAGAGGTCCAACAGCCGAGCACCACACCTATAAGCAGAAGTCAGAGGACGGGGAATGAAACTGAGCTAATGCCCTACAACAAAAGACAGAATTTACTTCGCTAAAAGGGTGGCCTGAGTGACCAGAAAAATGAATGAAAAAAGACCCTCGAGCAAGGCACTCTGTCCAGGAACACAACAGGTCACATATCAAGGACGAGGACTCCCAACCCAGGGGCCTCCTCCAATGTGACCCTGGAAGGTAAGAGATGACACAGCAATGCTTTCCAAATTCTAGGGGATGAATCGCAACCCACAATTCCACACCTGGACACCATCCATTGAGATCGAGGACAAAAGAGAGAATTTTCTTGACGTTGGAGTTGCCAAACGCGGAGATCTCCTGCTCTTCTCAGAAAGCTGCTGAGGATGCGTTCCACCAAGGCAGGGGTGAGCCTCGGCCAAGGAAGCCCTGGGTTCCAGAACCAGGGCCTCCAAGACAGACAGAAGGGACGGAAGGAAGGGACGGGAAATCTCTGGACGGCCTGGGACGGGCCTGGGACCCATCTCAGAAGGCGCAGGGCCCGAGGCCCCAGGAGGTGAGCCTCCAAGAGAAAGGGTTGACAGGTGACCTGGGCGTCTCACCCCACGGCCAAAGGGCATTTAAAGTTCCATAGGAGACTCGGGGTGAGCCCTGGCAGGTACACACAGGGACGAGCAAATCATCCCATGAATATTCAAGCAAAAACGGAGATAAGACTGTATTAGACAGGAGAAAGGACGCGCAGGCGTGGGGAGGCCGAGCCTCTGGATCTTCATTTTTCATTTTAAGAAATTTAAAAGCAATGTCTAAAGTGGAAAACAAACAAAACATCTCAACAGAAGCCAGTCCAAGAGCTGGGCCGGGCGGATGTCAGGGATGGGGGAGGGCAAGTCCAAGGGCAGGGCCTACCTCACCACAGCCTGGAGCCCCCGTGACACGCGTCACCTGAAGGCAAACAAAAGTTTAAATAAGTAAAAGGCCCAGGGGAGCCAGGTGCTCCTCATCCGCCTTCCCACTCGGCCCAGGGACAGCCATGTCCCTCAATGGCTCCGCTTGTTGTTCAAAACCTAGAACCAAAGCAAACTGTGTCCCGGTCACACTGACGGGGGACAGAAGCAGCAGGAGGCCCGAGGGCAGCTGCTGTGCCAGGGGAGGGTGTGAGGCTCGTGAGGGTGTGAGGCTGAGAGCCTCCAGCACGGGGCCCAGAGGCAGGGGCAGCTCGGCCGCTCCTCACCTGGGCAGGTGAGCAGCTGCCCACACCACCTGCCAAGAGTGAGACGCACCCCACACGCCAATTCCTAACCCCACGAAGAGGCAGCACCGTGTGGCCGGTGAGGCGGTCGGGCCTCGGGAGCTCACTCACATCTGGCAGGAAAGGAGGTGGGAGGCTGCGCCCAGATCCCACCAGAGCTGAAGCCCTTGGCTTCCTCCTCTCTCCACAGACACCTAGATATGGCAGAGCCTTGGGTCTTTCCACCAAACGGTCTTCAAAAGGAGAGCAGCGTGGCTTCCATCTGAGCCTTCCCGCTCGCTCCCGTGGTGCAGAGACCTGGAGCTGCTGTACCTGAGAGCAACCGAGACGCACTTCGAGAACGAAGGCGTGACCACCTTTGCCCACGCTCCTCCCTGGCAAAACGGTCAAGAGCGGCTGTGTTTAGGTTCTGGAAATTAACCAGAGGCTTATAACGGTCCAAAGAGCACAAAGACAGGAGGCTCTGCGGCCTCCTGACCTGCTCCACCCCAGCCTCCACCCTCCATCTCTGTAGCAGCCTCAGAGCCACAGGAGCTGGGGAACCAGCATCCTAGCAGCCACTGAGGTCAAAATGGGTTTGGGACACTCCAGGAAGTCCCGTCACTGAAGAACGGCCACTGTTTGACATGTGGTCCTGGGCTTGGGGACTGTTGACTGGATGCAGCACTCTCGGCGCACAGAGCCTGGCCACAGCAGCCGTCTAATGCCACAACCCCCAGGGTGCAATGCCACCGGGGGCAAAGAAAACGCCTTCCTAAGACACCAGAGGGTTAACTGTCCACAGGGGATCCTAAGGATCAGACCCTGATCCCTCACCCTGGCTGAC